>NC_080833.1:133594056-134225379 GCF_030435755.1 Ochotona princeps
TGGCACTGGAAGAGCTGTGCTGCTGCTTCGGGCAGTTGCCATTGACCACCACACTACCTTCCCTAGGTGTCATAGCCACTTTCAGACATATGTGCTGCCAGAGCACTTGGTTTCCATGGCAGCGGGAAATGGCTTGGGTGCTGAACTTGTCTTTGGCTGTGGAGTTTTGAGTGCCTTGAGTGAGGAGCTCCATGTTAGTTTTGTGTGGGTGCTCAAGCTGCTTGATTCCATCCCACTGGGCTCAATGGGCATGGGACCGGAAGTGACAAAACAGGGTTTCCTAGATAGCTGCCAGGACAGCTCATGGTATGTGAAGTGCATGAGGCAGGTGGAGTTGTTTTGGCACTGGAAGAGCTGTGCTGCTGCTTCCGGCAGTTGCCATTCACCACCACACTACCTTCCTAGGTGTCATAGCCACTTTCAGACATATGTGCTGCCAGAGCACTTGGTTTCCATGGCAGTGGGAAATGGCTTGTGCTCTGAACTTGTCTTTGGCTGTGGAGTTTTGAGCGCCTTGAGTGAGGAGCTGCATGTTAGTTTTGTGTGGGTGCTCAAGCTGCTTGATTCCATCCCACTGGGCTCAATGGGCATTGGACTGGTAGTGAGCAAAAAGGGTTTCCTCGATAGCTGGCAGGACAGCTGATGGTATGTGAAGTGCATGAGGCAGGTGGAGTTGTTTTGCCACTGGAAGGGCTGTGCTGCTGCTTCGGGCAGTTGCCATTCACCACCACACTACCTTCCCTAGGTGTCATAGCCACTTTCAGACATATGTGCTGCCAGAGCACTTGGTTTCCATGGCCGCGGGAAATGGCTTTGGCCCTGAACTTGTGATTGGCTGTGGAGTTTTGAGCGCCTTGAGTGAGGAGTTGCATGTTAGTTTTGTGTGGATGCTCAAGCTGCTTGATTCCATCCCACTGGGCTCAATGGGCATGGGACCGGAAGTGAGCAAACAGGGTTTCCTAGATAGCTAACAGGACAGCTGATGGTATGTGAAGTGCATGAGGCAGGTGGAGTTGTTTTGGCACTGGAAGAGCTGTGCTGCTGCTTCGGGCAGTTGCCATTCACCACTGCACTACCTTTCCTAGGTGTCATATCCACTTTCAGACATATGTGCTGCCAGAGCACTTGGTTTCCATGGCAGCGGGAAATGGCTTGGGTGCTGAACTTGTCTTTGGCTGTGGAGTTTTGAGTGCCTTGAGTGAGGAGCTCCATGTTAGTTTTGTGTGGGTGCTCAAGCTGCTTGATTCCATCCCACTGGGCTCAATGGGCATTGGACTGGCAGTGAGCAAACAGGGTTTCCTCGATAGCTGGCAGGACAGCTGATGGTATGTGAAGTGCATGAGCCAGGTGGAGTTGTTTTGGCACTGGAAGAGCTGTGCTGCTGCTTCGGGCAGTTGCCATTCACCACCACACTACCTTCCCTAGGTGTCATAGCCACTTTCAGACATATGTGCTGCCAGAGCACTTGGTTTCCATGGCCGCGGGAAATGGCTTGGACCCTGAACTTGTGATTGGCTGTGGAGTTTTGAGCGCCTTGAGTGAGGAGCTGCATGTTAGTTTTGTGTGGATGCTCAAGCTGCTTGATTCCATCCCACTGGGCTCAATGGGCATGGGACCGGAAGTGAGCAAACAGGGTTTCCTCGATAGCTAACAGGACAGCTGATGGTATGTGAAGTGCATGAGGTAGGTGGAGTTGTTTTGGCACTGGAAGAGCTGTGCTGCTGCTTCGGGCAGTTGCCATTCACCACCGCACTACCTTTCCTAGGTGTCATAGCCACTTTCAGACATATGTGCTGCCAGAGCACTTGGTTTCCATGGTAGCGGGAAATGGCTTGGGCTCTGAACTTGTCTTTGGTTGTGGAGTTTTGAGCGCCTTGAGTGAGGAGCTGCATGTTAGTTTTGTGTGGGTGCTCAAGCTGCTTGATTCCATTACTCTGGGCTCAATGGGCATTGAACCGGAAGTGAGCAAACAGGATTTCCTAGATAGCTGCCAGGACAGCTGATGGTATGTGAAGTGCATGAGGCAGGTGGAGTTGTTTTGGCACTGGAAGAGCTGTGCTGCTGCTTCCGGCAGTTGCCATTCACCACCACACTACCTTCCCTAGGTGTCATAGCCACTTTCAGACATATGTGCTGCCAGAGCTCTTGGTTTCCATGGCAGCGGGAAATGGCTTGGGCTCTGAACTTGTGTTTGGCTGTGGAGTTTTGAGCGCCTTGAGTGAGGAGCTGCATGTTAGTTTTGTGTGGGTGTTCAAGCTGCTTGATTCCATCCCACTGGGCTCAATGGGCATTGGACTGGTAATGAGCAAACAGGGTTTCCTAGATAGCTGCCAGGACAGCTGATGGTATGTGAAGTGCATGAGGCAGGTGGAGTTGTTTTGGCACTGGAAGAGCTGTGCTGCTGCTTCGGGCAGTTGCCATTCACCACCACACTACCTTCCCTAGGTGTCATAGCCACTTGCAGACATATGTGCTGCCAGAGCACTTGGTTTCCATGGCAGCGGGAAATGGCTTTGGCCCTGAACTTGTGATTGGCTGTGGAGTTTTGAGCGCCTTGAGTGAGGAGCTGCATGTTAGTTTTGTGTGGGTGCTCAAGCTGCTTGATTCCATCCCACTGGGCTCAATGGGCATGGGACCGGAAGTGAGCAAACAGGGTTTCCTAGATAGCTAACAGGACAGCTGATGGTATGTGAAGTGCATGAGGCAGGTGGAGTTGTTTTGGCACTGGAAGAGCTGTGCTGCTGCTTCGGGCAGTTGCCATTCACCACCGCACTACCTTTCCTAGGTGTCATAGCCACTTTCAGACATATGTGCTGCCAGAGCACTTGGTTTCCATGGCAGCGGGAAATGGCTTGGGCTCTGAACTTGTCTTTGGTTGTGGAGTTTTGAGCGCCTTGAGTGAGGAACTGCATGTTAGTTTTGTGTGGGTGCTCAAGCTGCTTGATTCCATTACTCTGGGCTCAATGGGCATTGAACCGGAAGTGAGCAAACAGGGTTTCCTAGATAGCTGCCAGGACAGCTGATGGTATGTGAAGTGCATGAGGCAGGTGGAGTTGTTTTGGCACTGGAAGAGCTGTGCTGCTGCTTCGGGCAGTTGCCATTCACCACCACACTACCTTCCCTAGGTGTCATATCCACTTTCAGACATATGTGCTGCCAGAGCACTTGGTTTCCATGGCAGCGGGAAATGGCTTGGGCTCTGAACTTGTCTTTGGCTGTGGAGTTTTGAGCACCTTGAGTGAGGAGGTCCATGTTGGTTTTGTGTGGGTGCTCAAGCGCATGATTCCTTTACTCTGGGCTCAATGGGCATGGGACCGGAAGTGAGCAAACAGGGTTTCCTAGATAATTGCCATCACACCTGATGGTATGTGAAGTGTATGAGGCAGGTGGAGTTGTTTTGGCACTGGAAGAGCTGTGCTGCTGCTTCGGGCAGTTGCCATTCACCACCACACTACCTTCCCTAGGTGTCATAGCCACTTTCAGACATATGTGCTGCCAGAGCACTTGGTTTCCATGGCAGCGGGAAATGGCTTGGGCCCTGAACTTGTCTTTGCCTGTGGAGTTTTGAGCGCCTTGAGTGAGGAGCTGCATGTTAGTTTTGTGTGGGTGCTCAAGCTGCTTGATTCCATCCCACTGGGCTCAAAGGGCATTGGATTGGGAGTGAGCAAACAGGGTTTCCTAAATTGCTGCCAGGACAGCTGATGGTATGTGAAGTGCATGAGGCAGGTGGAGTTGTTTTGGCACTGGAAGAGCTGTGCTGCTGCTTCGGGCAGTTGCCAATCACCACCACATTATCTTTCCTAGGTGTCATAGCCACTTTCAGACATATGTGCTGCCAGAGTACTTGGTTTCCATGGCAGCGGGAAATGGCTTGGGCTCTGAACTTGTGTTTGGCTGTGGAGTTTTGAGCGCCTTGAGTGAGGAGCTCCATGTTAGTTTTGTCTGGGTGCTGAAGCTGCTTGATTCCATCCCACTGGGCTCAATGGGCTTTGGACCGGAAGTGAGCAAACAGGGTTTCCTAGATAGCTGCCAGGACAGCTGATGGTATGTGAAATGCATGAGGCAGGTGGAGTTGTTTTGGCACTGGAAGAGCTGTGCTGCTGCTTCGGGCAGTTGCCATTCACCACCACACTACCTTCCCTAGGTGTCATAGCCACTTTCAGACATATGTGCTGCCAGAGCTCTTGGTTTCCATGGCAGCGGGAAATGGCTTGAGCACTGAACTTGTCTTTGGCTGTGGAGTTTTGAGCGATTTGAGTGAGGAGCTCCATGTTAGTTTTCCTTGTTGGTGCTCAAGCTGCTTGATTCCATCCCATTGGGCTCAATGGACATTGAACCGGAAGTGAGCAAACAGGGTTTCCTAGATAGCTGCCAGGACAGCTGATGGTATGTGAAGTGCATGAGGCAGGTGGAGTTGTTTTGGCACTGGAAGAGCTGTGCTGCTGCTTCCGGCAGTTGCCATTCACCACCACACTACCTTCAATAGGTGTCATAGCCACTTTCAGACATATGTGCTGCCAGAGCACTTGGTTTCCATGGCAGTGGGAAATGGCTTGTGCTCTGAACTTGTCTTTGGCTGTGGAGTTTTGAGCGCCTTGAGTGAGGAGCTGCATGTTAGTTTTGTGTGGGTGCTCAAGCTGCTTGATTCCATCCCACTGGGCTCAATGGGCATTGGACTGGTAGTGAGCAAAAAGGGTTTCCTCGATAGCTGGCAGGACAGCTGATGGTATGTGAAGTGCATGAGGCAGGTGGAGTTGTTTTGCCACTGGAAGGGCTGTGCTGCTGCTTCGGGCAGTTGCCATTCACCACCACACTACCTTCCCTAGGTGTCATAGCCACTTTCAGACATATGTGCTGCCAGAGCACTTGGTTTCCATGGCCGCGGGAAATGGCTTTGGCCCTGAACTTGTGATTGGCTGTGGAGTTTTGAGCGCCTTGAGTGAGGAGTTGCATGTTAGTTTTGTGTGGATGCTCAAGCTGCTTGATTCCATCCCACTGGGCTCAATGGGCATGGGACCGGAAGTGAGCAAACAGGGTTTCCTAGATAGCTAACAGGACAGCTGATGGTATGTGAAGTGCATGAGGCAGGTGGAGTTGTTTTGGCACTGGAAGAGCTGTGCTGCTGCTTCGGGCAGTTGCCATTCACCACTGCACTACCTTTCCTAGGTGTCATAGCCACTTTCAGACATATGTGCTGCCAGAGCACTTGGTTTCCATGGCAGCGGGAAATGGCTTGGGTGCTGAACTTGTCTTTGGCTGTGGAGTTTTGAGTGCCTTGAGTGAGGAGCTCCATGTTAGTTTTGTGTGGGTGCTCAAGCTGCTTGATTCCATCCCACTGGGCTCAATGGGCATTGGACTGGCAGTGAGCAAACAGGGTTTCCTCGATAGCTGGCAGGACAGCTGATGGTATGTGAAGTTTATGAGGCAGGTGGAGTTGTTTTGGCACTGGAAGAGCTGTGCTGCTGCTTCGGGCAGTTGCCATTCACCACCACACTACCTTCCCTAGGTGTCATAGCCACTTTCAGACATATGTGCTGCCAGAGCACTTGGTTTCCATGGCCGCGGGAAATGGCTTGGACCCTGAACTTGTGATTGGCTGTGGAGTTTTGAGCGCCTTGAGTGAGGAGCTGCATGTTAGTTTTGTGTGGATGCTCAAGCTGCTTGATTCCATCCCACTGGGCTCAATGGGCATGGGACCGGAAGTGAGCAAACAGGGTTTCCTCGATAGCTAACAGGACAGCTGATGGTATGTGAAGTGCATGAGGTAGGTGGAGTTGTTTTGGCACTGGAAGAGCTGTGCTGCTGCTTCGGGCAGTTGCCATTCACCACCGCACTACCTTTCCTAGGTGTCATAGCCACTTTCAGACATATGTGCTGCCAGAGCACTTGGTTTCCATGGTAGCGGGAAATGGCTTGGGCTCTGAACTTGTCTTTGGTTGTGGAGTTTTGAGCGCCTTGAGTGAGGAGCTGCATGTTAGTTTTGTGTGGGTGCTCAAGCTGCTTGATTCCATTACTCTGGGCTCAATGGGCATTGAACCGGAAGTGAGCAAACAGGATTTCCTAGATAGCTGCCAGGACAGCTGATGGTATGTGAAGTGCATGAGGCAGGTGGAGTTGTTTTGGCACTGGAAGAGCTGTGCTGCTGCTTCCGGCAGTTGCCATTCACCACCACACTACCTTCCCTAGGTGTCATAGCCACTTTCAGACATATGTGCTGCCAGAGCTCTTGGTTTCCATGGCAGCGGGAAATGGCTTGGGCTCTGAACTTGTGTTTGGCTGTGGAGTTTTGAGCGCCTTGAGTGAGGAGCTGCATGTTAGTTTTGTGTGGGTGTTCAAGCTGCTTGATTCCATCCCACTGGGCTCAATGGGCATTGGACTGGTAATGAGCAAACAGGGTTTCCTAGATAGCTGCCAGGACAGCTGATGGTATGTGAAGTGCATGAGGCAGGTGGAGTTGTTTTGGCACTGGAAGAGCTGTGCTGCTGCTTCGGGCAGTTGCCATTCACCACCACACTACCTTCCCTAGGTGTCATAGCCACTTGCAGACATATGTGCTGCCAGAGCACTTGGTTTCCATGGCAGCGGGAAATGGCTTTGGCCCTGAACTTGTGATTGGCTGTGGAGTTTTGAGCGCCTTGAGTGAGGAGCTGCATGTTAGTTTTGTGTGGGTGCTCAAGCTGCTTGATTCCATCCCACTGGGCTCAATGGGCATGGGACCGGAAGTGAGCAAACAGGGTTTCCTAGATAGCTAACAGGACAGCTGATGGTATGTGAAGTGCATGAGGCAGGTGGAGTTGTTTTGGCACTGGAAGAGCTGTGCTGCTGCTTCGGGCAGTTGCCATTCACCACCGCACTACCTTTCCTAGGTGTCATAGCCACTTTCAGACATATGTGCTGCCAGAGCACTTGGTTTCCATGGCAGCGGGAAATGGCTTGGGCTCTGAACTTGTCTTTGGTTGTGGAGTTTTGAGCGCCTTGAGTGAGGAACTGCATGTTAGTTTTGTGTGGGTGCTCAAGCTGCTTGATTCCATTACTCTGGGCTCAATGGGCATTGAACCGGAAGTGAGCAAACAGGGTTTCCTAGATAGCTGCCAGGACAGCTGATGGTATGTGAAGTGCATGAGGCAGGTGGAGTTGTTTTGGCACTGGAAGAGCTGTGCTGCTGCTTCGGGCAGTTGCCATTCACCACCACACTACCTTCCCTAGGTGTCATATCCACTTTCAGACATATGTGCTGCCAGAGCACTTGGTTTCCATGGCAGCGGGAAATGGCTTGGGCTCTGAACTTGTCTTTGGCTGTGGAGTTTTGAGCACCTTGAGTGAGGAGGTCCATGTTGGTTTTGTGTGGGTGCTCAAGCGCATGATTCCTTTACTCTGGGCTCAATGGGCATGGGACCGGAAGTGAGCAAACAGGGTTTCCTAGATAATTGCCATCACACCTGATGGTATGTGAAGTGTATGAGGCAGGTGGAGTTGTTTTGGCACTGGAAGAGCTGTGCTGCTGCTTCGGGCAGTTGCCATTCACCACCACACTACCTTCCCTAGGTGTCATAGCCACTTTCAGACATATGTGCTGCCAGAGCACTTGGTTTCCATGGCAGCGGGAAATGGCTTGGGCCCTGAACTTGTCTTTGCCTGTGGAGTTTTGAGCGCCTTGAGTGAGGAGCTGCATGTTAGTTTTGTGTGGGTGCTCAAGCTGCTTGATTCCATCCCACTGGGCTCAAAGGGCATTGGATTGGGAGTGAGCAAACAGGGTTTCCTAAATTGCTGCCAGGACAGCTGATGGTATGTGAAGTGCATGAGGCAGGTGGAGTTGTTTTGGCACTGGAAGAGCTGTGCTGCTGCTTCGGGCAGTTGCCAATCACCACCACATTATCTTTCCTAGGTGTCATAGCCACTTTCAGACATATGTGCTGCCAGAGTACTTGGTTTCCATGGCAGCGGGAAATGGCTTGGGCTCTGAACTTGTGTTTGGCTGTGGAGTTTTGAGCGCCTTGAGTGAGGAGCTCCATGTTAGTTTTGTCTGGGTGCTGAAGCTGCTTGATTCCATCCCACTGGGCTCAATGGGCTTTGGACCGGAAGTGAGCAAACAGGGTTTCCTAGATAGCTGCCAGGACAGCTGATGGTATGTGAAATGCATGAGGCAGGTGGAGTTGTTTTGGCACTGGAAGAGCTGTGCTGCTGCTTCGGGCAGTTGCCATTCACCACCACACTACCTTCCCTAGGTGTCATAGCCACTTTCAGACATATGTGCTGCCAGAGCTCTTGGTTTCCATGGCAGCGGGAAATGGCTTGAGCACTGAACTTGTCTTTGGCTGTGGAGTTTTGAGCGATTTGAGTGAGGAGCTCCATGTTAGTTTTCCTTGTTGGTGCTCAAGCTGCTTGATTCCATCCCATTGGGCTCAATGGACATTGAACCGGAAGTGAGCAAACAGGGTTTCCTAGATAGCTGCCAGGACAGCTGATGGTATGTGAAGTGCATGAGGCAGGTGGAGTTGTTTTGGCACTGGAAGAGCTGTGCTGCTGCTTCCGGCAGTTGCCATTCACCACCACACTACCTTCAATAGGTGTCATAGCCACTTTCAGACATATGAGCTGCCAGAGCACTTGGTTTCCATGGCAGCAGGAAATGGCTTGGGCCCTGAACTTGTCTTTGGCTGTGGAGTTTTTAGCGCCTTGAGTGAGGAGCTGCATGTTAGTTTTGTGTGGGTGCTCAAGCTGCTTGATTCCATCCCACTGGGCTCAATGGGCATGGGACCGGAAGTGAGCAAACAGGGTTTCCTAGATAGCTGCCAGGACAGCTGATGGTATGTGAAGTGCATGAGGCAGGTGGAGTTGTTTTGGCACTGGAAGAGCTGTGCTGCTGCTTCGGGCAGTTGCCATTCACCACCGCACTACCTTTCCTAGGTGTCATAGCCACTTTCAGACATATGTGCTGCCAGAGCACTTGGTTTCCATGGCAGCGGGAAATGGAGTGGGTGCTGAACTTGTCTTTGGCTGTGGAGTTTTGAGTGCCTTGAGTGAGGAGCTCCATGTTAGTTTTGTGTGGGTGTTCAAGCTGCTTGATTCCATCCCACTGGGCTCAATGGGCATGGGACCGGAAGTGACAAAACAGGGTTTCCTAGATAGCTGCCAGGACAGCTGATGGTATGTGAAGTGCATGAGGCAGGTGGAGTTGTTTTGGCACTGGAAGAGCTGTGCTGCTGCTTCCGGCAGTTGCCATTCACCACCACATTACCTTCCCTAGGTGTCATAGCCACTTTCAGACATATGTGCTGCCAGAGCACTTGGTTTCCATGGCAGTGGGTAATGGCTTGTGCTCTGAACTTGTCTTTGGCTGTGCAGTTTTGAGCGCCTTGCGTGAGGAGCTGCATGTTAGTTTTGTGTGGGTGCTCAAGCTGCTTGATTCCATCCCACTGGGCTCAATGGGCATTGGATTGGGAGTGAGCAAACAGGGTTTCCTAAATTGCTGCCAGGACAGCTGATGGTATGTGAAGTGCATGAGGCAGGTGGAGTTGTTTTGGCACTGGAAGAGCTGTGCTGCTGCTTCGGGCAGTTGCCATTCACCACCACATTATCTTTCCTAGGTGTCATAGCCACTTTCAGACATATGTGCTGCCAGAGTACTTGGTTTCCATGGCAGCGGGAAATGGCTTGGGCTCTGAACTTGTGTTTGGCTGTGGAGTTTTGAGCGCCTTGAGTGAGGAGCTCCATGTTAGTTTTGTCTGGGTGCTGAAGCTGCTTGATTCCATCCCACTGGGCTCAATGGGCTTTGGACCGGAAGTGAGCAAACAGGGTTTCCTAGATAGCTGCCAGGACAGCTGATGGTATGTGAAATGCATGAGGCAGGTGGAGTTGTTTTGGCACTGGAAGAGCTGTGCTGCTGCTTCGGGCAGTTGCCATTCACCACCACACTACCTTCCCTAGGTGTCATAGCCACTTTCAGACATATGTGCTGCCAGAGCTCTTGGTTTCCATGGCAGCGGGAAATGGCTTGAGCACTGAACTTGTCTTTGGCTGTGGAGTTTTGAGCGCCTTGAGTGAGGAGCTGCATGTTAGTTTTGTGTGGGTGCTCAAGCTGCTTGATTCCATCCCACTGGGCTCAATGGGCATGGGACCGGAAGTGAGCAAACAGGGTTTCCTAGATAGCTGGCAGGACAGCTGATGGTATGTGAAGTTCATGAGGCAGGTGGAGTTGTTTTGGCACTGGAAGAGCTGTGCTGCTGCTTCGGGCAGTTGCCATTCACCACCACACTACCTTCCCTAGGTGTCATAGCCACTTTCAGACATATGTGCTGCCAGAGCACTTGGTTTCCATGGCCGCGGGAAATGTCTTGTGCGCTGAACTTGTCTTTGGCTGTGGAGTTTTGAACGCCTTGAATGAGGAGGTCCATGTTGGTTTTGTGTGGGTGCTCAAGCTGCTTGATTCCATCCCACTGGGCTCAATGGGCATGGGACCGGAAGTGAGCAAACAGGGTTTCCTAGATAGCTGGCAGGACAGCTGATGGTATGTGAAGTGCATGAGGCAGGTGGAGTTGTATTGGCACTGGAAGAGCTGTGCTGCTGCTTCGGGCAGTTGCCATTCACCACCACACTACCTTCCTTAGGTGTCATAGCCACTTTCAGAGATATGTGCTGACAGAGCTCTTGGTTTCCATGGCAGCGGGAAATGGCTTGGGCTCTGAACTTGTCTTTGGCTGTGGAGTTTTGAGCGCCTTGAGTGAGGAGCTCCATGGTAGTTTTCCTTGTTGGTGCTTAAGCTGCTTGATTCCATCCCACTGGGCTCAATGGACATTGAACCGGAAGTGAGCAAACAGGGTTTCCTAGATAGCTGCCAGGACAGCTGATGCTATGTGAAGTGCATGAGGCAGGTGGAGTTGTTTTGGCACTGGAAGAGCTGTGCTGCTGCTTCGGGCATTTGACATTCACCACCACACTACCTTCAATAGGTGTCATAGCCACTTTCAGACATATGTGCTGCCAGAACACTTGGTTTCCATGGCAGCAGGAAATGGCTTTGGCCCTGAACTTGTCTTTGTCTGTGGAGTTTTGAGCGCCTTGAGTGAGGAGCTGCATGTTAGTTTTGTGTGGGTGCTCAAGCTGCTTGATTCCATCCCACTGGGCTCAATGGGCATAGGACCGGAAGTGAGCAAACAGGGTTTCCTAGATAGCTGCCAGGACAGCTGATGGTATGTGAAGTGCATGAGGCAGGTGGAGTTGTTTTGGCACTGGAAGAGCTGTGCTGCTGCTTCAGGCAGTTGCCATTCACCACCACACTACCTTCAATAGGTGTCATAGCCACTTTCAGACATATATGCTGCCACAGCCCTTGGTTTCCATGGCAGCGGGAAATGGCTTTGGCCCTGAACTTGTCTTTGGCTGTGGAGTTTTGAGCGCCTTGAGTGAGGAGCTCCATGTTAGTTTTGTGTGGGTGCTTAAGCTGCTTGATTCCATCCCACTGGGCTCAATGGGCATGGGACCGAAGTGACCAAACAGGGTTTCCTAGATAGCTGCCAGGACAGCTGATGGTATGTGAAGTGCATGAGGCAGGTGGAGTTTTTTTGGCACTGGAAGAGCTGTGCTGCTGCTTCGGGCAGTTGCCATTCACCACCACACTCCCTTCCCTAGGTGTCATAGCCACTTTCAGACATATGTGCTGCCAGAGCACTTGGTTTCCGTGGCAGCGGGAAATGGCTTGAGCTCTGAACTTGTCTTTGGCTGTGGAGTTTTGAACGCCTTGAGTGAGGAGCTGCATGTTAGTTTTGTGTGGGTGCTCAAGCTGCTTGATTCCATTCAATTGGGCTCAATGGGCATGGGACCGGAAGTGAGCAAACAGGGTTTCCTAGATAGCTGCCAAGACAGCTGATGGTATGTGAAGTGCATGAGGCAGGTGGAGTTGTTTTGGCACTGGAAGAGCTGTGCTGCTGCTTCGGGCAGTTGCCATTCACCACCACACTACCTTCCCTAGGTGTCATAGCCACTTTCAGACATATGTGCTGCCAGAGCACTTGGTTTCCATGGCAGCGGGAAATGGCTTGGGCTCTGAACTTGTCTTTGGGTGTGGAGTTATGAGCGCCTTGAGTGAGGAGGTCCATGTTGGTTTTGTGTGGGTGCTCAAGCGCTTGATTCCATTAAACTGGGCTCAATGGGCATGGGACCGGAAGTGAGCAAACAGGGTTTCCTAGATAGCTGCCAAGATAGCTGATGGTATGTGAAGTGCATGAGGCAGGTGGAGTTGTTTTGGCACTGGAAGAGCTGTGCTGCTGCTTCGGGCAGTTGCCATTCACCACCACACTACCTTCCCTAGGTGTCATAGCCACTTTCAGACATATGTGCTGTCAGAGCACTTGGTTTCCATGGCAGCGGGAAATGGCTTTGGCTCTGAACTTGTCTTTTGCTGTGGAGTTTTGAGCGCCTTGAGTGAGGAGCTCCATGTTAGTTTTGTGTGGGTGCTCAAGCTGCTTGATTCCATATCACTGGGCTCAATGGGCATGGGACCGGAAGTGAGCAAACAGGGTTTCCTAGATAGCTGCCAGGACAGCTGATGGTATGTGAAGTTCATGAGGCAGGTGGAGTTGTTTTGGCACTGGAAGAGCTGTGCTGCTGCTTCGGGCAGTTGCCATTCACCACCACACTACCTTCCCTAGGTGTCATAGCCACTTTCAGACATATGTGCTGCCAGAGCCCTTGGTTTCCATGGCAGCGGTAAATGGCATTGCCTCTGAACTTGTCTTTGGCTGTGGAGTTTTGAGCGCCTTGAGTGAGGAGCTCCATGTTAGTTTTCCTTGTTGGTGCTTAAGCTGCTTGATTCCATCCCACTGGGCTCAATGGGCATTGAATCGGAAGTGACCAAGCAGGGTTTCCTAAACAGCTGGCAGGACAGCTGATGGTATGTGAAGTGCATGAGGCAGGTGGTGTTGTTTTGGCACTGGAAGAGCTGTGCTGCTGCTTCGGGCAATTGCCATTCACCACCACACTCCCTTCCGTAGGTGTCATAGCCACTTTCAGACATATGTGCTGCCAGAGCTCTTGGTTTCAATGGCAGCGGGAAATGGCTTGGGCGCTGAACTTGTCTTTGGCTGTGGAGTTTTGAGCGCCTTGAGTGAGGAGCTCCTTGTTAGTTTTCCTTGTAGGTGCTTAAGCTGCTTGATTCCATCCCACTGGGCTCAATGGGCATGGGACCGGAAGTGAGCAAACAGGGTTTCCTAGATAGCTGCCAAGACAGCTGATGGTATGTGAAGTGTATGAGGCAGGTGGAGTTGTTTTGGCACTGGAAGAGCTGTGCTGCTGCTTCGGGCAGTTGCCATTCACCACCACACTACCTTCCCTAGGTGTCATAGCCACTTTCAGACATATGTGCTGCCAGAGCTCTTGGTTTCCATGGCAGCGGGAAATGGCTTGGGCCCTGAACTTGTCTTTGGCTGTGGAGTTTTGAGCGCCTTGAGTGAGGAGCTACATGTTAGTTTTGTGTGGGTGCTCAAGCTGCTTGATTCCATCCCTCTGGGCTCAATGGGCATGGGACCGGAAGTGAGCAAACAGGGTTTCCTAGATAGCTGCCAGGACAGCTGATGGTATGTGAAGTGTATGAGGCAGGTGTAGTTGTTTTGGCACTGGAAGAGCTGTGCTGCTGCTTCGGGCAGTTGCCATTCACCACCACACTACCTTCCCTAGGTGTCATAGCCACTTTCAGACATATGTGCTGCCAGAGCACTTGGTTTCCATGGCAGCGGGAAATGGCTTTGGCTTTGAACTTGTTTTTGGCTTTGGAGGTTTGAGCGCCTTGAGTGAGGAGCTGTATGTTAGTTTTGTGTGGGTGCTCAAGCTGCTTGATTCCATCCCACTGGCCTCAATGGGCATTGAATTGGGAGTGAGCAAACAGCGTTTCCTAGATAGCTGGCAGGACAGCTGATGGTATGTGAAGTGCATGAGGCAGGTGGAGTTGTTTTGGCACTGGAAGAGCTGTGCTGCTGCTTCGAGCAGTTGCCATTCACCACCACATTATCTTTCCTAGGTGTCATAGCCACTTTCAGACATATGTGCTGCCAGAGCACTTGGTTTCCATGGCAGCGGGAAATGGCTTGGGCCCTGAACTTGTCTTTGGCTGTGGAGTTTTGAGCGCCTTGAGTGAGGAGCTCCATGTTAGTTTTCCTTGTTGGTGCTTAAGCTGCTTGATTCCATCCCACTGGGCTCAATGGACATTGAACCGCAAGTGAGCAAACAGGTTTTCCTAGATAGCTGCCAGTACAGCTGATGGTATGTGAAGTGCATGAGGCAGGTGGAGTTGTTTTGGCACTGGAAGAGCTGTGCTGCTGCTTTGGGCAGTTGCCATTCACCACCACACTACCTTCAATAGGTGTCATAGCCACTTTCAGACATATGTGCTGCCAGAGCACTTGGTTTCCATGGCAGCAGGAAATGGCTTTGGCCCTGAACTTGTGTTTGGCTGTGGAGTTTTGAGCGCCTTGAGTGAGGAGCTCCATGTTAGTTTTGTGTGGGTGCTCAAGCTGCTTGATTCCATCCCACGAGGTTCAATGGGCATAGGACCGGAATTGAGCAAACAGGGTTTCCTAGATAGCTGGCAGGACAGCTGATGGTATGTGAAGTGCATGAGGCAGGTGGAGTTGTTTTGGCACTGGGAGAGCTGTGCTGCTGCTTCCGGCAGTTGCCATTCACCACCACACTACCTTCAATAGGTGTCATAGCCACTTTCAGACATATGTGCTGCCAGAGCTCTTGGTTTCCATGGCAGCGGGAAATGGCTTGGGCGCTGAACTTGTCTTTGGCTGTGGAGTTTTGATCGCCTTTAGTGAGGAGCTCCTTGTTAGTTTTCCTTGTAGGTGCTTAAGCTGCTTGATTCCATCCCACTGGGCTCAATGGGCATGGGACCAGAAGTGAGCAAACAGGGTTTCGAGATAGCTGCCAGGACAGCTGATGGTATGTGAAGTTCATGAGGCAGGAGGAGGTGTTTTGGCACTGGAAGAGCTGTGCTGCTGCTTCGGGCAGTTGCCATTCACCACCACACTACCTTCAATAGGTGTCATAGCCACTTTCAGACATATGTGCTGCCAGAGCACTTGGTTTCCATGGCAGCGGGAAATGGCTTTGGCCCTGAACTTGTCTTTGGCTGTGGAGTTTTGAGCGCCTTGAGTGAGGAGCTCCATGTTAGTTTTGTGTGGGTGCTCAAGCTGCTTGATTCCATCCCACTGGGCTCAATGGGCATTGGACCGGAAGTGAGCAAACAGGGTTTCCTAGATAGCTGGCAGGACAGCTGATGGTATGTGAAGTTTAGGAAGCAGATGGAGTTGTTTTGGCATTGGAAGAGCTGTGCTGCTGCTTCGGGCAGTTGCCATTCACCACCACACTACCTTCCCTAGGTGTCATAGCCACTTTCAGACATATGTGCTGCCAGAGCACTTGGTTTCCATGGCAGCGGGAAATGGCTTTGGCTCTGAACTTGTCTTTGGCTGTGGAGTTTTGAGCGCCTTGAGTGAGGAGCTCCATGTTAGTTTTGTGTGGGTGCTCAAGCTGCTTGATTCCATCCCACTGGGCTCAAAGGGCATTGGACCGAAAGTGAGCAAACAGGGTTTCCTAGATAGCTGCCAGGACAGCTGATGGTATGTGAAGTGCATGAGGCAGGAGGAGTTGTTTTGGCACTGGAAGAGCTGTGTTGCTGCTTCGGGCAGTTGCCATTCACCACCACACTACCTTCAATAGGTGTAATAGCCACTTTCAGACATATGTGCTGCCAGAGCACTTGGTTTCCATGGCAGCGGGAAATGGCTTGGGCTCTGAACTTGTCTTTGGCTGTGGAGTTTTGAGCACATTGCGTGAGGAGCTCCATGTTAGTTTTGTGTGGGTGCTCAAGCTGCTTGATTCCATCCCACTGGGCTCAATGGGCATGGGACCGGAAGTGAGCAAACAGGGTTTCCTAGATAGCTGCCAGGACAGCTGATGGTATGTGAAGTTTAGGAAGCAGATGGAGTTGTTTTGGCATTGGAAGAGCTGTGCTGCTGCTTCGGGCAGTTGCCATTCACCACCACACTACCTTCCCTAGGTGTCATAGCCACTTTCAGACATATGTGCTGCCAGAGCACTTGGTTTCCATGGCAGCGGGAAATGGCTTTGGCCGTGAACTTGTCTTTGGCTGTGGAGTTTTGAGCGCCTTGAGTGAGGAGGTCCATGTTAGTTTTGTGTGGGTGCTCAAGCTGCTTAATTCTATCCCACTGGGCTCAATGGGCATTGGAACGGAAGTGACCAAACAGGGTTTCCTAGAAATCTGCCAGGACAGCTGATGGTATGTGAAGTGCATGAAGCAGGTGGAGTTGTTTTGGCACTGGAAGAGCTGTGCTGCTGCTTCGGGCAGTTGCCATTCACCACCACACTCCCTTCCCTAGGTGTCATAGCCACTTTCAGACATATGTGCTGCCAGAGCACTTGGTTTCCATGGCAGCGGGAAATGGCTTGGGCTCTGAACCTGTCTTTGGGTGTGGAGTTTTGAGCGCCTCGAGTGAGGAGCTGCATGTTAGTTTTGTGTGGGTGCTCAAGCTGCTTGATTCCATCCCACTGGGCTCAATGGGCATGGGACCGGAAGTGAGCAAACAGGGTTTCCTAGATAGCTGGCAGGACAGCTGATGGTATGTGAAGTGCATGAGGCAGGTGGAGTTGTTTTGGCAGTGGAAGAGCTGTGCTGCTGCTTCGGGAAGTTGCCATTCACCACCACACTACCTCCCTTCTCTAGGTGTCATAGCCACTTTCAGACATATGTGCTGCCAGAGCACTTGGTTTCCATGGCAGCGGGAAATGGCTTGGGCCCTGAACTTGTGTTTGGCTGTGGAGTTTTGAGCACGTTGAGTGAGGAGCTCCATGTTAGTTTTGTGTGGGTGCTCAAGCTGCTTGATTCCATCCCACTGGGCTCATTGGGCATGGGACCGAAAGTGAGCAAACAGGGTTTCCTAGATAGCTGCCAGAACAGCTGATGGTATGTGAGGTGCATGAGGCAGGTGGAGTTGTTTTGGCACTGGAAGAGCTGTGCTGCTGCTTCGGGCAGTTGCCATTCACCACCACACTACCTTCAATAGGTGTCATAGCCACTTTCAGACATATGTGCTGCCAGAGCACTTGGTTTCCATGGCAGCAGGAAATGGCTTTGGCCCTGAACTTGTGTTTGGCTGTGGAGTTTTGAGCGCCTTGAGTGAGGAGCTCCATGTTAGTTTTGTGTGGGTGCTCAAGCTGCTTGATTCCATCCCACGAGGTTCAATGGGCATAGGACCGGAATTGAGCAAACAGGGTTTCCTAGATAGCTGGCAGGACAGCTGATGGTATGTGAAGTGCATGAGGCAGGTGGAGTTGTTTTGGCACTGGGAGAGCTGTGCTGCTGCTTCCGGCAGTTGCCATTCACCACCACACTACCTTCAATAGGTGTCATAGCCACTTTCAGACATATGTGCTGCCAGAGCTCTTGGTTTCCATGGCAGCGGGAAATGGCTTGGGCGCTGAACTTGTCTTTGGCTGTGGAGTTTTGATCGCCTTTAGTGAGGAGCTCCTTGTTAGTTTTCCTTGTAGGTGCTTAAGCTGCTTGATTCCATCCCTCTGGGCTCAATGGGCATGGGACCAGAAGTGAGCAAACAGGGTTTCGAGATAGCTGCCAGGACAGCTGATGGTATGTGAAGTTCATGAGGCAGGAGGAGGTGTTTTGGCACTGGAAGAGCTGTGCTGCTGCTTCGGGCAGTTGCCATTCACCACCACACTACCTTCAATAGGTGTCATAGCCACTTTCAGACATATGTGCTGCCAGAGCACTTGGTTTCCATGGCAGCGGGAAATGGCTTTGGCTCTGAACTTGTCTTTGGCTGTGGAGTTTTGAGCGCCTTGAGTGAGGAGCTCCATGTTAGTTTTGTGTGGGTGCTCAAGCTGCTTGATTCCATCCCACTGGGCTCAATGGGCATTGGACCGGAAGTGAGCAAACAGGGTTTCCTAGATAGCTGGCAGGACAGCTGATGGTATGTGAAGTTTAGGAAGCAGATGGAGTTGTTTTGGCATTGGAAGAGCTGTGCTGCTGCTTCGGGCAGTTGCCATTCACCACCACACTACCTTCCCTAGGTGTCATAGCCACTTTCAGACATATGTGCTGCCAGAGCACTTGGTTTCCATGGCAGCGGGAAATGGCTTTGGCTCTGAACTTGTCTTTGGCTGTGGAGTTTTGAGCGCCTTGAGTGAGGAGCTCCATGTTAGTTTTGTGTGGGTGCTCAAGCTGCTTGATTCCATCCCACTGGGCTCAAAGGGCATTGGACCGAAAGTGAGCAAACAGGGTTTCCTAGATAGCTGCCAGGACAGCTGATGGTATGTGAAGTTCATGAGGCAGGAGGAGTTGTTTTGGCACTGGAAGAGCTGTGTTGCTGCTTCGGGCAGTTGCCATTCACCACCACACTACCTTCAATAGGTGTAATAGCCACTTTCAGACATATGTGCTGCCAGAGCACTTGGTTTCCATGGCAGCGGGAAATGGCTTGGGCTCTGAACTTGTCTTTGGCTGTGGAGTTTTGAGCACATTGCGTGAGGAGCTCCATGTTAGTTTTGTGTGGGTGCTCAAGCTGCTTGATTCCATCCCACTGGGCTCAATGGGCATGGGACCGGAAGTGAGCAAACAGGGTTTCCTAGATAGCTGCCAGGACAGCTGATGGTATGTGAAGTTTAGGAAGCAGATGGAGTTGTTTTGGCATTGGAAGAGCTGTGCTGCTGCTTCGGGCAGTTGCCATTCACCACCACACTACCTTCCCTAGGTGTCATAGCCACTTTCAGACATATGTGCTGCCAGAGCACTTGGTTTCCATGGCAGCGGGAAATGGCTTTGGCCGTGAACTTGTCTTTGGCTGTGGAGTTTTGAGCGCCTTGAGTGAGGAGGTCCATGTTAGTTTTGTGTGGGTGCTCAAGCTGCTTAATTCTATCCCACTGGGCTCAATGGGCATTGGAACGGAAGTGACCAAACAGGGTTTCCTAGAAATCTGCCAGGACAGCTGATGGTATGTGAAGTGCATGAAGCAGGTGGAGTTGTTTTGGCACTGGAAGAGCTGTGCTGCTGCTTCGGGCAGTTGCCATTCACCACCACACTCCCTTCCCTAGGTGTCATAGCCACTTTCAGACATATGTGCTGCCAGAGCACTTGGTTTCCATGGCAGCGGGAAATGGCTTGGGCTCTGAACTTGTCTTTGGGTGTGGAGTTTTGAGCGCCTCGAGTGAGGAGCTGCATGTTAGTTTTGTGTGGGTGCTCAAGCTGCTTGATTCCATCCCACTGGGCTCAATGGGCATGGGACCGGAAGTGAGCAAACAGGGTTTCCTAGATAGCTGGCAGGACAGCTGATGGTATGTGAAGTGCATGAGGCAGGTGGAGTTGTTTTGGCAGTGGAAGAGCTGTGCTGCTGCTTCGGGAAGTTGCCATTCACCACCACACTACCTCCCTTCTCTAGGTGTCATAGCCACTTTCAGACATATGTGCTGCCAGAGCACTTGGTTTCCATGGCAGCGGGAAATGGCTTGGGCCCTGAACTTGTGTTTGGCTGTGGAGTTTTGAGCACGTTGAGTGAGGAGCTCCATGTTCGTTTTGTGTGGGTGCTCAAGCTGCTTGATTCCATCCCACTGGGCTCATTGGGCATGGGACCGAAAGTGAGCAAACAGGGTTTCCTAGATAGCTGCCAGAACAGCTGATGGTATGTGAGGTGCATGAGGCAGGTGGAGTTGTTTTGGCACTGGAAGAGCTGTGCTGCTGCTTCGGGCAGTTGCCATTCACCACCACACTACCTTCAATAGGTGTCATAGCCACTTTCAGACATATGTGCTGCCAGAGCACTTGGTTTCCATGGCCGCGGGAAATGGCTTTGGCCCTGAACTTGTGTTTGGCTGTGGAGTTTTGAGCGCCTTGAGTGAGGAGCTGCATGTTTGTTTTGTGTGGGTGCTCAAGCTGCTTGATTCCATCCCACTGGGCTCAATGGGCATGGGACCGGAAGTGAGCAAACAGGGTTTCCTAGATAGCTGCCAGGACAGCTGATGGTATGTGAAGTTCATGAGGCAGGAGGAGTTGTTTTGGCACTGGAAGAGCTGTGCTGCTGCTTCGGGCAGTTGCCATTCACCACCACACTCCCTTCCCTAGGTGTCATAGCCACTTTCAGACATATGTGCTGCCAGAGCACTTGGTTTCCATGGCAGCGGGAAATGGCTTGGGCGCTGAACTTGTCTTTGGCTGTGGAGCTTTGAGCGCCTTGAGTGAGGAGCTCCATGTTAGTTTTGTGTGGGTTCTCAAGCTGCTTGATTCCATCCCACTGGGCTCAATGGGCATGGGACCGGAAGTGAGCAAACAGGGTTTCCTAGATAGCTGCCAGGACAGCTGATGGTATGTGAAGTGCATGAGGCAGGTGGAGTTGTTTTGGCACTGGAAGAGCTGTGCTGCTGCTTCGGGCAGTTGCCATTCACCACCACACTACCTTCAATAGGTGTCATAGCCACTTTCAGACATATGTGCTGCCAGAGCACTTGGTTTCCATGACAGAGGGAAAAGGCTTTGGCCCTGAACTTGTGTTTGGCTGTGGAGCTTTGAGCGCGTTGAGTGAGGAGCTCCATGTTAGTTTTGTGTGGGTGCTCAAGCTGCTTGATTCCATCCCACTGGGCTCAATGGGCATGGGACCGGAAGTGAGCAAACAGGGTTTCCTAGATAGCTGCCAGAACAGCTGATGGTATGTGAAGTGCATGAGGCAGGTGGAGTTGTTTTGGCACTGGAAGAGCTGTGCTGCTGCTTCGGGCAGTTGCCATTCACCACCACACTACCTTCAATAGGTGTCATAGCCACTTTCAGACATATGTGCTGCCAGAGCACTTGGTTTCCATGACAGAGGGAAAAGGCTTTGGCCCTGAACTTGTGTTTGGCTGTGGAGCTTTGAGCGCGTTGAGTGAGGAGCTCCATGTTAGTTTTGTGTGGGTGCTCAAGCTGCTTGATTCCATCCCACTGGGCTCAATGGGCATGGGACCGGAAGTGAGCAAACAGGGTTTCCTAGATAGCTGCCAGGACAGCTGATGGTATGTGAAGTGCATGAGGCAGGTGGAGTTGTTTTGGCACTGGAAGAGCTGTGCTGCTGCTTCGGGCAGTTGCCATTCACCACCACACTACCTTCAATAGGTGTCATAGCCACTTTCAGACATATGTGCTGCCAGAGCACTTGGTTTCCATGGCAGCGGGAAATGGCTTTGGCCCTGAACTTGTCTTTGGCTGTGGAGTTTTGAGCGTCTTGAGTGAGGAGCTCCATGTTAGTTTTGTGTGGGTGCTCAAGCTGCTTGATTCCATCCCACTGGGCTCAATGGGCATGGGACCGGAAGTGACCAAACAGGGTTTCCTAGATAGCTGCTAGGACAGCTGATGGTATGTGAAGTTCATGAGGCAGGAGGAGTTGTTTTGGCACTGGAAGAGCTGTGCTGCTGCTTCGGGCAGTTGCCATTCACCACGACACTACCTTCCCTAGGTGTCATAGCCACTTTCAGACATATGTGCTGCCAGAGCACTTGGTTTCCATGGCAGAGGGAAATGGCTTTGGCCCTGAACTTGTCTTTGGCTGTGAAGATTAGAGCCCCTTCAGTGAGGAGCTCCATGTTAGTTTTGTGTGGGTTCTCAAGCTGCTTGATTCCATCCCACTGGGCTCAATGGGCATGGGACCGGAAGTGAGCAAACAGGGTTTCCGAGATAGCTGGCAGGACAGCTGATGGTATGTGAAGTGCATGAGGCAGGTGGAGTTGTTTTGGCACTGGAAGAGCTGTGCTCCTGCTTCGAGCAGTTGCCATTCACCACCACACTACCTCCCTAGGTGTCATAGCCACTTTCAGACATATGTGCTGCCAGAGCACTTGGTTTCCATGGCAGCGGGAAATGGCTTGGGCGCTGAACTTGTCTTTGGCTGTGGAGCTTTGAGCGCCTTGAGTGAGGAGCTCCATGTTAGTTTTGTGTGGGTTCTCAAGCTGCTTGATTCCATCCCACTGGGCTCAATGGGCATGGGACCGGAAGTGAGCAAACAGGGTTTCCTAGATAGCTGCCAGGACAGCTGATGGTATGTGAAGTGCATGAGGCAGGTGGAGTTGTTTTGGCACTGGAAGAGCTGTGCTGCTGCTTCGAGCATTTGCCATTCGCCACCACACTACCTTCCCTAGGTGTCATAGCCACTTTCAGACATATGTGCTGCCAGAGCACTTGGTTTCCATGGCAGCGGGAAATGGCTTTGGCCATGAACTTGTCTTTGGCTGTGGAGTTTTGAGTGCCATGAGTGAGGAGCTCCATGTTAGTTTTGTGTGGGTGCTCAAGCTGCTTGATTCCATCCCACTGGGCTCAATGGGCATGGGACCGGAAGTGAGCAAACAGGGTTTCCTCGATAGCTGCCAGGACAGCTGATGGTATGTGAAGTGCATGAGGCAGGTGGAGTTGTTTTGGCACTGGAAGAGCTGTGCTGCTGCTTCGGGCAGTTGCCATTCACCACCACACTACCTTCAATAGGTGTCATAGCCACTTTCAGACATATGTGCTGCCAGAGCACTTGGTTTCCATGACAGAGGGAAAAGGCTTTGGCCCTGAACTTGTGTTTGGCTGTGGAGCTTTGAGCGCGTTGAGTGAGGAGCTCCATGTTAGTTTTGTGTGGGTGCTCAAGCTGCTTGATTCCATCCCACTGGGCTCAATGGGCATGGGACCGGAAGTGAGCAAACAGGGTTTCCTAGATAGCTGCCAGAACAGCTGATGGTATGTGAAGTGCATGAGGCAGGTGGAGTTGTTTTGGCACTGGAAGAGCTGTGCTGCTGCTTCGGGCAGTTGCCATTCACCACCACACTACCTTCAAAAGGTGTCATAGCCACTTTCAGACATATGTGCTGCCAGAGCACTTGGTTTCCATGGCAGCGGGAAATGGCTTTGGCCCTGAACTTGTCTTTGGCTGTGGAGTTTTGAGCGTCTTGAGTGAGGAGCTCCATGTTAGTTTTGTGTGGGTGCTCAAGCTGCTTGATTCCATCCCACTGGGCTCAATGGGCATGGGACCGGAAGTGACCAAACAGGGTTTCCTAGATAGCTGCTAGGACAGCTGATGGTATGTGAAGTTCATGAGGCAGGAGGAGTTGTTTTGGCACTGGAAGAGCTGTGCTGCTGCTTCGGGCAGTTGCCATTCACCACGACACTACCTTCCCTAGGTGTCATAGCCACTTTCAGACATATGTGCTGCCAGAGCACTTGGTTTCCATGGCAGAGGGAAATGGCTTTGGCCCTGAACTTGTCTTTGGCTGTGAAGATTAGAGCCCCTTCAGTGAGGAGCTCCATGTTAGTTTTGTGTGGGTTCTCAAGCTGCTTGATTCCATCCCACTGGGCTCAATGGGCATGGGACCGGAAGTGAGCAAACAGGGTTTCCGAGATAGCTGGCAGGACAGCTGATGGTATGTGAAGTGCATGAGGCAGGTGGAGTTGTTTTGGCACTGGAAGAGCTGTGCTCCTGCTTCGAGCAGTTGCCATTCACCACCACACTACCTCCCTAGGTGTCATAGCCACTTTCAGACAAATCTGCTGCCAGAGCACTTGGTTTCCATGGCAGCGGGAAATGGCTTGGGTACTGAACTTGTCTTTGGCTGTGGAGTTTTGAGCGCCTTGAGTGAGGAGCTGCATGTAAGTTTTGTGTGGGTGCTCAAGCTGCTTGATTCCATCCCACTGGGCACAATGGGCATTGGACAGGAAGTGAGCAAACAGGGTTTCCTTGATAGCTGCCAGGACAGCTGATGGTATGTGAAGTGCATGAGGCAGGTGGAGTTGTTTTGGCCCTGGAAGAACTGTGCTGCTTCGGGAAGTTACCATTCACCACCACACTACCTTCCCTAGGTGTCATAGCCACTTTCAGACAAATCTGCTGCCAGAGTACTTGGTTTCCATGGCAGCGGGAAATGGATTGGACTCTGAACTTGTCTTTGGCTGTGGAGTTTTGAGCGACTTGAGTGAGGAGCTGCATGTAAGTTTTGTGTGGGTGCTCAAGCTGCTTGATTCCAACCCACTGGGCTCAAAAGGCATTGGACCAGAAGTGACCAAACAGGGTTTCCTAGACAGCTGCCAGGACAGCTGATGGTATGTGAAGTGCATGAGGCAGGTGGAGTTCTTTTGGCCCTGGAAGAGCTGTGCTGCTTTGGGAAGTTGCCATTCACCACCACACTACCTTCCCTAGGGGTCATAGCCACTTTCAGACAAATCTGCTGTCAGAGCACTTGGTTTCCATGGCAGCGGGAAATGGCTTGGGCTCTGAACTGGTCTTTGGCGGTGGAATTTTGAGCCCCTTGAGTGAGGAGCTCCATGTTAGTTTTGTGTGGGTGCTCAAGCTGCTTGATTCCATCCCACTGGGCTCAATGTTCATGGGACCGGAAGTGAGCAAACAGGGTTTCCTAGATAGCTGCCAAGACATCTGATGGTATGTGAAGTCATGAGGCATTTGGAGTTGTATTGGGACTGGAAGAGCTGTGCTGCTGCTTCGGGCAGTTGCCATTCACCACCACACTACCTTCAATAGGTGTCATAGCCACTTTCAGACATATGTGCTGCCAGAGCACTTGGTTTCCATGGCAGCGGGAAATGGCTTTAATCGCTCTGAACTTGTGTTTGGCTGTGGAGTTTTGAGTGCATTTAGTGAGGAGCTCCATGTTAGTTTTGCGTGGGTGCTCAAGCTGCTTGATTCCATCCCATTGGGCTCAATGTGCATGGGCATTGGACTGGAAGTGAACAAACAGGGTTTCCTAGATAGCTGCCAGGACAGCTGATGGTATGTGAAGTTCATGAGGCAGGTGGAGTTGTTTTGGCACTGGAAGAGCTGTGCTGCTGCTTCGGGCAGTTGCCATTCACCACCACACTACCTTCCCTAGGTGTCATAGCCACTTTCAGACATATGTGCTGCCAGAGCACTTGGTTTCCATGGCAACGGGAAATCGCTTTAATCGCTATGAACTTGTCTTTGTCTGTGGAGTTTTGAGCGCCTTGAGTGAGGAGCTCCATGTTAGTTTTGTGTGGGTGTTCAAGCTGGTTTATTCCATCGCACTGGGCTCAATGGGCATTGGACCGGAAGTGACCAAACAGGGTTTCCTAGATAGCTGCCAGGACAGCTGATGGTATGTGAAGTTCATCAGGAAGGTGGAGTTGTTTTGTCCCTGGAAGAGCTGTGCTGCTGCTTCGGGCAGTTGCCATTCACCACCACACTACCTTCTCTAGGTGTCATAGCCACTTTCAAATATATGTGCTGCCAGAGCACTTGGTTTCCATGGCAGCGGGAAATGGCTTGGTCGCTGAACTTGTGTTTCTCTATGGAGTTTTGAGCGCCTTGAGTGAGGAACTGCATGTTCGTATTGTGTGGGTGCTCAAGCTGCTTGATTCCATCCCACTGGGCTCAATGGGCATTGGACCGGAAGTGAGCAAACAGGGTTTCCTATATAGCTGCCAGGACAGCTGATGGTATGTGAAGTTCATGAGGCAGGTGGAGTTGTTTTGGCACTGGAAGAGTTGTGCTGCTGCTTTGGGCTGTTGCCATTCACCACCACACTACCTTCCCTAGGTGTCATAGCCACTTTCAGACATATGTGCTGCCAGAGCACTTGGTTTCCATGGCAGCGGGAAATGGCTTGTGCTCTGAACTAGCCTTTGGTTGTGGAGTTTTGAGCGCCTTGAGTGAGGAGCTGCATGTTAGTTTTGTGTGGGTGCTGAAGCTGCTTGATTCCATCCCACTGGGCTCAATGGGCATGGGACCGGAAGTGAGCAAACAGGGTTTCCTTGCTAGCTACCAGGACAGCTGATGGTATGTGAAGTGCATGAGGCAGGTTGAGTTGTTTTGGCACTGGAAGAGCTGTGCTGCTGCTTCGGGCAGTTGCCATTCACCACCAAACTACCTTCCCTAGGTGTCATAGCCACTTTCAAATATATGTGCTGCCAGAGCACTTGGTTTCCATGACAGCGGGAAATGGGCGCTGAACTTGTCTTTGGGTGTGGAGTTATGAGCGCCTTGAGTGAGGAGGTCCATGTTGGTTTTGTGTGGGTGCTCAAGCGCTTGATTCCATCCAACTGGGCTCAATGGGCATGGGACCGGAAGTGAGCAAACAGGGTTTCCTAGATAGCTGCCAAGATAGCTGATGGTATGTGAAGTGCATGAGGCAGGTGGAGTTGTTTTGGCACTGGAAGAGCTGTGCTGCTGCTTCGGGCAGTTGCCATTCACCACCACACTACCTTCCCTAGGTGTCATAGCCACTTTCAGACATATGTGCTGCCAGAGCACTTGGTTTCCATGGCAGCGGGAAATGGCTTTGGCTCTGAACTTGTCTTTTGCTGTGGAGTTTTGAGCGCCTTGAGTGAGGAGCTCCATGTTAGTTTTGTGTGGGTGCTGAAGCTGCTTGATTCCATCCCACTGGGCTCAATGGGCATGGGACCGGAAGTGAGCAAACAGGGTTTCCTAGATAGCTGCCAGGACAGCTGATGGTATGTGAAGTTCATGAGGCAGGTGGAGTTGTTTTGGCACTGGAAGAGCTGTGCTGCTGCTTCGGGCAGTTGCCATTCACCACCACACTACCTTCCCTAGGTGTCATAGCCACTTTCAGACATATGTGCTGCCAGAGCCCTTGGTTTCCATGGCAGCGGTAAATGGCATTGCCTCTGAACTTGTCTTTGGCTGTGGAGTTTTGAGCGCCTTGAGTGAGGAGCTCCATGTTAGTTTTCCTTGTTGGTGCTTAAGCTGCTTGATTCCATCCCACTGGGCTCAATGGGCATTGAATCGGAAGTGACCAAGCAGGGTTTCCTAAACAGCTGGCAGGACAGCTGATGGTATGTGAAGTGCATGAGGCAGGTGGTGTTGTTTTGGCACTGGAAGAGCTGTGCTGCTGCTTCGGGCAATTGCCATTCAAAACCACACTATATTCCCTAGGTGTCATAGCCACTTTCAGACATATGTGCTGCCAGAGCTCTTGGTTTCCATGGCAGCGGGAAATGGCTTGGGCGCTGAACTTGTCTTTGGCTGTGGAGTTTTGAGCGCCTTGAGTGAGGAGCTCCTTGTTAGTTTTCCTTGTAGGTGCTTAAGCTGCTTGATTCCATCCCACTGGGCTCAATGGGCATGGGACCGGAAGTGAGCAAACAGGGTTTCCTAGATAGCTGCCAAGACAGCTGATGGTATGTGAAGTGTATGAGGCAGGTGGAGTTGTTTTGGCACTGGAAGAGCTGTGCTGCTGCTTCGGGCAGTTGCCATTCACCACCACACTACCTTCCCTAGGTGTCATAGCCACTTTCAGACATATGTGCTGCCAGAGCTCTTGGTTTCCATGGCAGCGGGAAATGGCTTGGGCCCTGAACTTGTCTTTGGCTGTGGAGTTTTGAGCGCCTTGAGTGAGGAGCTACATGTTAGTTTTGTGTGGGTGCTCAAGCTGCTTGATTCCATCCCACTGGGCTCAATGGGCATGGGACCGGAAGTGAGCAAACAGGGTTTCCTAGATAGCTGCCAGGACAGCTGATGGTATGTGAAGTGTATGAGGCAGGTGGAGTTGTTTTGGCACTGGAAGAGCTGTGCTGCTGCTTCGGGCAGTTGCCATTCACCACCACACTACCTTCCCTAGGTGTCATAGCCACTTTCAGACATATGTGCTGCCAGAGCACTTGGTTTCCATGGCAGCGGGAAATGGCTTGGGCGCTGAACTTGTTTTTGGCTTTGGAGGTTTGAGCGCCTTGAGTGAGGAGCTGCATGTTAGTTTTGTGTGGGTGCTCAAGCTGCTTGATTCCATCCCACTGGCCTCAATGGGCATTGAATTGGGAGTGAGCAAACAGCGTTTCCTAGATAGCTGGCAGGACAGCTGATGGTATGTGAAGTGCATGAGGCAGGTGGAGTTGTTTTGGCACTGGAAGAGCTGTGCTGCTGCTTCGAGCAGTTGCCATTCACCACCACATTATCTTTCCTAGGTGTCATAGCCACTTTCAGACATATGTGCTGCCAGAGCACTTGGTTTCCATGGCAGCGGGAAATGGCTTGGGCCCTGAACTTGTCTTTGGCTGTGGAGTTTTGAGCGCCTTGAGTGAGGAGCTCCATGTTAGTTTTCCTTGTTGGTGCTTAAGCTGCTTGATTCCATCCCACTGGGCTCAATGGACATTGAACCGCAAGTGAGCAAACAGGGTTTCCTAGATAGCTGCCAGGACAGCTGATGGTATGTGAAGTTCATGAGGCAGGTGGAGTTGTTTTGGCACTGGAAGAGCTGTGCTGCTGCTTTGGGCAGTTGCCATTCACCACCACACTACCTTCAATAGGTGTCATAGCCACTTTCAGACATATGTGCTGCCAGAGCACTTGGTTTCCATGGCAGCAGGAAATGGCTTTTGCCCTGAACTTGTCTTTGGCTGTGGAGTTTTGAGCGCCTTGAGTGAGGAGCTCCATGTTAGTTTTGTGTGGGTGCTCAAGCTGCTTGCTTCCATCCCACGAGGTTCAATGGGCATAGGACCGGAATTGAGCAAACAGGGTTTCCTAGATAGCTGCCAGGACAGCTGATGGTATGTGAAGTGCATGAGGCAGGTGGAGTTGTTTTGGCACTGGGAGAGCTGTGCTGCTGCTTCCGGCAGTTGCCATTCACCACCACACTACCTTCAATAGGTGTCATAGCCACTTTCAGACATATGTGCTGCCAGAGCTCTTGGTTTCCATGGCAGCGGGAAATGGCTTTGGCCCTGAACTTGTCTTTGGCTGTGGAGTTTTGAGCGCCTTGAGTGAGGAGCTCCTTGTTAGTTTTCCTTGTAGGTGCTTAAGCTGCTTGATTCCATCCCACTGGCCTCAATGGGCATGGGACCAGAAGTGAGCAAACAGGGTTTCGAGATAGCTGCCAGGACAGCTGATGGTATGTGAAGTTCATGAGGCAGGAGGAGGTGTTTTGGCACTGGAAGAGCTGTGCTGCTGCTTCGGGCAGTTGCCATTCACCACCACACTACCTTCCCTAGGTGTCATAGCCACTTTCAGACATATGTGCTGCCAGAGCCCTTGGTTTCCATGGCAGAGGAAAATGGCTTTGGCCGTGAACTTGTCTTTGGCTGTGGAGTTTTGAGCGCCTTGAGTGAGGAGGTCCATGTTAGTTTTGTGTGGGTGCTCAAGCTGCTTGATTCTATCCCACTGGGCTCAATGGGCATTGGAACGGAAGTGACCAAGCAGGGTTTCCTAGAAATCTGCCAGGACAGCTGATGGTATGTGAAGTGCATGAGGCAGGTGGAGTTGTTTTGGCACTGGAAGAGCTGTGCTGCTGCTTCGGGCAGTTGCCATTCACCACCACACTCCCTTCAATAGGTGTCATAGCCACTTTCAGACATATGTGCTGCCAGAGCACTTGGTTTCCATGGCAGCGGGAAATGGCTTGGGCTCTAAACTTGTCTTTGGGTGTGGAGTTTTGAGCGCCTCGAGTGAGGAGCTCCATGTTAGTTTTGTGTGGGTGCTCAAGCTGCTTGATTCCATCCCACTGGGCTCAATGGGCATGGGACCGGAAGTGAGCAAACAGGGTTTCCTAGATAGCTGCCAGGACAGCTGATGCTATGTGAAGTGCATGAGGCAGGTGGAGTTGTTTTGGCACTGGAAGAGCTGTGCTGCTGCTTCGGGCAGTTGCCATTCACCACCACACTACCTTCAATAGGTGTCATAGCCACTTTCAGACATATGTGCTGCCAGATAACTTGGTTTCCATGGCAGCGGGAAATGGCTTGGGCCCTGAACTTGTCTTTGGCTGTGGAGTTTTGAGCACGTTGAGTGAGGAGCTCCATGTTAGTTTTGTGTGGGTGCTCAAGCTGCTTGATTCCATCCCCTGGGCTCAATGGGCATGGGACCGGAAGTGACCAAACAGGGTTTCCTAGAAATCTGCCAGGACAGCTGATGGTATGTGAAGTTCATGAGGCAGGAGGAGTTGTTTTGGCACTGGAAGAGCTGTGCTGCTGCTTCGGGCAGTTGCCATTCACCACCACACTCCCTTCCCTAGGTGTCATAGCCACTTTCAGACATATGTGCTGCCAGAGCACTTGGTTTCCATGGCAGCGGGAAATGGCTTGGGCTCTGGACTTGTCTTTGGCTGTGGAGTTTTGAGCACGTTGAGTGAGGAGCTCCATGTTAGTTTTGTGTGGGTGCTCAAGCTGCTTGATTCCATCCCACTGGGCTCATTGGGCATGGGACCGAAAGTTAGCAAACAGGGTTTCCTAGATAGCTGCCAGAACAGCTGATGGTATGTGAGGTGCATGAGGCAGGTGGAGTTGTTTTGGCACTGGAAGAGCTGTGCTGCTGCTTCGGGCAGTTGCCATTCACCACCACACTACCTTCAATAGGTGTCATAGCCACTTTCAGACATATGTGCTGCCAGAGCACTTGGTTTCCATGGCCGCGGGAAATGGCTTTGGCCCTGAACTTGTGTTTGGCTGTGGAGTTTTGAGCGCCTTGAGTGAGGAGCTGCATGTTAGTTTTGTGTGGGTGCTCAAGCTGCTTGATTCCATCCCACTGGGCTCAATGGGCATGGGACCGGAAGTGAGCAAACAGGGTTTCCTAGATAGCTGCCAGGACAGCTGATGGTATGTGAAGTTCATGAGGCAGGTGGAGTTGTTTTGGCACTGGAAGAGCTGTGCTGCTGCTTCGGGCAGTTGCCATTCACCACCACACTCCCTTCCCTAGGTGTCATAGCCACTTTCAGACATATGTGCTGCCAGAGCACTTGGTTTCCATGGCAGCGGGAAATGGCTTGGGCGCTGAACTTGTCTTTGGCTGTGGAGCTTTGAGCGCCTTGAGTGAGTAGCTCCATGTTAGTTTTGTGTGGGTTCTCAAGCTGCTTGATTCCATCCCACTGGGCTCAATGGGCATGAGACCGGAAGTGAGCAAACAGGGTTTCCTAGATAGCTGCCAGGACAGCTGATGGTATGTGAAGTGCATGAGGCAGGTGGAGTTGTTTTGGCACTGGAAGAGCTGTGCTGCTGCTTCGAGCATTTGCCATTCGCCACCACACTACCTTCCCTAGGTGTCATAGCCACTTTCAGACATATGTGCTGCCAGAGCACTTGGTTTCCATGGCAGCGGGAAATGGCTTTGGCCATGAACTTGTCTTTGGCTGTGGAGTTTTGAGTGCCATGAGTGAGGAGCTGCATGTTAGTTTTGTGTGGGTGCTCAAGCTGCTTGATTCCATCCCACTGGGCTCAATGGGCATTGGACCGGAAGTGAGCAAACAGGGTTTCCTAGATAGCTGCCAGGACAGCTGATGGTATGTGAAGTGCATGAGGCAGGTGGAGTTGTTTTGGCACTGGAAGAGCTGTGCTGCTGCTTCGGGCAGTTGCCATTCACCACCACACTACCTTCAATAGGTGTCATAGCCACTTTCAGACATATGTGCTGCCAGAGCACTTGGTTTCCATGACAGAGGGAAATGGCTTTGGCCCTGAACTTGTGTTTGGCTGTGGAGCTTTGAGCGCGTTGAGTGAGGAGCTCCATGTTAGTTTTGTGTGGGTGCTCAAGCTGCTTGATTCCATCCCACTGGGCTCAATGGGCATGGGACCGGAAGTGAGCAAACAGGGTTTCCTAGATAGCTGCCAGAACAGCTGATGGTATGTGAAGTGCATGAGGCAGGTGGAGTTGTTTTGGCACTGGAAGAGCTGTGCTGCTGCTTCGGGCAGTTGCCATTCACCACCACACTACCTTCAATAGGTGTCATAGCCACTTTCAGACATATGTGCTGCCAGAGCACTTGGTTTCCATGGCAGCGGGAAATGGCTTTGGCCCTGAACTTGTCTTTGGCTGTGGAGTTTTGAGCGCCTTGAGTGAGGAGCTGCATGTAAGTTTTGTGTGGGTGCTCAAGCTGCTTGATTCCATCCCACTGGGCTCAATGGGCAGGGGACCCGAAGTGAGCAAACAGGGTTTCCTAGATAGCTGCCAGGACAGCTGATGGTATGTGAAGTGCATGAGGCAGGTGGAGTTGTTTTGGCACTGGAAGAGCTGTGCTGCTGCTTCGGGCAGTTGCCATTCACCACCACACTCCCTTCCCTAGGTGTCATAGACACTTGCAGACATATGTGCTGCCAGAGCACTTGGTTTCCATGGCAGCGGGAAATGGCTTTGGCCCTGAACTTGTCTTTGGCTGTGGAGTTTTGAGCGCCTTGAGTGAGGAGCTCCATGTTAGTTTTGTGTGGGTGCTCAAGCTATTTGACTTCATTCCACTGGGCTCAATGGGCATGGGACCGGAAGTGAGCAAACAGGGTTTCCTAGATAGCTGCCAGGACAGCTGATGGTATGTGAAGTTTAGGAAGCAGATGGAGTTGTTTTGGCATTGGAAGAGCTGTGCTGCTGCTTCGGGCAGTTGCCATTCACCACCACACTACCTTCAATAGGTGTCATAGCCACTTTCAGACATATGTGCTGCCAGAGCACTTGGTTTCCATGGCAGCGGGAAATGGCTTGGGCTCTGAACTTGTCTTTGGCTGTGGAGTTTTGAGCACATTGCGTGAGGAGCTCCATGTTAGTTTTTTGTGGGTGCTCAAGCTGCTTGATTCCATCCCACTGGGCTCAATGGGCATGGGACCGGAAGTGAGCAAACAGGGTTTCCTAGATAGCTGCCAGGACAGCTGATGGTATGTGAAGTTTAGGAAGCAGATGGAGTTGTTTTGGCATTGGAAGAGCTGTGCTGCTGCTTCGGGCAGTTGCCATTCACCACCACACTACCTTCAATAGGTGTCATAGCCACTTTCAGACATATGTGCTGCCAGAGCACTTGGTTTCCATGGCAGCGGGAAATGGCTTTGGCCGTGAACTTGTCTTTGGCTGTGGAGTTTTGAGCGCCTTGAGTGAGGAGGTCCATGTTAGTTTTGTGTGGGTGCTCAAGCTGCTTAATTCTATCCCACTGGGCTCAATGGGCATTGGAACGGAAGTGACCAAACAGGGTTTCCTAGAAATCTGCCAGGACAGCTGATGGTATGTGAAGTGCATGAAGCAGGAGGAGATGTTTTGGCACTGGAAGAGCTGTGCTGCTGCTTCGGGCAGTTGCCATTCACCACCACACTCCCTTCCCTAGGTGTCATAGCCACTTTCAGACATATGTGCTGCCAGAGCACTTGGTTTCCATGGCAGCGGGAAATGGCTTGGGCCCTGAACTTGTCTTTGGCTGTGGAGTTTTGAGCACGTTGAGTGAGGAGCTCCATGTTAGTTTTGTGTGGGTGCTCAAGCTGCTTGATTCCATCCCACTGGGCTCATTGGGCATGGGACCGAAAGTTAGCAAACAGGGTTTCCTAGATAGCTGCCAGAACAGCTGATGGTATGTGAGGTGCATGAGGCAGGTGGAGTTGTTTTGGCACTGGAAGAGCTGTGCTGCTGCTTCGGGCAGTTGCCATTCACCACCACACTACCTTCAATAGGTGTCATAGCCACTTTCAGACATATGTGCTGCCAGAGCACTTGGTTTCCATGGCCGCGGGAAATGGCTTTGGCCCTGAACTTGTGTTTGGCTGTGGAGTTTTGAGCGCCTTGAGTGAGGAGCTGCATGTTAGTTTTGTGTGGGTGCTCAAGCTGCTTGATTCCATCCCACTGGGCTCAATGGGCATGGGACCGGAAGTGAGCAAACAGGGTTTCCTAGATAGCTGCCAGGACAGCTGATGGTATGTGAAGTTCATGGGGCAGGAGGAGTTGTTTTGGCACTGGAAGAGCTGTGCTGCTGCTTCGGGCAGTTGCCATTCACCACCACACTCCCTTCCCTAGGTGTCATAGCCACTTTCAGACATATGTGCTGCCAGAGCACTTGGTTTCCATGGCAGCGGGAAATGGCTTGGGCGCTGAACTTGTCTTTGGCTGTGGAGCTTTGAGCGCCTTGAGTGAGGAGCTCCATGTTAGTTTTGTGTGGGTTCTCAAGCTGCTTGATTCCATCCCACTGGGCTCAATGGGCATGGGACCGGAAGTGAGCAAACAGGGTTTCCTAGATAGCTGCCAGGACAGCTGATGGTATGTGAAGTGCATGAGGCAGGTGGAGTTGTTTTGGCACTGGAAGAGCTGTGCTCCTGCTTCGAGCAGTTGCCATTCACCACCACACTACCTCCCTAGGTGTCATAGCCACTTTCAGACATATGTGCTGCCAGAGCACTTGGTTTCCATGGCAGCGGGTAATGGCTTGGGCCCTGAACTTGTCTTTGGCTGTGAAGATTTGAGCCCCTTCAGTGATGAGCTCCATGTTAGTTTTGTGTGGGTTCTCAAGCTGCTTGATTCCATCCCACTGGGCTCAATGGGCATGGGACAGGAAGTGAGCAAACAGGGTTTCCTTGCTAGCTGCCAGGACAGCTGATGGTATGTGAAGTTCAAGAGGCAGGTGGAGTTGTTTTGTCCCTGGAAGAGCTGTGCTGCTTTGGGAAGTTGCCATTCACCACCACACTACCTTCCCTAGATGTCATAGCCACTTTCAGACATATCTGCTGCCAGAGCACTTGGTTTCCATGGCAGCGGGAAATGGCTTGGGTTCTGAACTTGTCTTTGGCTGTGGAGTTTTGAGCAACTTGAGTGAGGAGCTGCATGTAAGTTTTGTGTGGGTGCTCAAGCTGCTTGATTCCAACCCACTGAGCTCAATGGGCATGGGACCGGAAGTGACCAAACAGGGTTTCCTAGATAGCTGCCAGGACAGCTGATGGTATGTGAAGTGCATGAGGCAGGTGGAGTTGTTTTGGCCCTGGAAGAGCTGTGCTGCTTTGGGAAGTTGCCATTCCCCACCACACTACCTTCCCTAGGTGTCATAGCCACTTTCAGACAAATCTGCTGTCAGAGCACTTGGTTTCCATGGCAGCGGGAAATGGCTTGGGCTCTGAACTGGTCTTTGGCTGTGGAGTTTTGAGCGCCTTGAGTGAGGAGCTGCATGTTAGCTTTGCGTGGGTGCTCAAGCTGCTTGATTCCATCCCACTGGGCTCAATGGTCATTGGACCGGAAGTGAGTAAACAGGGTTTCCTAGACAGCTGCCAAGACATCTGATGGTATGTGAAGTGCATGAGGCAGGTGGAGTTGTTTTGTCCCTGGAAGAGCTGTGCTGCTGCTTCGGGCAGTTGCCATTCACCACCAAACTACCTTCTCTAGGTGTGATAGATACTTTCAGACATATGTGCTGTCAGAGCCCTTGGTTTCCATGACAGCGGGAAATGGCTTTAATCGCTCTGAACTTGTTTTGGCTGTGGAGTTTTGAGCGCCTTGAGTGAGGAGCTGCATGTAAGTTTTGTGTGGGTGCTCAATCTGCTTGATTCCATCCCACTGGGCTCAATGGGCATGGGACCAGAAGTGAGCAAACAGGGTTTCCTAGATAGCTGCCAGGACAGCTGATGGTATGTGAAGTGCATGAGGCAGGTGGAGATGTTTTGGCACTGGAAGAGCTGTGCTGCTGCTTCGGGCAGTTGCCATTCACCAATACACTACCTTCCCTAGGTGTAATAGCCACTTTCAAATATATGTGCTGACAGAGCACTTCGTTTCCATGGCAGCGGGAAATGGATTTGGCTCTGAACTTGTCTTTGGCTGTGGAGTTTTGAGCGCCTTGAGTGAGGAGCAGCATGTAAGTTTTATGTGGGTGCTCAAGCTGCTTGATTCCATCCCACTGGGCTCCATGGGCATTGGACAGGAAGTGAGCAAACAGGGTTTCCTAGATAGCTGCCAGGACAGCTGATGGTATGTGAAGTGCATGAGGCAGGTGGAGTTGTTTTGGCCCTGGAAGAGCTGTGCTGCTTTGGGAAGTTACCATTCACCACCACACTACCTTCCCTAGGTGTCATAGCCACTTTCAGACAAATCTGCTGCCAGAGCACTTGGTTTCCATGGCAGCGGGAAATGGCTTGGGCTCTGAACTTGTCTTTGGCTGTGGAGTTTTGAGCGCCTTGAGTGAGGAGCTGCATGTAAGTTTTGTGTGGGTGCTCAAGCTGCTTGATTCCAACCCACTGGGCTCAAAAGGCATTGGACCGGAAGTGACCAAACAGGGTTTCCTAGACAGCTGCCAGGACAGCTGATGGTATGTGAAGTGCATGAGGCAGGTGGAGTTCTTTTTTAACTGGAAGAGCTGTGCTGCTTTGGGAAGTTGCCATTCACCACCACACTACCTTCCCTAGGTGTCATAGCCACTTTCAGACATATCTACTACCAGAGCACTTGGTTTCCATGGCAGCGGGAAATGGCTTGGGCTCTGAACTGGTCTTTGGCTGTGGAGTTTTGAGTGCCTTGAGTGATTATCTCCATGTTAGTTTTGTGTGGGTGCTCAACCTACCTGATTCCATCCCACTGGGCTCAATATACATTGGACCCGAAGTAAGCAAACATGGTTTCCTAGATAGCTGCCAGGACAGCTGATGGTATGTGAAGTGCATGAGGCAGGTGGAGTTGTTTTGGCACTGGAAGAGCTGTGCTGCTGCATCGGGCAGTTGCCATTCACCACCACACTACCTTCCCTAGGTGTCATAGCCACTTTCAAATATATGTGCTGCCAGAGCACTTGGTTTCCATGGCAGCGGGAAATGCCTTTAATCGCTCTGAACTTGTCTTTGGCTGTGGAGTTTTGAGCGCCTTGAGTGAGGAGCTCCATGTAAGTTTTGTGTGGGTGCTCAAGCTGCTTGATTAAATCCCACTTGGCTCAATGGGCATGGGACCGGAAGTGACCAAACAGGGTTTCCTAGATAGCTGCCAGGACAGCTGATGGTATGTGAAGTTCATGAGGCAGGTGGAGATGTTTTGGCAGTGAAAGAGCTGTGCTACTGCTTCGGGCAGTTGCCATTCACCACCACACTACCTTCCCTAGGTGTCATAGCCACTTTCAAATATATATGCTGCCAGAGCACTTGGTTTCCATGGCAGCGGGAAATGACTTGGGCGCTGAAAATGTGTTTCTCTGTGGAGTTTTGAGCGCCCTGAGTGAGGAACTGCATTTTCGTTTTGTGTGGATGCTCAAGCTGCTTGATTCCATCAGACTGGGCTCAATGGGCATGGGACCGCAAGTGAGCAAACAGGGTTTCCTAGATAGCTGCCAGGACAGGTGATTGTAAGGGAAGTGCATGAGGCAGGTGGAGTTGTTTTGGCACTGGAAGAGCTGTGTTGCTGCTTCGGGCAGTTGCCATTCACCACCACACTACCTTCCCTAGGTGTCATAGCCACTTTCAGACATATGAGCTGCCAGAGCACTTGGTTTCCATGGCAGCGGGAAATAGCTTGGGCTCTTAACTCTGTCTTTGGCTGTGGAGTTTTGAGCGCCTTGAGTGAGGAGCTCCATGTTAGTTTTGTGTGGGTGCTCAAGCTTCTTGATTCCATCCCACTGGGTCTAATTTGCTCTGGACCGGAAGTGAGCAAACAGGGTTTCCTAGATAGCTGCCAGGACAGCTGATGGTATTTGAGTTTTGTTGATGCAGGTGGAGATGTTTTGTCACTGGAAGAGCTGTGCTGCTGCTTCGGGCAGTTGCCATTCACCACCACACTACCTTCCCTAAGTGTCATAGCCACTTTCAGACATATGTGCTGCCAGAGCACTTGGTTTCCATGGCAGCGGGAAATGGCTTGGGTGCTGAAATTTTCTTTGGCTGTGGAGTTTTGAGCGCCTTGAGTAGGGGCTCCATGTTCGTTTTGTGTGGGTGCTCAAGCTGCTTGATTCCATCCCACTGGGCTCAATGGGCATGGGACCGGAAGTGAGCAAACAGGGTTTCCTAGATAACAGCCAGAATAGCTGATGGTATGTGAAGTGCATGAGGCAGGTGGAGTTGTTTTGGCACTGGAAGAGCTGTGCTGCTGCTTCGGGCAGTTGCCATTCACCACCACACTACCTTCCCTAGGTGTCATAGCCACTTTCAGACATATGTGCTGCCAGAGCACTTGGTTTCCAGGGCAGCGGGAAATGGCTTGGGCTCTGGACTTGTCTTTGGCTGTGGAGTTTTGAGCGCCTTGAGTGAGGAGCTCCATGTTAGTTTTTTGTGGATGCTCAAGCTGCTTGATTCCATTCCACTGGGCTCAATGGGCATTGGACCGGAAGTGAGCAAACAGGGTTTCCTAGAAATCTGCCAGGACAGCTGATGGTATGTGAAGTTCATGAGGCAGGTGGAGTTGTTTGGCACTGGAAGAGCTGTGCTGCTGCTTCGGGCAGTTGCCATTCACCACCACACTACCTTCCCTAGGTGTCATAGCCATTTTCAGACATATGTGCTGCCAGAGCACTTGGTTTCCATGGCAGCGGGAAATGGCTTGGTCGCTGAACTTGTCTTTGGCTGGGAGTTTTGAGTGCCATGAGTGAGGAGCTGCATGTTAATTTTGTGTGGGTGCTCAAGCTTCTTGATTCCATCCCACTGGGTCTAATTTGCTTTGGACCGAAAGTGACCAAACAGGGTTTCCTAGATAGCTGCCAGGACAGCTGATGGTATTTGAGTTTTGTGATGCAGGTGGAGATGTTTTGGCACTGGAAGAGCTGTGCTGCTGCTTCGGGCAGTTGCCATTCACCACCACACTACCATGCCTAGGTGTCATAGCCACTTTCAGACATATGTGCTGCCAGAGCACTGTGTTTCCATGGCAGCGGGAAATGGCTTGGGATCTGATCTTGTGTGTGGGTGTGGAGTTTTGAGCGCCTTGAGTGAGGAGCTCCATGTTAGTTTTGTGTGGGTGCTCAAGCTGCTTGATTCCATCCGACTGGGCTCAATGTGCATGGGACCGGAAGTGACCAAACAGGGTTTCCTAGATAACAGCAAGAATAGCTGATGGTATGTGAAGTTCATGAGGCAGGTGGAGTTTTTTTGGCACTGGAAGAGCTGTGCTGCTGCTTCGGGCAGTTGCCATTCACCACCACACTACCTTCCCTAGGTGTCATAGCCACTTTCAGACATATGTGCTGCCAGAGCACTTGGTTTCCATGGCAGTGGGAAATGGCTTGGTCGCTGAACTTGTCTTTGGCTGTGGAGTTTTGAGCGCCATGAGTGAGGAGCTCCATGTTAGTTTTGTGTGGGTGCTCAAGCTGCTTGATTCCATCCGACTGGGCTCAATGGGCATTGGACCGGAAGTGACCAAACAGGGTTTCCTAGATAACAGCAAGAATAGCTGATGGTATGTGAAGTTCATGAGGCAGGTGGAGTTGTTTTGGCACTGGAAGAGCTGTGCTGCTGCTTCGGGCAGTTGCCATTCACCACCACACTACGTTCCCTAGGTGTCATTGCGACTTTCAGACATATGTGCTGCCAGAGCACTTGGTTTCCAGGGCAGTGGGAAATGGCTTGGGCTGAACTTGTCTTTGGCTGTGGAGTTTTGAGCGCCTTGAGTGAGGAGCTGCATGTTAGTTTTGTGTGTGTGCTCAAGCTGCTTGATTCCATCCGACTGGGCTCAATGTGCATTGGACAGGAAGTGAGCAAACAGGGTTTCCTAGATAGCTGCCAGGACAGCTGATGCTATCTGAATTTTGTGAGGCAGGTGGAGTTGTTTTGGCACTGGAAGAGCTGTGCTTCTGCTTCGGGCAGTTGCCATTCACCACCACACTACCTTCCCTAGGTGTCATAGCCACTTTCAGACATATGTGCTGACAGATCACTTGGTTTCCATGGCAGCGGGAAATGGCTTTGGCCCTGAACTTGTCTTTGGCTGTGGAGTTTTGAGCGCCTTGCGTGAGGAGCTGCATGTTAGTTTTGTGTGGGTGCTCAAGCTGCTTGATTCCATCCCACTGGGCTCAAAGGGCATTGGACCAGAAGTGAGCAAACAGGGTTTCCTAGATAACAGCCAGAATAGCTGATGGTATGTGAAGTTCATGAGGCAGGTGGAGTTGCTTTGGCACTGGAAGAGCTGTGCTGCTGCTTCGGGCAGTTGCCATTCACCACCACACTACCTTCCCTAGGTGTCATAGCCACTTTCAGACATATGTGTTGCCAGAGCACTTGGTTTCCAAGGCAGCGGGAAATGGCTTGGGCTCTGAACTTGTCTTTGGCTGTGGAGTTTTGAGAGACTTGAGTGAGGAGCTGCATGTTAGTTTTGTGTGGGTGCTCAAGCAGCTTGATTCCATCCCACTGGGCTCAATGGGCATTGGCCCTGACGTGAGCAAACAGGGTTCCCTATCTAGCTGCCAGGACAGCTGATGGTATCTGAATTCTGTGAGGCAGGTTGAATTGTTTTGGCACTAGAAGAGCTGTGCTGCTGCTTCGGGCAGTTGCCATTCACCACCACACTCCGTTCCCTAGGTGTCATAGCCACTTTCAGACATATGTGCTGCCAGAGCACTTGGTTTCCATGGCAGCGGGAAATGGCTTGGGTGATGAACTTGTCTTTGGCTGTGGAGTTTTGAGCGCCTTCACTGAGGAGCTCCATGTTAGTTTTGTGTGGGTGCTCAAGCTGCTTGATTCCATCCCACTGGGCTCAATGGACATTGAACCAGAAGTAAGCTAACAGGGTTTCCTAGATAGCTGCCAGGACAGCTGATGGTATGTGAAGTGCATGAGGCAGGTGGAGTTGTTTTGGCACTGGAAGAGCTGTGCTGCTGCTTCGGGCAGTTGCCATTCACCACCACACTACCTTCCCTAGGTGTCATAGCCACTTTCACACATATGTGCTGACAGAGCAATTGGTTTCCATGGCAGCGGGAAATGGCTTTAATCGCTCTGAACTTGTGTTTGGCTGTGGAGTTTTGAGCGCCTTGAGTGAGGAGCTCCATGTTAATTTTGTGTGGATGCTCAAGCTGCTTGATTCCATCAGACTGGGCTCAATGGGCATGGGACCGCAAGTGAGCAAACAGGGTTTCCTAGATAGCTGCCAGGACAGGTGATTGTAAGGGAAGTGCATGAGGCAGGTGGAGTTGTTTTGGCACTGGAAGAGCTGTGCTGCTGCTTCGGGCAGTTGCCATTCACCACCATACTGCTTTGCTTAAGTGTCATACCCACATTTGGATATATGAGCTGCCAGAGCACTTGGTTTCCATGGCAGCGGGAAATAGCTTGGGCTCTTAACTCTGTCTTTGGCTGTGGAGTTTTGAGCGCCTTGAGTGAGGAGCTCCATGTTAGTTTTGTGTGGGTGCTCAAGCTTCTTGATTCCATCCCACTGGGTCTAATTTGCTCTGGACCGGAAGTGAGCAAACAGGGTTTCCTAGATAGCTGCCAGGACAGCTGATGGTATTTGAGTTTTGTTGATGCAGGTGGAGATGTTTTGGCACTGGAAGAGCTGTGCTGCTGCTTCGGGCAGTTGCCATTCACCACCACACTACCTTCCCTAAGTGTCATAGCCACTTTCAGACATATGTGCTGCCAGAGCACTTGGTTTCCATGGCAGCGGGAAATGGCTTGGGTGCTGAAATTTTCTTTGGCTGTGGAGTTTTGAGCGCCTTGAGTAGGGGCTCCATGTTCGTTTTGTGTTGGTGCTCAAGCTGCTTGATTTCATCCCACTGGGCTCAATGGGCATGGGACCGGAAGTGAGCAAACAGGGTTTCCTAGATAACAGCCAGAATAGCTGATGGTATGTGAAGTGCATGAGGCAGGTGGAGTTGTTTTGGCACTGGAAGAGCTGTGCTGCTGCTTCGGGCAGTTGCCATTCACCACCACACTACCTTCCCTAGGTGTCATAGCCACTTTCAGACATATGTGCTGCCAGAGCACTTGGTTTCCAGGGCAGCGGGAAATGGCTTGGGCTCTGGACTTGTCTTTGGCTGTGGAGTTTTGAGCGACTTGAGTGAGGAGCTCCATGTTAGTTTTTTGTGGATGCTCAAGCTGCTTGATTCCATTCCACTGGGCTCAATGGGCATTGGACCGGAAGTGAGCAAACAGGGTTTCCTAGATAGCTGCCAGGACAGCTGATGGTATGTGAAGTTCATGAGGCAGGTGGAGTTGTTTGGCACTGGAAGAGCTGTGCTGCTGCTTCGGGCAGTTGCCATTCACCACCACACTACCTTCCCTAGGTGTCATAGCCATTTTCAGACATATGTGCTGCCAGAGCACTTGGTTTCCATGGCAGCGGGAAATGGCTTGGTCGCTGAACTTGTCTTTGGCTGGGAGTTTTGAGCGCCATGAGTGAGGAGCTGCATGTTAGTTTTGTGTGGGTGCTCAAGCTTCTTGATTCCATCCCACTGGGTCTAATTTGCTTTGGACCGAAAGTGACCAAACAGGGTTTCCTAGATAGCTGCCAGGACAGCTGATGGTATTTGAGTTTTGTGATGCAGGTGGAGATGTTTTGGCACTGGAAGAGCTGTGCTGCTGCTTCGGGCAGTTGCCATTCACCACCACACTACCTTCCCTAGGTGTCATAGCCACTTTCAGACATATGTGCTGCCAGAGCACTGTGTTTCCATGGCAGCGGGAAATGGCTTGGGATCTGATCTTGTGTGTGGGTGTGGAGTTTTGAGCACCTTGAGTGAGGAGCTCCATGTTAGTTTTGTGTGGGTGCTCAAGCTGCTTGATTCCATCCGACTGGGCTCAATGTGCATGGGACCGGAAGTGACCAAACAGGGTTTCCTAGATAACAGCAAGAATAGCTGATGGTATGTGAAGTTCATGAGGCAGGTGGAGTTTTTTTGGCACTGGAAGAGCTGTGCTGCTGCTTCGGGCAGTTGCCATTCACCACCACACTACCTTCCCTAGGTGTCATAGCCACTTTCAGACATATGTGCTGCCAGAGCACTTGGTTTCCATGGCAGCGGGAAATGGCTTGGTCGCTGAACTTGTCTTTGGCTGTGGAGTTTTGAGCGCCATGAGTGAGGAGCTCCATGTTAGTTTTGTGTGGGTGCTCAAGCTGCTTGATTCCATCCGACTGGGCTCAATGGGCATTGGACCGGAAGTGACCAAACAGGGTTTCCTAGATAACAGCAAGAATAGCTGATGGTATGTGAAGTTCATGAGGCAGGTGGAGTTGTTTTGGCACTGGAAGAGCTGTGCTGCTGCTTCGGGCAGTTGCCATTCACCACCACACTACGTTCCCTAGGTGTCATTGCGACTTTCAGACATATGTGCTGCCAGAGCACTTGGTTTCCAGGGCAGTGGGAAATGGCTTGGGCTGAACTTGTCTTTGGCTGTGGAGTTTTGAGCGCCTTGAGTGAGGAGGTCCATGTTAGTTTTGTGTGTGTGCTCAAGCTGCTTGATTCCATCCGACTGGGCTCAATGTGCATTGGACAGGAAGTGAGCAAACAGGGTTTCCTAGATAGCTGCCAGGACAGCTGATGCTATCTGAATTTTGTGAGGCAGGTGGAGTTGTTTTGGCACTGGAAGAGCTGTGCTTCTGCTTCGGGCAGTTGCCATTCACCACCACACTACCTTCCCTAGGTGTCATAGCCACTTTCAGACATATGTGCTGACAGATCACTTGGTTTCCATGGCAGCGGGAAATGGCTTTGGCCCTGAACTTGTCTTTGGCTGTGGAGTTTTGAGCGCCTTGCGTGAGGAGCTGCATGTTAGTTTTGTGTGGGTGCTCAAGCTGCTTGATTCCATCCCACTGGGCTCAAAGGGCATTGGACCAGAAGTGAGCAAACAGGGTTTCCTAGATAACAGCCAGAATAGCTGATGGTATGTGAAGTTCATGAGGCAGGTGGAGTTGCTTTGGCACTGGAAGAGCTGTGCTGCTGCTTCGGGCAGTTGCCATTCACCACCACACTACCTTCCCTAGGTGTCATAGCCACTTTCAGACATATGTGTTGCCAGAGCACTTGGTTTCCAAGGCAGCGGGAAATGGCTTGGGCTCTGAACTTGTCTTTGGCTGTGGAGTTTTGAGAGACTTGAGTGAGGAGCTGCATGTTAGTTTTGTGTGGGTGCTCAAGCAGCTTGATTCCATCCCACTGGGCTCAATGGGCATTGGCCCTGACGTGAGCAAACAGGGTTCCCTATCTAGCTGCCAGGACAGCTGATGGTATCTGAATTCTGTGAGGCAGGTTGAATTGTTTTGGCACTAGAAGAGCTGTGCTGCTGCTTCGGGCAGTTGCCATTCAATACCACCACACTCCCTTCCCTAGGTGTCATAGCCACTTTCAGACATATGTGCTGCCAGAGCACTTGGTTTCCATGGCAGCGGGAAATGGCTTGGGCCCTGAACTTGTCTTTGGCTGTGGAATTTTGAGCGGCTTGAGTGAGGAGGTGCATGTTAGTTTTGTGTGGGTGCTCAAGCTGCTTGATTCCATCCCTCTGGGCTCAATGGACATTGGACCAGAAGTGAGCAAACAGGGTTTCCTAGATAGCTGCCAGGACTGCTGATGGTATGTGAAGTTCATGAGGCAGGTGGAGTTGTTTTGGCAGTGGAAGAGCTGTGCTGCTGCTTTGGGCAGTTGCCATTCACCACCACACTCCCTTCCCTAGGTGTCATAGCCACTTTCAGACATATGTGCTGCCAGAGCACTTGGTTTCCATGGCAGCGGGAAATGGCTTGGACTCTGAACTTGTCTTTGGCTGTCGAGTTTTGAGCGCCTTGAGTGAGGAGCTGCATGTTTGTTTTGTGTGGTTACTCAAGCTGCTTGATTCCATCCCACTGGGCTCAATGGGCATGGGACCGGAAGTGAGCAAACAGGGTTTCCTATATACCTGCCAGGACAGATGATGGTATGTGAAGTGCATGAGGCAGGTGGAGTTGTTTTGGCACTGGAAGAGCTGTGCTGCTGCTTCGGGCAGTTGCCATTCACCACCACACTACCTTCCCTAGGAGTCATAGCCACTTTCAGACATATGTGCTGCCAGAGCCCTTGGTTTCCATGGCAGCGGGAAATGGCTTGGGCTCTGAACTTGTCTTTGGCTGTGGAGTTTTGAGCGCCATGAGTGAGGAGCTCCATGTTAGTTTCCTGTGGGTGCTCAAGCTCCTTGATTCCATCCGACTGGGTTCAATGGGCATGGAACCTGAAGTGACCAAACAGGGTTTCCTAGATAGCTGCCAGGACAGCTGATGGTATGTGAAGTGCATGAGGCAGGAGAAATTGTTTTGGCACTGGAAGAGCTGTGCTGCTGCTTCGGGCTGTTGCCATTCACCACCACACTACCTTCCCTAGGTGTCATAGCCACTTTCACACATATGTGCTGCCAGAGCACTTGGTTTCCATGGCAGCGAGAAATGGCTTGGGCTCTGAACTCTGTCTTTGGCTGTGGAGTTTTGAGCGCCTTGAGTGAGGAGCTCCATGTTAGTTTTGTGTGGGTGCTCAAGCTGCTTGATTCCAACCCACTGGGCTCAATCATCATAGGACCGGAAGAGAGCAAACAGGGTTTCCTAGATAGCTGCCAGGACAGCTGATGGTATCTGAATTTTGTGAGTCAGTTGGAGATGTTTTGGCACTGGAAGAGCTGTGCTGCTGCTTCGGGCAGTTGCCATTCACCACCACACTACCTTCCCTAGGTGTCATAACCACTTTCAGACATATGTGCTGCCAGATCACTTGGTTTCCATGGCAGCGGGAAATGGCTTGGTCGCTGAACTTGTCTTTGGCTGTGGAGTTTTGAGCGCCATGAGTGAGGAGCTGCATGTTAGTTTTGTGTGGATGCTCAAGCTGGTTGTTTAAATCCCACTGGGCTCAATGGACATTGGACCGTAAGTGACCAAACAGGGTTTCCTAGAAAACAGCCAGAATAGCTGATGGTATGTGAAGTTCATGAGGCAGGTGGAGTTGTTTTGGCACTGGAAGAGCTGTGCTGCTGCTTCGGGCAGTTGCCATTCACCACCACACTACCTTCCCTAGGTGTCATAGCCACTTTCAGACAAATCTGCTGCCAGATCACTTGGCTTCCATGGCAGCGGGAAATGGCTTGGGAACTGAACTTTTCTTTGGGTGTGGAGTTTTGAGCGCCATGAGTGAGGAGCTCCATGTTAGTTTTGTGTGGATGCTCAAGCTGGTTGATTCCATCCCACTGGGCTCAATGGGCATTGGACCGGAAGTGAACAAACAGGGTTTCCTAGATAGCTGCCAGGACAGCCTATGGTATGTGAAGTGCATGAGGCAGGTGGAGTTGTTTTGGCACTGGAAGAGCTGTGCTGCTGCTTCGGGCTGTTGCCATTCACCACGACACTACCTTCCCTAGGTGTCATAGCCACTTTCAGACATATGTGCTGCCAGAGCACTTGGTTTCCATGGCAGCGGGAAATGGCTTGGGTGCTGAAATTGTCTTTGGCTGTGGAGTTTTGAGCGCCTTGAGTAGGGGCTGCATGTTAGTTTTGTGTGGGTGCTCAAGCTTCTTGATTCCATCCCACTGGGTCTAATTTGCTTTGGACCAGAAGTGAGCAAACAGGGTTTCCTAGATAGCTGCCAGGACAGCTGATGGTATCTGAATTTTGTGATGCAGGTGGAGATTTTTTGGCACTGGAAGAGCTGTACTGTTGCTTCGGGCAGTTGCCATTCACCACCACACTACCTTCCCTAGGTGTCATAGCCACTTTCAGACATATGTGCTGCCAGAGCACTTGGTTTCCATGGCAGCGGGAAATGGCTTGGGCACTGAACTTGTGTTTGGGTGTGGAGTTTTGAGCGCCTTGAGTGAGGAGCTCCATGTTAGTTTTGTGTGGATGCTCAAGCTGCTTGATTCCATCCCACTGGGCTCAATGGGCATTGGACCGGAAGTGACCAAACAGGGTTTCCTAGATAGCTGCCAGGACAGCTGATGCTATCTGAATTGCATGAGGCAGGTGGAGTTGTTTTGGCACTGGAAGAGCTGTGCTGCTGCTTCGGGCAGTTGCCATTCACCACCACACTAACTTCCCTAGGTGTCATTGCGACTTTCAGACATATGTGCTTCAAGAGCACTTGGTTTCCATGGCAGTGGGAAATGGCTTGGTCGCTGAACTTGTCTTTGGCTGTGGAGTTTTGAGCGCCATGAGTGAGGAGCTCCATGTTAGTTTTGTGTGGGTGCTCAAGCTGCTTGATTCCATCCCACTGGGCTCAATTTGCATGGGACCGGAAGTGACCAAACAGGGTTTCCTAGATAACAGCAAGAATAGCTGATGGTATGTGAAGTTCATGAGGCAGGTGGAGTTGTTTTGGCACTGGAAGAGCTGTGCTGCTGCTTCTGGCAGTTGCCATTCACCACCACACTACCTTCCCTAGGTGTCATAGCCACTTTCAGACATATGTGCTGCCAGAGCACTTGGTCTCCAGGGCAGTGGGAAATGGCTTGGGTGATGAACTTGTCTTTGGCTGTGGAGTTTTGAGCGCCTTGAGTGAGGAGCTCCATGTTAGTTTTGTGTGGGTGCTCAAGCTGCTTGATTCCATCCCACTGGGCTCAATGGGCATTGGCCCTGAAGTGAGCAAACAGGGTTTCCTATCTAGCTGCCAGGACAGCTGATGGTATCTGAATTCTGTGAGGCAGGTTGAATTGTTTTGGCACTAGAAGAGCTGTGCTGCTGCTTCGGGCAGTTGCCATTCACCACCACACTACCTTCCTTAGGTGTCATAGCCACTTTCAGACCTATGTGCTGCCAGAGCACTTGGTTTCTATGGCAGCGGGAAATGGCTTGGGTGATGAACTTGTCTTTGGCTGTGGAGTCTTGAGCGCCTTGAGTGAGTAGCTGCATGTTAGTTTTGTGTGGTTACTCAAGCTGCTTGATTCCATCCCACTGGGCTCAAAGGGCATTGGACCGGAAGTGAGCAACAGGGTTTCCTAGATACCTGCCAGGACAGCTGATGGTATGAGAAGTGCATGAGGAAGGTGGAGTTGTTTTGGCACTGGAAGAGCTGTGCTGCTGCTTCGGGCAGTTGCCATTCACCACCACACTACCTTCCCTAGGTGTCATAGCCACTTTCAGACATATGTGCTGCCAGAGCACTTGGTTTCCATGGCAGCGGGAAATGGCTTGGGAGCTGAACTTGTCTTTGGCTGTGACGTTTTGAGCGCCATGAGTGAGGAGCTGCATGTTTGTTTTGTGTGGTTACTCAAGCTGCTTGATTCCATCCCACTGGGCTCAATGGGCATGGGACCTGAAGTGACCAAACAGGGTTTCCTAGATAGCTGCCAGGGCAGCTGATGGTATCTGAATTTAGTGAGGCAGGTGGAGTTGTTTTGGCACTGGAAGAGCTGTGCTGCTGCTTCGGGCCTTTGCCATTCATCACCACACTACCTTCCCTAGGTATCATAGCCACTTTCAGACACATGTGCTGCCAGAGCCCTTGGTTTCCATGGCAGCGGGAAATGGCTTGAGCACTGAACTTGTCTTTGGCTATGGAGTTTTGAGCGCCTTGAGTGAGGAGCTCCATGTTAGTTTTGTGTGGGTGCTCCAGCTGCTTGATTCCATCCCACTGGGCTCAATGGGCATGGGACCGGAAGTGACCAAACAGGGTTTCCTAGATAGCTGCCAGGACAGCTGATGGTATGTGAAGTGCATGAGGCAGGTGGAGTTGTTTTGGCACTGGAAGAGCTGTGCTGCTGCTTCGGGCAGTTGCCATTCACCACCACACTACCTTCCCTAGGTGTCATAGCCACTTTCAGACATATGTGCTGCCAGAGCACTTGATTTCCATGGCAGCGGGAAATGGCTTTGGCCCTGAACTTGTCTTTGGCTGTGGAGTTTTTAGCGCCTTGAGTGAGGAGCTGCATGTTAGTTTTGTGTGGTTGCTCAAGCTGCTTGATTCCATCCCACTGGGCTCAATGGGCATGGAACCGGAAGTGACCAAACAGGGTTTCCTAGATAGCTGCCAGGACAGCTGATGGTATGTGAAGTGCATGAGGCAGGTGGAGTTGTTTTGGCAGTGGAAGAGCTGTGCTACTGCTTCGGGCCGTTGCCATTCACCACCACACTACCTTCCCTAGGTTTCATAGCCACTTTCAGACATATGTGCTGCCAGAGCACTTGGTTTCCATGGCAGCGGGAAATGGCTTGGGCACTGAACTTGTCTTTGGCTGTGGAGTTTTCAGCGCCTTGAATGAGGAGCTCCATGTTAGTTTTGTGTGGATGCTCAAGCTGGTTGATTCCATCCCACTGGGCTCAATGGGCATGGGACCGGAAGTGACCAAACAGGGTTTCCTAGATAACAGCCAGAATAGCTGATGCTATTTGAATTTTGTGAGGCAGGTGGAGATGTTTTGGCAGTGGAAGAGCTGTGCTGCTGCTTCGGGCAGTTGCCATTCACCACCACACTACCTTCCCTAGGTGTCATAGCCACTTTCAGACCTATGTGCTGCCAGAGCACTTGGTTTCTATGGCAGCGGGAAATGGCTTGGGTGATGAACTTGTCTTTGGCTGTGGAGTTTTGAGCGGCTTGAGTGAGGAGCTCCATGTTAGTTTTGTGTGGGTGCTCAAGCTGCTTGATTCCATCCGACTGGGCTCAATGGGCATTGGACCGGAAGTGAGCAAACAGGGTTTCCTAGATAGCTGCCAGGACAGCTGATGGTATGTGAAGTGCATGAGGCAGGTGGAGTTGTTATGGCACTGGAAGAGCTGTGCTGCTGCTTCGGGCAGTTGCCATTCCCCACCACACTACCTTCCCTAGGGGTCATAGCCACTTTCAGACATGTGCTGCCAGAGCACTTGGTTTCCATGGCAGCGGGAAATGGCTTGGGCGCTGAACTTGTCTTTGGCTGTGGAGTTTTGAGCGCCATGAGTGAGGAGCTGCATGTTTGTTTTGTGTGGTTACTCAAGCTGCTTGATTCCATCCCACTGTGCTCAAGGGGAATGGGACCTGAAGTGACCAAACAGGGTTTCCTAGATAGCTGCCAGGGAAGCTGATGGTATCTGAATTTAGTGAGGCAGGTGGAGTTGTTTTGGCACTGGAAGAGCTGTGCTGCTGCTTCGGGAAGTTGCCATTCACCACCACACTACCTTCCCTAGGTGTCATAGCCACTTTCAGACATATGTGCTGCCAGAGCACTTGATTTCCATGGCAGCGGGAAATGGCTTGAGTACTGAACTTGTCTTTGGCTGTGGAGTTTTTAGCGCCTTGAGTGAGGAGCTGCATGTTAGTTTTGTGTGGTTGCTCAAGCTGCTTGATTCCATCCCACTGGGCTCAATGGGCATGGAACCGGAAGTGAGCAAACAGGGTTTCCTAGATAGCTGCCAGGACAGATGAAGGTATCTGAATTTTGTGAGGCAGGTGGAGATGTTTTGGCACTGGAAGAGCTGTGCTGCTGCTTCGGGCCGTTGCCATTCACCACCACACTACCTTCCCTAGGTGTCATAGCCACTTTCAGACATATGTGCTGCCAGAGCACTTGGTTTCCATGGCAGCGGGAAATGGCTTGGGCTCTGAACTTGTCTTTGGCTGTGGAGTTTTGAGCGCCTTGAGTGAGGAGCTGCATGTTCGTTTTGTGTGGGTGCACAAGCTGCTTGATTCCATCCCACTGGGCTCAATGGGCATTGGACCAGAAGTGAGCAAACAGGGTTTCCTAGATAGCTGCCAGGACAGCTGATGGTATGTGAAGTGCATGAGGCAGGTGGAGTTGTTTTGGCACTGGAAGAGCTTTGCTGCTGCTTCGGGCAGTTGCCATTCACCACCACACTACCTTCCCTAGGTGTCATAGCCACTTTCAGACATATGTGCTGCCAGAGCACATGGTTTCCATGGCAGCGGGAAATGGCTTGGGCACTTAACTTGTGATTGGCTGTGGAGTTTTGAGCGCCTTGAGTGAGGAGCTGCATGTTCGTTTTGTGTGGGTGCTCAAGCTGCTTGATTCCATCCCACTGGGCTCAATGGGCAATGGACCGGAAGTGAGCAAACAGGGTATCCTATATAGCTGCAGGACAGCTGATGGTATGCGAAGTGCATGAGGCAGGTGGAGTTGTTTTGGCACTGGAAGAGCTGTGCTGCTGCTTCGGGCAGTTGCCATTCACCACCACACTACCTTCCCTAGGTGTCATAGCCACTTTCAGACATATGTGCTGCCAGAGCACTTGGTTTCTATGGCAGCGGGAAATGGCTTGGGTGATGAACTTGTCTTTGGCTGTGGAGTTTTGAGCGCCTTGAGTGAGGAGCTCCATGTTAGTTTTGTGTGGGTGCTCAAGCTGCTTGATTCCATCCCACTGGGCTCAATGGGCATTGGACCGGAAGTGAGCAAACAGGGTTTCCTAGATAGCTGCCAGGACAGCTGATGGTATGTGAAGTGCATGAGGCAGGTGGAGTTGTTTTGCACTGAAAGAGCTGTGCTGCTGCTTCGGGCAGTTGCCATTCAATACCACACTACCTTCCCTAGGTGTCATAGCCACTTTCAGACATATGTGCTGCCAGAGCACTTGGTTTCCATGGCAGCGGGAAATGGCTTGGGCCCTGAACTTGTCTTTGGCTGTGGAGTTTTGATCGCCTGGAGTGAGGAGCTCCATGTTCGTTTTGTGTGGGTGCTCAAGCTGCTTGTTTCCATCCCACTGGGCTCAATGGGCATGGGACCGGAAGTGAGCAAACAGGGTTTCCTAGTTAGCTGCCAGGACAGCTGATGGTGTGTGAAGTGCATGAGGCAGGTGGAGTTGTTTTGGCACTGGAAGAGCTGTGCTGCTACTTCGGGCAGTTGCCATTGACCACCACACTACCTTCCCTAGGTGTCATAGCCACTTTCAGACATATGTGCTGCCAGAGCACTTGGTTTCCATGGCAGCGGGAAATGGCTTGGGCCATGAACTTGTCTTTGGCTGTGGAGTTTTGAGCGCCTTGAGTGAGGAGCTCCATGTTAGTTTTGTGTGGGTGCTCAAGCTGCTTGATTCCATCCCATTGGGCTCAATGGGCATTGGACCGGAAGTGAGCAAACAGGGTTTCCTAGATAGCTGGCAGGACAGCTGATGGTATGTGAAGTGCATGAGGCAGGTGGAGTAGTTTTGCACTGGAAGAGCTGTGCTGCTGCCTCGGGCAGTTGCCATTCACCACCACACTACCTTCCCTAGGTGTCATAGCCACTTTCAGACATATGTGCTGCCAGAGCACTTGGTTTCCATGGCAGCGGGAAATGGCTTGGACACTGAACTTGTCTTTGGCTGTGGAGGTTTGAGCGCCTTGAGTGAGGAGCTGCATGTTCGTTTTGTGTGGGTGCTCAAGCTGCTTGATTCCACCCCACTGGGCTCAATGGGAATTGGACCGGAAGTGACAAAACAGGGTTTCCTAGATAGCTGCCAGGACAGCTGATGGTATGTGAAGTGCATGAGGCAGGTGGAGTTGTTTTGGCACTGGAAGAGCTGTGCTGCTGCTTCGGGCAGTTGCCATTCACCACCACACTACCTTCCCTAGGTGTCATAGCCACTTTCAGACATATGTCCTGCCAGAGCCCTTGGTTTCCATGGCAGCGGGAAATGGCTTGGGTGATGTTCTTGTGTTTGGCTGTGGAGTTTTGAGCGCCTTGAGTGAGGAGGTGCATGTTAGTTTTGTGTGTGTGCTCAAGCTCTTGATTCCATCCCACTGGGCTCAATGGGCATTGGACCGGAAGTGAGCAAACAGGGTTTCCTAGATAGCTGCCAGGACAGCTGATGGTATGTGAAGTGCATGAGGCAGGTGGAGTTGTTTTGGCACTGGAAGAGCTGTGTTGCTGCTTCGGGCAGTTGCCATTCACCACCACACTACCTTCCCTAGGTGTCATAGCCACTTTCAGACATATGTGCTGCCAGAGCACTTGGTTTCCATGGCAGCGGGAAATGGCTTGGACTCTGAACTTGTCTTTGGCTGTGGAGGTTTGAGCGCCTTGAGTGAGGAGCTGCATGTTCGTTTTGTGTGGGTGCTCAAGCTGCTTGATTCCATCCCACTGGGCTCAATGGGCATGGAACCGGAAGTGAGCAAACAGGGTTTCCTAGATAGCTGCCAGGACAGCTGATGGTATGTGAAGTGCATGAGGCAGGTGGAGTTGTTTTGGCAGTGGAAGAGCTGTGCTGCTGCTTCGGGCAGTTGCCATTCACCACCACACTACCTTCCCTAGGTGTCATAGCCACTTTCAGACATATGTGCTGCCAGAGCACTTGGTTTCCATGGCAGCGGGAAATGGCTTGGGCTCTGAACTTGTGTTTGGCTGTGGAGTTTTGAGCGCCTTGAGTGAGGAGCTCCATATTAGTTTTGTGTGGGTGCTCAAGCTCTTGATTCCATCCCACTGGGCTCAATGTGCATTGGACCGGAAGTGAGCAAACAGGGTTTCCTAGATAACTGCCAGGACAGCTGATGGTATGTGAAGTGCATGAGGCAGGTGGAGTTGTTTTGGCAGTGGAAGAGCTGTGCTGCTGCTTCCGGCAGTTGCCATTCACCACCACACTACCTTCCCTAGGTGTCATAGCCACTTTCAGACATATGTGCTGCCAGAGCCCTTGGTTTCCATGGGGCGGGAAATGGCTTGGACTCTGAACTTGTCTTTGCCTGTGGAATTTTTAGCGCCTTGAGTGAGGAGCTGCATGTTCGTTTTGTGTGGGTGCTCAAGCTGCTTGATTCCATCCCACTGGGCTCAATCGGCATGGAACCGAAGTGAGCAAACAGGGTTTCCTAGATAGCTGCCAGGACAGCTGATGGTATGTGAAGTGCATGAGGCAGGTGGAGTTGTTTTGGCACTGGAAGAGCTGTGCTGCTGCTACGGGCAGTTGCCATTCACCACCACACTACCTTCCCTAGGTGTCATAGCCACTTTCAGACATATGTGCTGCCAGAGCACTTGGTTTACATGGGGCGGCGGAAAATGGCTTGTGCTGTGAACTTGTCTTTGGCTGTGGAGTTTTGAGCGCCTTGAGTGAGGAGCTGCTTATTAGTTTTGTGTGAGTGCTTAAGCTGCTTGTTTCCATCCCACTGGGCTCAATGGGCATGGGACCGGAAGTGACCAAACAGGGTTTCCTAGATAGCTACCAGGACAGCTGATATTATGTGAAGTGCATGAGGCAGGTGGATTTTTTTTGGCACTGGAAGAGCTGTGCTGCTGCTTCGGGCAGTTGCCATTCACCATCACACTCCCTTCCCTAGGTGTCATAGCCACTTTCAGACATATGTGCTGCCAGAGCACTTGGTTTCCATGGCAGCGGGAAATGGCTTGGGCCCTGAACTTGTCTTTGGCTGTGGAGTTTTGAGCGCCTTGAGTGAGGAGCTCCATGTTAGTTTCGTGTGTGTGCTCAAGCTGCTTGATTCCATCCCACTGGGCTCAATGGCCATTGGACCGGAAGTGAGCAAACAGGGTTTCCTAGATAGCTGCCAGGACAGCTGATGGTATGTGAAGTGCATGAGGCAGGCGGAGTTGTTTTGGCACTGGAAGAGCTGTGCTGCTGCTTCGGGCAGTTGCCATTCACCACCACACTACCTTCCCTAGGTGTCATAGCCACTTTCAGACATATGTGGTGCCAGAGCACTTGGTTTCCATGGCAGCGGGAAATGGCTTGGACTCTGAACTTGTCTTTGGCTGTGGCGTTTTGAGCGCCTTGAGTGAGGAGCTGCATGTTCGTTTTGTGTGAGTGCTCAAGCTTCTTGATTCCATCCCACTGGGCTCAATGTGCATTGGACCGGAAGTGAGCAAACAGGGTTTCCTAGATAACTGCCAGGACAGCTGATGGTATGTGAAGTGCATGAGGCAGGTGGAGTTGTTTTGGCACTGGAAGAGCTGTGCTGCTGCTTCGGGCAGTTTCCATTCACCACCACACTACCTTCCCTAGGTGTCATAGCCACTTTCAGACATATGTGCTGCCAGAGCACTTGGTTTCCATGGCAGCGGGAAATGGCTTGGGCCCTGAACTTGTGTTTGGCTGTGGAGTTTTGAGCGCCTTGAGTGAGGAGCTCCATGTTAGTATTGTGTGGGTGCTCAAGCTGCTTGATTCCATCCCACTGAGCTCAATGGGCATTGGACCGGAAGTGAGCAAACAGGGTTTCCTAGATAGCTGCCAGACAGCTGATGGTATGTGAAGTGCATGAGGCAGATGGAGTTGTTTTGGCACTGGAAGAGCTGTGCTGCTGCTTCGGGCAGTTGCCATTCTCCACCACACTACCTTCCCTAGGTGTCATAGCCACTTTCAGACATATGTGCTGTCAGAGCACTTGGTTTCCATGGCAGCGGGAAATGGCTTGGGCTCTGACCTTGTCTTTGGCTGTGGAGTTTTGAGCGCCTTGAGTGAGGAGCTCCATATTAGTTTTGTGTGGGTGCTCAAGCTCTTGATTCCATCCCCTGGGCTCAATGGGCATTGGACCGGAAGTAAGCAAACAGGGTTTCCTAGATAACTGCCAGGACAGCTGATGGTATGTGAAGTGCATGAGGCAGGTGGAGTTGTTTTGGCACTGGAAGAGCTGTGCTGCTGCTTCGGGCAGTTGCCCTTCACCACCACACTACCTTCCCTAGGTGTCATAGCCACTTTCAGACATATGTGGTGCCAGAGCACTTGGTTTACATGGGGCGGCGGAAAATGGCTTGGACTCTGAACTTGTCTTTGGCTGTGGAATTTTTAGCGCCTTGAGTGAGGAGCTGCATGTTCGTTTTGTGTGGGTGCTCAAGCTCTTGATTCCATCCCACTGGGCTCGATGGGCATTGGACCGGAAGTGAGCAAACAGCGTTTCCTAGATAGCTGCCAGGACAGCTGATGGTATGTGAAGTGCATGAGGCAGGTGGAGTTGTTTTGGCAGTGGAAGACCTGTGTTGCTGGTTCGGGCAGTTGCCATTCACCACCACACTACCTTCCCTAGGTGTCATAGCCACTTTCAGACATATGTGCTGCCAGAGCACTTGGTTTCCATGGCAGCGGGAAATGGCTTGGGTGATGAACTTGTGATTGGCTGTGGAGTTTTGAGCGCCTTGAGTGAGGAGCTCCATGTTAGTTTTGTGTGGGTGCTCAAGCTGCTTGATTCCACCCTACTGGGCTCAATGGGCATGGGACCAGAAGTGAGCAAACAGGGTTTCCTAGATAGCTGCCAGGACAGCTGATGGTATGTGAAGTGCATGAGGCAGGTGGAGTTGTTTTGGCACTGGAAGAGCTGTGCTGCTGCTTCGGGCAATTGCCATTCACCACCACACTACCTTCAATAGGTGTCATAGCCACTTTCAGACATATGTGCTGCCAGAGCACTTGATTTCTCTGGCAGCGGGAAATGGCTTGGGCTCTGAACTTGTCTTTGGCTGTGGAGTTTTGAGCGCCTTGAGTGAAGAGGTGCATGTTAGTTTTGTGTGGGTGCTCAAGCTGCTTGATTCCATCCCACTGGGCTCAATGGGCATGGAACCGGAAGTGAGCAAACAGGGTTTCCTAGATAGCTGCCAGGACAGCTGATGGTATGTGAAGTGCATGAGGCAAATGGAGTTTTTTTGGCACTGGAAGAGCTGTGCTGCTGCTTCGGGCAGTTGCCATTCACCACCACACTACCTTCCCTAGGTGTCATAGCCACTTTCAGACATATGTGCTGCCAGAGCACTTGGTTTCATGACAGAGGGAAATGGCTTGAGAACTGAACTTTTCTTTGGGTGTGGAGTTCTCAACGCCTTTAGTGAGGAGCTCCATGTTAGTATTGTGTGGGTGCTCAAGCTGCTTGATTCCATCCCACTGGGCAAAATGGGCATTGGACCGGAAGTGACCAAACAGGGTTTCCTAGATAGCTGCCAGGACAGCTGATGGTATGTGAAGTGCATGAGGCAGTTGGAGTTGTTTTGGCACTGGAAGAGCTGTGCTGCTGCTTCGGGCAGTTGCCATTCACCACCACACTACCTTCCCTAGGTGTCATAGCCACTTTCAGACATATGTGCTACCAGAGCACATGTTTTCCATGGCAGCGGGAAATGGCTTGGGTACAGAACTTGTCTTTGGCTGTGGAGTTTTGAGCGCCTTGAGTGAGGAGCTGCATGTTCGTTTTGTGTGGGTGCTCAAGCTCTTGATTCCATCCCACTGGGCTCAATGGGCATGGGACCAGAAGTGAGCAAACAGGATTTCCTAGATAGCTGCCAGGACAGCTGATGGTATGTGAAGTGCATGAGGCAGGTGGAGTTGTTTTGGCAGTCGAAGAGCTGTGCTGCTGCTTTGGGCAGTTGCCATTCACCACCACACTACCTTCCTTAGGTGTCATAGCCACTTTCAGACATATGTGCTGCCAGAGCACTTGGTTTCCATGGCAGCGGGAAATGGCTTGAGCACTGAACTTGTCTTTGGCTGTGGAGTTTTGAGCGCCTTGAGTGAGGAGCTCCATGTTAGTTTTGTGTGGGTGCTCAAACTCTTGATTCCATCCCACTGGGCTCAATGGGCATGGGACCGGAAGTTAGCAAACAGGGTTTCCTAGATAGCTGCCAGGACAGCTGATGGTATGTGAAGTGCATGAGGCAGGTGGAGTTGTTTTGGCACTGGAAGAGCTGTGCTGCTGCTTTGGGCAGTTGCCATTCACCACCACACTACCTTCCCTAGGTGTCATAGCCACTTTCAGACATATGTGCTGTCAGAGCACTTGGTTTCCATGGCAGCGAAAAATGGCTTGGGCCCTGAACTTGTCTTTGGCTGTGGAGTTTTTAGCACCATGAGTGAGGAGCTCCATGTTAGTTTTGTGTGGGTACACAAGCTGCTTGATTCCATCCCACTGGGCTCAATGGGCATGGGACCGGAAGTGAGCAAACAGGGTTTCCTAGATAGCTGCCAGGACAGCTGATGGTATGCGAAGTTCATGAGGCAGGTGGATTTTTTTTGGCACTGGAAGAGCTGTGCTGCTGCTTCGGGCAGTTGCCATTCACCACCACACTACCTTCCTTAGGTGTCATAGCCACTTTCAGACATATGTGCTGCCAGAGCACTTGGTTTCCATGGCAGCGGGAAATGGCTTGGGCGCTGACCTTGTCTTTGGCTGTGGAGTTTTGAATGCCTTGAGTGAGGAGCTGCATGTTAGTTTTGTGTGGGTGCTCAAGCTGCTTGATTCCATCCCACTGGGCTCAATGGGCATGGGACCGGAAGTGAGCAAACAGGGTTTCCTAGATAGCTGCCAGGACAGCTGATGGTATGTGAAGTGCATGAGGCAGGTGGAGTTGTTTTGGCACTGGAAGAGCTGTGCTGCTGCTTCGGGCAGTTGCCATTCACCACCACATTACCTTCCCTAGGTGTCATAGCCACTTTCAGACATATGTGCTGCCAGAGCACTTGGTTTCCATGGCAGCGGGAAATTGCTTGGGTGATGAACTTGTCTTTGGCTGTGGAGTTTTGAGTGCCTTGAGTGAGGAGCTCCATATTAATTTTGTGTGGGTGCTCAATCTCTTGATTCCATCCCACTGGGCTCAATGTGCATTGGACCGGAAGTGAGCAAACAGGGTTTCCTAGATAGCTGCCAGGACAGCTGATGGTATGTGAAGTGCATGAGGCAGGTGGAGTTGTTTTGGCAGTGGAAGAGCTGTGCTGCTGCTTCGGGCAGTTTCCATTCACCACCACACTACCTTCCCTAGGTGTCATAGCCACTTTCAGACATATGTGCTGCCAGAGCACTTGGTTTCCATGGCAGCGGGAAATGGCTTGAGCACTGAACTTGTCTTTGGCTGTGGAGTTTTGAGCGCCTTGAGTGAGGAGCTTCCTGTTATTTTTTTGTGGGTGCTCAAGCTGCTTGATTCCATCCCACTGGGCTCAATGGGCATTGGACCGGAGGTGAGCAAACAGGGTTTCCTAGATAGCTGCCAGGACAGCTGATGGTATGCGAAGTGCATGAGGCAGGTGGAGTTGTTTTGGCACTGGAAGAGCTGTGCTGCTGCTTCGGGAAGTTGCCATTGACCACCACACTACCTTCCCTAGGTGTCATAGCCACTTTCAGACATATCTGCTGTCAGAGCACTTGGTTTCCATGGCAGCGGGAAATGGCTTGGACTTTGAACTTGTCTTTGGCTGTGGAGTTTTGAGCGCCTTGAGTGAGGAGCTGCATGTTAGTTTTGTGTGTGTGCTCAAGCTCTTGATTCCATCCCACTGGGCTCAATGGGCATTGGACCGAAAGTGAGCAAACAGAGTTTCCTAGATACCTGCCAGAACAGCTGATGGTATGTGAAGTGCATGAGGCAGGTGGAGTTGTTTTGTCACTGGAAGAGCTGTGCTGCTGCTTCGGGCAGTTGCCATTCACCACCACACTACCTTCCCTAGGTGTCATAGCCACTTTCAGACATAGGTGCTGCCAGAGCACTTGGTTTCCATGGCAGCGGGAAATGGCTTGAGCACTGAACTTGTGTTTGGCTGTGGAGTTTTGAGCGCCTTGAGTGAGGAGCTGCATGTTAGTTTTGTGTGGCTGCTCAAGCTGCTTGATTCCATCCCACTGGGCTCAATGGGCATTGGACCGGAAGTGAGCAAACAGGGTTTCCTAGAGAGCTGCCAGGACAGCTGATGGTATGTGAAGTGCATGAGGCAGGTGGAGTTGTTTTGGCACTGGAAGAGCTGTGCTGCTGCTTCGGGCAGCTGCCATTCACCACCAAACTACCTTCCCTAGGTTTCATAGCCACTTTCAGACATATGTGCTGCCAGAGCACTTGGTTTCCATGGCAGCGGTAAATGGCTTGGGTCCTGAACTTGTGTTTGGCTGTGGAGTTTTGAGCGCCATGAGTGAGGAGTCCCATGTTAGTTTTGTGTGGGTACTCAAGCTGCTTGATTCCATCCCACTGGGCTCAATGGGCATTGGACCTGAAGTGAGCAAACAGGGTTTAGTAGGTAGCTGCCAGGACAGCTGATGGTATGTGAAGTGCATGAGGCAGGTGGAGTTTTTTTGGCAGTGGAAGAGCTGTGCTGTTGCTTCGGGCAGTTGCCATTCACCACCACACTACCTTCCCTAGGTGTCATAGCCACTTTCAGACATATGTGCTGCCAGAGCACTTGGTTTCCATGGCAGCGGGAAATGGCTTGAGCACTGAACTTTTCTTTGGCTGTGGAGTTCTCAACGCCTTGAGTGAGGAGCTCCATGTTCGTTTTGTGTGGGTACTCAAGCTGCTTGATTCCATCCCACTGGGCTCAATGGGCATTGGACCGGATGTGAGCAAACAGCGTTTCCTAGATAGCTGCCAGGACAGCTGATGGTATGTGAAGTGCATGAGGCAGAAGGAGTTGTTTTGGCAGTGGAAGAGGTGTGCTGCTGCTTCGGGCAGTTGCCATTCACCACCACACTACCACCCTAGGGGTCATAGCCACTTTCAGACATATGTGCTGTCAGAGCACTTGGTTTCCATGGCAGCGGGAAATGGCTTGGACTTTGAACTTGTCTTTGGCTGTGGAGTTTTGAGCGCCTTGAGTGAGGAGCTGCATGTTAGTTTTGTGTGGGTGCTCAAGCTCTTGATTCCATCCGACTGGTCTCAATGGGCATGGGACCGGAAGTGAGCAAACAGGGTTTCCTAGATAGCTGCCAGGACAGCTGATGGTATGTGAAGTGCATGAGGCAGGTGGAGTTGTTTTGGCAGTGGAAGAGCTGTGCTGCTGCTTCGGGCAGTTTCCATTCACCACCACACTACCTTCCCTAGGTGTCATAGCCACTTTCAGACATATGTGCTGCCAGAGCACTTGGTTTCCATGGCAGCGGGAAATGGCTTGAGCACTGAACTTGTCTTTGGCTGTGGAGTTTTGAGCGCCTTGAGTGAGGAGCTTCCTGTTATTTTTTTGTGGGTGCTCAAGCTGCTTGATTCCATCCCACTGGGCTCAATGGGCATTGGACCGGAAGTGAGCAAACAGGGTTTCCTAGATAGCTGCCAGGACAGCTGATGGTATGCGAAGTGCATGAGGCAGGTGGAGTTGTTTTGGCACTGGAAGAGCTGTGCTGCTGCTTCGGGAAGTTGCCATTGACCACCACACTACCTTCCCTAGGTGTCATAGCCACTTTCAGACATATCTGCTGTCAGAGCACTTGGTTTCCATGGCAGCGGGAAATGGCTTGGACTTTGAACTTGTCTTTGGCTGTGGAGTTTTGAGCGCCTTGAGTGAGGAGCTGCATGTTAGTTTTGTGTGTGTGCTCAAGCTCTTGATTCCATCCCACTGGGCTCAATGGGCATTGGACCGAAAGTGAGCAAACAGAGTTTCCTAGATACCTGCCAGAACAGCTGATGGTATGTGAAGTGCATGAGGCAGGTGGAGTTGTTTTGGCAGTGGAAGAGCTGTGCTGCTGCTTCGGGCAGTTGCCATTCACCACCACACTACCTTCCCTAGGTGTCATAGCCACTTTCAGACATAGGTGCTGCCAGAGCACTTGGTTTCCATGGCAGCGGGAAATGGCTTGAGCACTGAACTTGTGTTTGGCTGTGGAGTTTTGAGCGCCTTGAGTGAGGAGCTGCATGTTAGTTTTGTGTGGCTGCTCAAGCTGCTTGATTCCATCCCACTGGGCTCAATGGGCATTGGACCGGAAGTGAGCAAACAGGGTTTCCTAGATAGCTGCCAGGACAGCTGATGGTATGTGAAGTGCATGAGGCAGGTGGAGTTGTTTTGGCACTGGAAGAGCTGTGCTGCTGCTTCGGGCAGCTGCCATTCACCACCAAACTACCTTCCCTAGGTTTCATAGCCACTTTCAGACATATGTGCTGCCAGAGCACTTGGTTTCCATGGCAGCGGGAAATGGCTTGGGTCCTGAACTTGTGTTTGGCTGTGGAGTTTTGAGCGCCATGAGTGAGGAGTCCCATGTTAGTTTTGTGTGGGTACTCAAGCTGCTTGATTCCATCCCACTGGGCTCAATGGGCATTGGACCGGAAGTGAGCAAACAGGGTTTAGTAGGTAGCTGCCAGGACAGCTGATGGTATGTGAAGTGCATGAGGCAGGTGGAGTTTTTTTGGCAGTGGAAGAGCTGTGCTGTTGCTTCGGGCAGTTGCCATTCACCACCACACTACCTTCCCTAGGTGTCATAGCCACTTTCAGACATATGTGCTGCCAGAGCACTTGGTTTCCATGGCAGCGGGAAATGGCTTGGGCTCGGAACTTTTCTTTGGCTGTGGAGTTCTCAACGCCTTGAGTGAGGAGCTCCATGTTCGTTTTGTGTGGGTACTCAAGCTGCTTGATTCCATCCCACTGGGCTCAATGGGCATTGGACCGGATGTGAGCAAACAGCGTTTCCTAGATAGCTGCCAGGACAGCTGATGGTATGTGAAGTGCATGAGGCAGAAGGAGTTGTTTTGGCAGTGGAAGAGGTGTGCTGCTGCTTCGGGCAGTTGCCATTCACCACCACACTACCACCCTAGGGGTCATAGCCACTTTCAGACATATGTGCTGTCAGAGCACTTGGTTTCCATGGCAGCGGGAAATGGCTTGGACTTTGAACTTGTCTTTGGCTGTGGAGTTTTGAGCGCCTTGAGTGAGGAGCTGCATGTTAGTTTTGTGTGGGTGCTCAAGCTCTTGATTCCATCCGACTGGTCTCAATGGGCATGGGACCGGAAGTGAGCAAACAGGGTTTCCTAGATAGCTGCCAGGACAGCTGATGGTATGTGAAGTGCATGAGGTAGATGGAGTTGTTTTGGCACTGGAAGAGCTGTGCTGCTGCTTCGGGCAGTTGCCATTCACCACCACACTACCTTCCCTAGGTGTCATAGCCACTTTCAGACATATGTGCTGCCAGAGCCCTTGGTTTCCATGGCAGCGGGAAATGGGTTGGGCTCTGAACTTGTCTTTGGCTGTGGAGTTTTGAGTGCCTTGAGTGAGGAGCTCCATGTTAGTTTTGTGTGGGTGCTCAGTCTGCTTGATTCCATCCGACTGGGCTCAATGGGCATGGGACCGGAAGTGAGCAAACAGGGTTTCCTAGATAACAGCCAGAATAGCTGATGCTATCTGAATTTTGTGAGGCAGGTGGAGATGTTTTGGCAGTGGAAGAGCTGTGCTGCTGCTTCGGGCAGTTGCCATTCACCACCACACTACCTTCCCTAGGTGTCATAGCCACTTTCAGACATATGTGCTGCCAGAGCACTTGGTTTCCATGGCAGCGGGAAATGGCTTGGGCGCTGACCTTGTCTTTGGCTGTGGAGTTTTGAATGCCTTGAGTGAGGAGCTCCATGTTAGTTTTGTGTGGGTGCTCAAGCTTCTTGATTCCATCCCACTGGGCTCAATGGGCATGGGAACGGAAGTGAGCAAACAGGGTTTCCTAGATATCTGCCAGGACAGCTGATGGTATGTGAAGTGCATGAGGCAGGTGGAGTTGTTTTGGCACTGGAAGAGCTGTGCTGCTGCTTCGGGCAGTTGCCATTGACCACCACACTACCTTCCCTAGGTGTCATAGCCACTTTCAGACATATGTGCTGCCAGAGCACTTGGTTTCCATGGCAGCGGGAAACGGCTTGAGCCCTGAACTTGTCTTTGGCTGTGGAGTTTTGAGCGCCTTGAGTGAGGAGCTCCATGTTAGTTTTTTTGTGGGTGCTCAAGCTGCTTGATTCCATCCCACTGGGCTCAATGGGCATTGGACCGGAAGTGAGCAAACAGGGTTTCCTAGATAGCTGCCAGGACAGCTGATGGTATATGAAGTGCATGAGGCAGGTGGAGTTTTTTTGGCAGTGGAAGAGCTGTGCTGCTGCTTTGGGCAGTTGACATTCACCACCACACTCCCTTCCGTAGGTGTCATAGCCACTTTCAGACATATGTGCTGCCAGAGCACTTGGTTTCCATGGCAGCGGGAAATGGCTTGGGCACTGAACTTGTGTTTGGTTGTGGAGTTTTGAGCGCCTTGAGTGAGGAGCTCCATGTTAGTTTTGTGTGGGTGCTCAAGCTGCTTGATTCCATCCCACTGGGCTCAATAGGCATTGGACCGGAAGTGAGCAAACAAGGTTTCCTAGATAGCTGCCAGGACAGCTGATGGTATGTGAAGTGCATGAGGCAGGTGGAGTTGTTTGGCACTGGAAGAGCTGTGCTGCTGCTTCGGGCAGTTGCCATTCACCACCACACTACCTTCCCTAGGTATCATAGCCACTTTCCGACATAGGTGCTGCCAGAGCACTTGGTTTCCATGGCAGCGGGAAATGGCTTGAGCACTGAACTTGTGTTTGGCTGTGGAGTTTTGAGCGCCTTGAGTGAGGAGCTGCATGTTAGTTTTGTGTGGCTGCTCAAGCTGCTTGATTCCATCCCACTGGGCTCAATGGGCATTGGACCGGAAGTGAGCAAACAGGGTTTCCTAGATAGCTGCCAGGACAGCTGATGGTATGTGAAGTGCATGAGGCAGGTGGAGTTGTTTTGGCACTGGAAGAGCTGTGCTGCTGCTTCGGGCAGCTGCCATTCACCACCAAACTACCTTGCCTAGGTGTCATAGCCACTTTCAGACATATGTGCTGCCAGAGCACTTGGTTTCCATGGCAGCGGGAAATGGCTTTGGCCCTGAACTTGTGTTTGTCTGTGGAGTTTTGAGCGCCATGAGTGAGGAGCTCCATGTTAGTTTTGTGTGGGTACTCAAGCTGCTTGATTCGATCCCACTGGGCTCAATGGGCATTGGACCTGAAGTGAGCAAACAGGGTTTCCTAGATAGCTGCCAGGACAGCTGATGGTATGTGAAGTGCATGAGGTAGATGGAGTTGTTTTGGCACTAGAAGAGCTGTGCTGCTGCTTCGGGCAGTTGCCATTCAATACCACCACACTACCTTCTCCAGGGGACATAACCACTTTCAGACATATGTGCTGTCAGAGCACTTGGTTTCCATGGCAGCAGGAAATGGCTTGGGTACTGAATTTGTCTTTGGCTGTGGAGTTTTGAGCGCCTTGAGTGAGGAGCTGCATGTTAGTTTTGTGTGGGTGCTCAAGCTGCTTGATTCCATCCCTCTGGGCTCAATGGGCATGGGACCGGATGTGACCAAACAGGGTTTCCTAGATAGCTGCCAGGACAGCTGATGGTATGTGAAGTGCATGAGGCAGGTGGAGTTGTTTTGGCACTGGAAGAGCTGTGCTGCTGCTTCGGGCAGTTGCCATTCACCACCACACTACCTTCCCTAGGTGTCATAGCCACTTTCAGACATATGTGCTGCCAGAGCACTTGGTTTCCATTTCAGCAGGAAATGGCTTTGGCCCTGAACTTGTCTTTGGCTGTGGATTTTTCAGTGCCATGAGTGAGGAGCTGCATGTTAGTTTTGTGTGTGTGCTCAAGCTCTTGATTCCATCCCACTGGTCTCAATGGGCAATGGACCGGAAGTGAGCAAACAGGGTTTCCTAGATAGCTGCCAGGACAGCTGATGGTATGTGAAGTGCATGAGGCAGGTGGAGTTGTTTTGGCACTGGAAGAGCTGTGCTGCTCTTTCGGGCAGTTGTCATTCACCATCAAACTACCTTCCCTAGGTGTCATAGCTACTTTCAGACATATGTGCTGCCAGAACACTTGGTTTCCATGGCAGCGGGAAATGGCTTGGGCTCTGAACTTGTCTTTGGCTGTGGAGTTTTGAGCGCCTTGAGTGAGCAGCTGCATGTTAGTTTTGTGTGGGTGCTCAAGCTGCTTGATTCCATCCCACTGGGCTCAATGGGCATGGGACCGGAAGTGAGCAAACAGGGTTTCCTAGACAGCTGCCAGGACAGCTGATGGTATGTGAAGTGCATGAGGCAGGTGGAGTTGTTTTTTCACTGGAAGAGCTGTGCTGCTGCTTCGGGCAGTTGCCATTCACCACCACACTACCTTCCCTAGGTGTCATAGCCACTTGCAGACATATGTGCTGCCAGAGCACTTGGTTTCCATGGCAGCGGTAAATGGCTTGGGCGCTGAACTTGTGTTTGGCTGTGGAGATTTGAGCGCATTCAGTGAGGAGCTGCATGTTAGTTTGGTGTAGGTGCTCAAGCTGCTTGATTCCATCCCGCTGGACTCAATAATCATAGGACCGGAAGTGAGCAAACAGGGTTCCCTCGATAGCTGCCAGGACAGCTGATGGTATGTGAAGTGCATGAGGCAGGTGGAGTTGTTTTGGCACTGGAAGAGCTGTGCTGCTGCTTCGGGCAGTTGCCATTCACCACCACACTACCTTCCCTAGGTGTCATAGCCACTTTCAGACATATGTGCTGCCAGAACACTTGGTTTCCATGGCAGCGGGAAATGGCTTGGGCTCTGAACTTGTCTTTGGCTGTGGAGTTTTGAGCGCCTTGAGTGAGGAGCTGCATGTTAGTTTTGTGTGGGTGCTCAAGCTGCTTGATTCCATCCCACTGGGCTCAATGGGCATTGAACCGGAAGTGAGCAAACAGGGTTTCCTAGACAGCTGCCAGGACAGCTGATGGTATGTGAAGTGCATGAGGCAGGTGGAGTTGTTTTTTCACTGGACGAGCTGTGCTGCTGCTTCGGGCAGTTGCCATTCACCACCACACTACCTTCCCTAGGTGTCATAGCCACTTTCAGACATATGTGCTGCCAGAGCACTTGGTTTCCATGGCAGCGGGAAATGGCTTGGGCTCGGAACTTTTTTTTGGCTGTGGAGTTTTGAGCGCCTTGAGTGAGGAGCTGCATGTTAGTTTTGTGTGGGTGCTCAAGCTGCTTGATTCCATCCCACTGGGCTCAATGGGCATTGGACCGGAAGTGAGCAAACAGGGTTTCGTAGATAGCTGCCAGGATAGCTGATGGTATGTGAAGTGCATGAGGCAGGTGGAGTTGTTTTTTCACTGGAAGAGCTGTGCTGCTGCTTCGGGTAGTTGGCATTCACCACCACACTACCTTTCCTAGGTGTCATAGCCACTTTCAGACATATGTGCTGCCAGAGCACTTGGTTTCCATGGCAGCGGGAAATGGCTTGGGCTCTGAACTTGTCTTTGGCTGTGGAATTTTGAGCGCCTTGAGTGAGGAGCTGCATGTTAGTTTTGTGTGTGTGCTCAAGTTGCTTGATTCCATCCCTCTGGGCTCAATGAGCATGGGACCGGAAGTGAGCAAACAGGGTTTCCTATCTAGCTGCCAGGACAGCTGATGGTATGTGAACTTTGTGATTTATGTGGAGTTGTTTTGGCACTGGAAGAGCTGTGCTGCTGCTTCGGGCAGTTGCCATTCACCACCACACTACCTTTCATAAGTGTCATAGCCACTTTCAGACATATGTGCTGCCAGAGCACTTGGTTTCCATGGCAGCGGGAAATGGCTTGGGCTCTGAACTTGTCTTTGGCTGTGGAGTTTTGAGCACCGTGAGTGAGGAGCTGCATGTTAGTTTTGTGTGGGTGCTCAAGCTGCTTGATTCCATCCCACTGGGCTCAATGGGCATTGGACCGGAAGTGAGCAAACAGGGTTTCGTAGATAGCTGCCAGGATAGCTGATGGTATGTGAAGTGCATGAGGCAGGTGGAGTTGTTTTTTCACTGGAAGAGCTGTGCTGCTGCTTCGGGCAGTTGGCATTCACCACCACACTACCTTTCCTAGGTGTCATAGCCACTTTCAGACATATGTGCTGCCAGAGTACTTGGTTTACATGGCAGTGGGAAATGGCTTGGGCTCTGAACTTGTCTTTGGCTATGGAGTTTTGAGCGCCTTGAGTGAGGCACTCCATGTTAGTTTTGTGTGGGTGCTCAAGCTGCTTGATTCCATCCCACTGGGCTCATTGGGCATGGGACCGGAAGTGAGCAAACAGGGTTTCCTAGATAGCTGCCAGGACAGCTGATGGTATGTGAAGTTCATGAAGCAGGTGGAGTTGTTTTGGCACTGGAAGAGCTGTGCTGCTGCTTCGGGCAGTTGCCATTCACCACCACACTACCTTCCCTAGGTGTCATAGCCACTTTCAGACATATGTGCTGCCAGAGCCCTTGGTTTCCATGGCAGCGGGAAATGGCTTGGGCGCTGAACTTGTCTTTGGCTGTGGAGTTTTTAGCGCCGTCAGTGAGGAGGTGCATGTTAGTTTTGTGTGGCTGCTCAAGCTGCTTGATTCTATCCCACTGGGCTCAATGGGCATGGGACCGGAAGTGAGCAAACAGGGTTTCCTAGATAGCTGCCACACGAGCTGATGGTATGTGAAGTGCATGAGGCAGGTGGAGTTGTTTTGGCAGTGGAAGACCTGTGCTGCTGCTTCAGGCTTTTGCTATTCACCACCACACTACCTTCCCTCGGTGTCATAGCCACTTTCAGACATATGTGCTGCCAGAGCCCTTGGTTTCCATGGCAGCGGGAAATGGCTTTGGCGCTGAACTTGCCTTTGGCTGTGGAAGTTTGAGCGCCTTCAGTGAGCAGCTCCCTGTTAGTTTTGTGTGGGTGCTCAAGCTGCTTGATTCTATCCCAACCCACTGGGCTCAATGGGCATGGGACCGGAAGTGAGCAAACAGGGTTTCCTAGATAGCTGCCAGGACAGCTGATGGTATGTGAAGTGCATGAGGCAGGTGGAGTTGTTTTGGCACTGGAAGAGCTGTGCTGCTGCTTCGGGCAGCTGCCATTAACCACCACACTACCTTCCCTAGGTGTCATAGCCACTTTCAGACATGTGTGCTGCCAGAGTCCTTGGTTTTCATGGCACTGGGAAATGGCTTGGGCCCTGAACTTGTCTTTGGCTGCGGAGTTTTGAGCGCATTGAGTGAGGAGCTGCATGTTAGTTTTGTGTGGGTGCTCAAGCTGCTTGATTCTATCCCACTGGGCTCAATGGGCATTGGACCGGAAGTGAGCAAACAGGGTTTCCTAGATAGCTGCCACGACAGCTGATGGTATGTGAAGTGCATGAGGCAGGTGGAGTTGTTTTGGCACTGGAAGAGCTGTGCTGCTGCTTCAGGCAGTTGCCATTCACCACCACACTACCTTCCCTAGGTGTCATAGCCACTTTCAGACATATGTGCTGCCAGAGCACTTGGTTTCCATGGCAGCGGGAAATGGCTTTGGCCCTAAACTTGCCTTTGGCTGTGGAGTTTTGAGCGCCCTGATTGAGGAGCTCCATGTTAGTTTTGTGTGAGTGCTCAAGCTGCTTGATTCCATCTCACTGGGCTCAATGGGCATGGGACCGGAAGTGAGCAAACAGGGTTTCCTAGATAGCTGCCAGGACAGCTGATGGTATGTGAAGTGCATGAGGCAGGTGGAGTTGTTTTGGCACTGGAAGAGCTGTGCTGCTGCTTCGGGCTTTTGCCATTCACCACCACACTACCTTCCCTAGGTGTCATAGCCACTTTCAGACATATGTGCTGCCAGAGCCCTTGGTTTCCATGGCAGCAGGAAATGGCTTTGGCCCTGAACTTGCCTTTGGCTGTGGAAGTTTGAGCGCCTTCAGTGAGCAGCTCCATGTTAGTTTTGTGTGGGTGCTCAAGCTGCTTGATTCTATCCCACTGGGCTCAATGGGCATTGGACCGGAAGTGACCAAACAGGGTTTCCTAGATAGCTGCCAGGACAGCTGATGGTATGTGAAGTGCATGAGGCAGGTGGAGTTGTTTTGGCACTGGAAGAGCTGTGCTGCTGCTTCGGGCAGTTGCCATTCACCACCACACTACCTTCCCTAGGTGGCATAGCCACTTTCAGACATATGTGCTGCCATAGCAGTTGGTTTACATGGCAGTGGGAAATGGCTTGGGCTCTGAACTTGTCTTTGGCTGTGGAGTTTTGAGCGCCTTGAGTGAGGAGGTGCATGTTAGTTTTGTGTGGGTGCTCAAGCTGCTTGATTCCATCCCACTGGGCTCAATGGGCATGGGACCGGAAGTGAGCAAACAGGGTTTCCTAGATATTGGCCTGGACAGCTGATGGTATGTGAAGTTCATGAGGCAGGTGGAGTTGTTTTGGCACTGGAAGAGCTGTGCTGCTGCTTCAGGCAGTTGCCATTCACCACCACACTACCTTCCCTAGGTGTCATAGCCACTTTCAGACATATGTGCTGCCAGAGCCCTTGGTTTCCATGGCAGCGGGAAATGGCTTTGGCCCTGAACTTGCCTTTCGCTGTGGAGTTTTGAGCGCCTTGAGTGAGGAGGTTCATGTTAGTTTTGTGTGAGTGCTCAAGCTGCTTGATTCCATCCCACTTGGCTCAATGGGCATGGGACCGGAAGTGACCAAACAGGGTTTCCTAGATAGCTGCCAGGACAGCTGATGGTATGTGAAGTGCATCAGGCAGGTGGAGTTGTTTTGGCACTGGAAGAGCTGTGCTGCTGCTTCAGGCAGTTGCCATTCAACACCACACTACCTTCCCTCGGTGTCATAGCCACTTTCAGACATATGTGCTGCCAGAGCACTTGGTTTCCATGGCAGCGGGAAATGGCTTTGGCCCTGAACTTGTCTTTGGCTGTGGAGTTTTGAGCGCCTTGAGTGAGGAGATGCATGTTAGTTTTGTGTGGGTGCTCAAGCTGCTTGATTCCATCCCACTGGGCTCAATGGGCATTGGACCGGAAGTGACCAAACAGGGTTTCCTAGATAGCTGCCAGGACAGCTGATGGTATGTGAAGTGCATGAGGCAGGAGGAGTTGTTTTGGCACTGGAAGAGCTGTGCTGCTGCTTCGGGCAGTTGCCATTCACCACCACACTACCTTCCCTAGGTGTCATAGCCACTTGCAGACATATGTGCTGCCAGAGCCCTTGTTTTCCATGGCAGCGGGAAATGGCTTTGGCCCTGAACTTGTCTTTGGCTGTGGAGTTTTGAGCGCCTTGAGTGAGGAGCTCCATGTTAGTTTTGTGTGAGTGCTCAAGCTGCTTGATTCCATCCCACTAGGCTCAATGGGCATTGGACCGGAAGTGAGCAAACAGGGTTTCCTAGATAGCTGCCAGGACAGCTGATGGTATGTGAAGTGCATGAGGCAGGTGGAGTTGTTTTGGCACTGGAAGAGCTGTGCTGCTGCTTCGGGCTTTTGCCATTCACCACCACACTACCTTCCCTAGGTGTCATAGCCACTTTCAGACATATGTGCTGCCAGAGCCCTTGGTTTCCATGGCAGCAGGAAATGGCTTTGGCCCTGAACTTGCCTTTGGCTGTGGAAGTTTGAGCGCCTTCAGTGAGCAGCTCCATGTTAGTTTTGTGTGGGTGCTCAAGCTGCTTGATTCTATCCCACTGGGCTCAATGGGCATTGGACCGGAAGTGACCAAACAGGGTTTCCTAGATATCTGCCAGGACAGCTGATGGTATGTGAAGTGCATGAGGCACTTGGAGTTGTTTTGGCACTGGAAGAGCTGTGCTGCTGCTTCGGGCAGTTGCCATTCACCACCACACTACCTTCCCTAGGTGGCATAGCCACTTTCAGACATATGTGCTGCCAGAGCAGTTGGTTTACATGGCAGTGGGAAATGGCTTGGGCTCTGAACTTGTCTTTGGCTGTGGAGTTTTGAGCACGTTGAGTGAGGAGCTCCATGTAAGTTTTGTGTGAGTGCTCAAGCTGCTTGATTCTATCCCACTGGGCTCAATGGGCATGGGACCGGAAGTGAGCAAACAGGGTTTCCTAGATATTGGCCTGGACAGCTGATGGTATGTGAAGTGCATGAGGCAGGTGGAGTTGTTTTGGCACTGGAAGAGCTGTGCTGCTGCTTCGGGCAGCTGCCATTAACCACCACACTACTTTCCCTAGGTGTCATAGCCACTTTCAGACATATGTGCTGCCAGAGCCCTTGGTTTCCATGGCAGCGGGAAATGGCTTGGGCGCTGAACTTGTCTTTGGCTGTGGAGTTTTGAGCACGTTGAGTGAGGAGCTCCATGTTAGTTTTGTGTGAGTGCTCAAGCTGCTTGATTCCATCCCACTGGGCTCAATGGGCATTGGACGGGAAGTGACCAAACAGGGTTTCCTAGATAGCTGCCAGGACAGCTGATGGTATGTGAAGTGCATGAGGCAGGTGGAGTTGTTTTAGCACTGGAAGAGCTGTGCTGCTGCTTCGGGCAGCTGCCATTCACCACCACACTACCTTCCCTAGGTGTCATAGCCACTTTCAGACATATGTGCTGCCAGAGCACTTGGTTTCCATGGCAGCGGGAAATGGCTTGGGCCCTCAACTTGTCTTTGGCTGTGGAGTTTTGAGCGCCTTCAGTGAGGAGCTGCATGTTAGATTTGTGTGGGTGCTCCAGCTGCTTGATTCCATCCCACTGGGCTCAATGGGCATGGGACCGGAAGTGAGCAAACAGGGTTTCCTAGATAGCTGCCAGGACAGCTGATGGTATGTGAAGTGCATGAGGCAGGAGGAGTTGTTTTGGCACTGGAAGAGCTGTGCTGCTGCTTCGGGCAGTTGCCATTCACCACCACACTACCTTCCCTAGGTGTCATAGCCATTTGCAGACATATGTGCTGCCAGAGCCCATGTTTTCCATGGCAGCGGGAAATGGCTTAGGCCCTGAACTTGTCTTTGGCTGTGGAGTTTTGAGCGCCTTGAGTGAGGAGCTCCATGTTAGTTTTGTGTGAGTGCTCAAGCTGCTTGATTCCATCCCACTGGGCTCAATGGGCATTGGACCGGAAGTGAGCAAACAGGGTTTCCTAGATATCTGCCAGGACAGCTGATGGTATGTGAAGTTCATGAGGCAGGTGGAGTTGTTTTGGCACTGGAAGAGCTGTGCTGCTGCTTCGGGCAGCTGCCATTAACCACCACACTACTTTCCGTAGGTGTCATAGCCACTTTCAGACATATGTGCTGCCAGAGCCCTTGGTTTCCATGGCAGCGGGAAATGGCTTGGGCGCTGAACTTGTCTTTGGCTGTGGAGTTTGAGCACCTTCAGTGAGGAGCTGAATGTTAGTTTTGTGTGGGTGCTCAAGCTGCTTGATTCTATCCCACTGGGCTCAATGGGCATTGGACTGGAAGTGAGCAAACAGGGTTTCCTAGATAGCTGCCAGGACAGCTGATGGTATGTGAAGTGCATGAGGCAGGAAGAGTTGTTTTGGCACTGGAAGAGCTGTGCTGCTGCTTCGGGCAGTTGCCATTCACCACCACACTACCTTCCCTAGGTGTCATAGCCACTTTCAGACATATGTGCTGCCAGAGCACTTGGTTTCCATGGCAGCGGGAAATGGCTTGGGCGCTGAACTTGTCTTTGGCTGTGGAGTTTTGAGCGCCTTCAGTAAGCAGCTCCATGTTAGTTTTGTGTGGGTGCTCAAGCTGCTTGATTCCATCCCACTGGGCTCAATGGGCATGGGACCGGAAGTGAGCAAACAGGGTTTCCTAGAGAGCTGCCAGGACAGCTGATGGTATGTGAAGTGCATGAGGCAGGAGGAGTTGTTTTGGCACTGGAAGAGCTGTGCTGCTGCTTCGGGCAGTTGCCATTCACCACCACACTACCTTCCCTCGGTGTCATAGCCATTTGCAGACATATGTGCTGCCATTTCCCTTGGTTTCCATGGCAGCGGGAAATGGCATTGGCCCTGAACTTGTCTTTGGCTGTGGAGTTTTGATCACGTTGAGTGAGGAGCTCCATGTAAGTTTTGTGTGAGTGCTCAAGCTGCTTGATTCCATCCCACTGGGCTCAATGGGCATTGGACCGGAAGTGAGCAAACAGGGTTTCGTAGATAGCTGCCAGGATAGCTGATGGTATGTGAAGTGCATGAGGCAGGTGGAGTTGTTTTTTGACTGGAAGAGCTGTGCTGCTGCTTCGGGTAGTTGGCATTCACCACCACACTACCTTTCCTAGGTGTCATAGCCACTTTCAGACATATGTGCTGCCAGAGCACTTGGTTTCCATGGCAGCGGGAAATGGCTTGGGCTCTGAACTTGTCTTTGGCTGTGGAATTTTGAGCGCCTTGAGTGAGGAGCTGCATGTTAGTTTTGTGTGTGTGCTCAAGTTGCTTGATTCCATCCCTCTGGGCTCAATGGGCATGGGACCGGAAGTGAGCAAACAGGGTTTCCTATCTAGCTGCCAGGACAGCTGATGGTATGTGAACTTTGTGATTTATGTGGAGTTGTTTTGGCACTGGAAGAGCTGTGCTGCTGCTTCGGGCAGTTGCCATTCACCACCACACTACCTTTCATAAGTGTCATAGCCACTTTCAGACATATGTGCTGCCAGAGCACTTGGTTTCCATGGCAGCGGGAAATGGCTTGGGCTCTGAACTTGTCTTTGGCTGTGGAGTTTTGAGCACCGTGAGTGAGGAGCTGCATGTTAGTTTTGTGTGGGTGCTCAAGCTGCTTGATTCCATCCCACTGGGCTCAATGGGCATTGGACCGGAAGTGAGCAAACAGGGTTTCCTAGATAGCTGCCAGGACAGCTGATGGTATGTGAAGTGCATGAGGCAGGTGGAGTTGTTATGGCACTGGAAGAGCTGTGCTGCTGCTTCGGGCAGTTGGCATTCACCACCACACTACCTTTCCTAGGTGTCATAGCCACTTTCAGACATATGTGCTGCCAGAGTACTTGGTTTACATGGCAGTGGGAAATGGCTTGGGCTCTGAACTTGTCTTTGGCTATGGAGTTTTGAGCGCCTTGAGTGAGGCACTCCATGTTAGTTTTGTGTGGGTGCTCAAGCTGCTTGATTCCATCCCACTGGGCTCATTGGGCATGGGACCGGAAGTGAGCAAACAGGGTTTCCTAGATAGCTGCCAGGACAGCTGATGGTATGTGAAGTTCATGAAGCAGGTGGAGTTGTTTTGGCACTGGAAGAGCTGTGCTGCTGCTTCGGGCAGTTGCCATTCACCACCACACTACCTTCCCTAGGTGTCATAGCCACTTTCAGACATATGTGCTGCCAGAGCCCTTGGTTTCCATGGCAGCGGGAAATGGCTTGGGCGCTGAACTTGTCTTTGGCTGTGGAGTTTTTAGCGCCGTCAGTGAGGAGGTGCATGTTAGTTTTGTGTGGCTGCTCAAGCTGCTTGATTCTATCCCACTGGGCTCAATGGGCATGGGACAGGAAGTGACCAAACAGGGTTTCCTAGATAGCTGCCACACGAGCTGATGGTATGTGAAGTGCATGAGGCAGGTGGAGTTGTTTTGGCAGTGGAAGACCTGTGCTGCTGCTTCAGGCTTTTGCTATTCACCACCACACTACCTTCCCTCGGTGTCATAGCCACTTTCAGACATATGTGCTGCCAGAGCCCTTGGTTTCCATGGCAGCGGGAAATGGCTTTGGCGCTGAACTTGCCTTTGGCTGTGGAAGTTTGAGCGCCTTCAGTGAGCAGCTCCCTGTTAGTTTTGTGTGGGTGCTCAAGCTGCTTGATTCTATCCCAACCCACTGGGCTCAATGGGCATGGGACCGGAAGTGAGCAAACAGGGTTTCCTAGATAGCTGCCAGGACAGCTGATGGTATGTGAAGTGCATGAGGCAGGTGGAGTTGTTTTGGCACTGGAAGAGCTGTGCTGCTGCTTCGGGCAGCTGCCATTAACCACCACACTACCTTCCCTAGGTGTCATAGCCACTTTCAGACATGTGTGCTGCCAGAGCAGTTGGTTTTCATGGCACTGGGAAATGGCTTGGGCCCTGAACTTGTCTTTGGCTGTGGAGTTTTGAGCACGTTGAGTGAGGAGCTGCATGTTAGTTTTGTGTGGGTGCTCAAGCTGCTTGATTCTATCCCACTGGGCTCAATGGGCATTGGACCGGAAGTGAGCAAACAGGGTTTCCTAGATAGCTGCCACGACAGCTGATGGTATGTGAAGTGCATGAGGCAGGTGGAGTTGTTTTGGCACTGGAAGAGCTGTGCTGCTGCTTCAGGCAGTTGCCATTCACCACCACACTACCTTCCCTAGGTGTCATAGCCACTTTCAGACATATGTGCTGCCAGAGCACTTGGTTTCCATGGCAGCGGGAAATGGCTTTGGCCCTGAACTTGTCTTTGGCTGTGGAGTTTTGAGCGCCTTGCGTGAGGAGGTGCATGTTAGTTTTGTGTGGGTGCTCAAGCTGCTTGATTCCATCCCACTGAGCTCAATGGGCATGGGACCGGAAGTGAGCAAACAGGGTTTCCTAGATAGCTGCCAGGACAGCTGATGGTATGTGAAGATCATGAGGCAGGTGGAGTTGTTTTGGCACTGGAAGAGCTGTGCTTCTGCTTCGTGCAGTTGCCATTCACCACCACACTACCTTCCCTAGGTGTCATAGCCACTTTCAGACATATGTGCTGCCAGAGCACTTGGTTTCCATGGCAGCGGGAAATGGCTTTGGCCCTAAACTTGCCTTTGGCTGTGGAGTTTTGAGCGCCCTGATTGAGGAGCTCCATGTTAGTTTTGGTGAGTGCTCAAGCTGCTTGATTCCATCTCACTGGGCTCAATGGGCATGGGACCGGAAGTGAGCAAACAGGGTTTCCTAGATAGCTGCCAGGACAGCTGATGGTATGTGAAGTGCATGAGGCAGGTGGAGTTGTTTTGGCACTGGAAGAGCTGTGCTGCTGCTTCGGGCTTTTGCCATTCACCACCACACTACCTTCCCTAGGTGTCATAGCCACTTTCAGACATATGTGCTGCCAGAACCCTTGGTTTCCATGGCAGCAGGAAATGGCTTTGGCCCTGAACTTGCCTTTGGCTGTGGAAGTTTGAGCGCCTTCAGTGAGCAGCTCCATGTTAGTTTTGTGTGGGTGCTCAAGCTGCTTGATTCTATCCCACTGGGCTCAATGGGCATTGGACCGGAAGTGACCAAACAGGGTTTCCTAGATAGCTGCCAGGACAGCTGATGGTATGTGAAGTGCATGAGGCAGGTGGAGTTGTTTTGGCACTGGAAGAGCTGTGCTGCTGCTTCGGGCAGTTGCCATTCACCACCACACTACCTTCCCTAGGTGGCATAGCCACTTTCAGACATATGTGCTGCCAGAGCAGTTGGTTTACATGGCAGTGGGAAATGGCTTGGGCTCTGAACTTGTCTTTGGCTGTGGAGTTTTGAGCGCCTTGAGTGAGGAGGTGCATGTTAGTTTTGTGTGGGTGCTCAAGCTGCTTGATTCCATCCCACTGGGCTCAATGGGCATGGGACCGGAAGTGAGCAAACAGGGTTTCCTAGATAGCTGCCAGGACAGCTGATGGTATGTGAAGTTCATGAGGCAGGTGGAGTTGTTTTGGCACTGGAAGAGCTGTGCTGCTGCTTCAGGCAGTTGCCATTCACCACCACACTACCTTCCCTAGGTGTCATAGCCACTTTCAGACATATGTGCTGCCAGAGCCCTTGGTTTCCATGGCAGCGGGAAATGGCTTTGGCCCTGAACTTGCCTTTCGCTGTGGAGTTTTGAGCGCCTTGAGTGAGGAGGTTCATGTTAGTTTTGTGTGAGTGCTCAAGCTGCTTGATTCCATCCCACTTGGCTCAATGGGCATGGGACCGGAAGTGACCAAACAGGGTTTCCTAGATAGCTGCCAGGACAGCTGATGGTATGTGAAGTGCATCAGGCAGGTGGAGTTGTTTTGGCACTGGAAGAGCTGTGCTGCTGCTTCAGGCAGTTGCCATTCAACACCACACTACCTTCCCTCGGTGTCATAGCCACTTTCAGACATATGTGCTGCCAGAGCACTTGGTTTCCATGGCAGCGGGAAATGGCTTTGGCCCTGAACTTGTCTTTGGCTGTGGAGTTTTGAGCGCCTTGAGTGAGGAGATGCATGTTAGTTTTGTGTGGGTGCTCAAGCTGCTTGATTCCATCCCACTGGGCTCAATGGGCATTGGACCGGAAGTGACCAAACAGGGTTTCCTAGATAGCTGCCAGGACAGCTGATGGTATGTGAAGTGCATGAGGCAGGAGGAGTTGTTTTGGCACTGGAAGAGCTGTGCTGCTGCTTCGGGCAGTTGCCATTCACCACCACACTACCTTCCCTAGGTGGCATAGCCACTTTCAGACATATGTGCTGCCAGAGCAGTTGGTTTACATGGCAGTGGGAAATGGCTTGGGCTCTGAACTTGTCTTTGGCTGTGGAGTTTTGAGCACGTTGAGTGAGGAGCTCCATGTAAGTTTTGTGTGGGTGCTCAAGCTGCTTGATTCTATCCCACTGGGCTCAATGGGCATGGGACCGGAAGTGAGCAAACAGGGTTTCCTAGATATTGGCCTGGACAGCTGATGGTATGTGAAGTGCATGAGGCAGGTGGAGTTGTTTTGGCACTGGAAGAGCTGTGCTGCTGCTTCGGGCAGCTGCCATTAACCACCACACTACTTTCCCTAGGTGTCATAGCCACTTTCAGACATATGTGCTGCCAGAGCCCTTGGTTTCCATGGCAGCGGGAAATGGCTTGGGCGCTGAACTTGTCTTTGGCTGTGGAGTTTTGAGCACGTTGAGTGAGGAGCTCCATGTTAGTTTTGTGTGAGTGCTCAAGCTGCTTGATTCCATCCCACTGGGCTCAATGGGCATTGGACGGGAAGTGACCAAACAGGGTTTCCTAGATAGCTGCCAGGACAGCTGATGGTATGTGAAGTGCATGAGGCAGGTGGAGTTGTTTTAGCACTGGAAGAGCTGTGCTGCTGCTTCGGGCAGCTGCCATTAACCACCACACTACCTTCCCTAGGTGTCATAGCCACTTTCAGACATATGTGCTGCCAGAGCACTTGGTTTCCATGGCAGCGGGAAATGGCTTGGGCCCTCAACTTGTCTTTGGCTGTGGAGTTTTGAGCGCCTTCAGTGAGGAGCTGCATGTTAGATTTGTGTGGGTGCTCCAGCTGCTTGATTCCATCCCACTGGGCTCAATGGGCATGGGACCGGAAGTGACCAAACAGGGTTTCCTAGATAGCTGCCAGGACAGCTGATGGTATGTGAAGTGCATGAGGCAGGAGGAGTTGTTTTGGCACTGGAAGAGCTGTGCTGCTGCTTCGGGCAGTTGCCATTCACCACCACACTACCTTCCCTAGGTGTCATAGCCATTTGCAGACATATGTGCTGCCAGAGCCCATGTTTTCCATGGCAGCGGGAAATGGCTTTGGCCCTGAACTTGTCTTTGGCTGTGGAGTTTTGAGCGCCTTGAGTGAGGAGCTCCATGTTAGTTTTGTGTGAGTGCTCAAGCTGCTTGATTCCATCCCACTTGGCTCAATGGGCATTGGACCGGAAGTGAGCAAACAGGGTTTCCTAGATATCTGCCAGGACAGCTGATGGTATGTGAAGTTCATGAGGCAGGTGGAGTTGTTTTGGCACTGGAAGAGCTGTGCTGCTGCTTCGGGCAGCTGCCATTAACCACCACACTACTTTCCGTAGGTGTCATAGCCACTTTCAGACATATGTGCTGCCAGAGCCCTTGGTTTCCATGGCAGCGGGAAATGGCTTGGGCGCTGAACTTGTCTTTGGCTGTGGAGTTTGAGCACCTTCAGTGAGGAGCTGAATGTTAGTTTTGTGTGGGTGCTCAAGCTGCTTGATTCTATCCCACTGGGCTCAATGGGCATTGGACTGGAAGTGAGCAAACAGGGTTTCCTAGATAGCTGCCAGGACAGCTGATGGTATGTGAAGTGCATGAGGCAGGAAGAGTTGTTTTGGCACTGGAAGAGCTGTGCTGCTGCTTCGGGCAGTTGCCATTCACCACCACACTACCTTCCCTAGGTGTCATAGCCACTTTCAGACATATGTGCTGCCAGAGCACTTGGTTTCCATGGCAGCGGGAAATGGCTTGGGCGCTGAACTTGTCTTTGGCTGTGGAGTTTTGAGCGCCTTCAGTAAGCAGCTCCATGTTAGTTTTGTGTGGGTGCTCAAGCTGCTTGATTCCATCCCACTGGGCTCAATGGGCATGGGACCGGAAGTGAGCAAACAGGGTTTCCTAGAGAGCTGCCAGGACAGCTGATGGTATGTGAAGTGCATGAGGCAGGAGGAGTTGTTTTGGCACTGGAAGAGCTGTGCAGCTGCTTCGGGCAGTTGCCATTCACCACCACACTACCTTCCCTCGGTGTCATAGCCATTTGCAGACATATGTGCTGCCATTTCCCTTGGTTTCCATGGCAGCGGGAAATGGCATTGGCCCTGAACTTGTCTTTGGCTGTGGAGTTTTGATCACGTTGAGTGAGGAGCTCCATGTAAGTTTTGTGTGAGTGCTCAAGCTGCTTGATTCCATCCCACTGGGCTCAATGGGCATGGGACCTGAAGTGAGCAAACAGGGTTTCCTAGATAGTGGCCTGGACAGCTGATGGTATGTGAAGTGCATGAGGCAGGTGGAGTTGTTTTGGCACTGGAAGAGCTGTGCTGCTGCTTCGGGCAGCTGCCATTAACCACCACACTACTTTCCCTAGGTGTCATAGCCACTTTCAGACATATGTGCTGCCAGAGCCCTTGGTTTCCATGGCAGCGGGAAATGGCTTGGGCCCTGAACTTGTCTTTGGCTGTGGAGTTTGAGCACCTTCAGTGAGGAGCTGCATGTTAGTTTTGTGTGGGTGCTCAAGCTGCTTGATTCTATCCCACTGGGCTCAATGGGCATTGGACTGGAAGTGAGCAAACAGGGTTTCCTAGAGAGCTGCCAGGACAGCTGATGGTATGTGAAGTGCATGAGGCAGGAGGAGTTGTTTTGGCACTGGAAGAGCTGTGCTGCTGCTTCGGGCAGTTGCCATTCACCACCACACTACCTTCCCTCGGTGTCATAGCCACTTTCAGGCATATGTGCTGCCAGAGCACTTGGTTTCCATGGCAGCGGGAAATGGCTTGGGCGCTGAACTTGTCTTTGGCTGTGGAGTTTTGAGCGCATTCAGTAAGCAGCTCCATGTTAGTTTTGTGTGGGTGCTCAAGCTGCTTGATTCCATCCCACTGGGCTCAATGGGCATGGGACCGGAAGTGAGCAAACAGGGTTTCCTAGAGAGCTGCCAGGACAGCTGATGCTATGTGAAGTGCATGAGGCAGGAGGAGTTGTTTTGGCACTGGAAGAGCTGTGCTGCTGCTTCGGGCAGTTGCCATTCACCACCACACTACCTTCCCTAGGTGTCATAGCCACTTTCAGACATATGTGGTGCCAGAGCCCTTGGTTTCCATGGCAGCGGGAAATGGCTTTTGCCCTGAACTTGTCTTTGGCTGTGGAGTTTTGAGCGCCTTGAGTGAGGAGTTCCATGTTAGTTTTGTGTGGGTGCTCAAGCTGCTTGATTCCATCCCACTGGGCTCAATGGGCATTGGACCGGAAGTGAGCAAACAGGGTTTCCTAGATAGCTGCCAGGACAGCTGATGGTATGTGAAGTGCATGAGGCAGGAGGAGTTGTTTTGGCACTGGAAGAGCTGTGCTGCTGCTTCGGGCAGTTGCCATTCACCACCACACTACCTTCCCTAGGTGTCATAGCCACTTTCAGACATATGTGCTGCCAGAGCACTTGGTTTCCATGGCAGCGGGAAATGGCCTGGGCTCTGAACTTGTCTTTGGCTGTGGAGGTTTGAGCACCTTGAGTGAGGAGCTCCATGTTAGTTTTATGTGAGGGTGCTCAAGCTGCTTGATTCCATCCCTCTGGGCTCAATGGGCATTGGACCGGAAGTGAGCAAACAGGGTTTCCTAGATAGCTGCCTGGATAGCTGATGGTATGTGAAGTGCATGAGGCAGGTGGAGTTGTTTTGGCACTGGAAGAGCTGTGCTGCTGCTTCGGGCAGTTGCCATTCACCACCACACTACCTTCCCTAGGTGTCATAGCCACTTTCAGACATATGTGCTGCCAGAGCACTTGGTTTCCATGGCAGCGGGAAATGGCTTGGGCTCTGAACTTGTCTTTAGCTGTGGAGTTTTGAGCGCCTTGAGTGAGGAGGTGCATGTTAGTTTTGTGTGGGTGCTCAAGCTGCTTGATTCCATCCCACTGGGCTCAATGGGCATTGGACCGGAAGTGAGCAAACAGGGTTTCCTAGATAGCTGCCAGGACAGCTGATGGTATGTGAAGTGCATGAGGCAGGTGGAGTTGTTTTGGCACTGGAAGAGCTGTACTGCTGCTTCCGGCAGTTGCCATTCACCACCACACTACCTTCCCTAGGTGTCATAGCCACTTGCAGACATATGTGCTGCCATTTCCCTTGGTTTCCATGGCAGCGGGAAATGGCATTGGCCCTGAACTTGTCTTTGGCTGTGGAGTTTTGAGCACATTGAGTGAGGAGCTCCATGTAAGTTTTGTGTGAGTGCTCAAGCTGCTTGATTCTATCCCACTGGGCTCAATGGGCATGGGACCGGAAGTGAGCAAACAGGGTTTCCTAGATAGCTGGCAGGACAGCTGATGGTATGTGAAGTGCATGAGGCAGGTGGAGTTGTTTTGGCACTGGAAGAGCTGTGCTGCTGCTTCGGGCAGCTGCCATTAACCACCACACTACTTTCCCTAGGTGTCATAGCCACTTTCAGACATATGTGCTGCCAGAGCCCTTGGTTTCCATGGCAGCGGGAAATGGCTTTGGCCCTGAACTTGTCTTTGGCTGTGGAGTTTGAGCACCTTCAGTGAGGAGCTGCATGTTAGTTTTCTGTGGGTGCTCAAGCTGCTTGATTCTATCCCACTGGGCTCAATGGGCATTGGACCGGAAGTGAGCAAACAGGGTTTCCTAGAGAGCTGCCAGGACAGCTGATGGTATGTGAAGTGCATGAGGCAGGAGGAGTTGTTTTGGCACTGGAAGAGCTGTGCTGCTGCTTCGGGCAGTTGCCATTCACCACCACACTACCTTCCCTAGGTGTCATAGCCACTTTCAGACATATGTGCTGCCAGAGCACTTGGTTTCCATGGCAGCGGGAAATGGCTTGGGCGCTGAACTTGTCTTTGGCTGTGGAGTTTTGAGCGCCTTGAGTGAGGAGCTCCATGTTAGTTTTGTGTGGGTGCTCAAGCTGCTTGATTCCATCCCACTGGGCTCAATGGGCATGGGACCGGAAGTGAGCAAACAGGGTTTCCTAGATAGCTGCCAGGACAGCTGATGGTATGTGAAGTGCATGAGGCAGGAGGAGTTGTTTTGGCACTGGAAGAGCTGTGCTGCTGCTTCGGGCAGTTGCCATTCACCACCACACTACCTTCCCTATGTGTCATAGCCACTTGCAGACATATGTGCTGCCAGAGCCCTTGGTTTCCATGGCAGCGGGAAATGGCTTTGGCCCTGAACTTGTCTTTGGCTGTGGAGTTTTGAGCGCCTTGAGTGAGGAGTTCCATGTTAGTTTTGTGTGGGTGCTCAAGCTGCTTGATTCCATTCCACTGGGCTCAATGGGCATTGGACCGGAAGTGAGCAAACAGGGTTTCCTAGATAGCTGCCAGGACAGCTGATGGTATGTGAAGTGCATGAGGCAGGAGGAGTTGTTTTGGCACTGGAAGAGCTGTGCTGCTGCTTCGGGCAGTTGCCATTCACCACCACACTACCTTCCCTAGGTGTCATAGCCACTTGCAGACATATGTGCTGCCAGAGCACTTGGTTTCCATGGCAGCGGGAAATGGCCTGGGCTCTGAACTTGTCTTTGGCTGTGGAGGTTTGAGCACCTTGAGTGAGGAGCTCCATGTTAGTTTTATGTGAGGGTGCTCAAGCTGCTTGATTCCATCCCTCTGGGCTCAATAGGCATTGGACCGGAAGTGAGCAAACAGGGTTTCCTAGATAGCTGCCTGGATAGCTGATGGTATGTGAAGTGCATGAGGCAGGTGGAGTTGTTTTGGCACTGGAAGAGCTGTGCTGCTGCTTCGGGCAGTTGCCATTCACCACCACACTACCTTCCCTAGGTGTCATAGCCACTTTCAGACATATGTGCTGCCAGAGCACTTGGTTTCCATGGCAGCGGGAAATGGCTTGGGCTCTGAACTTGTCTTTAGCTGTGGAGTTTTGAGCGCCTTGAGTGAGGAGGTGCATGTTAGTTTTGTGTGGGTGCTCAAGCTGCTTGATTCCATCCCACTGGGCTCAATGGGCATTGGACCGGAAGTGAGCAAACAGGGTTTCCTAGATAGCTGCCAGGACAGCTGATGGTATGTGAAGTGCATGAGGCAGGTGGAGTTGTTTTGGCACTGGAAGAGCTGTACTGCTGCTTCCGGCAGTTGCCATTCACCACCACACTACCTTCCCTAGGTGTCATAGCCACTTGCAGACATATGTGCTGCCATTTCCCTTGGTTTCCATGGCAGCGGGAAATGGCATTGGCCCTGAACTTGTCTTTGGCTGTGGAGTTTTGAGCACATTGAGTGAGGAGCTCCATGTAAGTTTTGTGTGAGTGCTCAAGCTGCTTGATTCTATCCCACTGGGCTCAATGGGCATGGGACCGGAAGTGAGCAAACAGGGTTTCCTAGATATTGGCCTGGACAGCTGATGGTATGTGAAGTGCATGAGGCAGGTGGAGTTGTTTTGGCACTGGAAGAGCTGTGCTGCTGCTTCGGGCAGCTGCCATTAACCACCACACTACCTTCCCTAGGTGTCATAGCCACTTTCAGACATATGTGCTGCCAGAGCCCTTGGTTTCCATGGCAGCGGGAAATGGCTTTTGCCCTGAACTTGTCTTTGGCTGTGGAGTTTGAGCACCTTCAGTGAGGAGCTGCATGTTAGTTTTGTGTGGGTGCTCAAGCTGCTTGATTCTATCCCACTGGGCTCAATGGGCATTGGACTGGAAGTGAGCAAACAGGGTTTCCTAGAGAGCTGCCACGACAGCTGATGGTATGTGAAGTGCATGAGGCAGGAGGAGTTGTTTTGGCACTGGAAGAGCTGTGCTGCTTCTTCGGGCAGTTGCCATTCACCACCACACTACCTTCCCTAGGTGTCATAGCCACTTGCAGACATATGTGCTGCCAGAGCACTTGGTTTCCATGGCAGCGGGAAATGGCTTGGGCTCTGAACTTGTCTTTGGCTGTGGAGTTTTGAGCGCATTCAGTAAGCAGCTCCATGTTAGTTTTGTGTGGGTGCTCAAGCTGCTTGATTCCATCCCACTGGGCTCAATGGGCATTGGACGGGAAGTGAGCAAACAGGGTTTCCTAGATAGGTGCCACGACAGCTGATGGTATGTGAAGTGCATGAGGCACTTGGAGTTGTTTTGGCACTGGAAGAGCTGTGCTGCTGCTTCGGGCAGTTGCCATTCACCACCACACTACCTTCCCTAGGTGTCATAGCCATTTGCAGACATATGTGCTGCCATTTCCCTTGGTTTCCATGGCAGCGGGAAATGGCATTGGCCCTGAACTTTTCTTTGGCTGTGGAGTTTTGAGCACGTTGAGTGAGGAGCTCCATTTAAGTTTTGTGTGAGTGCTCAAGCTGCTTGATTCCATCCCACTGGGCTCAATGGGCATGGGACCGGAAGTGAGCAAACAGGGTTTCCTAGATAGCTGCCAGGACAGCTGATGGTATGTGAAGTTCCAGAGGCAGGAGGAGTTGTTTTGGCACTGGAAGAGCTGTGCTGCTGCTTCGGGCAGTTGCCATTCACCACCACACTACCTTCCCTAGGTGTCATAGCCACTTTCAGACATATGTGCTGCCAGAGCACTTGGTTTCCATGGCAGCGGGAAATGGCTTGGGCCCTGAACTTGTCTTTGGCTGTGGAACTTTGAGTGCCTTGAGTGAGGAGCTGCATGTTAGTTTTGTGTGGGTGCTCAAGCTGCTTGATTCTATCCCACTGGGCTCAATGGGCATTGGACCGGAAGTGAGCAAACAGGGTTTCCTAGAGAGCTGCCAGGACAGCTGATGGTATGTGAAGTTCATGAGGCAGGTGGAGTTGTTTTTGCACTGGAAGAGCTGTGCTTCTGCTTCGGGCAGTTGCCATTCACCACCACACTACCTTCCCTAGGTGTCATAGCCACTTTCAGACATATGTGCTGCCAGAGCCCTTGGTTTCCATGGCAGCGGGAAATGGCTTGTGCACTGAACTTGTCTTTGGCTGTGGAGTTTTGAGCGCGTTGAGTGAGGAGCTCCATGTAAGTTTTGTGTGAGTGCTCAAGCTGCTTGATTCCATCCCACTGGGCTCAATGGGCATGGGACCGGAAGTGACCAAACAGGGTTTCCTTGAAAGTGGCCTGGACAGCTGATGGTATGTGAAGTTCATGAGGCAGGTGGAGTTGTTTTGGCACTGGAAGAGCTGTGCTGCTGCTTCGGGCAGTTGCCATTCACCACCACACTACCTTCCCTAGGTGTCATAGCCACTTTCAGACATATGTGCTGCCAGAGCACTTGGTTTCCATGGCAGCAGGAAATGGCTTTGGACCTGAACTTGTCTTTGGCTGTGGAGTTTTGAGCGCCTTGAGTGAGGAGCTCCATGTTGGTTTTTTGGGTACTGAAGCTGCTTGATTCCATCCCACTGGGCTCAATGGGCATTGGACCGGAAGTGAGCAAACAGGGTTTCCTAGATAGCTGCCAGGACAGCTGATTATATGTGAAGTGCATGAGGCAGGTGGAGTTGTTTTGGCACTGGAAGAGCTGTGCTGCTGCTTCGGGCAGTTGACATTCACCACCACACTACCTTCCCTAGGTGTCATAGCCACTTTCAGACATATGTGCTGCCAGAGCACTTGGTTTCCATGGCAGCGGGAAATGGCTTGGGCTCTGAACTTGTCTTTGGCTGTGGAGCTTTGAGTGCCTTGAGTGAGGAGCTCCATGTTAGTTTTGTGTGGGTGCTCAAGCTGCTTGATTCCATCCCACTGGGCTCAATGGGCATGGGACCGGAAGTGAGCAAACAGGGTTTCCTAGAGAGCTGCCAGGACAGCTGATGGTATGTGAAGTGCATGAGGCAGGTGGAGTTGTTTTGGCACTGGAAGAGCTGTGCTGCTGCTTCGGGCAGTTGCCATTCACCACCACACTACCTTCCCTAGGTGTCATAGCCACTTTCAGACATATGTGCTGCCAGAGCCCTTGGTTTCCATGGCAGCGGGAAATGGCTTGGGCCCTGAACTTGTCTTTGGCTGTGGAGTTTTGAGCGCCTTGAGTGGTTAGCTCCATGTTAGTTTTGTGTGGGTGCTCAAGCTGCTTGATTCCATCCCACTTGGCTCAATGGGCATGGGACCGGAAGTGAGCAAACAGGGTTTCCTAGATAGCTGCCAGGACAGCTGATGGTATGTGAAGTGCATGAGGCAGGTGGAGTTGTTTTGGCACTGGAAGAGCTGTGCTGCTGCTTCGAGCAGTTGCCATTCACCACCACACTACCTTCCCTAGGTGTCATAGCCACTTTCAGACATATGTGCTGCCAGAGCACTTGGTTTCCATGGCAGCGGGAAATGGCTTTGTGTACTGAACTTGTGTTTGGTTGTGGAGTTTTGAGCGCCTTGAGTGAGGAGCTGCATGTTAGTTTTGTGTGGGTGCTCAAGCTGCTTGTTTCTCTCCCACTGGGTTCAATGGGCATTGGATTGGAGGTGACCAAACAGGGTTTCCTAGATAGCTGCCAGGACAGCTGATGGTATGTGAAGTGCATGAGGCAGGTGGAGTTGTTTTGGCACTGGAAGAGCTGTGCTGCTGCTTCGGGCTGTTGCCATTCACCACCACACTACCTTCCCTAGGTGTCATAGCCACTTTCAGACATATGTGCTGCCAGAGCACTTGGTTTCCATGGCAGCGGGAAATGGCTTGGGTACTGAATTTGTGCTTGGCTGTGGAGTTTTGAGCGCCTTCAGTGAGGAGCTGCATGTTAGTTTTGTGTGGGTGTTCAAGCTGCTTGTTTCTCTCCCACTGGGTTCAATGGGCATTGGATTGGAGGTGACCAAACAGGGTTTCCTAGATAGCTGCCAGGACAGCTGATGGTATGTGAAGTGCATGAGGCAGGTGGAGTTGTTTTGGCACTGGAAGAGCTGTGCTGCTACTTCGGGCAATTGCCATTCACCACCACACTACCTTCCCTAGGTGTCATAGCCACTTTCAGACATATGTGCTGCCAGAGCCCTTGGTTTCCATGGCAGCGGGAAATGGCTTGGGCACTGAACTTGTGTTTGACTGTGGAGTTTTGAGCGCCTTGAGTGAGGAGCTTCATGTTAGTTTTGTGTGGGTGCTCAAGCTGCTTGATTCTATCCCACTGGGCTCAATGGGCATGGGACCGGAAGTGAGCAAACAGGGTTTCCTAGATAGCTGCCAGGACAGCTGATGGTATGTGAAGTGCATGAGGCAGGTGGAGTTGTTTTGGCACTGGAAGAGCTGTGCTGCTGCTTCGGGCAGTTGCCATTCACCACCACACTACCTTCCCTAGGTGTCATAGTCACTTTCAGACATATGTGCTGCCAGAGCACTTGGCTTCCATGGCAGCGGGAAATGGCTTGGGCTCTGAACTTGTCTTTGCCTGTGGAGGTTTGAGCGCCTTGAGTGAGGAGCTTCATGTTAGTTTTGTGTGGGTGCTCAAGCTGCTTGATTCCATCCCACTGGGCTCAATGGGCATTGGACCGGAAGTGAGCAAACAGGGTTTCCTAGAGAGCTGCCAGGACAGCTGATGGTATGTGAAGTTCCAGAGGCAGGTGGAGTTGTTTTGGCACTGGAAGAGCTGTGCTGCTACTTCGGGCAATTGCCATTCACCACCACACTACCTTCCCTAGGTGTCATAGCCACTTTCAGACATATGTGCTGCCAGAGCCCTTGGTTTCCATGGCAGCGGGAAATGGCTTGGGCTCTGAACTTGTCTTTGGCTGTGGAGCTTTGAGTGCCTTGAGTGAGGAGCTCCATGTTAGTTTTGTGTGGGTGCTCAAGCTGCTTGATTCCATCCCACTGGGCTCAATGGGCATGGGACCGGAAGTGAGCAAACAGGGTTTCCTAGAGAGCTGCCAGGACAGCTGATGGTATGTGAAGTGCATGAGGCAGGTGGAGTTGTTTTGGCACTGGAAGAGCTGTGCTGCTGCTTCGGGCAGTTGCCATTCACCACCACACTACCTTCCCTAGGTGTCATAGCCACTTTCAGACATATGTGCTGCCAGAGCCCTTGGTTTCCATGGCAGCGGGAAATGGCTTTGGCCCTGAACTTGTCTTTGGCTGTGGAGTTTTGAGCGCCTTGAGTGGTTAGCTCCATGTTAGTTTTGTGTGGGTGCTCAAGCTGCTTGATTCCATCCCACTTGGCTCAATGGGCATGGGACCGGAAGTGAGCAAACAGGGTTTCCTAGAGAGCTGCCAGGACAGCTGATGGTATGTGAAGTGCATGAGGCAGGTGGAGTTGTTTTGGCACTGGAAGAGCTGTGCTGCTGCTTCGAGCAGTTGCCATTCACCACCACACTACCTTCCCTAGGTGTCATAGCCACTTTCAGACATATGTGCTGCCAGAGCACTTGGTTTCCATGGCAGCGGGAAATGGCTTTGTGTACTGAACTTGTCTTTGGTTGTGGAGTTTTGAGCGCCTTGAGTGAGGAGCTGCATGTTAGTTTTGTGTGGGTGCTCAAGCTGCTTGTTTCTCTCCCACTGGGTTCAATGGGCATTGGATTGGAGGTGACCAAACAGGGTTTCCTAGATATCTGCCAGGACAGCTGATGGTATGTGAAGTGCATGAGGCAGGTGGAGTTGTTTTGGCACTGGAAGAGCTGTGCTGCTGCTTCGGGCTGTTGCCATTCACCACCACACTACCTTCCCTAGGTGTCATAGCCACTTTCAGACATATGTGCTGCCAGAGCACTTGGTTTCCATGGCAGCGGGAAATGGCTTGGGTACTGAATTTGTGCTTGGCTGTGGAGTTTTGAGCGCCTTCAGTGAGGAGCTGCATGTTAGTTTTGTGTGGGTGTTCAAGCTGCTTGTTTCTCTCCCACTGGGTTCAATGGGCATTGGATTGGAGGTGACCAAACAGGGTTTCCTAGATAGCTGCCAGGACAGCTGATGGTATGTGAAGTGCATGAGGCAGGTGGAGTTGTTTTGGCACTGGAAGAGCTGTGCTGCTACTTCGGGCAATTGCCATTCACCACCACACTACCTTCCCTAGGTGTCATAGCCACTTTCAGACATATGTGCTGCCAGAGCCCTTGGTTTCCATGGCAGCGGGAAATGGCTTGGGCACTGAACTTGTGTTTGACTGTGGAGTTTTGAGCGCCTTGAGTGAGGAGCTTCATGTTAGTTTTGTGTGGGTGCTCAAGCTGCTTGATTCTATCCCACTGGGCTCAATGGGCATGGGACCGGAAGTGAGCAAACAGGGTTTCCTAGATAGCTGCCAGGACAGCTGATGGTATGTGAAGTGCATGAGGCAGGTGGAGTTGTTTTGGCACTGGAAGAGCTGTGCTGCTGCTTCGGGCAGTTGCCATTCACCACCACACTACCTTCCCTAGGTGTCATAGTCACTTTCAGACATATGTGCTGCCAGAGCACTTGGCTTCCATGGCAGCGGGAAATGGCTTGGGCTCTGAACTTGTCTTTGCCTGTGGAGGTTTGAGCGCCGTCAGTGAGGAGCTCCATGTTAGTTTTGTGTGGGTGCTCAAGCTGCTTGATTCCATCCCACTGGGCTCAATGGGCATATGACCGGAAGTGAGCAAACAGGGTTTCCTAGAGAGCTGCCAGGACAGCTGATGGTATGTGAAGTTCCAGAGGCAGGTGGAGTTGTTTTGGCACTGGAAGAGCTGTGCTGCTACTTCGGGCAATTGCCATTCACCACCACACTACCTTCCCTAGGTGTCATAGCCACTTTCAGACATATGTGCTGCCAGAGCCCTTGGTTTCCATGGCAGCGGGAAATGGCTTGGGCTCTGAACTTGTCTTTGGCTGTGGAGCTTTGAGTGCCTTGAGTGAGGAGCTGCATGTTAGTTTTGTGTGGGTGCTCAAGCTGCTTGATTCCATCCCACTGGGCTCAATGGGCATGGGACCGGAAGTGAGCAAACAGGGTTTCCTAGAGAGCTGCCAGGACAGCTGATGGTATGTGAAGTGCATGAGGCAGGTGGAGTTGTTTTGGCACTGGAAGAGCTGTGCTGCTGCTTCAGGCAGTTGCCATTCACCACCACACTACCTTCCCTAGGTGTCATAGCCACTTTCAGACATATGTGCTGCCAGAGCCCTTGGTTTCCATGGCAGCGGGAAATGGCGTTGGACCTGAACTTGTGTTTGACTGTGGAGTTTTGAGCGCCTTGAGTGAGGAGCTCCATGTTAGTTTTGTGTGGGTGCTCAAGCTGCTTGTTTCTCTCCCACTGGGTTCAATGGGCATTGGATTGGAGGTGACCAAACAGGGTTTCCTAGATAGCTGCCAGCACAGCTGATGGTATGTGAAGTTCCAGAGGCAGGTGGAGTTGTTTTGGCACTGGAAGAGCTGTGCTGCTACTTCGGGCAATTGCCATTCACCACCACACTACCTTCCCTAGGTGTCATAGCCACTTTCAGACATATGTGCTGCCAGAGCACTTGGTTTCCATGGCAGCGGGAAATGGCTTGGGTACTGAATTTGTGTTTGGCTGTGGAGTTTTGAGCGCCTTCAGTGAGGAGGTGCATGTTAGTTTTGTGTGGGTGTTCAAGCTGCTTGTTTCTCTCCCACTGGGTTCAATGGGCATTGGAATTGGAGGTGACCAAACAGGGTTTCCTAGATAGCTGCCAGGACAGCTGATGGTATGTGAAGTTCCAGAGGCAGGAGGAGTTGTTTTGGCACTGGAAGAGCTGTGCTGCTGCTTCGGGCAGTTGCCATTCACCACCAAACTACCTTCCCTAGGTGTCATAGCCACTTTCAGTCATATGTGCTGCCAGAGCACTTGGTTTCCATGGCAGAAGGAAATGGCTTGGGCTCTGAACTTGTCTTTGGCTGTGGAGTTTTGAGCGCCTTCAGTGAGGAGCTGCATGTTAGTTTTGTGTGGGTGCTCAAGCTGCTTGATTCCATCCCACTGGGCTCAAAGGGCATAGGTCCGGAAGTGAGCAAACAGGGTTTCCTAGATAGCTGCCAGGACAGCTGATGGTATGTGAAGTGCATGAGGCAGGTGGAGTTGTTTTGGCACTGGAAGAGCTGTGCTGCTGCTTCGGGCAGTTGCCATTCACCACCACACTACCTTCCCTAGGTGTCATAGCCACTTTCAGACATATGTGCTGCCAGAGCACTTGGTTTCCATGGCAGCGGGAAATCGCTTGGGCTCTGAACTTGTCTTTGGCTGTGGAGTTTTGAGCGCCTTGAGTGAGGAGGTGCATGTTAGTTTTGTGTCGGTGCTCAAGCTGCTTGATTCCATCCCACTGGGCTCAATGGGCATTGGACCGGAAGTGAGCAAACAGGGTTTCCTAGAGAGCTGCCAGGACAGCTGATGGTATGTGAAGTGCATGAGGCAGGAGGAGTTGTTTTGGCACTGGAAGAGCTGTGCTGCTGCTTCGGGCAGTTGACATTCACCACCACACTACCTTCCCTAGGTGTCATAGCCACTTTCAGACATATGTGCTGCCAGAGCACTTGGTTTCCATGGCAGCGGGAAATGGCTTGGGCTCTGAACTTGTCTTTGGCTGTGGAGTTTTGAGTGCCTTGAGTGAGGAGCTGCATGTTAGTTTTGTGTGGGTGCTCAAGCTGCTTGATTCCATCCCACTGGGCTCAATGGGCATGGGACCGGAAGTGACAAAACAGGGTTTCCTAAATAGCTGCCAGGACAGCTGATGGTATGTGAAGTGCATGAGGCAGGTGGAGTTGTTTTGGCACTGGAAGAGCTGTGCTGCTGCTTCGGGCAGTTGCCATTCACCACCACACTACCTTCCCTAGGTGTCATAGCCACTTGCAGACACATGTGCTGCCAGAGCCCTTGGTTTCCATTTCAGTGGGAAATGGCATTGGCCCTGAACTTGTCTTTGGCTGTGGAGTTTTGGGCGCCTTGAGTGAGTAGCTCCATGTCAGTTTTGTGTGGGTGCTCAAGCTGCTTGCTTCCATCCCACTGGGCTCAATGGGCATTGGACCGGAAGTGACAAAACAGGGTTTCCTAGATAGCTGCCAGGACAGCTGATGGTATGTGAAGTGTATGAGGCAGGTGGAGTTGTTTTGGCACTGGAAGAGCTGTGCTGCTGCTTCGGGCAGTTGCCATTCACCACCACACTACCTTCCCTAGGTGTCATAGCCACTTTCAGACATATGTGCTGCCAGAGCACTTGGTTTCCATGGCAGCGGGAAATGGCTTGGGCTCTGAACTTGTCTTTGGCTGTGGAGTTTTGAGGGCCTTGAGTGAGGAGGTGCATGTTAGTTTTGTGTGGGTGCTCAAGCTGCTTGCTTCCATCCCACTGGGCTCAATGGGCATGGGACCGGAAGTGAGCAAACAGGGTTTCCTAGATAGCTGCCAGGACAGCTGATTATATGTGAAGTGCATGAGGCAGGTGGAGTTTTTTTGGCACTGGAAGAGCTGTGCTGCTGCTTCGGGCAGTTGCCATTCACCACCACACTACCTTCCCTAGGTGTCATAGCCACTTGCAGACATATGTGCTGCCAGAGCCCATGGTTTCCATGGCAGTGGGAAATGGCATTGGCCCTGAACTTGTCTTTGGCTGTGGAGTTTTGAGCGCGTTGAGTGAGTAGCTCCATGTCAGTTTTGTGTGGGTGCTCAAGCTGCTTGATTCCATCCCACTGGGCTCAATGGGCATGGGACCGGAAGTGAGCAAACAGGGTTTCCTAGATAGCTGCCAGGACAGCTGATGGTATGTGAAGTGCATGAGGCAGGTGGAGTTGTTTTGGCACTGGAAGAGCTGTGCTGCTGCTTCGGGCAGTTGCCATTCACCACCACACTACCTTCCCTAGGTGTCATAGCCACTTTCAGACATATGTGCTGCCAGAGCCCTTGGTTTCCATGGCAGCGGGAAATGGCTTTTGCCCTGAACTTGTCTTTGCCTGTGGAGTTTTGAGCGCCTTCAGTGAGGAGCTCCATGTTAGTTTTGTGTGGGTGCTCAAGCTGCTTGATTCCATCCCACTGGGCTCAATGGGCATTGGACCGGAAGTGAGCAAACAGGGTTTCCTAGATAGCTGCCAGGACAGCTGATGGTATGTGAAGTTCATGAGGCAGGTGGAGTTGTTTTGGCACTGGAAGAGCTGTGCTGCTGCTTCGGGCAGTTGCCATTCACCACCACACTACCTTCCCTAGGTGTCATAGCCACTTTCAGACATATGTGCTGAAAGAGCCCTTGGTTTCCATGGCAGCGGGAAATGGCTTGGGCGCTGAACTTGTCTTTGGCTGTGGAGTTTTGAGCGCCTTGAGTGAGGAGCTCCATGTTAGTTTTGTGTGAGTGCTCAAGCTGCTTGATTCCATCCCACTGGGCTCAATGGGCATGGGACCGGAAGTAACCAAACAGGGTTTCCTAAATAGAGGCCAGGACAACTGATGGTATGTGAAGTGCATGAGGCAGGTGGAGTTGTTTTGGCACTGGAAGAGCTGTGCTGCTGCTTCGGGCAGTTGCCATTCACCACCACACTACCTTCCCTAGGTGTCATAGCCACTTGCAGACATATGTGCTGCCAGAGCACTTGGTTTCCATGGCAGCGGGAAATGGCTTGGGCTCTGAACTTGCCTTTAGCTGTGGAGATTCGAGCGCCTTGAGTGAGGAGGTGCATGTTAGTTTTGTGTGGGTGCTCAAGCTGCTTGATTCCATCCCACTTGGCTCAATGGGCATGGGACCGGAAGTGAGCAAACAGGGTTTCCTAGATAGCTGCCAGGACAGCTGATGGTATGTGAAGTTCATGAGGCAGGTGGAGTTGTTTTGGCACTGGAAGAGCTGTGCTGCTGCTTCGGGCATTTATCATTCACCACCACACTACCTTCCCTAGGTGTCATAGCCACTTTCAGACATATGTGCTGCCAGAGCACTTGGTTTCCATGGCAGTGGGAAATGGCATTGGCCCTGAACTTGTCTTTGGCTGTGGAGTTTTGAGCGCGTTGAGTGAGTAGCTCCATGTCAGTTTTGTGTGGGTGCTCAAGCTGCTTGATTCCATCCCACTGGGCTCAATGGGCATGGGACCGGAAGTGAGCAAACAGGGTTTCCTAGATATCTGCCAGGACAGCTGATGGTATTTGAAGTGCATGAGGCAGGTGGAGTTGTTTTGTCACTGGAAGAGCTGTGCTGCTGCTTCGGGCAGTTGCCATTCACCACCACACTACCTTCCCTAGGTGTCATAGCCACTTTCAGACATATGTGCTGCCAGAGCACTTGGTTTCCATGGCAGCGGGAAATGGCTTTTGCCCTGAACTTGTCTTTGCCTGTGGAGTTTTGAGCGCCTTCAGTGAGGAGCTCCATGTTAGTTTTGTGTGGGTGCTCAAGCTGCTTGCTTCCATCCCACTGGGCTCATTGGGCATTGGACCGGAAGTGAGCAAACAGGGTTTCCTAGATATCTGCCAGGACAGCTGATGGTATGTGAAGTGCATGAGGCAGGTGGAGTTGTTTTGGCACTGGAAGAGCTGTGCTGCTGCTACGGGCAGCTGCCATTAACCACCACACTACCCTCCCTAGGTGTCATAGCCACTTTCAGACATATGTGCTGCCAGAGCCCTTGGTTTCCATGGCAGCGGGAAATGGCTTTGGCCCTGAACTTTCCTTTGGCTGTGGAGTTTGGAGCGCCTTCAGTGAGGAGTTGCATGTTAGTTTTGTGTGGGTGCTCAAGCTGCTTGCTTCCATCCCACTGGGCTCAATGGGCATTGGACCGGAAGTGAGCAAACAGGGTTTCCTAGAGAGCTGCCAGGACAGCTGATGGTATGTGAAGTTCATGAGGCAGGTGGAGTTGTTTTGGCACTGGAAGAGCTGTGCTGCTGCTTCAGGCAGTTGCCATTCACCACCACACTACCTTCCCTAGGTGTCATAGCCACTTTCAGACATATGTGCTGCCAGAGCACTTGGTTTCCATGGCAGCAGGAAATGGCTTGGGCTCTGAACTTGTCTTTGGCTGTGGAGCTTTAAGCGCATTAAGTGAGGAGGTGCATGTTAGTTTTGTGTGGGTGCTCAAGCTGCTTGATTCTATCCCACTGGGCTCAATGGGCATTGGACCGGAAGTGACCAAACAGGGTTTCCTAGATAGCTGCCAGGACAGCTGATGGTATGTGAAGTGTATGAGGCAGGTGGAGTTGTTTTGGCACTGGAAGAGCTGTGCTGCTGCTTCGGGCATTTGCCATTCACCACCACACTACCTTCCCTAGGTTTCATAGCCACTTGCAGACATATGTGCTGCCAGAGCACTTGGTTTCCATGGCAGTGGGAAATTGCTTGGGTTCTGAACTTGTCTTTGGCTGTGGAGTTTTGAGCGCCTTGAAAGAGGAGGTGAATGTTAGTTTTGTGTGGGTGCTCAAGCTGCTTGATTCCATCCCACTGGGCTCAATGGGCATGGGACCGGAAGTGAGCAAACAGGGTTTCCTAGAGAGCTGCCAGGACAGCTGATGGTATGTGAAGTGCATGAGGCAGGTGGAGTTGTTTTGGCAGTGGAAGAGCTGTGCTGCTGCTTCGGGCAGTTGCCATTCACCACCACACTACCTTCCCTAGGTGTCATAGCCACTTTCAGACATATGTGCTGCCAGAGCCCTTGGTTTCCATGGCAGCGGGAAATGGCTTGGGCCCTGAACTTGTCTTTGGCTGTGGAGTTTTGAGCACCTTCAGTGAGGAGGTGCATGTTAGTTTTGTGTGGGTGCTCAAGCTGCTTGATTCCATCCCACTGGGCTCAATGGGCATTGGACCGGAAGTGACCAAACAGGGTTTCCTAGATATCTGCCAGGACAGCTGATGGTATGTGAAGTGTATGAGGCAGGTGGAGTTGTTTTGGTACAGGAAGAGCTGTGCTGCTGCTTCGGGCAGTTGACATTCACCACCACACTACCTTCCCTAGGTGTCATAGCTTCTTGCAGACATATGTGCTGCCAGAGCCCTTGGTTTCCATGGCAGCGGGAAATGGCTTGGGCCCTGAACTTGTCTTTGGCTGTGGAGTTTTGAGCACCTTGAGTGAGGAGCTCCATGTTAGTTTTGTGTGGGTGCTCAAGCTGCTTGATTCCATCCCACTGGGCTCAATGGGCATGGGACCGGAAGTGAGCAAACAGGGTTTCCTAGATAGCTGCCAGGACAGCTGATGGTATGTGAAGTGCATGAGGCAGGTGGAGTTGTTTTGGCACTGGAAGAGCTGTGCTGCTGCTTCGGGCAGTTGCCATTCACCACCACACTACCTTCCCTAGGTGTCATAGCCACTTTCAGACATATGTGCTGCCAGAGCCCTTGGTTTCCATGGCAGCGGGAAATGGCTTTGGCTCTGAACTTGTCTTTGGATGTTGAGTTTTGAGCGCCTTGAGTGAGGAGGTGCATGTTAGTTTTGTGTGGGTGCTCAAGCTGCTTGATTCCATCCCACTGGGCTCAATGGGCATGGGACCGGAAGTGAGCAAACAGGGTTTCCTAGATAGCTGCCAGGACAGCTGATGGTATGTGAAGTGCATGAGGCAGGTGGAGTTGTTTTGGCAGTGGAAGAGCTGTGCTGCTGCTTCGGGCAGTTGCCATTCACCACCACACTACCTTCCCTAGGGGTCATAGCCACTTTCAGACATATGTGCTGCCAGAGCACTTGGTTTCCATGGCAGCGGGAAATGGCTTGGGCTCTGAACTTGTCTTTGGCTGTGGAGTTTTGAGCGCCGTCAGTGAGGAGCTCCATATTAGTTTTGTGTGGGTGCTCAAGCTGCTTGATTCCATCCCACTGGGCTCAATCGGCATGGGACCGGAAGTGACCAAACAGGCTTTCCTAGATAGCTGCCAGGACAGCTGATGGTATGTGAAGTGCATGAGGCAGGTGGAGTTGTTTTGGCACTGGAAGAGCTGTGCTGCTGCTTCGGGCAGTTGCCATTCACCACCACACTACCTTCCCTAGGTGGCATAGCCACTTTCAGACATATGTGCTGCCAGAGCACTTGGTTTACATGGCAGCGGGAAATGGCTTTGGCCCTGAACTTGTCTTTGGCTGTGGAGTTTTGAGCGCGTTGAGTGAGTAGCTCCATATTAGTTTTGTTTGGGTGCTCAAGCTGCTTGATTCCATCCCACTGGGCTCAATGGGCATGGGACCGGAAGTGACCAAACAGGCTTTCCTAGATAGCTGCCAGGACAGCTGATGGTATGTGAAGTGCATGAGGCAGGTGGAGTTGTTTTGGCACTGGAAGAGCTGTGCTGCTGCTTCGGGCAGTTGCCATTCACCACCACACTACCTTCCCTAGGTGTCATAGCCACTTTCAGACATATGTGCTGCCAGAGCCCTTGGTTTCCATGGCAGTGGGAAATGGCATTGGCCCTGAACTTGTCTTTGGCTGTGGAGTTTTGAGCGCCTTGAGTGAGTAGCTCCATGTCAGTTTTGTGTGGTTGCTCAAGCTGCTTGATTCCATCCCACTGGGCTCAATGGGCATGGGACCGGAAGTGACCAAACAGGCTTTCCTAGATAGCTGCCACGACAGCTGATGGTATGTGAAGTGCATGAGGCAGGTGGAGTTGTTTTGGCACTGGAAGAGCTGTGCTGCTGCTTCGGGCAGTTGCCATTCACCACCACACTACCTTCCCTAGGGGTCATAGCCACTTTCAGACATATGTGCTGCCAGAGCCCTTGGTTTCCATGGCGCGGGAAATGGCTTTGGCCCTGAACTTGTCTTTGCCTGTGGAGTTTTGAGCGCATTGAGTGAGTAGCTCCATGTTAGTTTTGTGTGGGTGCTCAAGCTGCTTGATTCCATCCCATTGGGCTCAATGGGCATTGGACCGGAAGTGAGCAAACAGGGTTTCCTAGATAGCTGCCAGGACAGCTGATGGTATGTGAAGTGCATGAGGCAGGTGGAGTTGTTTTGGCACTGGAAGAGCTGTGCTGCTGCTTCGGGCAGTTGCCATTCACCACCACACTACCTTCCCTAGGTGTCATAGCCACTTTCAGACATATGTGCTGCCAGAGCACTTGGTTTCCATGGCAGCGGGAAATGGCTTTTGCCCTGAACTTACCTTTGGCTGTGGAGTTTTGAGCGCCTTGAGTGAGGAGGTGCATGTTAGTTTTGTGTGGGTGCTCAAGCTGCTTGATTCCATCCCACTTGGCTCAATGGGCATGGGACCGGAAGTGAGCAAACAGGGTTTCCTAGATAGGTGCCAGGACAGCTGATGGTATGTGAAGTGCATGAGGCAGGTGGAGTTGTTTTGGCACTGGAAGAGCTGTGCTGCTGCTTCGGGCAGCTGCCATTAACCACCACACTACCTTCCCTAGGTGTCATAGCCACTTTCAGACATATGTGCTGCCAGAGCCCTTGGTTTCCATGGCAGCGGGAAATGGCTAGGGCCCTGAACTTGCCTTTGGCTGTGGAGTTTTGAGCGCCTTGAGTGAGGAGGTGCATGTTAGTTTTGTGTGGGTGCTCAAGCTGCTTGATTCCATCCCACTGGGCTCAATGGGCATGGGACCGGAAGTGAGCAAACAGGGTTTCCTAGATAGCTGCCAGGACAGCTGATGGTATGTGAAGTGCATGAGGCAGGTGGAGTTTTTTTGGCACTGGAAGAGCTGTGCTGCTGCTTCGGGCAGTTGCCATTCACCACCACACTACCTTCCCTAGGTGTCATAGCCACTTTCAGACATATGTGCTGCCAGAGCACTTGGTTTCCATGGCAGCGGGAAATGGCTTTGGCCCTGAACTTGTCTTTGCCTGTGGAGTTTTGAGCGCCTTGAGTGAGGAGGTGCATGTTAGTTTTGTGTGGGTGCTCAAGCTGCTTGATTCCATCCCACTGGGCTCAATGGGCATGGGACCGGAAGTGAGCAAACAGGGTTTCCTAGATAGCTGCCAGGACAGCTGATGGTATGTGAAGTTCATGAGGCAGGTGGAGTAGTTTTGGCACTGGAAGAGCTGTGCTGCTGCTTCGGGCAGTTGCCATTCACCACCACACTACCTTCCCTAGGTGTCATAGCCACTTTCAGACATATGTGCTGCCAGAGCACTTGGTTGCCATGGCAGCGGGAAATGGCTTTGGCCCTGAACTTGCCTTTGGCTGTGGAGTTTTGAGCGCCTTGAGTGAGGTTGTGCATGTTAGTTTTGTGTGGGTGCTCAAGCTGCTTGATTCTATCCCACTGGGCTCAATGGGCATGGGACCGGAAGTGAGCAAACAGGGTTTCCTAGATAGCTGCCAGGACAGCTGATGGTATGTGAAGTGCATGAGGCAGGAGGAGTTTTTTGGCACTGGAAGAGCTGTGCTGCTGCTTCGGGCAGTTGCCATTCACCACCACACTACCTTCCCTAGGTGTCATAGCCACTTTCAGACATATGTGCTGCCAGAGCACTTGGTATCCATGGCAGTGGGAAATGGCTTGGGCTCTGAACTTCTGTTTGGCTGTGGAGTTTTGAGCGCATTGAGTGAGGAGCTCCATGTTAGTTTTGTGTGGGTGCTCAAGCTGCTTGATTCCATCCCACTGGGCTCAATGGGCATGGGACCGGAAGTGAGCAAACAGGGTTTCCTAGATAGCTGCCAGGACAGCTGATGGTATGTGAAGTGCATGAGGCAGGTGGAGTTGTTTTGGCACTGGAAGAGCTGTGCTGCTGCTTCGGGCAGTTGCCATTCACCACCACACTACCTTCCCTAGGTGTCATAGCCACTTTCAGACATATGTGCTGCCAGAGCACTTGGCTTCCATGGCAGCGAGAAATGGCATGGGCGCTGAACTTGTCTTTGGCTGTGGAGTTTTGAGCGCCTTGAGTGAGGAGCTCCATGTTAGTTTTGTGTGGGTGCTCAAGCTGCTTGATTCCATCCCACTGGGCTCAATGGGCATTGGACCGGAAGTGAGCAAACAGGGTTTCCTAGATAGCGGCCAGGACAGCTGATGGTATGTGAAGTGCATGAGGCAGGTGGAGTTGTTTTGGCACTGGAAGAGCTGTGCTGCTGCTTCGGGCAGTTGCCATTCACCACCACACTACCTTCCCTAGGTGTCATAGCCACTTTCAGACATATGTGCTGCCAGAGCCCTTGGCTTCCATGGCAGCGGGAAATGGCTTGGGCGCTGAACTTGTCTTTGCCTGTGGAGTTTTGAGCGCCTTGAGTGAGGAGCTCCATGTTAGTTTTGTGTGAGTGCTCAAGCTGCTTGATTCCATCCCACTGGGCTCAAGGAGCATGGGACCGGAAGTGACCAAACAGGGTTTCCTAGATAGCTGCCAGGACAGCTGATGGTATGTGAAGTGCATGAGGCAGGTGGAGTTGTTTTGGCACTGGAAGAGCTGTGCTGCTGCTTCGTGCATTGCCATTCACCACCACACTACCTTCCCTAGGTGTCATAGCCACTTTCAGACGTATGTGATGCCAGAGCACTTGGTTTCCATGGCAGCGGGAAATGGCGTTGGCCCTGAACTTGTCTTTGCCTGTGGAGTTTTGAGCGCATTGAGTGAGTAGCTCCATGTTAGTTTTGTGTGGGTGCTCAAGCTGCTTGATTCCATCCCATTGGGCTCAATGGGCATTGGACCGGAAGTGAGCAAACAGGGTTTCCTAGATAGCTGCCAGGACAGCTGATGGTATGTGAAGTGCATGAGGCAGGTGGAGTTGTTTTGGCACTGGAAGAGCTGTGCTGCTGCTTCGGGCAGTTGCCATTCACCACCACACTACCTTCCCTAGGTGGCATAGCCACTTTCAGACATATGTGCTGCCAGAGCACTTGGTTTACATGGCAGCGGGAAATGGCTTTGGCCCTGAACTTGTCTTTGGCTGTGGAGTTTTGAGCGCGTTGAGTGAGTAGCTCCATATTAGTTTTGTTTGGGTGCTCAAGCTGCTTGATTCCATCCCACTGGGCTCAATGGGCATGGGACCGGAAGTGACCAAACAGGCTTTCCTAGATAGCTGCCAGGACAGCTGATGGTATGTGAAGTGCATGAGGCAGGTGGAGTTGTTTTGGCACTGGAAGAGCTGTGCTGCTGCTTCGGGCAGTTGCCATTCACCACCACACTACCTTCCCTAGGTGTCATAGCCACTTTCAGACATATGTGCTGCCAGAGCCCTTGGTTTCCATGGCAGTGGGAAATGGCATTGGCCCTGAACTTGTCTTTGGCTGTGGAGTTTTGAGCGCCTTGAGTGAGTAGCTCCATGTCAGTTTTGTGTGGTTGCTCAAGCTGCTTGATTCCATCCCACTGGGCTCAATGGGCATGGGACCGGAAGTGACCAAACAGGCTTTCCTAGATAGCTGCCAGGACAGCTGATGGTATGTGAAGTGCATGAGGCAGGTGGAGTTGTTTTGGCACTGGAAGAGCTGTGCTGCTGCTTCGGGCAGTTGCCATTCACCACCACACTACCTTCCCTAGGGGTCATAGCCACTTTCAGACATATGTGCTGCCAGAGCCCTTGGTTTCCATGGCGCGGGAAATGGCTTTGGCCCTGAACTAGTCTTTGCCTGTGGAGTTTTGAGCGCATTGAGTGAGTAGCTCCATGTTAGTTTTGTGTGGGTGCTCAAGCTGCTTGATTCCATCCCATTGGGCTCAATGGGCATTGGACCGGAAGTGAGCAAACAGGGTTTCCTAGATAGCTGCCAGGACAGCTGATGGTATGTGAAGTGCATGAGGCAGGTGGAGTTGTTTTGGCACTGGAAGAGCTGTGCTGCTGCTTCGGGCAGTTGCCATTCACCACCACACTACCTTCCCTAGGTGTCATAGCCACTTTCAGACATATGTGCTGCCAGAGCACTTGGTTTCCATGGCAGCGGGAAATGGCTTTTGCCCTGAACTTACCTTTGGCTGTGGAGTTTTGAGCGCCTTGAGTGAGGAGGTGCATGTTAGTTTTGTGTGGGTGCTCAAGCTGCTTGATTCCATCCCACTTGGCTCAATGGGCATGGGACCGGAAGTGAGCAAACAGGGTTTCCTAGATAGGTGCCAGGACAGCTGATGGTATGTGAAGTGCATGAGGCAGGTGGAGTTGTTTTGGCACTGGAAGAGCTGTGCTGCTGCTTCGGGCAGCTGCCATTAACCACCACACTACCTTCCCTAGGTGTCATAGCCACTTTCAGACATATGTGCTGCCAGAGCCCTTGGTTTCCATGGCAGCGGGAAATGGCTAGGGCCCTGAACTTGCCTTTGGCTGTGGAGTTTTGAGCGCCTTGAGTGAGGAGGTGCATGTTAGTTTTGTGTGGGTGCTCAAGCTGCTTGATTCCATCCCACTGGGCTCAATGGGCATGGGACCGGAAGTGAGCAAACAGGGTTTCCTAGATAGCTGCCAGGACAGCTGATGGTATGTGAAGTGCATGAGGCAGGTGGAGTTTTTTTGGCACTGGAAGAGCTGTGCTGCTGCTTCGGGCAGTTGCCATTCACCACCACACTACCTTCCCTAGGTGTCATAGCCACTTTCAGACATATGTGCTGCCAGAGCACTTGGTTTCCATGGCAGCGGGAAATGGCTTTGGCCCTGAACTTGTCTTTGCCTGTGGAGTTTTGAGCGCCTTGAGTGAGGAGGTGCATGTTAGTTTTGTGTGGGTGCTCAAGCTGCTTGATTCCATCCCACTGGGCTCAATGGGCATGGGACCGGAAGTGAGCAAACAGGGTTTCCTAGATAGCTGCCAGGACAGCTGATGGTATGTGAAGTTCATGAGGCAGGTGGAGTAGTTTTGGCACTGGAAGAGCTGTGCTGCTGCTTCGGGCAGTTGCCATTCACCACCACACTACCTTCCCTAGGTGTCATAGCCACTTTCAGACATATGTGCTGCCAGAGCACTTGGTTGCCATGGCAGCGGGAAATGGCTTTGGCCCTGAACTTGCCTTTGGCTGTGGAGTTTTGAGCGCCTTGAGTGAGGTTGTGCATGTTAGTTTTGTGTGGGTGCTCAAGCTGCTTGATTCTATCCCACTGGGCTCAATGGGCATGGGACCGGAAGTGAGCAAACAGGGTTTCCTAGATAGCTGCCAGGACAGCTGATGGTATGTGAAGTGCATGAGGCAGGAGGAGTTTTTTGGCACTGGAAGAGCTGTGCTGCTGCTTCGGGCAGTTGCCATTCACCACCACACTACCTTCCCTAGGTGTCATAGCCACTTTCAGACATATGTGCTGCCAGAGCACTTGGTATCCATGGCAGTGGGAAATGGCTTGGGCTCTGAACTTCTGTTTGGCTGTGGAGTTTTGAGCGCATTGAGTGAGGAGCTCCATGTTAGTTTTGTGTGGGTGCTCAAGCTGCTTGATTCCATCCCACTGGGCTCAATGGGCATGGGACCGGAAGTGAGCAAACAGGGTTTCCTAGATAGCTGCCAGGACAGCTGATGGTATGTGAAGTGCATGAGGCAGGTGGAGTTGTTTTGGCACTGGAAGAGCTGTGCTGCTGCTTCGGGCAGTTGCCATTCACCACCACACTACCTTCCCTAGGTGTCATAGCCACTTTCAGACATATGTGCTGCCAGAGCCCTTGGTTTCCATGGCAGCGGGAAATGGCTTTTGCCCTGAACTTACCTTTGGCTGTGGAGTTTTGAGCGCCTTGAGTGAGGAGGTGCATGTTAGTTTTGTGTGGGTGCTCAAGCTGCTTGATTCCATCCCACTTGGCTCAATGGGCATGGGACCGGAAGTGAGCAAACAGGGTTTCCTAGATAGGTGCCAGGACAGCTGATGGTATGTGAAGTGCATGAGGCAGGTGGAGTTGTTTTGGCACTGGAAGAGCTGTGCTGCTGCTTCGGGCAGCTGCCATTAACCACCACACTACCTTCCCTAGGTGTCATAGCCACTTTCAGACATATGTGCTGCCAGAGCCCTTGGTTTCCATGGCAGCGGGAAATGGCTAGGGCCCTGAACTTGCCTTTGGCTGTGGAGTTTTGAGCGCCTTGAGTGAGGAGGTGCATGTTAGTTTTGTGTGGGTGCTCAAGCTGCTTGATTCCATCCCACTGGGCTCAATGGGCATGGGACCGGAAGTGAGCAAACAGGGTTTCCTAGATAGCTGCCAGGACAGCTGATGGTATGTGAAGTGCATGAGGCAGGTGGAGTTTTTTTGGCACTGGAAGAGCTGTGCTGCTGCTTCGGGCAGTTGCCATTCACCACCACACTACCTTCCCTAGGTGTCATAGCCACTTTCAGACATATGTGCTGCCAGAGCACTTGGTTTCCATGGCAGCGGGAAATGGCTTTGGCCCTGAACTTGTCTTTGCCTGTGGAGTTTTGAGCGCCTTGAGTGAGGAGGTGCATGTTAGTTTTGTGTGGGTGCTCAAGCTGCTTGATTCCATCCCACTGGGCTCAATGGGCATGGGACCGGAAGTGAGCAAACAGGGTTTCCTAGATAGCTGCCAGGACAGCTGATGGTATGTGAAGTTCATGAGGCAGGTGGAGTAGTTTTGGCACTGGAAGAGCTGTGCTGCTGCTTCGGGCAGTTGCCATTCACCACCACACTACCTTCCCTAGGTGTCATAGCCACTTTCAGACATATGTGCTGCCAGAGCACTTGGTTGCCATGGCAGCGGGAAATGGCTTTGGCCCTGAACTTGCCTTTGGCTGTGGAGTTTTGAGCGCCTTGAGTGAGGTTGTGCATGTTAGTTTTGTGTGGGTGCTCAAGCTGCTTGATTCTATCCCACTGGGCTCAATGGGCATGGGACCAGAAGTGAGCAAACAGGGTTTCCTAGATAGCTGCCAGGACAGCTGATGGTATGTGAAGTGCATGAGGCAGGAGGAGTTTTTTGGCACTGGAAGAGCTGTGCTGCTGCTTCGGGCAGTTGCCATTCACCACCACACTACCTTCCCTAGGTGTCATAGCCACTTTCAGACATATGTGCTGCCAGAGCACTTGGTATCCATGGCAGTGGGAAATGGCTTGGGCTCTGAACTTCTGTTTGGCTGTGGAGGTTTGAGCGCATTGAGTGAGGAGGTGCATGTTAGTTTTGTGTGGGTGCTCAAGCTGCTTGATTCCATCCCACTGGGCTCAATGGGCATGGGACCGGAAGTGAGCAAACAGGGTTTCCTAGATAGCTGCCAGGACAGCTGATGGTATGTGAAGTGCATGAGGCAGGTGGAGTTGTTTTGGCACTGGAAGAGCTGTGCTGCTGCTTCGGGCAGTTGCCATTCACCACCACACTACCTTCCCTAGGTGTCATAGCCACTTTCAGACATATGTGCTGCCAGAGCACTTGGCTTCCATGGCAGCGAGAAATGGCATGGGCGCTGAACTTGTCTTTGGCTGTGGAGTTTTGAGCGCCTTGAGTGAGGAGCTCCATGTTAGTTTTGTGTGGGTGCTCAAGCTGCTTGATTCCATCCCACTGGGCTCAATGGGCATGGGACCGGAAGTGAGCAAACAGGGTTTCCTAGATAGCGGCCAGGACAGCTGATGGTATGTGAAGTGCATGAGGCAGGTGGAGTTGTTTTGGCACTGGAAGAGCTGTGCTGCTGCTTCGGGCAGTTGCCATTCACCACCACACTACCTTCCCTAGGTGTCATAGCCACTTTCAGACATATGTGCTGCCAGAGCCCTTGGCTTCCATGGCAGCGGGAAATGGCTTGGGCGCTGAACTTGTCTTTGGCTGTGGAATTTTGAGCGCCTTGAGTGAGGAGCTCCATGTTAGTTTTGTGTGAGTGCTCAAGCTGCTTGATTCCATCCCACTGGGCTCAAGGAGCATGGGACCGGAAGTGACCAAACAGGGTTTCCTAGATAGCTGCCAGGACAGCTGATGGTATGTGAAGTGCATGAGGCAGGTGGAGTTGTTTTGGCACTGGAAGAGCTGTGCTGCTGCTTCGGGCAGCTGCCATTCACCACCACACTACCTTCCCTAGGTGTCATAGCCACTTTCAGACGTATGTGATGCCAGAGCACTTGGTTTCCATGGCAGCGGGAAATGGCGTTGGCCCTGAACTTGTCTTTGGCTGTTGAGTTTTTATCGCCTTGAGTGAGGAGCTCCATGTTAGTTTTGTGTGGGTGCTCAAGCTGCTTGATTCCATCCCACTTGGCTCAATCGGCATGGGACCGGAAGTGACCAAACAGGGTTTCCTAGATAGCTGCCAGGACAGCTGATGGTATGTGAAGTGCATGAGGCAGGTGGAGTTGTTTTGGCACTGGAAGAGCTGTGCTGCTGCTTCGGGCAGTTGCCATTCACCACCACACTACCTTCCCTAGGTGTCATAGCCACTTTCAGACATATGTGCTGCCAGAGCCCTTGGTTTCCATGGCAGCGGGAAATGGCTTGGGCTCTGAACTTGTCTTTGGCTGTGGAGTTTTGAGCGCCTTGAGTGAGGAGGTGCATGTTAGTTTTGTGTGGGTGCTCAAGCTGCTTGATTCTATCCCACTGGGCTCAATGGGCATGGGACCGGAAGTGAGCAAACAGGGTTTCCTGGAGAGCTGCCAGGACAGCTGATGGTATGTGAAGTTCATGAGGCAGGTGGAGTAGTTTTGGCACTGGAAGAGCTGTGCTGCTGCTTCGGGCAGTTGCCATTCACCACCACACTACCTTCCCTAGGTGTCATAGCCACATTCAGACATATGTGCTGCCAGAGCCCTTGGTTTCCATGGCAGTGGGAAATGGCATTGGACCTGAACTTGTGTTTGGCTGTGGAGTTTTGAGCGCATTGAGTGAGGAGCTCCATGTTAGTTTTGTGTGGGTGCTCAAGCTGCTTGATTCCATCCCACTGGGCTCAATGGGCATGGGACCGGAAGTGAGCAAACAGGGTTTCCTAGATAGCTGCCAGGACAGCTGATGGTATGTGAAGTGCATGAGGCAGGTGGAGTTGTTTTGGCACTGGAAGAGCTGTGCTGCTGCTTCGGGCAGTTGCCATTCACCACCACACTACCTTCCCTAGGTGTCATAGCCACTTTCAGACATATGTGCTGCCAGAGCACTTGGCTTCCATGGCAGCGGGAAATGGCATGGGCGCTGAACTTGTCTTTCCCTGTCGAGTTTTGAGCGCCTTCAGTGAGGAGCTCCATGTTAGTTTTGTGTGGGTGCTCAAGCTGCTTGATTCCATCCCACTGGGCTCAAGGAGCATGGGACCGGAAGTGAGCAAACAGGGTTTCCTAGATAGCTGCCAGGACAGCTGATGGTATGTGAAGTGCATGAGGCAGGTGGAGTTGTTTTGGCACTGGAAGAGCTGTGCTGCTGCTTCGGGCAGTTGCCATTCACCACCACACTACCTTCCCTAGGTGTCATAGCCACTTTCAGACATATGTGCTGCCATTGCCCTTGGTTTCCATGGCAGCGGGAAATGGCTTGGACGCTGAACTTGTCTTTGGCTGTGGATTTTTGAGCGCCTTGAGTGAGGAGGTGCATGTTAGTTTTGTGTGGGTGCTCAAGCTGCTTGATTCCATCCCACTGGGCTCAATGGGCATTGGACCGGAAGTGAGCAAACAGGGTTTCCTAGATAGCGGCCAGGACAGCTGATGGTATGTGAAGTGCATGAGGCAGGTGGAGTTGTTTTGGCACTGGAAGAGCTGTGCTGCTGCTTCGGGCAGCTGCCATTAACCACCACACTACCTTCCCTAGGTGTCATAGCCACTTTCAGACATATGTGCTGCCAGAGCCCTTGGTTTCCATGGCAGCGGGAAATGGCATTGGCCTCTGAACTTGTCTTTGGCTGTGGAGTTTTGAGCGCCTTGAGTGAGGAGGTGCATGTTAGTTTTGTGTGGGTGCTCAAGCTGCTTGATTCCATCCCACTGGGCTCAATGGGCATGGGACCGGAAGTGACCAAACAGGGTTTCCTAGATATCTGCCAGGACAGCTGATGGTATGTGAAGTGCATGAGGCAGGAGGAGTTTTTTGGCACTGGAAGAGCTGTGCTGCTGCTTCGGGCAGTTGCCATTCACCACCACACTACCTTCCCTAGGTGTCATAGCCACTTTCAGACATATGTGCTGCCAGAGCCCTTGGTTTCCATGGCAGCGGGAAATGGCTTGGGCTCTGAACTTGTCTTTGGCTGTGGAGTTTTGAGCGCCTTCAGTGAGGAGCTGCATGTTAGTTTTGTGTGGGTGCTCCAGCTGCTTGATTCCATCCCACTGGGCTCAATGGGCATGGGACCGGAAGTGAGCAAACAGGGTTTCCTAGATAGCTGCCAGGACAGCTGATGGTGTGTGAAGTTCATGAGGCAGGTGGAGTTGTTTTGGCACTGGAAGAGCTGTGCTGCTGCTTCGGGCAGTTGCCATTCACCACCACACTACCTTCCCTAGGTGTCATAGCCACTTTCAGACATATGTGCTGCCAGAGCCCTTGGTTTCCATGGTAGTGGGAAAAGGCATTGGACCTGAACTTGTCTTTGGCTGTGGAGTTTTGAGCGCCTTGAGTGAGGAGCTCCATGTTAGTTTTGTGTGGGTGCTCAAGCTGCTTGATTCCATCCCACTTGGCTCAATCGGCATGGGACCAGAAGTGACCAAACAGGGTTTCCTAGATAGCTGCCAGGACAGCTGATGGTATGTGAAGTTCATGAGGCAGGTGGAGTAGTTTTGGCACTAGAAGAGCTGTGCTGCTGCTTCGGGCAGTTGCCATTCACCACCACACTACCTTCCCTAGGTGTCATAGCCACTTTCAGACATATGTGCTGCCAGAGCACTTGGTTTCCATGGCAGCGGGAAATGGCTTTGGCCCTGAACTTGCCTTTGGCTGTGGAGTTTTGAGTGCCTTCAGTGAGGAGCTCCATGTTAGTTTTGTGTGGGTGCTCAAGCTGCTTGATTCTATCCCACTGGGCTCAATGGGCATGGGACCGGAAGTGAGCAAACAGGGTTTCCTAGAGAGCTGCCAGGACAGCTGATGGTATGTGAAGTGCATGAGGCAGGTGGAGTTGTTTTGGCACTGGAAGAGCTGTGCTGCTGCTTCGGGCAGTTGCCATTCACCACCACACTACCTTCCCTAGGTGTCATAGCCACTTGCAGACATATGTGCTGCCATTGCCCTTGGTTTCCATGCCAGCGGGAAATGGCTTGGACGCTGAACTTGTCTTTGGCTGTGGAGTTTTGAGCGCCTTGAGTGAGGAGGTGCATGTTAGTTTTGTGTGGGTGCTCAAGCTGCTTGATTCCATCCCACTGGGCTCAATGGGCATTGGACCGGAAGTGAGCAAACAGGGTTTCCTAGATAGCGGCCAGGACAGCTGATGGTATGTGAAGTGCATGAGGCAGGAGGAGTTTTTTGGCACTGGAAGAGCTGTGCTGCTGCTTCGGGCAGTTGCCATTAACCACCACACTACCTTCCCTAGGTGTCATAGCCACTTTCAGACATATGTGCTGCCAGAGCACTTGGTTTCCATGGCAGTGGGAAATGACTTTGGCTCTGAACTTGTGTTTGGCTGTGGAGTTTTGAGCGCCTTGAGTGAAGAGCTGCATGTTAGTTTTGTGTGGGTGCTCAAGCTGCTTGATTCCATCCCACTGGGCTCAATGGGCATGGGACCGGAAGTGAGCAAACAGGGTTTCCTAGATATCTGCCAGGACAGCTGATGGTATGTGAAGTGCATGAGGCAGGTGGAGTTGTTTTGGCACTGGAAGAGCTGTGCTGCTGCTTCGGGCAGTTGCCATTCACCACCACACTACCTTCCCTAGGTGTCATAGCCACTTTCAGACATATGTGCTGCCAGAGCCCTTGGTTTTCATGGCAGTGGGAAATGGCTTGGGCCCTGAACTTGTCTTTGTCTGTGGAGTTTTGAGCGCATTGAGTGAGGAGCTGCATGTTAGTTTAGTGTGGGTGCTGAAGCTGCTTGATTCTATCCCACTGGGCTCAATGGGCATGGGACCGGAAGTGACCAAACAGGGTTTCCTAGATAGCGGCCAGGACAGCTGATGGTATGTGAAGTGCATGAGGCAGGTGGAGTTGTTTTGGCACTGGAAGAGCTGTGCTGCTCTTTCGGGCAGTTGCCATTCACCACCACACTACCTTCCCTAGGTGTCATAGCCACTTTCAGACATATGTGCTGCCAGAGCCCTTGGTTTCCATGGCAGCGGGAAATGGCTTGGGCGCTGAACTTGTCTTTGGCTGTGGAGTTTTGAGCGCCTTGAGTGAGGAGCTCGATGTTAGTTTTGTGTAGGTGCTCAAGCTGCTTGTTTCTATCCCACTGGGCTCAATGTGCATGGGACCGGAAGTGAGCAAACAGGGTTTCCTAGATAGCTGCCAGGACAGCTGATGGTATGTGAAGTTCATGAGGCAGGTGGAGTTGTTTTGGCACTGGAAGAGCTGTGCTGCTGCTTCAGGCAGTTGCCATTCAACACCACACTACCTTCCCTAGGTGGCATAGCCACTTTCAGACATATGTGCTGCCAGAGCACTTGGTTTCCATGGCAGCGGGAAATGGCTTTGGCGCTGAACTTGTCTTTGCCTGTGGAGTTTTGAGCGCCGTCAGTGAGGAGCTCCATGTTAGTTTAGTGTGGGTGCTCAAGCTGCTTGATTCCATCCCACTGGGCTCAATGGGCATGGGACCGGAAGTGACCAAACAGGGTTTCCTAGATAGCTGCCAGGACAGCTGATGGTATGTGAAGTGCATGAGGCAGGTTGAGTTGTTTTGGCACTGGAAGAGCTGTGCTGCTGCTTCGGGCAGTTGCCATTCACCACCACACTACCTTCCCTAGGTGTCATAGCCACTTTCAGACATATGTGCTGCCAGAGCACTTGGTTTCCATGGCAGCGGGAAATGGCTTGGGCTCTGAACTTGTCTTTGCCTGTGGAGTTTTGAGCGCCTTGAGTAAGGAGCTCCATGTTAGTTTTGTGTGGGTGCTCAAGCTGCTTGATTCCATCCCACTGGGCTCAATGGGCATTGGACCGGAAGTGAGCAAACAGGGTTTCCTAGATATCTGCCAGGACAGCTGATGGTATGTGAAGTTCATGAGGCAGGTGGAGTTGTTTTGGCACTGGAAGCGCTGTGCTGCTGCTTCGGGCAGTTACCATTCACCACCACACTACCTTCCCTAGGTGTCATAGCCACTTTCAGACATATGTGCTGCCAGAGCCCTTGGTTTCCATGGCAGCGGGAAATGGCTTGGGCGCTGAAATTGTCTTTGGCTGTGGAGTTTTGAGCGCATTGAGTGAGGAGCTCCATGTTAGTTTTGTGTGAGTGCTCAAGCTGCTTGATTCCATCCCACTGGGCTCAATGGGCATTGGACCGGAAGTGAGCAAACAGGGTTTCCTAGAGAGCTGCCAGGACAGCTGATGGTATGTGAAGTGCATGAGGCAGGTGGAGTTGTTTTGGCACTGGAAGAGCTGTGCTGCTGCTTCGGGCAGTTGCCATTCACCACCACACTACCTTCCCTAGGTGTCATAGCCACTTTCAGACATATGTGCTGCCAGAGCCCTTGGTTTCCATGGCAGCGGGAAATGGCTTGGGCGCTGAACTTGTCTTTGCCTGTGGAGTTTTGAGCGCCTTGAGTAAGGAGCTCCATGTTAGTTTTGTGTGGGTGCTCAAGCTGCTTGATTCCATCCCACTGGGCTCAATGGGCATTGGACCGGAAGTGAGCAAACAGGGTTTCCTAGATAGCTGCCAGGACAGCTGATGGTATGTGAAGTGCATGAGGCAGGAGGAGTTTTTTGGCACTGGAAGAGCTGTGCTGCTGCTTCGGGCAGTTGCCATTCACCACCACACTACCTTCCCTAGGTGTCATAGCCACTTTCAGACATATGTGCTGCCAGAGCACTTGGTTTCCATGGCAGTGGGAAATGGCTTGGGCTCTGAACTTGTCTTTGGCTGTGGAGTTTTGAGCGCATTGAGTGAGGAGCTCCATGTTAGTTTTGTGTGGGTGCTCAAGCTGCTTGATTCCATCCCACTGGGCTCAATGGGCATGGGACCGGAAGTGAGCAAACAGGGTTTCCTAGATACCTGCCAGGACAGCTGATGGCATGTGAAGTGCATGAGGCAGGTGGAGTTGTTTTGGCACTGGAAGAGCTGTGCTGCTGCTTCGGGCAGTTGCCATTCACCACCACACTACCTTCCCTAGGTGTCATAGCCACTTTCAGACATATGTGCTGCCAGAGCCCTTGGTTTCCATGGCAGCGGGAAATGGCTTGGGCGCTGAACTTGTCTTTCCCTGTCGAGTTTTGAGCGCCTTGAGTGAGGAGCTCCATGTTAGTTTTGTGTGAGTGCTCAAGCTGCTTGATTCCATCCCACTGGGCTCAATGGGCATTGGACCGGAAGTGACCAAACAGGGTTTCCTAGATAGCTGCCAGGACAGCTGATGGTATGTGAAGTGCATGAGGCAGGTGGAGTTGTTTTGGCACTGGAAGAGCTGTGCTGCTACTTCCTGCATTGCCATTCACCACCACACTACCTTCCCTAGGTGTCATAGCCACTTTCAGACATATGTGATGCCAGAGCACTTGGTTTCCATGGCAGCGGGAAATGGCGTTGGCCCTGAACTTGTCTTTGGCTGTGGAGTTTTGATCGCCTTGAGTGAGGAGCTGCATATTAGTTTTGTGTGGGTGCTCAAGCTGCTTGATTCCATCCCACTGGGCTCAATGGGCATGGGACCGGAAGTGAGCAAACAGGGTTTCCTAGATATCTGCCAGGAAAGCTGATGGTATGTGAAGTGCATGAGGCAGGTGGAGTTGTTTTGGCACTGGAAGAGCTGTGCTGCTGCTTCGGGCAGTTGCCATTCACCACCACACTACCTTCCCTAGGTGTCATAGCCACTTTCAGACATATGTGCTGCCAGAGCCCTTGGTTTCCATGGCAGCGGGAAATGGCTTGGGCGCTGAACTTGTGTTTGGCTGTGGAGCTTTGAGCGCATTGAGTGAGGAACTGCATGTTAGTTTTGTGTGGGTGCTCAAGCTGCTTGATTCCATCCCACTGGGCTCAATGGGCATTGGACCGGAAGTGAGCAAACAGGGTTTCCTAGATAGCTGCCAGGACAGCTGATGGTATGTGAAGTGCATGAGGCAGGTGGAGTTGTTTTGGCACTGGAAGAGCTGTGCTGCTGCTTCGGGCAGCTGCCATTAACCACCACACTACCTTCCCTAGCTGTCATAGCCACTTTCAGACATATGTGCTGCCAAAGCCCTTGGTTTCCATGGCAGCGGGAAATGGCATTGGCCCTGAACTTGTCTTTGGCTGTGGAGTTTTGAGCGCCTTGAGTGAGGAGGTGCATGTTAGTTTTGTGTGGGTGCTCAAGCTGCTTGATTCCATCCCACTGGGCTCAATGGGCATTGGACCGGAAGTGACCAAACAGGGTTTCCTAGATATCTGCCAGGACAGCTGATGGTATGTGAAGTGCATGAGGCAGGTGGAGTTGTTTTGGCACTGGAAGAGCTGTGCTGCTGCTTCGGGCAGTTGCCATTAACCACCACACTACCTTCCCTAGGTGTCATAGCCACTTTCAGACATATGTGCTGCCAGAGCACTTGGTTTCTATGGCAGCGGGAAATGGCATGGGCGCTGAACTTGTCTTTCCCTGTCGAGTTTTGAGCGCCTTGAGTGAGGAGCTCCATGTTAGTTTTGTGTGAGTGCTCAAGCTGCTTGATTCCATCCCACTGGGCTCAAGGAGCATGGGACCGGAAGTGAGCAAACAGGGTTTCCTAGACAGCTGCCAGGACAGCTGATGGTATGTGAAGTTCATGAGGCAGGTGGAGTTGTTTTGGCACTGGAAGAGCTGTGCTGCTGCTTCGGGCAGTTGCCATTCACCACCACACTACCTTCCCTAGGTGTCATAGCCACTTTCAGACATATGTGATGCCAGAGCACTTGGTTTCCATGGCAGCGGGAAATGGCGTTGGCCATGAACTTGCCTTTGGCTGTGGAGTTTTGATCGCCTTGAGTGAGGAGCTGCATATTAGTTTTGTGTGGGTGCTCAAGCTGCTTGATTCCATCCCACTGGGCTCAATGGGCATGGGACCGGAAGTGACCAAACAGGGTTTCCTAGATAGCTGCCAGGACAGCTGATGGTATGTGAAGTGCATGAGGCAGGTGGAGTTGTTTTGGCACTGGAAGAGTTGTGCTGCTGCTTCGGGCAGTTGCCATTCACCACCACACTACCTTCCCTAGGTGTCATAGCCACTTTCAGACATATGTGCTGCCAGAGCCCTTGGTTTCCATGGCAGCGGGAAATGGCTTGGGCGCTGAACTTGTCTTTGTCTGTGGAGCTTTGAGCGCATTGAGTGAGGAGCTGCATGTTAGTTTTGTGTGGGTGCTCAAGCTGCTTGATTCTATCCCACTGGGCTCAATGGGCATTGGACCGGAAGTGACCAAACAGGGTTTCCTAGAGAGCTGCCAGGACAGCTTATGGTATGTGAAGTGCATGAGGCAGGTGGAGTTGTTTTGGCACTGGAAGAGCTGTGCTGCTGCTTCGGGCAGCTGCCATTCACCACCACACTACCTTCCCTAGGTGTCATAGCCACTTTCAGACATATGTGCTGCCAGAGCACTTGGTTTCCATGGCAGCGGGAAATGGCTTGGGCGCTGAACTTGTCTTTGCCTGTGGAGGTTTGAGCGCCGTCAGTGAGGAGCTCCATGTTAGTTTTGTGTGGGTGCTCAAGCTGCTTGATTCCATCCCACTGGGCTCAATGGGCATGGGACCGGAAGTGACCAAAAAGTGTTTCCTAGATAGCTGCCAGGACAGCTGATGGTATGTGAAGTTCATGAGGCAGGTGGAGTTGTTTTGGCACTGGAAGAGCTGTGCTGCTGCTTCGGGCAGTTGCCATTCACCACCACACTACCTTCCCTAGGTGTCATAGCCACTTTCAGACATATGTGCTGCCAGAGCACTTGGTTTCCATGGCAGCGGGAAATGGCTTGGGCGCTGAACTTGTCTTTGCCTGTGGAGTTTTAAGCGCCTTGAGTGAGGAGCTCCATGTTAGTTTTATGTGGGTGCTCAAGCTGCTTGATTCTATCCCACTGGGCTCAATGGGCATGGGACCGGAAGTGACCAAACAGGGTTTCCTAGATAGCTGCCAGGACAGCTGATGGTATGTGAAGTGCATGAGGCAGGTGGAGTTGTTTTGGCACTGGAAGAGCTGTGCTGCTGCTTCGGGTAGTTGCCATTCACCACCACACTACCTTCCCTAGGTGTCATAGCCACTTTCAGACATATGTGCTGCCAGAGCATTTGGCTTCCATGGCAGCGGGAAATGGCATGGGCGCTGAACTTGTCTTTCCCTGTCGAGTTTTGAGCACCTTGAGTGAGGAGCTCCATGTTAGTTTTGTGTGGGTGCTCAAGCTGCTTGATTCCATCCCACTGGGCTCAAGGAGCATGGGACCGGAAGTGAGCAAACAGGGTTTCCTAGACAGCTGCCAGGACAGCTGATGGTATGTGAAGTTCATGAGGCAGGTGGAGTTGTTTTGGCACTGGAAGAGCTGTGCTGCTGCTTCGGGCAGTTGCCATTCACCACCACACTACCTTCCCTAGGTGTCATAGCCACTTTCAGACATATGTGATGCCAGAGCCCTTGGTTTCCATGGCAGCGGGAAATGGCTTGGGCGCTGAACTTGTCTTTGGCTGTGGAGTTTTAAGCGCCTTGAGTGAGGAGCTCCATGTTAGTTTTGTGTGGGTGCTCAAGCTGCTTGATTCTATCCCACTGGGCTCAATGGGCATGGGACCGGAAGTGAGCAAACAGGGTTTCCTAGATAGCTGCCAGGACAGCTGATGGTATGTGAAGTGCATGAGGCAGGTGGAGTTGTTTTGGCACTGGAAGAGCTGTGCTGCTGCTTCGGGCAGTTGCCATTCACCACCACACTACCTTCCCTAGGTGTCATAGCCACTTTCAGACATATGTGCTGCCAGAGCCCTTGGTTTCCATGGCAGTGGGAAATGGCATTGGACCTGAACTTGTCTTTGCCTGTGGAGTTTTAAGCGCCGTCAGTGAGGAGCTCCATGTTAGTTTTGTGTGGGTGCTCAAGCTGCTTGATTCCATCCCACTGGGCTCAATGGGCATGGGACCGGAAGTGAGCAAACAGGGTTTCCTAGATAGCTGCCAGGACAGCTGATGGTATGTGAAGTTCATGAGGCAGGTGGAGTAGTTTTGGCACTGGAAGAGCTGTGCTGCTGCTTCGGGCAGTTGCCATTCACCACCACACTACCTTCCCTAGGTGTCATAGCCACTTGCAGACATATGTGCTGCCAGAGCACTTGGTTTCCATGGCAGCGGGAAATGGCTTTGGCCCTGAACTTGCCTTTGGCTGTGGAGTTTTGAGTGCCTTCAGTGAGAAGCTCCATGTTAGTTTTGTGTGGGTGCTCAAGCTGCTTGATTCTATCCCACTGGGCTCAATGGGCATGGGACCGGAAGTGAGCAAACAGGGTTTCCTAGATATCTGCCAGGACAGCTGATGGTATGTGAAGTGCATGAGGCAGGTGGAGTTGTTTTGGCACTGGAAGAGCTGTGCTGCTGCTTCGGGCAGTTGCCATTCACCACCACACTACCTTCCCTAGGTGTCATAGCCACTTGCAGACATATGTGCTGCCAGAGCACTTGGTTTCCATGTCAGCGGGAAATGGCTTTGGCCCTGAACTTGTCTTTGGCTGTGGAGTTTTGAGCGCCTTGAGTGAGGAGGTGCATGTTAGTTTTCTGTGGGTGCTCAAGCTGCTTGATTCCATCCCACTGGGCTCAATGGGCATTGGACCGGAAGTGAGCAAACAGGGTTTCCTAGAGAGCTGCCAGGACAGCTGATGGTATGTGAAGTGCATGAGGCAGGTGGAGTTGTTTTGGCACTGGAAGAGCTGTGCTGCTGCTTCGGGCAGCTGCCATTCACCACCACACTACCTTCCCTAGGTGTCATAGCCACTTTCAGACATATGTGCTGCCAGAGCCCTTGGTTTCCATGGCAGCGGGAAATGGCATTGGCCCTGAACTTGTCTTTGCTGTGGAGTTTTGAGTACCTTGAGTGAGGAGCTCCATGTTAGTTTTGTGTGGGTGCTCAAGCTGCTTGATTCCATCCCACTGGGCTCAATGGGCATGGGACCGGAAGTGAGCAAACAGGGTTTCCTAGATATCTGCCAGGACAGCTGATGGTATGTGAAGTTGATGAGGCAGGTGGAGTTGTTTTGGCACTGGAAGAGCTGTGCTGCTGCTTCGGGCAGTTGCCATTAACCACCACACTACCTTCCCTAGGTGTCATAGCCACTTTCAGACATATGTGCTGCCAGAGCCCTTGGTTTCCATGTCAGCGGGAAATGGCTTTGGCCCTGAACTTGTCTTTGCCTGTGGAGTTTTGAGCGTGTTGAGTGAGGAGCTCCATGTTAGTTTTCTGTTGGTGCTCAAGCTGCTTGATTCCATCCCACTGGGCTCAATGGGCATGGGACCGGAAGTGAGCAAACAGGGTTTCCTAGAGAGCTGCCAGGACAGCTGATGGTATGTGAAGTGCATGAGGCAGGAGGAGTTTTTTGGCACTGGAAGAGCTGTGCTGCTGCTTCGGGCAGTTGCCATTCACCACCACACTACCTTCCCTAGGTGTCATAGCCACTTTCAGACATATGTGCTGCCAGAGCACTTGGTTTCCATGGCAGTGGGAAATGGCTTTGCCTCTGAACTTGTGTTTGGCTGTGGAGTTTTTAGCGCCTTGAGTGAGGAGCTGCATGTTAGTTTTGTGTGGGTGCTCAAGCTGCTTGATTCCATCCCACTGGGCTCAATGGGCATGGGACCGGAAGTGAGCAAACAGGGTTTCCTAGATATCTGCCAGGACAGCTGATGGTATGTGAAGTTCATAAGGCAGGTGGAGTTGTTTTGGCACTGGAAGAGCTGTGCTGCTGCTTCGGGCAGTTGCCATTCACCACCACACTACCTTCCCTAGGTGTCATAGCCACTTTCAGACATATGTGATGCCAGAGCCCTTGGTTTCCATGGCAGCGGGAAATGGCTTGGGCGCTGAACTTGTCTTTCCCTGTCGAGTTTTGAGCGCCTTGAGTGGGGAGCTCCATGTTAGTTTTGTGTGAGTGCTCAAGCTGCTTGATTCCATCCCACTGGGCTCAATGGGCATGGGACCGGAAGTGAGCAAACAGGGTTTCCTAGATAGCTGCCAGGACAGCTGATGGTATGTGAAGTGCATGAGGCAGGTGGAGTTGTTTTGGCACTGGAAGAGCTGTGCTGCTACTTCGTGCATTGCCATTCACCACCACACTACCTTCCCTAGGTGTCATAGCCACTTTCAGACATATGTGATGCCAGAGCACTTGGTTTCCATGGCAGCGGGAAATGGCGTTGGCCCTGAACTTGTCTTTGGCTGTGGAGTTTTGATCGCCTTGAGTGAGGAGCTGCATATTAGTTTTGTGTGGGTGCTCAAGCTGCTTGATTCCATCCCACTGGGCTCAATGGGCATGGGACCGGAAGTGAGCAAACAGGGTTTCCTAGATATCTGCCAGGACAGCTGATGGTATGTGAAGTGCATGAGGCAGGTGGAGTTGTTTTGGCACTGGAAGAGCTGTGCTGCTGCTTCGGGCAGTTGCCATTCACCACCATACTACCTTCCCTAGGTGTCATAGCCACTTTCAGACATATGTGATGCCAGAGCCCTTGGTTTCCATGGCAGCGGGAAATGGCTTGGGTGCTGAACTTGTGTTTGGCTGTGGAGCTTTGAGCGCATTGAGTGAGGAACTGCATGTTAGTTTTGTGTGGGTGCTCAAGCTGCTTGATTCTATCCCACTGGGCTCAATGGGCATGGGACCGGAAGTGAGCAAACAGGGTTTCCTAGATAGCTGCCAGGACAGCTGATGGTATGTGAAGTGCATGAGGCAGGAGGAGTTGTTTTGGCACTGGAAGAGCTGTGCTGCTGCTTCGGGCAGTTGCCATTCACCACCACACTACCTTCCCTAGGTGTCATAGCCACTTTCAGACATATGTGCTGCCAGAGCACTTGGTTTCCATGGCAGAGGGAAATGGCTTGGACGCTGAACTTGTCTTTGGCTGTGGAGTTTTGAGCGCCTTGAGTGAGGAGCTCCATGTTAGTTTTGTGTGGGTGCTCAAGCTGCTTGATTCCATCCCACTGGGCTCAATGGGCATGGGACCGGAAGTGACCAAACAGGGTTTCCTAGATAGCTGCCAGGACAGCTGATGGTATGTGAAGTGCATGAGGCAGGTGGAGTTGTTTTGGCACTGGAAGAGCTGTGCTGCTGCTTCGGGCAGTTGCCATTCACCACCACACTACCTTCCCTAGGTGTCATAGCCACTTTCAGACATATGTGCTGCCAGAGCACTTGGTTTCCATGGCAGCGGGAAATGGCTTTGGCCCTGAACTTGCCTTAGGCTGTGGAGTTTTGAGCGCCTTCAGTGAGGAGCTCCATGTTAGTTTTGTGTGGGTGCTCAAGCTGCTTGATTCTATCCCACTGGGCTCAATGGGCATGGGACCGGAAGTGAGCAAACAGGGTTTCCTAGATAGCTGCCAGGACAGCTGATGGTATGTGAAGTGCAAGAGGCAGGTGGAGTTGTTTTGGCACTGGAAGAGCTGTGCTGCTGCTTCGGGCAGTTGCCATTCACCACCACACTACCTTCCCTAGGTGTCATAGCCACTTGCAGACATATGTGCTGCCAGAGCACTTGGTTTCCATGTCAGCGGGAAATGGCTTTGGCCCTGAACTTGTCTTTGGCTGTGGAGTTTTGAGCGCCTTCAGTGAGGAGGTGCATGTTAGTTTTGTGTGGGTGCTCAAGCTGCTTGATTCCATCCCACTGGGCTCAATGGGCATTGGACCGGAAGTGAGCAAACAGGGTTTCCTAGATAGCTGCCAGGACAGCTGATGGTATGTGAAGTGCATGAGGCAGGAGGAGTTTTTTGGCACTGGAAGAGCTGTGCTGCTGTTTCGGGCAGTTGCCATTCACCACCACACTACCTTCCCTAGGTGTCATAGCCACTTGCAGACATATGTGCTGCCAGAGCACTTGGTTTCTATGGCAGCGGGAAATGGCATGGGCGCTGAACTTGTCTTTCCCTGTCGAGTTTTGAGCGCCTTGAGTGAGGAGCTCCATGTTAGTTTTGTCTGAGTGCTCAAGCTGCTTGATTCCATCCCACTGGGCTCAATGGGCATGGGACCGGAAGTGAGCAAACAGGGTTTCCTAGACAGCTGCCAGGACAGCTGATGGTATGTGAAGTTCATGAGGCAGGTGGAGTTGTTTTGGCACTGGAAGAGCTGTGCTGCTGCTTCGGGCAGTTGCCATTCACCACCACACTACCTTCCCTAGGTGTCATAGCCACTTTCAGACATATGTGATGCCAGAGCACTTGGTTTCCATGGCAGCGGGAAATGGCGTGGGCCATGAACTTGTCTTTGGCTGTGGAGTTTTGATCGCCTTGAGTGAGGAGCTGCATATTAGTTTTGTGTGGGTGCTCAGCTGCTTGATTCCATCCCACTGGGCTCAATGGGCATGGGACCGGAAGTGACCAAACAGGGTTTCCTAGATAGCTGCCAGGACAGCTGATGGTATGTGAAGTGCATGAGGCAGGTGGAGTTGTTTTGGCACTGGAAGAGCTGTGCTGCTGCTTCGGGCAGTTGCCATTCACCACCATACTACCTTCCCTAGGTGTCATAGCCACTTTCAGACATATGTGATGCCAGAGCCCTTGGTTTCCATGGCAGCGGGAAATGGCTTGGGTGCTGAACTTGTGTTTGGCTGTGGAGCTTTGAGCGCATTGAGTGAGGAGCTGCATGTTAGTTTTGTGTGGGTGCTCAAGCTGCTTGATTCTATCCCACTGGGCTCAATGGGCATTGGACCGGAAGTGAGCAAACAGGGTTTCCTAGAGAGCTGCCAGGACAGCTTATGGTATGTGAAGTGCATGAGGCAGGTGGAGTTGTTTTGGCACTGGAAGAGCTGTGCTGCTGCTTCGGGCAGTTGCCATTCACCACCACACTCCCTTCCCTAGGTGTCATAGCCACTTTCAGACATATGTGCTGCCAGAGCACTTGGTTTCCATGGCAGCGGGAAATGGCTTGGGCGCTGAACTTGTCTTTGCCTGTGGAGGTTTGAGCGCCGTCAGTGAGGAGCTCCATGTTAGTTTTGTGTGGGTGCTCAAGCTGCTTGATTCCATCCCACTGGGCTCAATGGGCATGGGACCGGAAGTGACCAAAAAGTGTTTCCTAGATAGCTGCCAGGACAGCTGATGGTATGTGAAGTTCATGAGGCAGGTGGAGTTGTTTTGGCACTGGAAGAGCTGTGCTGCTGCTTTGGGCAGTTGCCATTCACCACCACACTACCTTCCCTAGGTGTCATAGCCACTTTCAGACATATGTGCTGCCAGAGCACTTGGTTTCCATGGCAGCGGGAAATGGCTTGGGCGCTGAACTTGTCTTTGCCTGTGGAGTTTTAAGCGCCTTGAGTGAGGAGCTCCATGTTAGTTTTATGTGGGTGCTCAAGCTGCTTGATTCTATCCCACTGGGCTCAATGGGCATGGGACCGGAAGTGACCAAACAGGGTTTCCTAGATAGCTGCCAGGACAGCTGATGGTATGTGAAGTGCATGAGGCAGGTGGAGTTGTTTTGGCACTGGAAGAGCTGTGCTGCTGCTTCGGGCAGTTGCCATTCACCACCACACTACCTTCCCTAGGTGTCATAGCCACTTTCAGACATATGTGCTGCCAGAGCATTTGGCTTCCATGGCAGCGGGAAATGGCATGGGCGCTGAACTTGTCTTTCCCTGTCGAGTTTTGAGCGCCTTGAGTGAGGAGCTCCATGTTAGTTTTGTGTGAGTGCTCAAGCTGCTTGATTCCATCCCACTGGGCTCAAGGAGCATGGGACCGGAAGTGAGCAAACAGGGTTTCCTAGACAGCTGCCAGGACAGCTGATGGTATGTGAAGTTCATGAGGCAGGTGGAGTTGTTTTGGCACTGGAAGAGCTGTGCTGCTGCTTCGGGCAGTTGCCATTCACCACCACACTACCTTCCCTAGGTGTCATAGCCACTTTCAGACATATGTGATGCCAGAGCACTTGGTTTCCATGGCAGCGGGAAATGGCGTTGGCCCTGAACTTGTCTTTGGCTGTGGAGTTTTGATCGCCTTGAGTGAGGAGCTGCATATTAGTTTTGTGTGGGTGCTCAAGCTGCTTGATTCCATCCCACTGGGTGAAAGGGCATGGGACCGGAAGTGAGCAAACAGGGTTTCCTAGATAGCTGCCAGGACAGCTGATGGTATGTGAAGTGCATGAGGCAGGTGGAGTTGTTTTGGCACTGGAAGAGCTGTGCTGCTGCTTCGGGCAGTTGCCATTCACCATCACACTACCTTCCCTAGGTGTCATAGCCACTTGCAGACATATGTGCTGCCAGAGCCCTTGGTTTCCATGGCAGCGGGAAATGGCTTGGACGCTGAACTTGTCTTTGGCTGTGGAGTTTTGAGCGCCTTGAGTGAGGAGCTCCATGTTAGTTTTGTGTGGGTGCTCAAGCTGCTTGATTCCATCCCACTGGGCTCAATGGGCATGGGACCGGAAGTGACCAAACAGGGTTTCCTAGATAGCTGCCAGGACAGCTGATGGTATGTGAAGTGCATGAGGCAGGTGGAGTTGTTTTGGCACTGGAAGAGCTGTGCTGCTGCTTCGGGCAGTTGCCATTCACCACCACACTACCTTCCCTAGGTGTCATAGCCACTTTCAGACATATGTGCTGCCAGAGCACTTGGTTTCCATGGCAGCGGGAAATGGCTTTGGCCCTGAACTTGCCTTAGGCTGTGGAGTTTTGAGCGCCTTCAGTGAGGAGCTCCATGTTAGTTTTGTGTGGGTGCTCAAGCTGCTTGATTCTATCCCACTGGGCTCAATGGGCATGGGACCGGAAGTGAGCAAACAGGGTTTCCTAGATAGCTGCCAGGACAGCTGATGGTATGTGAAGTGCAAGAGGCAGGTGGAGTTGTTTTGGCACTGGAAGAGCTGTGCTGCTGCTTCGGGCAGTTGCCATTCACCACCACACTACCTTCCCTAGGTGTCATAGCCACTTGCAGACATATGTGCTGCCAGAGCACTTGGTTTCCATGGCAGCGGGAAATGGCTTTGGCCCTGAACTTGTCTTTGGCTGTGGAGTTTTGAGCGCCTTCAGTGAGGAGGTGCATGTTAGTTTTGTGTGGGTGCTCAAGCTGCTTGATTCCATCCCACTGGGCTCAATGGGCATTGGACCGGAAGTGAGCAAACAGGGTTTCCTAGATAGCTGCCAGGACAGCTGATGGTATGTGAAGTGCATGAGGCAGGAGGAGTTTTTTGGCACTGGAAGAGCTGTGCTGCTGCTTCGGGCAGTTGCCATTCACCACCACACTACCTTCCCTAGGTGTCATAGCCACTTTCAGACATATGTGATGCCAGAGCATTTGGCTTCCATGGCAGCGGGAAATGGCATGGGCGCTGAACTTGTCTTTCCCTGTCGAGTTTTGAGCGCCTTGAGTGAGGAGCTCCATGTTAGTTTTGTGTGAGTGCTCAAGCTGCTTGATTCCATCCCACTGGGCTCAAGGAGCATGGGACCGGAAGTGAGCAAACAGGGTTTCCTAGACAGCTGCCAGGACAGCTGATGGTATGTGAAGTTCATGAGGCAGGTGGAGTTGTTTTGGCACTGGAAGAGCTGTGCTGCTGCTTCGGGCAGTTGCCATTCACCACCACACTACCTTCCCTAGGTGTCATAGCCACTTTCAGACATATGTGATGCCAGAGCACTTGGTTTCCATGGCAGCAGGAAATGGCGTTGGCCCTGAACTTGTCTTTGGCTGTGGAGTTTTGATCGCCTTGAGTGAGGAGCTGCATATTAGTTTTGTGTGGGTGCTCAAGCTGCTTGATTCCATCCCACTGGGTGAAAGGGCATGGGACCGGAAGTGAGCAAACAGGGTTTCCTAGAGAGCTGCCAGGACAGCTGATGGTATGTGAAGTGCATGAGGCAGGTGGAGTTGTTTTGGCACTGGAAGAGCTGTGCTGCTGCTTTGGGCAGTTGCCATTCACCACCACACTACCTTCCCTAGGTGTCATAGCCACTTTCAGACATATGTGCTGCCAGAGCCCTTGGTTTCCATGGCAGCGGGAAATGGCTTGGGCGCTGAACTTGTCTTTGTCTGTGGAGCTTTGAGCGCATTGAGTGAGGAGCTGCATGTTAGTTTTGTGTGGGTGCTCAAGCTGCTTGATTCTATCCCACTGGGCTCAATGGGTTTTGGACCGGAAGTCAGCAAACAGGGTTTCCTAGAGAGCTGCCAGGACAGCTTATGGTTTGTGAAGTTCATGAGGCAGGTGGAGTTGTTTTGGCACTGGAAGAGCTGTGCTGCTGCTTCGGGCAGTTGCCATTCACCACCACACTACCTTCCCTAGGTGTCATAGCCACTTTCAGACATATGTGCTGCCAGAGCCCTTGGTTTCCATGTCAGCGGGAAATGGCTTTGGCCCTGAACTTGTCTTTGCCTGTGGAGTTTTGAGCGCCTTGAGTGAGGAGGTGCATGTTAGTTTTGTGTGGGTGCTCAAGCTGCTTGATTCCATCCCACTGGGCTCAATGGGCATTGGACCGGAAGTGAGCAAACAGGGTTTCCTGGAGAGCTGCCAGGACAGCTGATGGTATGTGAAGTGCATGAGGCAGGTGGAGTTGTTTTGGCACTGGAAGAGCTGTGCTGCTGCTTCGGGCAGCTGCCATTCACCACCACACTACCTTCCCTAGGTGTCATAGCCACTTTCAGACATATGTGCTGCCAGAGCCCTTGGTTTCCATGGCAGCGGGAAATGGCATTGGCCCTGAACTTGTCTTTGCTGTGGAGTTTTGAGTACCTTGAGTGAGGAGCTCCATGTTAGTTTTGTGTGGGTGCTCAAGCTGCTTGATTTTATCCCACTGGGCTCAATGGGCATTGGACCGGAAGTGAGCAAACAGGGTTTCCTAGATATCTGCCAGGACAGCTGATGGTATGTGAAGTTTATGAGGCAGGTGGAGTTGTTTTGGCACTGGAAGAGCTGTGCTGCTGCTTCGGGCAGTTGCCATTAACCACCACACTACCTTCCCTAGGTGTCATAGCCACTTTCAGACATATGTGCTGCCAGAGCCCTTGGTTTCCATGTCAGCGGGAAATGGCTTTGGCCCTGAACTTGTCTTTGCCTGTGGAGTTTTGAGCGCCTTGAGTGAGGAGGTGCATGTTAGTTTTCTGTTGGTGCTCAAGCTGCTTGATTCCATCCCACTGGGCTCAATGGGCATTGGACCGGAAGTGAGCAAACAGGGTTTCCTAGAGAGCTGCCAGGACAGCTGATGGTATGTGAAGTGCATGAGGCAGGAGGAGTTTTTTGGCACTGGAAGAGCTGTGCTGCTGCTTCGGGCAGTTGCCATTCACCACCACACTACCTTCCCTAGGTGTCATAGCCACTTTCAGACATATGTGCTGCCAGAGCACTTGGTTTCCATGGCAGTGGGAAATGGCTTTGCCTCTGAACTTGTGTTTGGCTGTGGAGTTTTGAGCGCCTTGAGTGAGGAGGTGCATGTTAGTTTTGTGTGGGTGCTCAAGCTGCTTGATTCCATCCCACTGGGCTCAATGGGCATGGGACCGGAAGTGAGCAAACAGGGTTTCCTAGAGAGCTGCCAGGACAGCTGATGGTATGTGAAGTTCATGAGGCAGGTGGAGTTGTTTTGGCACTGGAAGAGCTGTGCTGCTGCTTCGGGCAGTTGCCATTCACCACCACACTACCTTCCCTAGGTGTCATAGCCACTTTCAGACATATGTGATGCCAGAGCCCTTGGTTTCCATGGCAGCGGGAAATGGCTTGGGCGCTGAACTTCTCTTTCCCTGTCGAGTTTTGAGCGCCTTGAGTGAGGAGCTCCATGTTAGTTTTGTGTGAGTGCTCAAGCTGCTTGATTCCATCCCACTGGGCTCAATGGGCATTGGACCGGAAGTGAGCAAACAGGGTTTCCTAGATAGCTGCCAGGACAGCTGATGGTATGTGAAGTGCATGAGGCAGGTGGAGTTGTTTTGGCACTGGAAGAGCTGTGCTGCTACTTCGTGCATTGCCATTCACCACCACACTACCTTCCCTAGGTGTCATAGCCACTTTCAGACATATGTGATGCCAGAGCACTTGGTTTCCATGGCAGCGGGAAATGGCGTTGGCCCTGAACTTGTCTTTGGCTGTGGAGTTTTGATCGCCTTGAGTGAGGAGCTGCATACTAGTTTTGTGTGGGTGCTCAAGCTGCTTGATTCCATCCCACTGGGCTCAATGGGCATGGGACCGGAAGTGAGCAAACAGGGTTTCCTAGATATCTGCCAGGACAGCTGATGGTATGTGAAGTGCATGAGGCAGGTGGAGTTGTTTTGGCACTGGAAGAGCTGTGCTGCTGCTTCGGGCAGTTGCCATTCACCACCACACTACCTTCCCTAGGTGTCATAGCCACTTTCAGACATATGTGCTGCCAGAGCCCTTGGTTTCCATGGCAGCGGGAAATGGCTTGGGCGCTGAACTTGTGTTTGGCTGTGGAGCTTTGAGCGCATTGAGTGAGGAACTGCATGTTAGTTTTGTGTGGGTGCTCAAGCTGCTTGATTCTATCCCACTGGGCTCAATGGGCATGGGACCGGAAGTGACCAAACAGGGTTTCCTAGATAGCTGCCAGGACAGCTGATGGTATGTGAAGTGCATGAGGCAGGAGGAGTTGTTTTGGCACTGGAAGAGCTGTGCTGCTGCTTCGGGCAGTTGCCATTCACCACCACACTACCTTCCCTAGGTGTCATAGCCACTTGCAGACATATGTGCTGCCAGAGCCCTTGGTTTCCATGGCAGCGGGAAATGGCTTGGACGCTGAACTTGTCTTTGGCTGTGGAGTTTTGAGCGCCTTGAGTGAGGAGCTCCATGTTAGTTTTGTGTGGGTGCTCAAGCTGCTTGATTCCATCCCACTGGGCTCAATGGGCATGGGACCGGAAGTGACCAAACAGGGTTTCCTAGATAGCTGCCAGGACAGCTGATGGTATGTGAAGTGCATGAGGCAGGTGGAGTTGTTTTGGCACTGGAAGAGCTGTGCTGCTGCTTCGGGCAGTTGCCATTCACCACCACACTACCTTCCCTAGGTGTCATAGCCACTTTCAGACATATGTGCTGCCAGAGCACTTGGTTTCCATGGCAGCGGGAAATGGCTTTGGCCCTGAACTTGCCTTAGGCTGTGGAGTTTTGAGCGCCTTCAGTGAGGAGCTCCATGTTAGTTTTGTGTGGGTGCTCAAGCTGCTTGATTCTATCCCACTGGGCTCAATGGGCATGGGACCGGAAGTGAGCAAACAGGGTTTCCTAGATAGCTGCCAGGACAGCTGATGGTATGTGAAGTGCAAGAGGCAGGTGGAGTTGTTTTGGCACTGGAAGAGCTGTGCTGCTGCTTCGGGCAGTTGCCATTCACCACCACACTACCTTCCCTAGGTGTCATAGCCACTTGCAGACATATGTGCTGCCAGAGCACTTGGTTTCCATGTCAGCGGGAAATGGCTTTGGCCCTGAACTTGTCTTTGGCTGTGGAGTTTTGAGCGCCTTCAGTGAGGAGGTGCATGTTAGTTTTGTGTGGGTGCTCAAGCTGCTTGATTCCATCCCACTGGGCTCAATGGGCATTGGACCGGAAGTGAGCAAACAGGGTTTCCTAGATAGCTGCCAGGACAGCTGATGGTATGTGAAGTGCATGAGGCAGGTGGAGTTGTTTTGGCACTGGAAGAGCTGTGCTGCTGCTTCGGGCAGCTGCCATTAACCACCACACTACCTTCCCTAGGTGTCATAGCCACTTTCAGACATATGTGCTGCCAGAGCACTTGGTTTCCATGGCAGCGGGAAATGGCATTGGCCCTGAACTTGTCTTTGGCTGTGGAGTTTTGAGCGCCTTGAGTGAGGAGGTGCATGTTAGTTTTGTGTGGGTGCTCAAGCTGCTTGATTCCATCCCACTGGGCTCAATGGGCATTGGACCGGAAGTGAGCAAACAGGGTTTCCTAGATATCTGCCAGGACAGCTGATGGTATGTGAAGTGCATGAGGCAGGTGGAGTTGTTTTGGCACTGGAAGAGCTGTGCTGCTGCTTCGGGCAGTTGCCATTCACCACCACACTACCTTCCCTAGGTGTCATAGCCACTTTCAGACATATGTGCTGCCAGAGCCCTTGGTTTCCATGTCAGCGGGAAATGGCTTTGGCCCTGAACTTGTCTTTGGCTGTGGAGTTTTGAGCGCCTTGAGTGAGGAGGTGCATGTTAGTTTTGTGTGGGTGCTCAAGCTGCTTGATTCCATCCCACTGGGCTCAATGGGCATGGGACCGGAAGTGAGCAAACAGGGTTTCCTAGATAGCTGCCAGGACAGCTGATGGTATGTGAAGTGCATGAGGCAGGAGGAGTTTTTTGGCACTGGAAGAGCTGTGCTGCTGCTTCGGGCAGTTGCCATTCACCACCACACTACCTTCCCTAGGTGTCATAGCCACTTGCAGACATATGTGCTGCCAGAGCACTTGTTTTCTATGGCAGTGGGAAATGGCTTGGGCTCTGAACTTGTGTTTGGCTGTGGAGTTTTGAGCGCATTGAGTGAGGAGCTCCATGTTAGTTTTGTGTGGGTGCTCAAGCTGCTTGATTCCATCCCACTGGGCTCAATGGGCATGGGACCGGAAGTGAGCAAACAGGGTTTCCTAGAGAGCTGCCAGGACAGCTGATGGTATGTGAAGTTCATGAGGCAGGTGGAGTTGTTTTGGCACTGGAAGAGCTGTGCTGCTGCTTCGGGCAGTTGCCATTCACCACCACACTACCTTCCCTAGGTGTCATAGCCACTTTCAGACATATGTGCTGCCAGAGCACTTGGTTTCCATGGCAGCAGGAAATGGCTTGGGCTCTGAACTTGTCTTTGGCTGTGGAGTTTTGAGCGCCTTCAGTGAGGAGGTGCATGTTAGTTTTGTGTGGGTGCTCAAGCTGCTTGATTCCTTTCCACTGGGCTCAATGGGCATGGGACCGGAAGTGACCAAACAGGGTTTCCTAGATAGCTGCCAGGACAGCTGATGGTATGTGAAGTGCATGAGGCAGGTGGAGTTGTTTTGGCACTGGAAGAGCTGTGCTGCTGCTTTGGGCAGTTGCCATTCACCACCACACTACCTTCCCTAGGTGTCATAGCCACTTTCAGACATATGTGCTGCCAGAGCCCTTGGTTTCCATGGCAGCGGGAAATGGCATTGGCCTCTGAACTTGTCTTTGGCTGTGGAGTTTTGAGCGCCTTGAGTGAGGAGCTCCATGTTAGTTTTGTGTGGGTGCTCAAGCTGCTTGATTCCATCCCACTGGGCTCAATGGGCATGGGACCGGAAGTGAGCAAACAGGGTTTCCTAGATAGCTGCCAGGACAGCTGATGGTATGTGAAGTGCATGAGGCAGGTGGAGTTGTTTTGGCACTGGAAGAGCTGTGCTGCTGCTTCGGGCAGTTGCCATTCACCACCACACTACCTTCCCTAGGTGTCATAGCCACTTTCAGACATATGTGCTGCCAGAGCCCTTGGTTTCCATGGCAGCGGGAAATGGCTTGGGCGCTGAACTTGTGTTTGGCTGTGGAGCTTTGAGCGCATTGAGTGAGGAACTGCATGTTAGTTTTGTGTGGGTGCTCAAGCTGCTTGATTCTATCCCACTGGGCTCAATGGGCATGGGACCGGAAGTGACCAAACAGGGTTTCCTAGATAGCTGCCAGGACAGCTGATGGTATGTGAAGTGCATGAGGCAGGAGGAGTTGTTTTGGCACTGGAAGAGCTGTGCTGCTGCTTCGGGCAGTTGCCATTCACCACCACACTACCTTCCCTAGGTGTCATAGCCACTTGCAGACATATGTGCTGCCAGAGCCCTTGGTTTCCATGGCAGCGGGAAATGGCTTGGACGCTGAACTTGTCTTTGGCTGTGGAGTTTTGAGCGCCTTGAGTGAGGAGCTCCATGTTAGTTTTGTGTGGGTGCTCAAGCTGCTTGATTCCATCCCACTGGGCTCAATGGGCATGGGACCGGAAGTGACCAAACAGGGTTTCCTAGATAGCTGCCAGGACAGCTGATGGTATGTGAAGTGCATGAGGCAGGTGGAGTTGTTTTGGCACTGGAAGAGCTGTGCTGCTGCTTCGGGCAGTTGCCATTCACCACCACACTACCTTCCCTAGGTGTCATAGCCACTTTCAGACATATGTGCTGCCAGAGCCCTTGGTTTCCATGGCAGCGGGAAATGGCTTGGGCGCTGAACTTGTCTTTCCCTGTCGAGTTTTGAGCGCCTTGAGTGAGGAGCTCCATGTTAGTTTTGTGTGAGTGCTCAAGCTGCTTGATTCCATCCCACTGGGCTCAATGGGCATTGGACCGGAAGTGAGCAAACAGGGTTTCCTAGATAGCTGCCAGGACAGCTGATGGTATGTGAAGTGCATGAGGCAGGTGGAGTTGTTTTGGCACTGGAAGAGCTGTGCTGCTACTTCGTGCATTGCCATTCACCACCACACTACCTTCCCTAGGTGTCATAGCCACTTTCAGACATATGTGATGCCAGAGCACTTGGTTTCCATGGCAGCGGGAAATGGCGTTGGCCCTGAACTTGTCTTTGGCTGTGGAGTTTTGATCGCCTTGAGTGAGGAGCTGCATATTAGTTTTGTGTGGGTGCTCAAGCTGCTTGATTCCATCCCACTGGGCTCAATGGGCATGGGACCGGAAGTGAGCAAACAGGGTTTCCTAGATATCTGCCAGGACAGCTGATGGTATGTGAAGTGCATGAGGCAGGTGGAGTTGTTTTGGCACTGGAAGAGCTGTGCTGCTGCTTCGGGCAGTTGCCATTCACCACCACACTACCTTCCCTAGGTGTCATAGCCACTTTCAGACATATGTGCTGCCAGAGCCCTTGGTTTCCATGGCAGCGGGAAATGGCTTGGGCGCTGAACTTGTGTTTGGCTGTGGAGCTTTGAGCGCATTGAGTGAGGAACTGCATGTTAGTTTTGTGTGGGTGCTCAAGCTGCTTGATTCTATCCCACTGGGCTCAATGGGCATGGGACCGGAAGTGACCAAACAGGGTTTCCTAGATAGCTGCCAGGACAGCTGATGGTATGTGAAGTGCATGAGGCAGGAGGAGTTGTTTTGGCACTGGAAGAGCTGTGCTGCTGCTTCGGGCAGTTGCCATTCACCACCACACTACCTTCCCTAGGTGTCATAGCCACTTTCAGACATATGTGCTGCCAGAGCCCTTGGTTTCCATGGCAGCGGGAAATGGCTTGGACGCTGAACTTGTCTTTGGCTGTGGAGTTTTGAGCGCCTTGAGTGAGGAGCTCCATGTTAGTTTTGTGTGGGTGCTCAAGCTGCTTGATTCCATCCCACTGGGCTCAATGGGCATGGGACCGGAAGTGACCAAACAGGGTTTCCTAGATAGCTGCCAGGACAGCTGATGGTATGTGAAGTGCATGAGGCAGGTGGAGTTGTTTTGGCACTGGAAGAGCTGTGCTGCTGCTTCGGGCAGTTGCCATTCACCACCACACTACCTTCCCTAGGTGTCATAGCCACTTTCAGACATATGTGCTGCCAGAGCACTTGGTTTCCATGGCAGCGGGAAATGGCTTTGGCCCTGAACTTGCCTTAGGCTGTGGAGTTTTGAGCGCCTTCAGTGAGGAGCTCCATGTTAGTTTTGTGTGGGTGCTCAAGCTGCTTGATTCTATCCCACTGGGCTCAATGGGCATGGGACCTGAAGTGAGCAAACAGGGTTTCCTAGATAGCTGCCAGGACAGCTGATGGTATGTGAAGTGCAAGAGGCAGGTGGAGTTGTTTTGGCACTGGAAGAGCTGTGCTGCTGCTTCGGGCAGTTGCCATTCACCACCACACTACCTTCCCTAGGTGTCATAGCCACTTGCAGACATATGTGCTGCCAGAGCACTTGGTTTCCATGTCAGCGGGAAATGGCTTTGGCCCTGAACTTGTCTTTGGCTGTGGAGTTTTGAGCGCCGTCAGTGAGGAGCTCCATGTTAGTTTTGTGTGGGTGCTCAAGCTGCTTGATTCCATCCCACTGGGCTCAATGGGCATGGGACCGGAAGTGAGCAAACAGGGTTTCCTAGAGAGCTGCCAGGACAGCTGATGGTATGTGAAGTGCATGAGGCAGGTGGAGTTGTTTTGGCACTGGAAGAGCTGTGCTGCTGCTTCGGGCAGCTGCCATTAACCACCACACTACCTTCCCTAGGTGTCATAGCCACTTTCAGACATATGTGCTGCCAGAGCACTTGGTTTCCATGGCAGCAGGAAATGGCATTGGCCCTGAACTTGTCTTTGGCTGTGGAGTTTTGAGCGCCTTGAGTGAGGAGGTGCATGTTAGTTTTGTGTGGGTGCTCAAGCTGCTTGATTCCATCCCACTGGGCTCAATGGGCATGGGACCGGAAGTGAGCAAACAGGGTTTCCTAGATATCTGCCAGGACAGCTGATGGTATGTGAAGTGCATGAGGCAGGTGGAGTTGTTTTGGCACTGGAAGAGCTGTGCTGCTGCTTCGGGCAGCTGCCATTCACCACCACACTACCTTCCCTAGGTGTCATAGCCACTTTCAGACATATGTGCTGCCAGAGCACTTGGTTTCTATGGCAGTGGGAAATGGCTTGGGCTCTGAACTTGTGTTTGGCTGTGGAGTTTTGAGCGCATTGAGTGAGGAGCTCCATGTTAGTTTTGTGTGGGTGCTCAAGCTGCTTGATTCCATCCCACTGGGCTCAATGGGCATGGGACCGGAAGTGAGCAAACAGGGTTTCCTAGATAGCTGCCAGGACAGCTGATGGTATGTGAAGTGCATGAGGCAGGTGGAGTTGTTTTGGCACTGGAAGAGCTGTGCTGCTGCTTCGGGCAGTTGCCATTCACCACCACACTACCTTCCCTAGGTGTCATAGCCACTTTCAGACATATGTGCTGCCAGAGCCCTTGGTTTCCATGGCAGCGGGAAATGGCTTGGGCTCTGAACTTGTCATTGCCTGTGGAGTTTTAAGCGCCTTGAGTGAGGAGCTCCATGTTAGTTTTATGTGGGTGCTCAAGCTGCTTGATTCTATCCCACTGGGCTCAATGGGCATGGGACCGGAAGTGACCAAACAGGGTTTCCTAGATAGCTGCCACGACAGCTGATGGTATGTGAAGTGCATGAGGCAGGTGGAGTTGTTTTAGCACTGGAAGAGCTGTGCTGCTGCTTCGGGCAGTTGCCATTCACCACCACACTACCTTCCCTAGGTGTCATAGCCACTTTCAGACATATGTGCTGCCAGAGCCCATGGTTTCCATGGCAGCGGGAAATGGCTTGGGCGCTGAACTTGTCTTTGCCTGTGGAGGTTTGAGCGCCGTCAGTAAGGAGCTCCATGTTAGTTTTGTGTGGGTGCTCAAGCTGCTTGATTCCATCCCACTGGGCTCAATGGGCATGGGACCGGAAGTGACCAAAAAGTGTTTCCTAGATAGCTGCCAGGACAGCTGATGGTATGTGAAGTTCATGAGGCAGGTGGAGTTGTTTTGGCACTGGAAGAGCTGTGCTGCTGCTTCGGGCAGTTGCCATTCACCACCACACTACCTTCCCTAGGTGTCATAGCCACTTTCAGACATATGTGCTGCCAGAGCCCTTGGTTTCCATGGCAGCGGGAAATGGCTTGGGCGCTGAACTTGTCTTTGGCTGTGGCGTTTTAAGCGCCTTGAGTGAGGAGCTCCATGTTAGTTTTGTGTGGGTGCTCAAGCTGCTTGATTCCATCCCACTGGGCTCAATGGGCATGGGACCGGAAGTGAGCAAACAGGGTTTCCTAGATAGCTGCCAGGACAGCTGATGGTATGTGAAGTTCATGAGGCAGGTGGAGTTGTTTTGGCACTGGAAGAGCTGTGCTGCTGCTTCGGGCAGTTGCCATTCACCACCACACTACCTTCCCTAGGTGTCATAGCCACTTTCAGACATATGTGCTGCCAGAGCACTTGGTTTCCATGGCAGTGGGAAATGGCATTGGACCTGAACTTGTCTTTGCCTGTGGAGTTTTAAGCGCCGTCAGTGAGGAGCTCCATGTTAGTTTTGTGTGGGTGCTCAAGCTGCTTGATTCCATCCCACTGGGCTCAATGGGCATGGGACCGGAAGTGAGCAAACAGGGTTTCCTAGATAGCTGCCAGGACAGCTGATGGTATGTGAAGTTCATGAGGCAGGTGGAGTAGTTTTGGCACTGGAAGAGCTGTGCTGCTGCTTCGGGCAGTTGCCATTCACCACCACACTACCTTCCCTAGGTGTCATAGCCACTTTCAGACATATGTGCTGCCAGAGCACTTGGTTTCCATGGCAGCGGGAAATGGCTTTGGCCCTGAACTTGCCTTTGGCTGTGGAGTTTTGAGTGCCTTCAGTGAGGAGCTCCATGTTAGTTTTGTGTGGGTGCTCAAGCTGCTTGATTCCATCCCACTGGGCTCAATGGGCATGGGACCGGAAGTGAGCAAACAGGGTTTCCTAGATAGCTGCCAGGACAGCTGATGGTATGTGAAGTGCATGAGGCAGGTGGAGTTGTTTTGGCACTGGAAGAGCTGTGCTGCTGCTTCGGGCAGCTGCCATTCACCACCACACTACCTTCCCTAGGTGTCATAGCCACTTTCAGACATATGTGCTGCCAGAGCCCTTGGTTTCCATGGCAGCGGGAAATGGCATTGGCCCTGAACTTGTCTTTGGCTGTGGAGTTTTGAGTACCTTGAGTGAGGAGCTCCATGTTAGTTTTGTGTGGGTGCTCAAGCTGCTTGATTCCATCCCACTGAGCTCAATGGGCATTGGACCGGAAGTGAGCAAACAGGGTTTCCTAGATATCTGCCAGGACAGCTGATGGTATGTGAAGTTCATGAGGCAGTTGGAGTTGTTTTGGCACTGGAAGAGCTGTGCTGCTGCTTCGGGCAGTTGCCATTAACCACCACACTACCTTCCCTAGGTGTCATAGCCACTTTCAGACATATGTGCTGCCAGAGCCCTTGGTTTCCATGTCAGCGGGAAATGGCTTTGGCCCTGAACTTGTCTTTGCCTGTGGAGTTTTGAGCGCCTTGAGTGAGGAGGTGCATGTTAGTTTTCTGTTGGTGCTCAAGCTGCTTGATTCCATCCCACTGGGCTCAATGGGCATGGGACCGGAAGTGAGCAAACAGGGTTTCCTAGATAGCTGCCAGGACAGCTGATGGTATGTGAAGTGCATGAGGCAGGAGGAGTTTTTTGGCACTGGAAGAGCTGTGCTGCTGCTTCGGGCAGTTGCCATTCACCACCACACTACCTTCCCTAGGTGTCATAGCCACTTTCAGACATATGTGCTGCCAGAGCACTTGGTTTCCATGGCAGTGGGAAATGGCTTTGCCTCTGAACTTGTGTTTGGCTGTGGAGTTTTGAGCGCCTTGAGTGAGGAGCTGCATGTTAGTTTTGTGTGGGTGCTCAAGCTGCTTGATTCCATCCCACTGGGCTCAATGGGCATTGGACCGGAAGTGAGCAAACAGGGTTTCCTAGAGAGCTGCCAGGACAGCTGATGGTATGTGAAGTGCATGAGGCAGGTGGAGTTGTTTTGGCACTGGAAGAGCTGTGCTGCTGCTTCGGGCAGTTGCCATTCACCACCACACTACCTTCCCTAGGTGTCATAGCCACTTGCAGACATATGTGCTGCCAGAGCACTTGGTTTCCATGGCAGCGGGAAATGGCTTGGGCGCTGAACTTGTCTTTGGCTGTGGAGCTTTAAGCGCATTGAGTGAGGAGCTCCATGTTAGTTTTGTGTGGGTGCTCAAGCTGCTTGATTCCATCCCACTGGGCTCAATGGGCATGGGACCGGAAGTGAGCAAACAGGGTTTCCTAGATAGCTGCCAGGACAGCTGATGGTATGTGAAGTGCATGAGGCAGGTGGAGTTGTTTTGGCACTGGAAGAGCTGTGCTGCTGCTTCGGGCAGTTGCCATTCACCACCACACTACCTTCCCTAGGTGTCATAGCCACTTTCAGACATATGTGCTGCCAGAGCCCTTGGTTTCCATGGCAGGGTGAAATGGCATTGGGCCTGAACTTGTCTTTGCCTGTGGAGTTTTGAGCGCCGTCAGTGAGGAGCTCCATGTTAGTTTTGTGTGGGTGCTCAAGCTGCTTGATTCTATCCCACTGGGCTCAATGGACATGGGACCGGAAGTGAGCAAACAGGGTTTCCTAGATAGCTGCCAGGACAGCTGATGGTATGTGAAGTGCATGAGGCAGGTGGAGTTGTTTTGGCACTGGAAGAGCTGTGCTGCTGCTTCGGGCAGTTGCCATTCACCACCACACTACCTTCCCTAGGTGTCATAGCCACTTTCAGACATATGTGCTGCCAGAGCCCTTGGTTTCCATGGCAGCGGGAAATGGCTTTGGACCTGAACTTGTCTTTGGCTTTGGAGTTTTGAGCGCCGTCAGTGAGGAGCTGCATGTTAGTTTTGTGTGGGTGCTCAAGCTGCTTGATTCCATCCCACTGGGCTCAATGGGCATGGGACCGGAAGTGAGCAAACAGGGTTTCCTAGATATCTGCCAGGACAGCTGATGGTATGTGAAGTGCATGAGGCAGGTGGAGTTGTTTTGGCACTGGAAGAGCTGTGCTGCTGCTTCGGGCAGTTGCCATTCACCACCACACTACCTTCCCTAGGTGTCATAGCCACTTTCAGACATATGTGCTGCCAGAGCCCTTGGTTTCCATGGCAGCGGGAAATGGCTTGGGCCCTGAACTTGTGTTTGGCTGTGGAGCTTTGAGCGCATTGAGTGAGGAACTGCATGTTAGTTTTGTGTGGGTGCTCAAGCTGCTTGATTCCATCCCACTGGGCTCAATGGGCATGGGACCGGAAGTGACCAAACAGGGTTTCCTAGATAGCTGCCAGGACAGCTGATGGTATGTGAAGTGCATGAGGCAGGAGGAGTTGTTTTGGCACTGGAAGAGCTGTGCTGCTGCTTCGGGCAGTTGCCATTCACCACCACACTACCTTCCCTAGGTGTCATAGCCACTTTCAGACATATGTGCTGCCAGAGCCCTTGGTTTCCATGGCAGCGGGAAATGGCTTGGACGCTGAACTTGTCTTTGGCTGTGGAGTTTTGAGCGCCTTGAGTGAGGAGCTCCATGTTAGTTTTGTGTGGGTGCTCAAGCTGCTTGATTCCATCCCACTGGGCTCAATGGGCATGGGACCGGAAGTGACCAAACAGGGTTTCCTAGATAGCTGCCAGGACAGCTGATGGTATGTGAAGTGCATGAGGCAGGTGGAGTTGTTTTGGCACTGGAAGAGCTGTGCTGCTGCTTCGGGCAGTTGCCATTCACCACCACACTACCTTCCCTAGGTGTCATAGCCACTTTCAGACATATGTGCTGCCAGAGCCCTTGGTTTCCATGGCAGCGGGAAATGGCTTGGGCGCTGAACTTGTCTTTGGCTGTCGAGTTTTGAGCGCCTTGAGTGAGGAGCTCCATGTTAGTTTTGTGTGAGTGCTCAAGCTGCTTGATTCCATCCCACTGGGCTCAATGGGCATTGGACCGGAAGTGAGCAAACAGGGTTTCCTAGATAGCTGCCAGGACAGCTGATGGTATGTGAAGTGCAAGAGGCAGGTGGAGTTGTTTTGGCACTGGAAGAGCTGTGCTGCTGCTTCGGGCAGTTGCCATTCACCACCACACTACCTTCCCTAGGTGTCATAGCCACTTGCAGACATATGTGCTGCCAGAGCACTTGGTTTCCATGTCAGCGGGAAATGGCTTTGGCCCTGAACTTGTCTTTGGCTGTGGAGTTTTGAGCGCCTTCAGTGAGGAGGTGCATGTTAGTTTTGTGTGGGTGCTCAAGCTGCTTGATTCCATCCCACTGGGCTCAATGGGCATTGGACCGGAAGTGAGCAAACAGGGTTTCCTAGAGAGCTGCCAGGACAGCTGATGGTATGTGAAGTGCATGAGGCAGGTGGAGTTGTTTTGGCACTGGAAGAGCTGTGCTGCTGCTTCGGGCAGCTGCCATTAACCACCACACTACCTTCCCTAGGTGTCATAGCCACTTTCAGACATATGTGCTGCCAGAGCACTTGGTTTCCATGGCAGCGGGAAATGGCATTGGCCCTGAACTTGTCTTTGGCTGTGGAGTTTTGAGCGCCTTGAGTGAGGAGGTGCATGTTAGTTTTGTGTGGGTGCTCAAGCTGCTTGATTCCATCCCACTGGGCTCAATGGGCATTGGACCGGAAGTGAGCAAACAGGGTTTCCTAGATATCTGCCAGGACAGCTGATGGTATGTGAAGTGCATGAGGCAGGTGGAGTTGTTTTGGCACTGGAAGAGCTGTGCTGCTGCTTCGGGCAGTTGCCATTAACCACCACACTACCTTCCCTAGGTGTCATAGCCACTTTCAGACATATGTGCTGCCAGAGCCCTTGGTTTCCATGTCAGCGGGAAATGGCTTTGGCCCTGAACTTGTCTTTGCCTGTGGAGTTTTGAGCGCCTTGAGTGAGGAGGTGCATGTTAGTTTTGTGTGGGTGCTCAAGCTGCTTGATTCCATCCCACTGGGCTCAATGGGCATGGGACCGGAAGTGAGCAAGCAGGGTTTCCTAGATAGCTGCCAGGACAGCTGATGGTATGTGAAGTGCATGAGGCAGGAGGAGTTTTTTGGCACTGGAAGAGCTGTGCTGCTGCTTCGGGCAGTTGCCATTCACCACCACACTACCTTCCCTAGGTGTCATAGCCACTTTCAGACATATGTGCTGCCAGAGCACTTGGTTTCTATGGCAGTGGGAAATGGCTTGGGCTCTGAACTTGTGTTTGGCTGTGGAGTTTTGAGCGCATTGAGTGAGGAGCTCCATGTTAGTTTTGTGTGGGTGCTCAAGCTGCTTGATTCCATCCCACTGGGCTCAATGGGCATGGGACCGGAAGTGAGCAAACAGGGTTTCCTAGATAGCTGCCAGGACAGCTGATGGTATGTGAAGTGCATGAGGCAGGTGGAGTTGTTTTGGCACTGGAAGAGCTGTGCTGCTGCTTCGGGCAGTTGCCATTCACCACCACACTACCTTCCCTAGGTGTCATAGCCACTTTCAGACATATGTGCTGCCAGAGCCCTTGGTTTCCATGGCAGCGGGAAATGGCTTGGGCTCTGAACTTGTCTTTGTCTGTGGAGCTTTGAGCGCATTGAGTGAGGAGCTGCATGTTAGTTTTGTGTGGGTGCTCAAGCTGCTTGATTCTATCCCACTGGGCTCAATGGGCATTGGACCGGAAGTGAGCAAACAGGGTTTCCTAGAGAGCTGCCAGGACAGCTTATGGTATGTGAAGTGCATGAGGCAGGTGGAGTTGTTTTGGCACTGGAAGAGCTGTGCTGCTGCTTCGGGCAGTTGCCATTCACCACCACACTACCTTCCCTAGGTGTCATAGCCACTTTCAGACATATGTGCTGCCAGAGCACTTGGTTTCCATGGCAGCGGGAAATGGCTTGGGCGCTGAACTTGTCTTTGCCTGTGAAGGTTTGAGCGCCGTCAGTGAGGAGCTCCATGTTAGTTTTGTGTGGGTGCTCAAGCTGCTTGATTCCATCCCACTGGGCTCAATGGGCATGGGACCGGAAGTGACCAAAAAGTGTTTCCTAGATAGCTGCCAGGACAGCTGATGGTATGTGAAGTTCATGAGGCAGGTGGAGTTGTTTTGGCACTGGAAGAGCTGTGCTGCTGCTTCGGGCAGTTGCCATTCACCACCACACTACCTTCCCTAGGTGTCATAGCCACTTTCAGACATATGTGCTGCCAGAGCACTTGGTTTCCATGGCAGCGGGAAATGGCTTGGGCGCTGAACTTGTCTTTGCCTGTGGAGTTTTAAGCGCCTTGAGTGAGGAGCTCCATGTTAGTTTTATGTGGGTGCTCAAGCTGCTTGATTCTATCCCACTGGGCTCAATGGGCATGGGACCGGAAGTGACCAAACAGGGTTTCCTAGATAGCTGCCACGACAGCTGATGGTATGTGAAGTGCATGAGGCAGGTGGAGTTGTTTTAGCACTGGAAGAGCTGTGCTGCTGCTTCGGGCAGTTGCCATTCACCACCACACTACCTTCCCTAGGTGTCATAGCCACTTTCAGACATATGTGCTGCCAGAGCCCTTGGTTTCCATGGCAGCGGGAAATGGCTTGGGCGCTGAACTTGTCTTTGCCTGTGGAGGTTTGAGCGCCGTCAGTAAGGAGCTCCATGTTAGTTTTGTGTGGGTGCTCAAGCTGCTTGATTCCATCCCACTGGGCTCAATGGGCATGGGACCGGAAGTGACCAAAAAGTGTTTCCTAGATAGCTGCCAGGACAGCTGATGGTATGTGAAGTTCATGAGGCAGGTGGAGTTGTTTTGGCACTGGAAGAGCTGTGCTGCTGCTTCGGGCAGTTGCCATTCACCACCACACTACCTTCCCTAGGTGTCATAGCCACTTTCAGACATATGTGCTGCCAGAGCCCTTGGTTTCCATGGCAGCGGGAAATGGCTTGGGCGCTGAACTTGTCTTTGGCTGTGGCGTTTTAAGCGCCTTGAGTGAGGAGCTCCATGTTAGTTTTGTGTGGGTGCTCAAGCTGCTTGATTCTATCCCACTGGGCTCAATGGGCATGGGACCGGAAGTGAGCAAACAGGGTTTCCTAGATAGCTGCCAGGACAGCTGATGGTATGTGAAGTGCATGAGGCAGGTGGAGTTGTTTTGGCACTGGAAGAGCTGTGCTGCTGCTTCGGGCAGTTGCCATTCACCACCACACTACCTTCCCTAGGTGTCATAGCCACTTTCAGACATATGTGCTGCCAGAGCACTTGGTATCCATGGCAGTGGGAAATGGCTTGGGCTCTGAACTTCTGTTTGGCTGTGGAGTTTTGAGCGCATTGAGTGAGGAGCTCCATGTTAGTTTTGTGTGGGTGCTCAAGCTGCTTGATTCCATCCCACTGGGCTCAATGGGCATGGGACCGGAAGTGAGCAAACAGGGTTTCCTAGATAGCTGCCAGGACAGCTGATGGTATGTGAAGTTCATGAGGCAGGTGGAGTAGTTTTGGCACTGGAAGAGCTGTGCTGCTGCTTCGGGCAGTTGCCATTCACCACCACACTACCTTCCCTAGGTGTCATAGCCACTTGCAGACATATGTGCTGCCAGAGCACTTGGTTTCCATGGCAGCGGGAAATGGCTTTGGCCCTGAACTTGCCTTTGGCTGTGGAGTTTTGAGTGCCTTCAGTGAGGAGCTCCATGTTAGTTTTGTGTGGGTGCTCAAGCTGCTTGATTCCATCCCACTGGGCTCAATGGGCATGGGACCGGAAGTGAGCAAACAGGGTTTCCTAGATAGCTGCCAGGACAGCTGATGGTATGTGAAGTGCATGAGGCAGGTGGAGTTGTTTTGGCACTGGAAGAGCTGTGCTGCTGCTTCGGGCAGCTGCCATTCACCACCACACTACCTTCCCTAGGTGTCATAGCCACTTTCAGACATATGTGCTGCCAGAGCCCTTGGTTTCCATGGCAGCGGGAAATGGCATTGGCCCTGAACTTGTCTTTGGCTGTGGAGTTTTGAGTACCTTGAGTGAGGAGCTCCATGTTAGTTTTGTGTGGGTGCTCAAGCTGCTTGATTCCATCCCACTGAGCTCAATGGGCATTGGACCGGAAGTGAGCAAACAGGGTTTCCTAGATATCTGCCAGGACAGCTGATGGTATGTGAAGTTCATGAGGCAGGTGGAGTTGTTTTGGCACTGGAAGAGCTGTGCTGCTGCTTCGGGCAGTTGCCATTAACCACCACACTACCTTCCCTAGGTGTCATAGCCACTTTCAGACATATGTGCTGCCAGAGCCCTTGGTTTCCATGTCAGCGGGAAATGGCTTTGGCCCTGAACTTGTCTTTGCCTGTGGAGTTTTGAGCGCCTTGAGTGAGGAGGTGCATGTTAGTTTTCTGTTGGTGCTCAAGCTGCTTGATTCCATCCCACTGGGCTCAATGGGCATGGGACCGGAAGTGAGCAAAGAGGGTTTCCTAGATAGCTGCCAGGACAGCTGATGGTATGTGAAGTGCATGAGGCAGGAGGAGTTTTTTGGCACTGGAAGAGCTGTGCTGCTGCTTCGGGCAGTTGCCATTCACCACCACACTACCTTCCCTAGGTGTCATAGCCACTTTCAGACATATGTGCTGCCAGAGCACTTGGTTTCCATGGCAGTGGGAAATGGCTTTGCCTCTGAACTTGTGTTTGGCTGTGGAGTTTTGAGCGCCTTGAGTGAGGAGCTGCATGTTAGTTTTGTGTGGGTGCTCAAGCTGCTTGATTCCATCCCACTGGGCTCAATGGGCATTGGACCGGAAGTGAGCAAACAGGGTTTCCTAGAGAGCTGCCAGGACAGCTGATGGTATGTGAAGTGCATGAGGCAGGTGGAGTTGTTTTGGCACTGGAAGAGCTGTGCTGCTGCTTCGGGCAGTTGCCATTCACCACCACACTACCTTCCCTAGGTGTCATAGCCACTTGCAGACATATGTGCTGCCAGAGCACTTGGTTTCCATGGCAGCGGGAAATGGCTTGGGCGCTGAACTTGTCTTTGGCTGTGGAGCTTTAAGCGCATTGAGTGAGGAGCTCCATGTTAGTTTTGTGTGGGTGCTCAAGCTGCTTGATTCCATCCCACTGGGCTCAATGGGCATGGGACCGGAAGTGAGCAAACAGGGTTTCCTAGATAGCTGCCAGGACAGCTGATGGTATGTGAAGTGCATGAGGCAGGTGGAGTTGTTTTGGCACTGGAAGAGCTGTGCTGCTGCTTCGGGCAGTTGCCATTCACCACCACACTACCTTCCCTAGGTGTCATAGCCACTTTCAGACATATGTGCTGCCAGAGCCCTTGGTTTCCATGGCAGGGTGAAATGGCATTGGGCCTGAACTTGTCTTTGCCTGTGGAGTTTTGAGCGCCGTCAGTGAGGAGCTCCATGTTAGTTTTGTGTGGGTGCTCAAGCTGCTTGATTCTATCCCACTGGGCTCAATGGACATGGGACCGGAAGTGAGCAAACAGGGTTTCCTAGATAGCTGCCAGGACAGCTGATGGTATGTGAAGTGCATGAGGCAGGTGGAGTTGTTTTGGCACTGGAAGAGCTGTGCTGCTGCTTCGAGCAGTTGCCATTCACCACCACACTACCTTCCCTAGGTGTCATAGCCACTTTCAGACATATGTGCTGCCAGAGCACTTGGTTTCCATGGCAGCGGGAAATGGCTTTGGACCTGAACTTGTCTTTGGCTTTGGAGTTTTGAGCGCCGTCAGTGAGGAGCTGCATGTTAGTTTTGTGTGGGTGCTCAAGCTGCTTGATTCCATCCCACTGGGCTCAATGGGCATGGGACCGGAAGTGAGCAAACAGGGTTTCCTAGATAGCTGCCAGGACAGCTGATGGTATGTGAAGTGCATGAGGCAGGTGGAGTTGTTTTGGCACTGGAAGAGCTGTGCTGCTGCTTCGGGCAGTTGCCATTCACCACCACACTACCTTCCCTAGGTGTCATAGCCACTTTCAGACATATGTGCTGCCAGAGCACTTGGTTTCCATGGCAGCGGGAAATGGCTTTGGCCCAGAACTTGTCTTTGGCTGTGGAGTTTTGAGCGCCTGGAGTGAGGAGCTGCATGTTAGTTTTGTGTGGGTGCTCAAGCTGCTTGATTCCATCCCACTGGGCTCAATGGGCATGGGACCGGAAGTGAGCAAACAGGGTTTCCTAGATAGCTGCCAGGACAGCTGATGGTATGTGAAGTTCATGAGGCAGGTGGAGCTGTTTTGGCACTGGAAGAGCTGTGCTGCTGCTTCGGGCAGTTGCCATTCACCACCACACTACCTTCCCTAGGTGTCATAGCCACTTTCAGACATATGTGCTGCCAGAGCACTTGGTTTCCATGGCAGCTGGAAATGGCTTGGGCGCTGAACTTGTCTTTGCCTGTGGAGCTGTGAGAGCCTTGAGTGAGGAGCTCCATGTTAGTTTTGTGTGGGTGCTCAAGCTGCTTGATTCCATCCCACTGGGCTCAATGGGCATTGGACCGGAAGTGAGCAAACAGGGTTTCCTAGAGAGCTGCCAGGACAGCTGATGGTATGTGAAGTGCATGAGGCAGGTGGAGTTGTTTTGGCACTGGAAGAGCTGTGCTGCTGCTTCGGGCAGTTGCCATTCACCACCACACTACCTTCCCTAGGTGTCATAGCCACTTTCAGACATATGTGCTGCCAGAGCCCTTGGTTTCCATGGCAGTGTGAAATGGCATTGGGCCTGAACTTGTCTTTGCCTGTGGAGTTTTGAGCGCCGTCAGTGAGGAGCTCCATGTTAGTTTTGTGTGGGTGCTCAAGCTGCTTGATTCTATCCCACTGGGCTCAATGGACATGGGACCGGAAGTGAGCAAACAGGGTTTCCTAGATAGCTGCCAGGACAGCTGATGGTATGTGAAGTGCATGAGGCATTTGGAGTTGTTTTGGCACTGGAAGAGCTGTGCTGCTGCTTCGGGCAGTTGCCATTCACCACCACACTACCTTCCCTAGGTGTCATAGCCACTTTCAGACATATGTGCTGCCAGAGCCCTTAGTTTCCATGGCAGCGGGAAATGGCTTGGGCCCTGAACTTGTCTTTGGCTGTGGAGTTTTGAGCGCCTTGAGTGAGGAGCTGCATGTTACTTTTGTGTGGGTGCTCAAGCTGCTTGATTCCATCCCACTGGGCTCAATGGGCATGGGACCGGAAGTGAGCAAACAGGGTTTCCTAGATAGCTGCCAGGACAGCTGATGGTATGTGAAGTGCATGAGGCAGGTGGAGTTGTTTTGGCACTGGAAGAGCTGTGCTGCTGCTTAGGGCAGTTGCCATTCACCACCACACTACCTTCCCTAGGTGTCATAGCCACTTTCAGACATATGTGCTGCCAGAGCACTTGGTTTCCATGGCAGCGGGAAATGGCTTTGGCCCAGAACTTGTCTTTGGCTGTGGAGTTTTGAGCGCCTGGAGTGAGGAGCTGCATGTTAGTTTTGTGTGGGTGCTCAAGCTGCTTGATTCCATCCCACTGGGCTCAATGGGCATGGGACCGGAAGTGAGCAAACAGGGTTTCCTAGATAGCTGCCAGGACAGCTGATGGTATGTGAAGTTCATGAGGCAGGTGGAGCTGTTTTGGCACTGGAAGAGCTGTGCTGCTGCTTCGGGCAGTTGCCATTCACCACCACACTACCTTCCCTAGGTGTCATAGCCACTTGCAGACATATGTGCTGCCAGAGCACTTGGTTTCCATGGCAGCTGGAAATGGCTTGGGCGCTGAACTTGTCTTTGCCTGTGGAGCTGTGAGAGCCTTGAGTGAGGAGCTGCATCTTTGTTTTGTGTGGGTGCTCAAGCTGCTTGATTCCATCCCACTGGGCTCAATGGGCATGGGACCGGAAGTGAGCAAACAGGGTTTCCTAGATAGCGGCCAGGACAGCTGATGGTATGTGAAGTTCATGAGGCAGGTGGAGTTGTTTTGGCACTGGAAGAGCTGTGCTGCTGCTTCGGGCAGTTGCCATTCACCACCAAACTACCTTCCCTAGGTGTCATAGCCACTTTCAGACATATGTGCTGCCAGAGCCCTTGGTTTCCATGGCAGCGGGAAATGGTTTGGGCTCTGAACTTGTCTTTGGCTGTGGAGTTTTGAGCGCCTTGAGTGAGGAGGTGCATGTTAGTTTTGTATGGGTGCTCAAGCTGCTTGATTCCATCCCACTGGGCTCAATGGGCATGGGACCGGAAGTGAGCAAACAGGGTTTCCTGGATAACGGCCAGGAGGGCTGATGGTATGTGAAGTGCATGAGGCAGGTGGAGTTGTTTTGGCACTGGAAGAGCTGTGCTGCTGCTTCGGGCAGTTGCCATTCACCACCACACTACCTTCCCTAGGTGTCATAGCCACTTTCAGACATATGTGCTGCCAGAGCACTTGGTTTCCATGGCAGCGGGAAATGGCGTTGGCCCTGAACTTGTCTTTGGCTGTGGAGTTTTGAGCGCCTTGAGTGAGGAGCTGCATCTTTGTTTTGTGTTGGTGTTCAAGCTGCTTGATTCCATCCCGCTGGGCTCAATGGGCATTGGACCGGATGTGAGCAAACAGGGTTTCCTAGATAGCTGCCAGGACAGCTGATGGTATGTGAAGTGCATGAGGCAGGTGGAGTTGTTTTGGCACTGGAAGAGCTGTGCTGCTGCTTCGGGCAGTTGCCATTCACCACCACACTACCTTCCCTAGGTGTCATAGCCACTTTCAGACATATGTGCTGCCAGAGCCCTTGGTTTCCATGGCAGCGGGAAATGGCTTTGGACCTGAACTTGTCTTTGGCTTTGGAGTTTTGAGCGCCGTCAGTGAGGAGCTGCATGTTAGTTTTGTGTGAGTGCTCAAGCTGCTTGATTCCATCCCACTGGGCTCAATGGGCATGGGACCGGAAGTGAGCAAACAGGGTTTCCTAGATAGCTGCCAGGACAGCTGATGGTATGTGAAGTTCATGAGGCAGGTGGAGTTGTTTTGGCACTGGAAGAGCTGTGCTGCTGCTTCGGGCAGTTGCCATTCACCACCACACTACCTTCCCTAGGTGTCATAGCCACTTTCAGACATATGTGCTGCCAGAGCCCTTGGTTTCCATGGCAGCGGGAAATGGCTTGGGCCCTGAACTTGTCTTTGGCTGTGGAGTTTTGAGCGCCTTGAGTGAGGAGCTGCATGTTAGTTTTGTGTGGGTGCTCAAGCTGCTTGATTCCATCCCACTGGGCTCAATGGGCATGGGACCGGAAGTGAGCAAACAGGGTTTCCTAGATAGCTGCCAGGACAGCTGATGGTATGTGAAGTGCATGAGGCAGGTGGAGTTGTTTTGGCACTGGAAGAGCTGTGCTGCTGCTTCGGGCAGTTGCCATTCACCACCACACTACCTTCCCTAGGTGTCATAGCCACTTTCAGACATATGTGCTGCCAGAGCCCTTGGTTTCCATGGCAGCGGGAAATGGCTTTGGACCTGAACTTGTCTTTGGTTTTGGAGTTTTGAGCGCCGTCAGTGAGGAGCTGCATGTTAGTTTTGTGTGGGTGCTCAAGCTGCTTGATTCCATCCCACTGGGCTCAATGGGCATGGGACCGGAAGTGAGCAAACAGGGTTTCCTAGATAGCTGCCAGGACAGCTGATGGTATGTGAAGTGCATGAGGCAGGTGGAGTTGTTTTGGCACTGGAAGAGCTGTGCTGCTGCTTCGGGCAGTTGCCATTCACCACCACACTACCTTCCCTAGGTGTCATAGCCACTTTCAGACATATGTGCTGCCAGAGCCCTTGGTTTCCATGGCAGCGGGAAATGGCTTTGGACCTGAACTTGTCTTTGGCTGTGGAGTTTTGAGCGCCTGGAGTGAGGAGCTGCATGTTAGTTTTGTGTGGGTGCTCAAGCTGCTTGATTCCATCCCACTGGGCTCAATGGGCATGGGACCGGAAGTGAGCAAACAGGGTTTCCTAGATAGCTGCCAGGACAGCTGATGGTATGTGAAGTTCATGAGGCAGGTGGAGCTGTTTTGGCACTGGAAGAGCTGTGCTGCTGCTTCGGGCAGTTGCCATTCACCACCACACTACCTTCCCTAGGTGTCATAGCCACTTTCAGACATATGTGCTGCCAGAGCCCTTGGTTTCCATGGCAGCGGGAAATGGCATTGGCCCTGAACTTGTCTTTGGCTGTGGAGTTTTGAGTACCTTGAGTGAGGAGCTCCATGTTAGTTTTGTGTGGGTGCTCAAGCTGCTTGATTCCATCCCACTGAGCTCAATGGGCATTGGACCGGAAGTGAGCAAACAGGGTTTCCTAGATATCTGCCAGGACAGCTGATGGTATGTGAAGTTCATGAGGCAGGTGGAGTTGTTTTGGCACTGGAAGAGCTGTGCTGCTGCTTCGGGCAGTTGCCATTAACCACCACACTACCTTCCCTAGGTGTCATAGCCACTTTCAGACATATGTGCTGCCAGAGCCCTTGGTTTCCATGTCAGCGGGAAATGGCTTTGGCCCTGAACTTGTCTTTGCCTGTGGAGTTTTGAGCGCCTTGAGTGAGGAGGTGCAGGTTAGTTTTCTGTTGGTGCTCAAGCTGCTTGATTCCATCCCACTGGGCTCAATGGGCATGGGACCGGAAGTGAGCAAACAGGGTTTCCTAGATAGCTGCCAGGACAGCTGATGGTATGTGAAGTGCATGAGGCAGGAGGAGTTTTTTGGCACTGGAAGAGCTGTGCTGCTGCTTCGGGCAGTTGCCATTCACCACCACACTACCTTCCCTAGGTGTCATAGCCACTTGCAGACATATGTGCTGCCAGAGCACTTGGTTTCCATGGCAGCGGGAAATGGCTTGGGCGCTGAACTTGTCTTTGGCTGTGGAGCTTTAAGCGCATTGAGTGAGGAGCTCCATGTTAGTTTTGTGTGGGTGCTCAAGCTGCTTGATTCCATCCCACTGGGCTCAATGGGCATGGGACCGGAAGTGAGCAAACAGGGTTTCCTAGATAGCTGCCAGGACAGCTGATGGTATGTGAAGTGCATGAGGCAGGTGGAGTTGTTTTGGCACTGGAAGAGCTGTGCTGCTGCTTCGGGCAGTTGCCATTCACCACCACACTACCTTCCCTAGGTGTCATAGCCACTTTCAGACATATGTGCTGCCAGAGCCCTTGGTTTCCATGGCAGGGTGAAATGGCATTGGGCCTGAACTTGTCTTTGCCTGTGGAGTTTTGAGCGCCGTCAGTGAGGAGCTCCATGTTAGTTTTGTGTGGGTGCTCAAGCTGCTTGATTCTATCCCACTGGGCTCAATGGGCATGGGACCGGAAGTGAGCAAACAGGGTTTCCTAGATAGCTGCCAGGACAGCTGATGGTATGTGAAGTGCATGAGGCAGGTGGAGTTGTTTTGGCACTGGAAGAGCTGTGCTGCTGCTTCGGGCAGTTGCCATTCACCACCACACTACCTTCCCTAGGTGTCATAGCCACTTTCAGACATATGTGCTGCCAGAGCCCTTGGTTTCCATGGCAGCGGGAAATGGCTTTGGACCTGAACTTGTCTTTGGCTTTGGAGTTTTGAGCGCCGTCAGTGAGGAGCTGCATGTTAGTTTTGTGTGGGTGCTCAAGCTGCTTGATTCCATCCCACTGGGCTCAATGGGCATGGGACCGGAAGTGAGCAAACAGGGTTTCCTAGATAGCTGCCAGGACAGCTGATGGTATGTGAAGTGCATGAGGCAGGTGGAGTTGTTTTGGCACTGGAAGAGCTGTGCTGCTGCTTCGGGCAGTTGCCATTCACCACCACACTACCTTCCCTAGGTGTCATAGCCACTTTCAGACATATGTGCTGCCAGAGCACTTGGTTTCCATGGCAGCGGGAAATGGCTTTGGCCCAGAACTTGTCTTTGCCTGTGGAGCTGTGAGAGCCTTGAGTGAGGAGCTGCATCTTTGTTTTGTGTGGGTGCTCAAGCTGCTTGATTCCATCCCACTGGGCTCAATGGGCATTGGACCGGAAGTGAGCAAACAGGGTTTCCTAGAGAGCTGCCAGGACAGCTGATGGTATGTGAAGTGCATGAGGCAGGTGGAGTTGTTTTGGCACTGGAAGAGCTGTGCTGCTGCTTCGGGCAGTTGCCATTCACCACCACACTACCTTCCCTAGGTGTCATAGCCACTTTCAGACATATGTGCTGCCAGAGCACTTGGTTTCCATGGCAGCGGGAAATGGCTTTGGCCCAGAACTTGTCTTTGGCTGTGGAGTTTTGAGCGCCTGGAGTGAGGAGCTGCATGTTAGTTTTGTGTGGGTGCTCAAGCTGCTTGATTCCATCCCACTGGGCTCAATGGGCATGGGACCGGAAGTGAGCAAACAGGGTTTCCTAGATAGCTGCCAGGACAGCTGATGGTATGTGAAGTTCATGAGGCAGGTGGAGCTGTTTTGGCACTGGAAGAGCTGTGCTGCTGCTTCGGGCAGTTGCCATTCACCACCACACTACCTTCCCTAGGTGTCATAGCCACTTTCAGACATATGTGCTGCCAGAGCACTTGGTTTCCATGGCAGCTGGAAATGGCTTGGGCGCTGAACTTGTCTTTGCCTGTGGAGCTGTGAGAGCCTTGAGTGAGGAGCTGCATCTTTGTTTTGTGTGGGTGCTCAAGCTGCTTGATTCCATCCCACTGGGCTCAATGGGCATTGGACCGGAAGTGAGCAAACAGGGTTTCCTAGAGAGCTGCCAGGACAGCTGATGGTATGTGAAGTGCATGAGGCAGGTGGAGTTGTTTTGGCACTGGAAGAGCTGTGCTGCTGCTTCGGGCAGTTGCCATTCACCACCACACTACCTTCCCTAGGTGTCATAGCCACTTTCAGACATATGTGCTGCCAGAGCACTTGGTTTCCATGGCAGCGGGAAATGGCTTTGGCCCAGAACTTGTCTTTGGCTGTGGAGTTTTGAGCGCCTGGAGTGAGGAGCTGCATGTTAGTTTTGTGTGGGTGCTCAAGCTGCTTGATTCCATCCCACTGGGCTCAATGGGCATGGGACCGGAAGTGAGCAAACAGGGTTTCCTAGATAGCTGCCAGGACAGCTGATGGTATGTGAAGTTCATGAGGCAGGTGGAGCTGTTTTGGCACTGGAAGAGCTGTGCTGCTGCTTCGGGCAGTTGCCATTCACCACCACACTACCTTCCCTAGGTGTCATAGCCACTTTCAGACATATGTGCTGCCAGAGCACTTGGTTTCCATGGCAGCTGGAAATGGCTTGGGCGCTGAACTTGTCTTTGCCTGTGGAGCTGTGAGAGCCTTGAGTGAGGAGCTGCATCTTTGTTTTGTGTGGGTGCTCAAGCTGCTTGATTCCATCCCACTGGGCTCAATGGACATGGGACCGGAAGTGAGCAAACAGGGTTTCCTAGATAGCGGCCAGGACAGCTGATGGTATGTGAAGTTCATGAGGCAGGTGGAGTTGTTTTGGCACTGGAAGAGCTGTGCTGCTGCTTCGGGCAGTTGCCATTCACCACCAAACTACCTTCCCTAGGTGTCATAGCCACTTTCAGACATATGTGCTGCCAGAGAACTTGGTTTCCATGGCAGCGGGAAATGGTTTGGGCTCTGAACTTGTCTTTGGCTGTGGAGTTTTGAGCGCCTTGAGTGAGGAGGTGCATGTTAGTTTTGTATGGGTGCTCAAGCTGCTTGATTCCATCCGACTGGGCTCAATGGGCATGGGACCGGAAGTGAGCAAACAGGGTTTCCTGGATAACGGCCAGGAGGGCTGATGGTATGTGAAGTGCATGAGGCAGGTGGAGTTGTTTTGGCACTGGAAGAGCTGTGCTGCTGCTTCGGGCAGTTGCCATTCACCACCACACTACCTTCCCTAGGTGTCATAGCCACTTTCAGACATATGTGCTGCCAGAGCACTTGGTTTCCATGGCAGCGGGAAATGGCGTTGGCCCTGAACTTGTCTTTGCCTGTGGAGCTGTGAGCGCCTTGAGTGAGGAGCTGCATCTTTGTTTTGTGTTGGTGTTCAAGCTGCTTGATTCCATCCCCCTGGGCTCAATGGGCATTGGACCGGAAGTGAGCAAACAGGGTTTCCTAGATAGCTGCCAGGACAGCTGATGGTATGTGAAGTGCATGAGGCAGGTGGAGTTGTTTTGGCACTGGAAGAGCTGTGCTGCTGCTTCGGGCAGTTGCCATTCACCACCACACTACCTTCCCTAGGTGTCATAGCCACTTTCAGACATATGTGCTGCCAGAGCCCTTGGTTTCCATGGCAGCGGGAAATGGCTTTGGACCTGAACTTGTCTTTGGCTTTGGAGTTTTGAGCGCCGTCAGTGAGGAGCTGCATGTTAGTTTTGTGTGAGTGCTCAAGCTGCTTGATTCCATCCCACTGGGCTCAATGGGCATGGGACCGGAAGTGAGCAAACAGGGTTTCCTAGATAGCTGCCAGGACAGCTGATGGTATGTGAAGTTCATGAGGCAGGTGGAGTTGTTTTGGCACTGGAAGAGCTGTGCTGCTGCTTCGGGCAGTTGCCATTCACCACCACACTACCTTCCCTAGGTGTCATAGCCACTTTCAGACATATGTGCTGCCAGAGCCCTTGGTTTCCATGGCAGCGGGAAATGGCTTGGGCCCTGAACTTGTCTTTGGCTGTGGAGTTTTGAGCGCCTTGAGTGAGGAGCTGCATGTTAGTTTTGTGTGGGTGCTCAAGCTGCTTGATTCCATCCCACTGGGCTCAATGGGCATGGGACCGGAAGTGAGCAAACAGGGTTTCCTAGATAGCTGCCAGGACAGCTGATGGTATGTGAAGTGCATGAGGCAGGTGGAGTTGTTTTGGCACTGGAAGAGCTGTGCTGCTGCTTCGGGCAGTTGCCATTCACCACCACACTACCTTCCCTAGGTGTCATAGCCACTTTCAGACATATGTGCTGCCAGAGCCCTTGGTTTCCATGGCAGCGGGAAATGGCTTTGGACCTGAACTTGTCTTTGGCTTTGGAGTTTTGAGCGCCGTCAGTGAGGAGCTGCATGTTAGTTTTGTGTGGGTGCTCAAGCTGCTTGATTCCATCCCACTGGGCTCAATGGGCATGGGACCGGAAGTGAGCAAACAGGGTTTCCTAGATAGCTGCCAGGACAGCTGATGGTATGTGAAGTGCATGAGGCAGGTGGAGTTGTTTTGGCACTGGAAGAGCTGTGCTGCTGCTTCGGGCAGTTGCCATTCACCACCACACTACCTTCCCTAGGTGTCATAGCCACTTTCAGACATATGTGCTGCCAGAGCACTTGGTTTCCATGGCAGCGGGAAATGGCTTTGGCCCAGAACTTGTCTTTGGCTGTGGAGTTTTGAGCGCCTGGAGTGAGGAGCTGCATGTTAGTTTTGTGTGGGTGCTCAAGCTGCTTGATTCCATCCCACTGGGCTCAATGGGCATTGGACCGGAAGTGAGCAAACAGGGTTTCCTAGAGAGCTGCCAGGACAGCTGATGGTATGTGAAGTGCATGAGGCAGGTGGAGTTGTTTTGGCACTGGAAGAGCTGTGCTGCTGCTTCGGGCAGTTGCCATTCACCACCACACTACCTTCCCTAGGTGTCATAGCCACTTTCAGACATATGTGCTGCCAGAGCCCTTGGTTTCCATGGCAGTGTGAAATGGCATTGGGCCTGAACTTGTCTTTGCCTGTGGAGTTTTGAGCGCCTTGAGTGAGTAGCTCCATGTTAGTTTTGTGTGGGTGCTCAAGCTGCTTGATTCTATCCCACTGGGCTCAATGGACATGGGACCGGAAGTGAGCAAACAGGGTTTCCTAGAGAGCTGCCAGGACAGCTGATGGTATGTGAAGTGCATGAGGCAGGTGGAGTTGTTTTGGCACTGGAAGAGCTGTGCTGCTGCTTCGGGCAGTTGCCATTCACCACCACACTACCTTCCCTAGGTGTCATAGCCACTTTCAGACATATGTGCTGCCAGAGCCCTTGGTTTCCATGGCAGTGTGAAATGGCATTGGGCCTGAACTTGTCTTTGCCTGTGGAGTTTTGAGCGCCGTCAGTGAGGAGCTCCATGTTAGTTTTGTGTGGGTGCTCAAGCTGCTTGATTCTATCCCACTGGGCTCAATGGACATGGGACCGGAAGTGAGCAAACAGGGTTTCCTAGACAGCTGCCAGGACAGCTGATGGTATGTGAAGTGCATGAGGCAGGTGGAGTTGTTTTGGCACTGGAAGAGCTGTGCTGCTGCTTCGGGCAGTTGCCATTCACCACCACACTACCTTCCCTAGGTGTCATAGCCACTTTCAGACATATGTGCTGCCAGAGCCCTTAGTTTCCATGGCAGCGGGAAATGGCTTGGGCCCTGAACTTGTCTTTGGCTGTGGAGTTTTGAGCGCCTTCAGTGAGGAGCTGCATGTTAGTTTTGTGTGGGTGCTCAAGCTGCTTGATTCCATCCCACTGGGCTCAATGGGCATGGGACCGGAAGTGAGCAAACAGGGTTTCCTAGATAGCTGCCAGGACAGCTGATGGTATGTGAAGTGCATGAGGCAGGTGGAGTTGTTTTGGCACTGGAAGAGCTGTGCTGCTGCTTAGGGCAGTTGCCATTCACCACCACACTACCTTCCCTAGGTGTCATAGCCACTTTCAGACATATGTGCTGCCAGAGCACTTGGTTTCCATGGCAGCGGGAAATGGCTTTGGCCCAGAACTTGTCTTTGCCTGTGGAGCTGTGAGAGCCTTGAGTGAGGAGCTGCATCTTTGTTTTGTGTGGGTGCTCAAGCTGCTTGATTCCATCCCACTGGGCTCAATGGGCATGGGACCGGAAGTGAGCAAACAGGGTTTCCTAGATAGCGGCCAGGACAGCTGATGGTATGTGAAGTTCATGAGGCAGGTGGAGTTGTTTTGGCACTGGAAGAGCTGTGCTGCTGCTTCGGGCAGTTGCCATTCACCACCAAACTACCTTCCCTAGGTGTCATAGCCACTTTCAGACATATGTGCTGCCAGAGCCCTTGGTTTCCATGGCAGTGTGAAATGGCATTGGGCCTGAACTTGTCTTTGCCTGTGGAGTTTTGAGCGCCGTCAGTGAGGAGCTCCATGTTAGTTTTGTGTGGGTGCTCAAGCTGCTTGATTCTATCCCACTGGGCTCAATGGACATGGGACCGGAAGTGAGCAAACAGGGTTTCCTAGACAGCTGCCAGGACAGCTGATGGTATGTGAAGTGCATGAGGCAGGTGGAGTTGTTTTGGCACTGGAAGAGCTGTGCTGCTGCTTCGGGCAGTTGCCATTCACCACCACACTACCTTCCCTAGGTGTCATAGCCACTTTCAGACATATGTGCTGCCAGAGCCCTTAGTTTCCATGGCAGCGGGAAATGGCTTGGGCCCTGAACTTGTCTTTGGCTGTGGAGTTTTGAGCGCCTTCAGTGAGGAGCTGCATGTTAGTTTTGTGTGGGTGCTCAAGCTGCTTGATTCCATCCCACTGGGCTCAATGGGCATGGGACCGGAAGTGAGCAAACAGGGTTTCCTAGATAGCTGCCAGGACAGCTGATGGTATGTGAAGTGCATGAGGCAGGTGGAGTTGTTTTGGCACTGGAAGAGCTGTGCTGCTGCTTAGGGCAGTTGCCATTCACCACCACACTACCTTCCCTAGGTGTCATAGCCACTTTCAGACATATGTGCTGCCAGAGCACTTGGTTTCCATGGCAGCGGGAAATGGCTTTGGCCCAGAACTTGTCTTTGCCTGTGGAGCTGTGAGAGCCTTGAGTGAGGAGCTGCATCTTTGTTTTGTGTGGGTGCTCAAGCTGCTTGATTCCATCCCACTGGGCTCAATGGGCATGGGACCGGAAGTGAGCAAACAGGGTTTCCTAGATAGCGGCCAGGACAGCTGATGGTATGTGAAGTTCATGAGGCAGGTGGAGTTGTTTTGGCACTGGAAGAGCTGTGCTGCTGCTTCGGGCAGTTGCCATTCACCACCAAACTACCTTCCCTAGGTGTCATAGCCACTTTCAGACATATGTGCTGCCAGAGAACTTGGTTTCCATGGCAGCGGGAAATGGTTTGGGCTCTGAACTTGTCTTTGGCTGTGGAGTTTTGAGCGCCTTGAGTGAGGAGGTGCATGTTAGTTTTGTATGGGTGCTCAAGCTGCTTGATTCCATCCCACTGGGCTCAATGGGCATGGGACCGGAAGTGAGCAAACAGGGTTTCCTGGATAACGGCCAGGACAGCTGATGGTATGTGAAGTGCATGAGGCAGGTGGAGTTGTTTTGGCACTGGAAGAGCTGTGCTGCTGCTTCGGGCAGTTGCCATTCACCACCACACTACCTTCCCTAGGTGTCATAGCCACTTTCAGACATATGTGCTGCCAGAGCACTTGGTTTCCATGGCAGCGGGAAATTGCATTGGCCCTGAACTTGTCTTTGGCTTTGGAGTTTTTAGCGCCGTCAGTGAGGAGCTGCATGTTAGTTTTGTGTGAGTGCTCAAGCTGCTTGATTCCATCCCACTGGGCTCAATGGGCATGGGACCGGAAGTGAGCAAACAGGGTTTCCTAGATAGCTGCCAGGACAGCTGATGGTATGTGAAGTGCATGAGGCAGGTGGAGTTGTTTTGGCACTGGAAGAGCTGTGCTGCTGCTTCGGGCAGTTGCCATTCACCACCACACTACCTTCCCTAGGTGTCATAGCCACTTTCAGACATATGTGCTGCCAGAGCCCTTGGTTTCCATGGCAGCGGGAAATGGTTTGGGCTCTGAACTTGTCTTTGGCTGTGGAGTTTTGAGCGCCTTGAGTGAGGAGCTGCATGTTAGTTTTGTGTGGGTGCTCAAGCTGCTTGATTCCATCCCACTGGGCTCAATGGGCATGGGACCGGAAGTGAGCAAACAGGGTTTCCTAGATAGCTGCCAGGACAGCTGATGGTATGTGAAGTGCATGAGGCAGGTGGAGTTGTTTTGGCACTGGAAGAGCTGTGCTGCTGCTTCGGGCAGTTGCCATTCACCACCACACTACCTTCCCTAGGTGTCATAGCCACTTTCAGACATATGTGCTGCCAGAGCACTTGGTTTCCATGGCAGCGGGAAATGGCTTTGGCCCAGAACTTGTCTTTGGCTGTGGAGTTTTGAGCGCCTTGAGTCAGGAGCTCCATGTTAGTTTTGTGTGAGTGCTCAAGCTGCTTGATTCCATCCCACTGGGCTCAATGGGCATGGGACCGGAAGTGAGCAAACAGGGTTTCCTAGATAGCTGCCAGGACAGCTGATGGTATGTGAAGTGCATGAGGCAGGTGGAGTTGTTTTGGCACTGGAAGAGCTGTGCTGCTGCTTCGGGCAGTTGCCATTCACCACCACACTACCTTCCCTAGGTGTCATAGCCACTTTCAGACATATGTGCTGCCAGAGCCCTTGGTTTCCATGGCAGCGGGAAATGGCATTGGCCCTGAACTTGTCTTTGGCTGTGGAGTTTTGAGCGCCTTGAGTGAGGAGGTGCATGTTAGTTTTGTGTGGGTGCTCAAGCTGCTTGATTCCATCCCTCTGGGTTCAATGGGCATGGGACCGGAAGTGAGCAAACAGGGTTTACTAGATAACGGCCAGGACAGCTGATGGTATGTGAAGTGCATGAGGCAGGTGGAGTTGTTTTGGCACTGGAAGAGCTGTGCTGCTGCTTCGGGCAGTTGCCATTCACCACCACACTACCTTCCCTAGGTGTCATAGCCACTTTCAGACATATGTGCTGCCAGAGCACTTGGTTTCCATGGCAGCGGGAAATGGTTTGGGCGCTGAACTTGTCTTTGCCTGTGGAGCTGTGAGCGCCTTGAGTGAGGATCTGCATCTTTGTTTTGTGTGAGTGCTCAAGCTGCTTGATTCCATCCCACTGGGCTCAATGGGCATGGGACCGGAAGTGACCAAACAATGTTTCCTAGATAGCTGCCAGGACAGCTGATGGTATGTGAAGTGCATGAGGCAGGTGGAGTTGTTTTGGCACTGGAAGAGCTGTGCTGCTGCTTCGGGCAGTTGCTATTCACCACCACACTACCTTCCCTAGGTGTCATAGCCACTTTCAGACATATGTGCTGCCAGAGCCCTTGGTTTCCATGGCAGCAGGAAATGGCTGGGGCTCTGAACTTGTCTTTGGCTGTGGAGTTTTGAGCGCCTTGAGTGAGGAGCTGCATGTTAGTTTTGTGTGGGAGCTCAAGCTGCTTGATTCCATCCCACTGGGCTCAATGGGCATTGGACCGGAAGTGAGCAAACAGGGTTTCCTAGATAGCTGCCAGGACAGCTGATGGTATGTGAAGTTCATGAGGCAGGTGGAGTTGTTTTGGCACTGGAAGAGCTGTGCTACTGATTCAGGCAGTTGCCATTCACCACCACACTACCTTCCCTAGGTGTCATAGCCACTTTCAGACATATGTGCTGCCAGAGCACTTGGTTTCCATGGCAGTGGGAAATGGCATTGGCCCTGAACTTGTCTTTGGCTGTGGAGTTTTGAGCGCCTTGAGTGATTAGCTCCATGTTAGTTTTGTGTGGGTGCTCAAGCTGCTTGATTCCATCCCACTGGGCTCAACAGACATGGGACCGGAAGTGACCAAACAGGGTTTCCTAGATAGCTGCCAGGACAGCTGGTGGTATGTGAAGTGCATGAGGCAGGTGGAGTTGTTTTGGCACTGGAAGAGCTGTGCTGCTGCTTCGGGCAGTTGCCATTCACCACCACACTACCTTCCCTAGGTGTCATAGCCACTTTCAGACATATGTGCTGCCAGAGCCATTAGTTTCCATTTCAGCGGGAAATGGCTTGGGCTCTGAACTTGTCTTTGGCTGTGGAGTTTTGAGCGCCTTGAGTGAGGAGCTCCATGTTAGTTTTGTGTGGGTGCTCAAGCTGCTTGATTCCATCCCACTGGGCTCAATGGGCATGGGACCAGAAGTGACCAAACAGGGTTTCCTAGATAGGTGCCAGGACAGCTGATGGTATGTGAAGTGCATGAGGCAGGTGGAGTTGTTTTGGGACTGGAAGAGCTGTGCTGCTGCTTCGGGCAGTTGCCATTCACCACCACACTACCTTCCCTAGGTGTCATAGCCACTTGCAGACATATGTGCTGCCAGAGCCCTTGGTTTCCATGGCAGCGGGAAATGGCTTTGGCCCTGAACTTGTCTTTGGCTGTGGAGTTTTGAGCGCCTTGAGTGATTACCTCCATGTTAGTTTTGTGTGGGTGCTCAAGCTGCTTGATTCTATCCCACTGGGCTCAATGGGCATGGGACCGGAAGTGAGCAAACAGGGTTTCCTAGATAGCTGCCAGGACAGCTGATGGTATGTGAAGTGCATGAGGCAGGTGGAGTTGTTTTGGCACTGGAAGAGCTGTGCTGCTGCTTCGGGCAGTTGCCATTCACCACCACACTACCTTCCCTAGGTGTCATAGCCACTTTCAGACATATGTGCAGCCAGAGCACTTGGTTTCCATGGCAGCGAGAAATGGTTTTGGCCCTGAACTTGTCTTTGGCTGTTGAGTTTTGAGTGCCTTGAGTGAGGAGCTGCATGTTAGTTTTGTGTGGGTGCTCAAGCTGCTTGATTCCATCCCACTGGGCTCAATGGGCATGGGACCGGAAGTGAGCAAACAGGGTTTCCTAGATAGGTGCCAGGACAGCTGGTGGTATGTGAAGTGCATGAGGCAGGTGGAGTTGTTTTGGCACTGGAAAAGCTGTACTGCTGCTTCGGGCAGTTGCCATTCACCACCACACTACCTTCCCTAGCTGTCATAGCCACTTTCAGACTTATTTGCTGCCAGAGCACTTGGTTTCCATGGCAGCGGGAAATGGCTTGGGCACTAAACTTGTCTTTGGCTATGGAGCTTTGAGCACCTTGAGTGAGGAGCTCCATGTTAGTTTTGTGTGGGTGCTCAAGCTGCTTGTTTCTGTCCCACTGGGCTCAATGGGCATGGGACTGGAAGTGAGCAAACAGGGTTTCCTAGATAGCTGCCAGGACAGCTGATGGTATGTGAAGTGCATGAGGCAGGTGGAGTTGTTTTGGCACTGGAAGAGCTGTGCTGCTGCTTCGGGCAGTTGCCATTCACCACCACACTACCTTCCCTAGGTGTCATAGCCACTTTCAGACATATGTGCTGCCAGAGCACTTGGTTTCCATGGCAGCGGGAAATGGCTTGGGCTCTGAACTTGTCTTTGGCTGTGGAGTTTTGAGTGCCTTCAGTGAGGAGTTGCATGTTAGTTTTGTGTGGGTGCTCAAGCTGCTTGATTCCTTTCCACTGGGCTCAATGGGCATGGGACCGGAAGTGACCCAACAGGGTTTCCTAGATAGCTGCCAGGACAGCTGATGGTATGTGAAGTTCATGAGGCAGGTGGAGTTGTTTTGGCACTGGAAGAGCTGTGCTACTGATTCGGGCAGTTGCCATTCACCACCACACTACCTTCCCTAGGTGTCATAGCCACTTTCAGACATATGTGCTGCCAGAGCACTTGGTTTCCATGGCAGTGGGAAATGGCATTGGCCCTGAACTTGTCTTTGGCTGTGGAGTTTTGAGCGCCTTGAGTGATTAGCTCCATGTTAGTTTTGTGTGGGTGCTCAAGCTGCTTGATTCCATCCCACTGGGCTCAACAGACATGGGACCGGAAGTGACCAAACAGGGTTTCCTAGATAGCTGCCAGGACAGCTGGTGGTATGTGAAGTGCATGAGGCAGGTGGAGTTGTTTTGGCACTGGAAGAGCTGTGCTGCTGCTTCGGGCAGTTGCCATTCACCACCACACTACCTTCCCTAGGTGTCATAGCCACTTTCAGACATATGTGCTGCCAGAGCCATTAGTTTCCATGGCAGCGGGAAATGGCTTGGGCTCTGAACTTGTCTTTGGCTGTGGAGTTTTGAGCGCCTTGAGTGAGGAGCTCCATGTTAGTTTTGTGTGGGTGCTCAAGCTGCTTGATTCCATCCCACTGGGTTCAATGGGCATGGGACCGGAAGTGAGCAAACAGGGTTTCCTAGATAACGGCTAGGACAGCTGATGGTATGTGAAGTGCATGAGGCAGGTGGAGTTGTTTTGGCACTGGAAGAGCTGTGCTGCTGCTTCCGGCAGTTGCCATTCACCACCACACTACCTTCCCTAGGTGTCATAGCCACTTTCAGACATATGTGCTGCCAGAGCACTTGGTTTCCATGGCAGCGGGAAATGGCTTGGGCTCTGAACTTGTCTTTGGCTGTGGAGTTTTGAGTGCCTTCAGTGAGGAGTTGCATGTTAGTTTTGTGTGGGTGCTCAAGCTGCTTGATTCCTTTCCACTGGGCTCAATGGGCATGGGACCGGAAGTGACCAAACAGGGTTTCCTAGATAGCTGCCAGGACAGCTGATGGTATGTGAAGTTCATGAGGCAGGTGGAGTTGTTTTGGCACTGGAAGAGCTGTGCTGCTGCTTCGGGCAGTTGCCATTCACCACCACACTACCTTCCCTAGGTGTCATAGCCACTTTCAGACATATGTGCTGCCAGAGTACTTGGTTTCCATGGCAGGGGGAAATGGCTTGGGCTCTGAACTTGTCTTTGGCTGTGGAGTTTTGAGCGCCTTGAGTGAGGAGGTGCATGTTTGTTTTGTGTGGGTGCTCAAGCTGCTTGATTCCATCCCACTGGGCTCAATGGGCATGGGACCGGAAGTGAGCAAACAATGTTTCCTAGATAGCTGCCAGGACAGCTGATGGTATGTGAAGTGCATGAGGCAGGTGGAGTTGTTTTGGCACTGGAAGAGCTGTGCTGCTGCTTCGGGCAGTTGCCATTCACCACCACACTACCTTCCCTAGGTGTCATAGCCACTTGCAGACATATGTGCTGCCAGAGCACTTGGTTTCCATGGCAGCGGGAAATGGCTTGGGCGCTGAACTTGTCTTTGACTGTGGAACTTTGAGCGCCTTGAGTGAGGAGCTGCATGTTTGTTTTGTGTGGGTGCTCAAGCTGCTTGATTCCATCCCACTGGGCTCAATGGGCATGGGACCGGAAGTGAGCAAACAGGGTTTCCTAGATAGCTGCCAGGACAGCTGATGGTATGTGAAGTTCATGAGGCAGGTGGAGTTGTTTTGGCACTGGAAGAGCTGTGCTGCTGCGTCGGGCAGTTGCCATTCACCACCACACTACCTTCCCTAGGTGTCATAGCCACTTGCAGACATATGTGCTGCCAGAGCACTTGGTTTCCATGGCAAGGGGAAATGGCTTGGGCTCTGAACTTGTCTTTGGCTGTGGAGTTTTGAGCGCCTTGAGTGAGTAGCTCCATGTTAGTTTTGTGTGGGTGCTCAAGCTGCTTGATTCCTTTCCACTGGGCTCAATGGGCATTGGACCGGAAGTGACCAAACAGGGTTTCCTAGATAGGTGCCAGGACAGCTGATGGTATGTGAAGTTCATGAGGCAGGTGGAGTTGTTTTGGCACTGGAAGAGCTGTGCTGCTGCTTCGGGCAGTTGCCATTCACCACCACACTACCTTCCCTAGGTGTCATAGCCACTTTCAGACATATGTGCTGCCAGAGCACTTGGTTTCCATGGCAGGGGGAAATGGCTTGGGCTCTGAACTTGTCTTTGGCTGTGGAGTTTTGAGCGCCTTGAGTGAGGAGGTGCATGTTTGTTTTGTGTGGGTGCTCAAGCTGCTTGATTCCATCCCACTGGGCTCAATGGGCATGGGACCGGAAGTGAGCAAACAGGGTTTCCTAGAGAGCGGCCAGAACAGCTGATGGTATGTGAAGTGCATGAGGCAGGTGGAGTTGTTTTGGCACTGGAAGAGATGTGCTGCTGCTTCGGGCAGTTGCCATTCACCACCACACTACCTTCCCTAGGTGTCATAGCCTCGTTCAGACATATGTGCTGCCAGAGCCCTTGGTTTCCATGGCAGCGGGAAATGGCTTTGGCTCTGAACTTGTCTTTGGCTGTGGAGTTTTGAGCGCGTTGAGTGAGGAGCTCCATGTTAGTTTTGTGTGGGTGCTCAAGCTGCTTGATTCCTTTCCACTGGGCTCAATGGGCATGGGACCGGAAGTGACCAAACAGGGTTTCCTAGATAGGTGCCAGGACAGCTGATGGTATGTGAAGTTCATGAGGCAGGTGGAGTTTTTTTGGCACTGGAAGAGCTGTGCTGCTGCTTCGGGCAGTTGCCATTCACCACCACACTACCTTCCCTAGGTGTCATAGCCACTTTCAGACATATGTGCTGCCAGAGCCCTTGGTTTCCATGGCAGCGGGAAATGGCATTGGCTCTGAACCTGTCTTTGCCTGTGGAGATTTGAGCGCGTTGAGTGAGGAGCTCCATGTTAGTTTTGTGTGGGTGCTCAAGCTGCTTGATTCCATCCCACTGGGCTCAATGGGCATGGGACCGGAAGTGAGCAAACAGGGTTTCCTAGATAGTTGCCAGGACAGCTGATGGTATGTGAAGTGCATGAGGCAGGTGGAGTTGTTTTGGCACTGGAAGAGCTGTGCTACTGATTCGGGCAGTTGCCATTCACCACCACACTACCTTCCCTAGGTGTCATAGCCACTTTCAGACATATGTGCTGCCAGAGCACTTGGTTTCCATGGCAGCGGGAAATGGCTTGGGCTCTGAACTTGACTTTGGCTGTGGAGTTTTGAGCACCTTGAGTGAGGAGCTGCATGTTAGTTTTGTGTGGGTGCTCAAGCTGCTTGATTCCATCCCACTGGGCTCAATGGGCATGGGACCGGAAGTGAGCAAACAGGGTTTCCTAGATAGCTGCCAGGACAGCTGATGGTATGTGAAGTTCATGAGGCAGGAGGAGTTGTTTTGGCACTGGAAGAGCTGTGCTGCTGCTTCGGGCAGTTGCCATTCACCACCACACTACCTTCCCTAGGTGTCATAGCCACTTTCAGACATATGTGCTGCCAGAGCACTTGGTTTCCATGGCAGCGGGAAATGGCATTGGCCCTGAACTTGTCTTTGGCTGTGGAGTTTTGAGCGCCTTGAGTGAGGAGGTGCATGTTAGTTTTGTGTGAGTGCTCAAGCTGCTTGATTCCATCCCACTGGGCTCAATGGGCATGGGACCGGAAGTGACCAAACAGCGTTTCCTAGATAACGGCCAGGACAGCTGATGGTATGTGAAGTGCATGAGGCAGGAGGAGTTGTTTTGGCACTGGAAGAGCTGTGCTGCTGCTTTGGGCAGTTGCCATTCACCACCACACTACCTTCCCTAGGTGTCATAGCCACTTTCAGACATATGTGCTGCCAGAGCACTTGGTTTCCATGGCAGCGGGAAATGGCGTTGGCCCTGAACTTGTCTTTGGCTGTGGAGCTTTGAGCGCGTTGCGTGAGGAGATCCATGTTAGTTTTGTGTGGGTGCTCAAGCTGTTTGTTTCTGTCCCACTGGGCTCAATGGTCATGGGACCGGAAGTGACCAAACAGGGTTTCCTAAATATCTGCCAGGACAGCTGATGGTATGTGAAGTGCATGAGGCAGGTGGAGTTGTTTTGGCACTGGAAGAGCTGTGCTGCTGCTTCGGGCAGTTGCCATTCACCACCACACTACCTTCCCTAGGTGTCATAGCCACTTTCAGACATATGTGCTGCCAGAGCACTTGGTTTCCATGGCAGCGGGAAATGGCTTGGGCCCTGAAATTGTCTTTGGCTGTGGAGTTTTGAGCACCTTGAGTGAGGAGGTGCATGTTAGTTTTGTGTGGGTGCTCAAGCTGCTTGATTCCATCCCACTGGGCTCAATGGGCATGGGACCGGAAGTGAGCAAACAGGGTTTCCTAGATAGCTGCCAGGACAGCTGATGGTATGTGAAGTGCATGAGGCAGGTGGAGTTGTTTTGCACTGGAAGAGCTGTGCTGCTGCTTCGGGCAGTTGCCATTCACCACCACACTACCTTCCCTAGGTGTCATAGCCACTTTCAGACATATGTGCTGCCAGAGCACTTGGTTTCCATGACAGCGGGAAATGGCATTGGCCTCTGAACTTGTCTTTGGCTGTGGAGTTTTGAGCGCCTTGAGTGAGGAGCTCCATGTTAGTTTTGTGTGGGTGCTCAAGCTGCTTGATTCCATCCCACTGGGCTCAATGGGCATGGGACCGGAAGTGAGCAAACAGGGTTTCCTAGATAGCTGCCAGGACAGCTGATGGTATGTGAAGTGCATGAGGCAGGTGGAGTTGTTTTGGCACTGGAAGAGCTGTGCTGCTGCTTCGGGCAGTTGCCATTCACCACCACACTATATTCCCTAGGTGTCATAGCCACTTTCAGACATATGTGCTGCCAGAGCACTTGGTTTCCATGGCAGGGGGAAATGGCTTGGGCGCTGAACTTGTCTTTGCCTGTGGAACTTTGAGCGCCGTCAGTGAGGAGCTCCATGTTAGTTTTGTGTGGGTGCTCAAGCTGCTTGATTCCATCCCACTGGGCTCAATGGGCATGGGACCGGAAGTGAGCAAACAGGGTTTCCTAGATAGCTGCCAGGACAGCTGATGGTATGTGAAGTGCATGAGGCAGGTGGAGTTGTTTTGGCACTGGAAGAGCTGTGCTGCTGCTTCGGGCAGTTGCCATTCACCACCACACTACCTTCCCTAGGTGTCATAGCCACTTTCAGACATATGTGCTGCCAGAGCACTTGGTTTCCATGGCAGCAGGAAATGGCATTTCCTCTGAACTTGTCTTTGGCTGTGGAGTTTTGAGCGCCTTCAGTGAGGAGGTGCATGTTAGTTTTGTGTGGGAGCTCAAGCTGCTTGATTCCTTTCCACTGGGCTCAATGGGCATGGGACCGGAAGTGAGCAAACAGGGTTTCCTAGATAGCTGCCAGGACAGCTGATGGTATGTGAAGTGCATGAGGCAGGTGGAGTTGTTTTGCACTGGAAGAGCTGTGCTGCTGCTTCGGGCAGTTGCCATTCACCACCACATTACCTTCCCTAGGTGTCATAGCCACTTTCAGACATATGTGCTGCCAGAGCACTTGGTTTCCATGGCAGCGGGAAATGGCATTGGCCCTGAACTTGTCTTTGGCTGTGGAGTTTTGAGCGCCGTCAGTGAGGAGCTCCATGTTAGTTTTGTGTGAGTGCTCAAGGTGCTTGATGCCATCCCACTGGGCTCAATGGGCATGGGACCGGAAGTGACCAAACAGGGTTTCCTAGATAACGGCCAGGACAGCTGATGGTATGTGAAGTGCATGAGGCAGGTGGAGTTGTTTTGCACTGGAAGAGCTGTGCTACTGATTCGGGCAGTTGCCATTCACCACCACACTACCTTCCCTAGGTGTCATAGCCACTTTCAGACATATGTGCTGCCAGAGCACTTGGTTTCCATGACAGCGGGAAATGGCATTGGCCTCTGAACTTGTCTTTGGCTGTGGAGTTTTGAGCGCCTTGAGTGAGGAGCTCCATGTTAGTTTTGTGTGGGTGCTCAAGCTGCTTGATTCCATCCCACTGGGCTCAATGGGCATGGGACCGGAAGTGAGCAAACAGGGTTTCCTAGATAGCTGCCAGGACAGCTGATGGTATGTGAAGTGCATGAGGCAGGTGGAGTTGTTTTGGCACTGGAAGAGCTGTGCTGCTGCTTCGGGCAGTTGCCATTCACCACCACACTACCTTCCCTAGGTGTCATAGCCACTTTCAGACATATGTGCTGCCAGAGCACTTGGTTTCCATGGCAGCGGGAAATGGCTTGGGCTCTGAACTTGTCTTTGGCTGTGGAGTTTTGATCGCCTTGAGTGAGGAGCTCCATGTTAGTTTTGTGTGGGTGCTCAAGCTGCTTGATTCCATCCCACTGGGCTCAATGGGCATGGGACCTGAAGTGACCAAACAGGGTTTCCTAGATATCTGCCTGGACAGCTGATGGTATGTGAAGTTCATGAGGCAGGTGGAGTTGTTTTGGCAGTGGAAGAGCTGTGCTGCTGCTTCGGGCAGTTGCCATTCACCACCACACTATATTCCCTAGGTGTCATAGCCACTTTCAGACATATGTGCTGCCAGAGCACTTGGTTTCCATGGCAGGGGGAAATGGCTTGGGCGCTGAACTTGTCTTTGCCTGTGGAACTTTGAGCGCCTTGAGTGAGGAGCTGCATGTTTGTTTTGTGTGGGTGCTCAAGCTGCTTGATTCCATCCCTCTGGGCTCAATGGGCATGGGACCGGAAGTGAGCAAACAGGGTTTCCTAGATAGCTGCCAGGACAGCTGATGGTATGTGAAGTGCATGAGGCAGGTGGAGTTGTTTTGGCACTGGAAGAGCTGTGCTGCTGCTTCGGGCAGTTGCCATTCACCACCACACTACCTTCCCTAGGTGTCATAGCCACTTTCAGACATATGTGCTGCCAGAGCACTTGGTTTCCATGGCAGCAGGAAATGGCTTGGGCTCTGAACTTGTCTTTGGCTGTGGAGTTTTGAGCGCCTTCAGTGAGGAGGTGCATGTTAGTTTTGTGTGGGTGCTCAAGCTGCTTGATTCCTTTCCACTGGGCTCAATGGGCATGGGACCGGAAGTGACCAAACAGGGTTTCCTAGATAGCTGCCAGGACAGCTGATGGTATGTGAAGTGCATGAGGCAGGTGGAGTTGTTTTGGCACTGGAAGAGCTGTGCTGCTGCTTTGGGCAGTTGCCATTCACCACCACACTACCTTCCCTAGGTGTCATAGCCACTTTCAGACATATGTGCTGCCAGAGCCCTTGGTTTCCATGGCAGCGGGAAATGGCATTGGCCTCTGAACTTGTCTTTGGCTGTGGAGTTTTGAGCGCCTTGAGTGAGGAGCTCCATGTTAGTTTTGTGTGGGTGCTCAAGCTGCTTGATTCCATCCCACTGGGCTCAATGGGCATGGGACCGGAAGTGAGCAAACAGGGTTTCCTAGATAGCTGCCAGGACAGCTGATGGTATGTGAAGTGCATGAGGCAGGTGGAGTTGTTTTGGCACTGGAAGAGCTGTGCTGCTGCTTCGGGCAGTTGCCATTCACCACCACACTACCTTCCCTAGGTGTCATAGCCACTTTCAGACATATGTGCTGCCAGAGCACTTGGTTTCCATGGCAGCGGGAAATGGCTTGGGCTCTGAACTTGTCTTTGGCTGTGGAGTTTTGATCGCCTTGAGTGAGGAGCTCCATGTTAGTTTTGTGTGGGTGCTCAAGCTGCTTGATTCCATCCCACTGGGCTCAATGGGCATGGGACCTGAAGTGAGCAAACAGGGTTTCCTAGATATCTGCCTGGACAGCTGATGGTATGTGAAGTGCATGAGGCAGGTGGAGTTGTTTTGGCACTGGAAGAGCTGTGCTGCTGCTTCGGGCAGTTGCCATTCACCACCACACTATATTCCCTAGGTGTCATAGCCACTTTCAGACATATGTGCTGCCAGAGCACTTGGTTTCCATGGCAGGGGGAAATGGCTTGGGCGCTGAACTTGTCTTTGCCTGTGGAACTTTGAGCGCCTTGAGTGAGGAGCTGCATGTTTGTTTTGTGTGGGTGCTCAAGCTGCTTGATTCCATCCCACTGGGCTCAATGGGCATGGGACCGGAAGTGAGCAAACAGGGTTTCCTAGATAGCTGCCAGGACAGCTGATGGTATGTGAAGTGCATGAGGCAGGTGGAGTTGTTTTGGCACTGGAAGAGCTGTGCTGCTGCTTCGGGCAGTTGCCATTCACCACCACACTACCTTCTCTAGGTGTCATAGCCACTTTCAGACATATGTGCTGCCAGAGCACTTGGTTTCCATGGCAGCAGGAAATGGCTTGGCCTCTGAACTTGTCTTTGGCTGTGGAGTTTTGAGCGCCTTCAGTGAGGAGGTGCATGTTAGTTTTGTGTGGGTGCTCAAGCTGCTTGATTCCTTTCCACTGGGCTCAATGGGCATGGGACCGGAAGTGACCAACAGGGTTTCCTAGATAACGGCCAGGACAGCTGATGGTATGTGAAGTGCATGAGGCAGGTGGAGTTGTTTTGGCACTGGAAGAGCTGTGCTGCTGCTTCGGGCAGTTGCCATTCACCACCACACTACCTTCCCTAGGTGTCATAGCCACTTTCAGACATATGTGCTGCCAGAGCACTTGGTTTCCATGGCAGCGGGAAATGGCGTTGGCCCTGAACTTGTCTTTGGCTGTGGAGCTTTGAGCGTGTTGCGTGAGGAGATCCATGTTAGTTTTGTGTGGGTGCTCAAGCTGTTTGTTTCTGTCCCACTGGGCTCAATGGTCATGGGACCGGAAGTGAGCAAACAGGGTTTCCTAGATAGCTGCCAGGACAGCTGATGGTATGTGAAGTGCATGAGGCAGGTGGAGTTGTTTTGCACTGGAAGAGCTGTGCTGCTGCTTCGGGCAGTTGCCATTCACCACCACACTACCTTCCCTAGGTGTCATAGCCACTTTCAGACATATGTGCTGCCAGAGCACTTGGTTTCCATGGCAGCGGGAAATGGCATTGGCCCTGAACTTGTCTTTGGCTGTGGAGTTTTGAGCGCCTTGAGTGAGGAGCTCCATGTTAGTTTTGTGTGAGTGCTCAAGCTGCTTGATTCCATCCCACTGGGCTCAATGGGCATGGGACCGGAAGTGAGCAAACAGGGTTTCCTAGATAGCTGGCAGGACAGCTGATGGTATGTGAAGTGCATGAGGCAGGTGGAGTTGTTTTGCACTGGAAGAGCTGTGCTACTGATTCGGGCAGTTGCCATTCACCACCACACTACCTTCCCTAGGTGTCATAGCCACTTTCAGACATATGTGCTGCCAGAGCACTTGGTTTCCATGACAGCGGGAAATGGCATTGGCCTCTGAACTTGTCTTTGGCTGTGGAGTTTTGAGCGCCTTGAGTGAGGAGCTCCATGTTAGTTTTGTGTGGGTGCTCAAGCTGCTTGATTCCATCCCACTGGGCTCAATGGGCATGGGACCGGAAGTGAGCAAACAGGGTTTCCTAGATAGCTGCCAGGACAGCTGATGGTATGTGAAGTGCATGAGGCAGGTGGAGTTGTTTTGGCACTGGAAGAGCTGTGCTGCTGCTTCGGGCAGTTGCCATTCACCACCACACTACCTTCCCTAGGTGTCATAGCCACTTTCAGACATATGTGCTGCCAGAGCACTTGGTTTCCATGGCAGCGGGAAATGGCTTGGGCTCTGAACTTGTCTTTGGCTGTGGAGTTTTGATCGCCTTGAGTGAGGAGCTCCATGTTAGTTTTGTGTGGGTGCTCAAGCTGCTTGATTCCATCCCACTGGGCTCAATGGGCATGGGACCTGAAGTGAGCAAACAGGGTTTCCTAGATATCTGCCTGGACAGCTGATGGTATGTGAAGTGCATGAGGCAGGTGGAGTTGTTTTGGCAGTGGAAGAGCTGTGCTGCTGCTTCGGGCAGTTGCCATTCACCACCACACTATATTCCCTAGGTGTCATAGCCACTTTCAGACATATGTGCTGCCAGAGCACTTGGTTTCCATGGCAGGGGGAAATGGCTTGGGCGCTGAACTTGTCTTTGCCTGTGGAACTTTGAGCGCCTTGAGTGAGGAGCTGCATGTTTGTTTTGTGTGGGTGCTCAAGCTGCTTGATTCCATCCCACTGGGCTCAATGGGCATTGGACCGGAAGTGAGCAAACAGGGTTTCCTAGATAGCTGCCAGGACAGCTGATGGTATGTGAAGTGCATGAGGCAGGTGGAGTTGTTTTGGCACTGGAAGAGCTGTGCTGCTGCTTCGGGCAGTTGCCATTCACCACCACACTACCTTCCCTAGGTGTCATAGCCACTTTCAGACATATGTGCTGCCAGAGCACTTGGTTTCCATGGCAGCAGGAAATGGCTTGGGCTCTGAACTTGTCTTTGGCTGTGGAGTTTTGAGCGCCTTCAGTGAGGAGCTCCATGTTAGTTTTGTGTGGGTGCTCAAGCTGCTTGATTCCTTTCCACTGGGCTCAATGGGCATGGGACCGGAAGTGACCAAACAGGGTTTCCTAGATAACGGCCAGGACAGCTGATGGTATGTGAAGTGCATGAGGCAGGTGGAGTTGTTTTGGCACTGGAAGAGCTGTGCTGCTGCTTTGGGCAGTTGCCATTCACCACCACACTACCTTCCCTAGGTGTCATAGCCACTTTCAGACATATGTGCTGCCAGAGCACTTGGTTTCCATGGCAGCGGGAAATGGCGTTGGCCCTGAACTTGTCTTTGGCTGTGGAGCTTTGAGCGCGTTGCGTGAGGAGATCCATGTTAGTTTTGTGTGGGTGCTCAAGCTGTTTGTTTCTGTCCCACTGGGCTCAAAGGTCATGGGACCGGAAGTGACCAAACAGGGTTTCCTAAATATCTGCCAGGACAGCTGATGGTATGTGAAGTGCATGAGGCAGGTGGAGTTGTTTTGGCACTGGAAGAGCTGTGCTACTGATTCGGGCAGTTGCCATTCACCACCACACTACCTTCCCTAGGTGTCATAGCCACTTTCAGACATATGTGCTGCCAGAGCCCTTGGTTTCCATGGCAGCGGGAAATGGCTTTGGCCCTGAAATTGTCTTTGGCTGTGGAGTTTTGAGCACCTTGAGTGAGGAGGTGCATGTTAGTTTTGTGTGGGTGCTCAAGCTGCTTGATTCCATCCCACTGGGCTCAATGGGCATGGGACCGGAAGTGAGCAAACAGGGTTTCCTAGATAGCTGCCAGGACAGCTGATGGTATGTGAAGTTCATGAGGCAGGTGGAGTTGTTTTGCACTGGAAGAGCTGTGCTGCTGCTTCGGGCAGTTGCCATTCACCACCACACTACCTTCCCTAGGTGTCATAGCCACTTTCAGACATATGTGCTGCCAGAGCACTTGGTTTCCATGGCAGCGGGAAATGGCATTGGCCTCTGAACTTGTCTTTGGCTGTGGAGTTTTGAGCGCCTTGAGTGAGGAGCTCCATGTTAGTTTTGTGTGGGTGCTCAAGCTGCTTGATTCCATCTCACTGGGATCAATGGGCATGGGACCGGAAGTGAGCAAACAGGGTTTCCTAGATAGCTGCCAGGACAGCTGATGGTATGTGAAGTGCATGAGGCAGGTGGAGTTGTTTTGGCACTGGAAGAGCTGTGCTGCTGCTTCGGGCAGTTGCCATTCACCACCACACTACCTTCCCTAGGTGTCATAGCCACTTTCAGACATATGTGCTGCCAGAGCACTTGGTTTCCATGGCAGCGGGAAATGGCTTGGGCTCTGAACTTGTCTTTGGCTGTGGAGTTTTGAGCGCGTTGCGTGAGGAGATCCATGTTAGTTTTGTGTGGGTGCTCAAGCTGCTTGATTCCATCCCACTGGGCTCAATGGGCATGGGACCGGAAGTGAGCAAACAGGGTTTCCTAGATAGCTGCCAGGACAGCTGATGGTATATGAAGTGCATGAGGCAGGTGGAGTTGTTTTGGCACTGGAAGAGCTGTGCTGCTGCTTCGGGCAGTTGCCATTCACCACCACACTACCTTCCCTAGGTGTCATAGCCACTTTCAGACATATGTGCTGCCAGAGCACTTGGTTTCCATGGCAGCAGGAAATGGCTTGGGCTCTGAACTTGTCTTTGGCTGTGGAGTTTTGAGCGCCTTCAGTGAGAAGGTGCATGTTAGTTTTGTGTGGGTGCTCAAGCTGCTTGATTCCTTTCCACTGGGCTCAATGGGCATGGGACCGGAAGTGACCAAACAGGGTTTCCTAGATAACGGCCAGGACAGCTGATGGTATGTGAAGTGCATGAGGCAGGTGGAGTTGTTTTGGCACTGGAAGAGCTGTGCTGCTGCTTCGGGCAGTTGCCATTCACCACCACACTATCTTCCCTAGGTGTCATAGCCACTTTCAGACATATGTGCTGCCAGAGCACTTGGTTTCCATGGCAGCGGGAAATGGCGTTGGCCCTGAACTTGTCTTTGGCTGTGGAGCTTTAAGCGCGTTGCGTGAGGAGATCCATGTTAGTTTTGTGTGGGTGCTCAAGCTGTTTGTTTCTGTCCCACTGGGCTCAATGGTCATGGGACCGGAAGTGAGCAAACAGGGTTTCCTAGATAGCTGCCACGACAGCTGATGGTATGTGAAGTTCATGAGGCAGGTGGAGTTTTTTTGGCACTGGAAGAGGTGTGCTGCTGCTTCGGGCAGTTGCCATTCACCACCACACTACCTTCCCTAGGTGTCATAGCCACTTTCAGACATATGTGCTGCCAGAGCCCTTGGTTTCCATGGCAGCGGGAAATGGCTTGGGCGCTGAACTTGTCTTTGGCTGTGGAGTTTTGAGCGCCTTGAGTGAGCAGGTGATGTTAGTTTTTTTGGGTGCTCAAGCTGCTTGATTCCATCCCACTGGGCTCAATGGGCATGGGACCGGAAGTGACCAAAAAGTGTTTCCTAGATAGCTGCCAGGACAGCTGATGGTATGTGAAGTTCATGAGGCAGGTGGAGTTGTTTTGGCACTGGAAGAGCTGTGTTGCTGCTTCGGGCAGTTGCCATTCACCACCACACTACCTTCCCTAGGTGTCATAGCCACTTTCAGACATATGTGCTGCCAGAGCACTTGGTTTCCATGGCAGCGGGAAATGGCTTGGGCTCTGAACTTGTCTTTGGCTGTGAAGGTTTGAGCACCATGAGTGAAGCTCCATGTTAGTTTTGTGTGGGTGCTCAAGCTGCTTGATTCCATCCCACTGGGCTCAATGGGCATGGGACCGGAAGTGAGCAAACAGGGTTTCCTAGATAGCTGCCAGGACAGCTGATGGTATGTGAAGTTCATGAGGCAGGTGGAGTTGTTTTGGCACTGGAAGAGCTGTGCTGCTGCTTCGGGCAGTTGCCATTCACCACCACACTACCTTCCCTAGGTGTCATAGCCACTTTCAGACATATGTGCTGCCAGAGCACTTGGTTTCCATGGCAGCGGGAAATGGCTTTGGCCCTGAAATTGTCTTTGGCTGTGGAGTTTTGAGCACCTTGAGTGAGGAGGTGCATGTTAGTTTTGTGTGGGTGCTCAAGCTGCTTGATTCCATCCGACTGGGCTCAATGGGCATGGGACCGGAAGTGAGCAAACAGGGTTTCCTAGATAGCTGCCAGGACAGCTGATGGTATGTGAAGTGCATGAGGCAGGTGGAGTTGTTTTGGCACTGGAAGAGCTGTGCTACTGCTTCGGGCAGTTGCCATTCACCACCACACTACCTTCCCTAGGTGTCATAGCCACTTTCAGACATATGTGCTGCCAGAGCACTTGGTTTCCATGGTAGCGGGAAATGGCTTGGGCTCTGAACTTGTCTTTGGCTGTGGAGTTTTGAGCGCCTTGAGTGAGGAGCTCCATGTTAGTTTTGTGTGGGTGCTCAAGCTACTTGATTCCATCCCACTGGGCTCAATGGGCATGGGACCGGAAGTGAGCAAACAGGGTTTCCTAGATAGCTGCCAGGACAGCTGATGGTATGTGAAGTGCATGAGGCAGGTGGAGTTGTTTTGGCAGTGGAAGAGCTGTGCTGCTGCTTCAGGCAGTTGCCATTCACCACCACACTACCTTCCCTAGGTGTCATAGCCACTTTCAGACATATGTGCTGCCAGAGCACTTGGTTTCCATGGCAGCGGGAAATGGCTTGTTCGCTGAACTTGTCTTTGCCTGTGGAACTTTGAGCGCCTTGAGTGAGGAGCTGCATGTTTGTTTTGTGTGGGTGCTCAAGCTGCTTGATTCCATCCCACTGGGCTCAATGGGCATGGGACCGGAAGTGAGCAAACAGGGTTTCCTAGATAGCTGCCAGGACAGCTGATGGTATGTGAAGTTCATGAGGCAGGTGGAGTTGTTTTGGCACTGGAAGAGCTGTGCTGCTGCTTCGGGCAGTTGCCATTCACCACCACACTACCTTCCCTAGGTGTCATAGCCACTTTCAGACATATGTGCTGCCAGAGCACTTGGTTTCCATGGCAGCGGGAAATGGCTTGGCCTCTGAACTTGTCTTTGGCTGTGGAGTTTTGAGCGCCTTGAGTGAGGAGGTGCATGTTAGTTTTGTGTGGGTGCTCAAGCTGCTTGATTCCATCCCACTGGGCTCAATGGGCATGGGACCGGAAGTGACCAAACAGGGTTTCCTAGATAGGTGCCAGGACAGCTGATGGTATGTGAAGTTCATGAGGCAGGTGGAGTTGTTTTGGCACTGGAAGAGATGTGCTGCTGCTTCGGGCAGTTGCCATTCACCACCACACTACCTTCCCTAGGTGTCATAGCCACTTTCAGACATATGTGCTGCCAGAGCCCTTGGTTTCCATGACAGCGGGAAATGGCATTTGCCCTGAACTTGTCTTTGGCTGTGGAGTTTTGAGCGCCTTGAGTGAGGAGGTGCATGTTAGTTTTGTGTGGGTGCTCAAGCTGCTTGATTCCATCCCACTGGGCTCAATGGGCATGGGACCGGATGTGAGCAAACAGGGTTTCCTAGATAGCTGCCAGGACAGCTGATGGTATGTGAAGTGCATGAGGCAGGAGGAGTTGTTTTGGCACTGGAAGAGCTGTGCTGCTGCTTCGGGCAGTTGCCATTCACCACCACACTACCTTCCCTAGGTGTCATAGCCACTTTCAGACATATGTGCTGCCAGAGCACTTGGTTTCCATGGATCGGGAAATGGCTTTGGCCCTGAACTTGTCTTTGGCTGTGGAGTTTTTAGCGCCTTGAGTGAGAAGGTGCATGTTAGTTTTGTGTGGGTGTTCAAGCTACTTGATTCCATCCCACTGGGCTCAATGGGCATGGGACCGGAAGTGAGCAAACAGGGTTTCCTTGATAGCTGCCAGGACAGCTGATGGTATGTGAAGTGCATGAGGCAGGTGGAGTTGTTTTAGCACTGGAAGAGCTGTGCTGCTGCTTCGGGCAGTTGCCATTCACCACCACACTACCTTCCCTAGGTGTCATAGCCACTTTCAGACATATGTGCTGCCAGAGCCCTTGGTTTCCATGGCAGCGGGAAATGGCTTTGGCTCTGAACTTGTCTTTGGCTGTGGAGCTTTGAGCGCCTTGAGTGAGGAGCTCCATGTTAGTTTTGTGTGGGTGCTCAAGCTGCTTGATTCCATCCCACTGGGCTCAATGGACATGGGACCGGAAGTGACCCAACAGGGTTTCCTAGATAGCTGCCAGGACAGCTGATGGTATGTGAAGTTCATGAGGCAGGTGCAGTTGTTTTGGCACTGGAAGAGCTGTGCTGCTGCTTCGGGCAGTTGCCATTCACCACCACACTACCTTCCCTAGGTGTCATAGCCACTTTCAGACATATGTGCTGCCAGAGCACTTGGTTTCCATGGCAGCGAGAAATGGCTTGGGCCCTGAACTTGTCTTTGGCTGTGGAGTTTTGAGCGCCTTGAGTGAGAAGGTGCATGTTAGTTTTGTGTGGGTGCTCAAGCTGCTTGATTCCATCCCACTGGGCTCAATGGGCATGGGACCGGAAGTGAGCAAACAGGGTTTCCTAGATAGCTGCCAGGACAGCTGATGGTATGTGAAGTGCATGAGGCAGGTGGAGTTGTTTTGGCACTGGAAGAGCTGTGCTGCTGCTTCGGGCAGTTGCCATTCACCACCACACTACCTTCCCTAGGTGTCATAGCCACTTTCAGACATATGTGCTGCCAGAGCCCTTGGTTTCCATGGCAGCGGGAAATGGCTTGGGCGCTGAACTTGTCTTTGGCTGTGGAGTTTTGAGCGCCTTGAGTGAGGAGGTGCATGTTAGTTTTGTGTGGGTGCTCAAGCTGCTTGATTCCATCCCACTGGGCTCAATGGGCATGGGACCGGATGTGAGCAAACAGGGTTTCCTAGATAGCTGCCAGGACAGCTGATGGTATGTGAAGTGCATGAGGCAGGAGGAGTTGTTTTGGCACTGGAAGAGCTGTGCTGCTGCTTCGGGCAGTTGCCATTCACCACCACACTACCTTCCCTAGGTATCATAGCCACTTTCAGACATATGTGCTGCCAGAGCACTTGGTTTCCATGGCAGCGGGAAATGGCTTTGGCCCTGAACTTGTCTTTGGCTGTGGAGTTTTTAGCGCCTTGAGTGAGAAGGTGCATGTTAGTTTTGTGTGGGTGTTCAAGCTGCTTGATTCCATCCCACTGGGCTCAATGGGCATGGGACCGGAAGTGAGCAAACAGGGTTTCCTGATAGCTGCCAGGACAGCTGATGGTATGTGAAGTTCATGAGGCAGGTGGAGTTGTTTTGGCACTGGAAGAGCTGTGCTGCTGCTTCGGGCATTGCCATTCACCACCACACTACCTTCCCTAGGTGTCATAGCCACTTTCAGATATATGTGCTGCCAGAGCCCTTGGTTTCCATGGCAGCGGGAAATGGCATTGGCCCTGAACTTGTCTTTGGCTGTGGAGTTTTGAGCGCCTTGAGTGAGGAGCTGCATGTTAGTTTTGTGTGGGTGCTCAAGCTGCTTGATTCCATCCCACTGGGCTCAATGGGCATGGGACTGGAAGTGAGCAAACAGGGTTTCCTAGATAGCTGCCAGGACAGCTGATGGTATGTGAAGTGCATGAGGCAGGTGGAGTTGTTTTGGCACTGGAAGAGCTGTGCTGCTGCTTCGGGCAGTTGCCATTCACCACCACACTACCTTCCCTAGGTGTCATAGCCACTTTCAGACATACGTGCTGCCAGAGCCCTTGGTTTCCATGGCAGCGGGAAATTCCTTGGGCTCTGAACTTGTCTTTGGCTGTGGAGTTTTGAGCGCCTTGAGTGAGGAGCTCCATGTTAGTTTTGTGTGGGTGCTCAAGCTGCTTAATTCCATCCCACTGGGCTCAATGGGCATTGGACCGGAAGTGACCAAACAGGGTTTCCTAGATAGCTGCCAGGACAGCTAATGGTATGTGAAGTGCATGAGGCAGGAGGAGTTGTTTTGGCACTGGAAGAGCTGTGCTGCTGCTTCGGGCAGTTGCCATTCACCTCCACACTACCTTCCCTAGGTGTCATAGCCACTTTCAGACATATGTGCTGCCAGAGCCCTTGGTTTCCATGGCAGCGGGAAATGGCATTGGCCCTGAACTTGTCCTTGATTGTGGAGTTTTAAGCGCCTTGAGTGAGGTGCTCCATGTTAGTTTTGTGTGGGTGCTCAAGCTGCTTGATTCCATCCCACTGGGCTCAATGGGCATGGGACCAGAAGTGACAAAACAGGGTTTCCTAGATAGCTGCCAGGACAGCTGATGGTATGTGAAGTGCATGAGGCAGGTGGAGTTGTTTGGCACTGGAAGAGCTGTGCTGCTGCTTCGGGCAGTTGCCATTCACCACCACACTACCTTCCCTAGGTGTCATAGCCACTTGCAGACATACGTGCTGCTAAAGCCCTTGGTTTCCATGGCAGCGGGAAATTCCTTGGGCTCTGAACTTGTCTTTGGCTGTGGAGTTTTGAGCGCCTTGAGTGAGGAGCTCCATGTTAGTTTTGTGTGGGTGCTCAAGCTGCTTGATTCGATCCCACTGGGCTCAATGGGCATGGGACCGGATGTGAGCAAACAGGGTTTCCTAGATAGCTGCCAGGACAGCTGATGGTATGTGAAGTGCATGAGGCAGGGGGAGTTGTTTTGGCACTGGAAGAGCTGTGCTGCTGCTTCGGGCAGTTGCCATTCACCACCAAACTACCTTCCCTAGGTGTCATAGCCACTTTCAGACATATGTGCTGCCAGAGCACTTGGTTTCCATGGCAGCGGGAAATGGCTTTGGCCCTGAACTTGTCTTTGGCTGTGGAGTTTTTAGCACCTTGAGTGAGAAGGCTTATGTTAGTTTTGTGTGGGTGTTCAAGCTGCTTGATTCCATCCCACTGATCTCAATGGGCATGGGACCGGAAGTGAGCAAACAGGGTTTCCTAGATAGCTGCCAGGACAGCTGATGGTATGTGAAGTGCATGAGGCAGGTGGAGTTGTTTTGGCACTGGAAGAGCTGTGCTGCTGCTTCGGGCAGTTGCCATTCACCACCACACTACCTTCCCTAGGTGTCATAGCCACTTGCAGACATATGTGCTGCCAGAGCCCTTGGTTTCCATGGCAGCGGGAAATGGCATTGGCGCTGAACTTGTGTTTGCCTGTGGAGTTTTGAGCGCCTTGAGTGAGGAGCTCCATGTTAGTTTTGTGTGAGTGCTCAAGCTGCTTGATTCCATCCCACTGGGCTCAATGGGCATGGGACCGGATGTGAGCAAACAGGGTTTCCTAGATAGCTGCCAGGACAGCTGATGGTATGTGAAGTGCATGAGGCAGGGGGAGTTGTTTTGGCACTGGAAGAGCTGTGCTGCTGCTTCGGGCAGTTGCCATTAACCACCACACTACCTTCCCTAGGTGTCATAGCCACTTTCAGACATATGTGCTGCCAGAGCCCTTGGTTTCCATGGCAGCGGGAAATGGCTTCGGTTCTGAACTTGTCTTTGGCTGTGGAGGTTTGAGCGGCTTGAGTGAGGAGCTCAATGTTAGATTTGTGTGGGTGCTCAAGCTGCTTGATTCCATCCCACTGGGCTCAATGGGCATTGGGCCGAAAGTGAGCAAACAGGGTTTCCTAGATAGCTGCCAGGACAGCTGATGGTATGTGAAGTGCATGAGGCAGGTGGAGTTGTTTTGCACTGGAAGAGCTGTGCTGCTGCTTCGGACAGTTGCCATTCACCACCACACTACCTTCCCTAGGTGTCATAGCCACTTTCAGACATATGTGCTGCCAGAGCCCTTTTTTTTCATGGCAGCGGGAAATGGCTTGGGCTCTGAACTAGTCTTTGCCTGTGGAGTTTTGAGCGCCTTGAGTGAGGAGCTCCATGTTAGTTTTGTGTGGGTGCTCAAGCTGCTTGATTCCATCCCACTGGGCTCAATGGGCATGGGACCAGAAGTGACAAAACAGGGTTTCCTAGATAGCTGCCAGGACAGCTGATGGTATGTGAAGTGCATGAGGCAGGTGGAGTTGTTTGGCACTGGAAGAGCTGTGCTGCTGCTTCGGGCAGTTGCCATTCACCACCACACTACCTTCCCTAGGTGTCATAGCCACTTGCAGACATATGTGCTGCCAGAGCCCTTGGTTTTCATGGCAGCGGGAAATGGCTTGGGCTCTGAACTTGTCTTTGCCTGTGGAGTTTTGAGCGCCTTGAGTGAGGAGGTGCATGTTAGTTTTGTGTGGGTGCTCAAGCTGCTTGATTCCATCCCACTGGGCTCAATGGGCATGGGACCGGAAGTGAGCAAACAGGGTTTCCAAGATAGCTGCCAGGACAGCTGATGGTATGTGAAGTTCATGAGGCAGGTGGAGTTGTTTTGGCACTGGAAGAGCTGTGCTGCTGCTTCGAACATTTGCCATTCACCACCACACTACCTTCCCTAGCTGTCAGGCCACTTTCAGACATATGTGCTGCCAGAGCCCTTGGTTTCCATGGCAGCGGGAAATGGCTTTGGCCCTGAACTTGTCTTTGGCTGTGGAGTTTTGAGCGCCTTCAGTGAGGAGCTGCATGTTAGTTTTGTGTGGGTGCTCAAGCTGCTTGATTCCTTTCCACTGGGCTCAATGGGCATGGGACCGGAAGTGAGCAAACAGGGTTTCCTAGATAGCTGCCAGGACAGCTGATGGTATGTGAAGTTCATGAGGCAGGTGGAGTTGTTTTGGCACTGGAAGAGCTGTGCTGCTGCTTCGGGCAGTTGCCATTCACCACCACACTACCTTCCCTAGGTGTCATAGCCACTTTCAGACATATGTGCTGCCAGAGCCCTTGGTTTCCATGGCAGCGGGAAATTCCTTGGGCTCTGAACTTGTCTTTGGCTGTGGAGTTTTGAGCGCTTTGAGTGAGGAGCTCCATGTTAGTTTTGTGTGAGTGCTCAAGCTGCTTGATTCCATCCCACTGGGCTCAATGGGCATGGGACCGGAAGTGAGCAAACAGGGTTTCCTAGATAGGTGCCAGGACAGCTGATGGTATGTGAAGTGCATGAGGCAGGTGGAGTTGTTTTGGCACTGGAAGAGCTGTGCTGCTGCTTCGGGCAGTTGCCATTCACCACCACACTACCTTCCCTAGGTGTCATAGCCACTTTCAGACATATGTGCTGCCAGAGCCCTTGGTTTTCATGTCAGCGGGAAATGGCGTTGGCCCTGAACTTGTCTTTGGCTGTGGAACTTTGAGCGCGTTGCGTGAGGAGCTCCATGTTAGTTTTGTGTGGGTGCTCAAGCTGCTTGATTCTATCCCACTGGGCTCAATGGGCATGGGACCGGAAGTGACCAAACTGTGTTTCCTAGATAGCTGCCAGGGCAGCTGATGGTATGTGAAGTGCATGAGGCAGGTGGAGTTGTTTTGGCACTGGAAGAGCTGTGCTGCTGCTTCGGGCAGTTGCCATTCACCACCCCACTACCTTCCCTAGGTGTCATAGCCACTTGCAGACATATGTGCTGCCAGAGCCCTTGGTTTCCATGGCAACGGGAAATGGCTTGGGCTCTGAACTGGTCTTTGGCTGTGGAGTTTTGAGCGCAGTTAGTGAGGAGCTCCATGTTAGTTTTGTGTGGGTGCTCAAGCTGCTTGATTCCATCCCACTGGGCTCAATGGGCATTGGACCGGAAGTGACAAAACAGGGTTTCCTAGATAGCTGGCAGGACAGCTGATGGTATGTGAAGTTCATGAGGCAGGTGGAGTTGTTTTGGCACTGGAAGAGCTGTGCTGCTGCTTCGGGCAGTTGCCATTCACCACCACACTACCTTCCCTAGGTGTCATAGCCACTTTCAGACATATGTGCTGCCAGAGCCCTTGGTTTCCATGGCAGCGGGAAATTCCTTGGGCTCTGAACTTGTCTTTGGCTGTGGAGTTTTGAGCGCTTTGAGTGAGGAGCTCCATGTTAGTTTTGTGTGGGTGCTCAAGCTGCTTGATTCCATCCCACTGGGCTCAATGGGCATGGGACCGGAAGTGACGAAACAGGGTTTCCAAGATAGCTGCCAGGACAGCTGATGGTATGTGAAGTTCATGAGGCAGGTGGAGTTGTTTTGGCACTGGAAGAGCTGTGCTGCTGCTTCAGGCAGTTGCCATTCACCACCACACTACCTTCCCTAGGTGTCATAGCCACTTTCAGACATATGTGCTGCCAGAGCCCTTGGTTTCCATGGCAGCGGGAAATGGCTTGGGCCCTGAACTTGTCTTTGGCTGTGGAGTTTTGAGCGCCTTGAGTGAGGAGTTGCATGTTAGTTTTGTGTGGGTGCTCAAGCTGCTTGTTTCCATCCCACTGGGCTCAAAGGGCATTGGACCGGAAGTGACCAAACAGGGTTTCCTAGATATCTGCCAGGACAGCTGATGGTATGTGAAGTTCATGAGGCAGGAGGAGTTGTTTTGGCACTGGAAGAGCTGTGCTGCTGCTTCGGGCAGTTGCCATTCACCACCACACTACCTTCCCTAGGTGTCATAGCCACTTGCAGACATATGTGCTGCCAGAGCACTTGGTTTCCATGGCAGCGGGAAATGGCTTTGGCTCTGAACTTGTCTTTGGTTGTGGAGTTTTGAGCACCTTGAGTGAGGAGCTCCATGTTAGTTTTGTGTGGGTGCTCAAGCTGCTTGATTCCATCCCACTGGGCTCAATGGGCATTGGACCGGAAGTGACCAAACAGGGTTTCCTAGATAGCTGCCAGGACAGCTAATGGTATGTGAAGTGCATGAGGCAGGAGGAGTTCTTTTGGCACTGGAAGAGCTGTGCTGCTGCTTCAGGCAGTTGCCATTCACCACCACACTACCTTCCCTAGGTGTCATAGCCACTTTCAGACATATGTGCTGCCAGAGCCCTTGGTTTCCATGGCAGCGGGAAATGGCATTGGCCCTGAACTTGTCCTTGGCTGTGGAGTTTTAAGCACCTTGAGTGAGGAGCTCCATGTTAGTTTTGTGTGGGTGCTCAAGCTGCTTGATTCCATCCCACTGGGCTCAATGGGCATGGGACCAGAAGTGACAAAACAGGGTTTCCTAGATAGCTGCCAGGACAGCTGATGGTATGTGAAGTGCATGAGGCAGGTGGAGTTGTTTGGCACTGGAAGAGCTGTGCTGCTGCTTCGGGCAGTTGCCATTCACCACCACACTACCTTCCCTAGGTGTCATAGCCACTTGCAGACATACGTGCTGCCAGAGCACTTGGTTTCCATGGCAGCGGGAAATTCCTTGGGCTCTGAACTTGTCTTTGGCTGTGGAGTTTTTAGCGCCGTCAGTGAGGAGCTCCATGTTAGTTTTGTGTGGGTGCTCAAGCTGCTTAATTCCATCCCACTGGGCTCAATGGGCATGGGACCGGAAGTGAGCAAACAGGGTTTCCTAGATAGCTGCCAGGACAGCTGATGGTATGTGAAGTTCATGAGGCAGGTGGAGTTGTTTTGGCACTGGAAGAGCTGTGCTGCTGCTTCGGGCAGTTGCCATTCACCACCACACTACCTTCCCTAGGTGTCATAGCCACTTTCAGACATATGTGCTGCCAGAGCACTTGGTTTCCATGGCAGCGGGAAATGGCATTGGCCCTGAACTTGTCCTTGGCTGTGGAGTTTTGAGCGCCTTGAGTGAGGAGGTGCATGTTAGTTTTGTGTGGGTGCTCAAGCTGCTTGATTCCATCCCACTGGGCTCAATTGGCATGGGACCGGAAGTGACAAAACAGGGTTTCCTAGATAGCTGCCAGGACAGCTGATGGTACGTGAAGTGCATGAGGCAGGTGGAGTTGTTTTGGCACTGGAAGAGCTGTGCTGCTGCTTCGGGCAGTTGCCATTCACCACCACACTACCTTCCCTAGGTGTCATAGCCACTTGCAGACATATGTGCTGCCAGAGCCCTTGGTTTCCATGGCAGCGGGAAATTCCTTGGGCTCTGAACTTGTCTTTGGCTGTGGAGTTTTGAGCGCCTTGAGTGAGGAGCTCCATGTTAGTTTTGTGTGGGTGCTCAAGCTGCTTGATTCTATCCCACTGGGCTCAATGGGCATGGGACCGGAAGTGACCAAACTGTGTTTCCTAGATAGCTGCCAGGACAGCTGATGGTATGTGAAGTGCATGAGGCAGGTGGAGTTGTTTTGGCACTGGAAGAGCTGTGCTGCTGCTTCTGGCAGTTGCCATTCACCACCACACTACCTTCCCTAAGTGTCATAGCCACTTTCAGACATATGTGCTGCCAGAGCACTTGGTTTCCATGGCAGCGGGAAATGGCTTTGGCCCTGAACTTGTCTTTGGCTGTGGAGTTTTGAGCACCTTGACTGAGGAGGTGCATGTTAGTTTTGTGTGGGTGCTCAAGCTGCTTGATTCCATCCCACTGGGCTCAATGGGCATGGGACCAGAAGTGACAAAACAGGGTTTCCTAGATAGTTGCCAGGACAGCTGATGGTATGTGAAGTGCATGAGGCAGGTGGAGTTGTTTGGCACTGGAAGAGCTGTGCTGCTGCTTCGGGCAGTTGCCATTCACCACCACACTACCTTCCCTAGGTGTCATAGCCACTTTCAGACATATGTGCTGCCAGAGCCCTTGGTTTTCATGGCAGCGGGAAATGGCTTGGGCTCTGAACTTGTCTTTGCCTGTGGAGTTTTGAGCGCCTTGAGTGAGGAGGTGCATGTTAGTTTTGTGTGGGTGCTCAAGCTGCTTGATTCCATCCCACTGGGCTCAATGGGCATGGGACCGGAAGTGAGCAAACAGGGTTTCCAAGATAGCTGCCAGGACAGCTGATGGTATGTGAAGTTCATGAGGCAGGTGGAGTTGTTTTGGCACTGGAAGAGCTGTGCTGCTGCTTCGGGCAGTTGCCATTCACCACCACACTACCTTCCCTAGGTGTCATAGCCACTTTCAGACATATGTGCTGCCAGAGCCCTTGGTTTCCATGGCAGCGGGAAATTCCTTGGGCTCTGAACTTGTCTTTGGCTGTGGAGTTTTGAGCGCTTTGAGTGAGGAGCTCCATGTTAGTTTTGTGTGAGTGCTCAAGCTGCTTGATTCCATCCCACTGGGCTCAATGGGCATGGGACCGGAAGTGAGCAAACAGGGTTTCCTAGATAGGTGCCAGGACAGCTGATGGTATGTGAAGTGCATGAGGCAGGTGGAGTTGTTTTGGCACTGGAAGAGCTGTGCTGCTGCTTCGGGCAGTTGCCATTCACCACCACACTACCTTCCCTAGGTGTCATAGCCACTTTCAGACATATGTGCTGCCAGAGTCCTTGGTTTTCATGTCAGCGGGAAATGGCGTTGGCCCTGAACTTGTCTTCGGCTGTGGAGCTTTGAGCGCGTTGCGTGAGGAGCTCCATGTTAGTTTTGTGTGGGTGCTCAAGCTGCTTGATTCTATCCCACTGGGCTCAATGGGCATGGGACCGGAAGTGACCAAACTGTGTTTCCTAGATAGCTGCCAGGGCAGCTGATGGTATGTGAAGTGCATGAGGCAGGTGGAGTTGTTTTGGCACTGGAAGAGCTGTGCTGCTGCTTCGGGCAGTTGCCATTCACCACCACACTACCTTCCCTAGGTGTCATAGCCACTTTCAGACATATGTGCTGCCAGAGCCCTTGGTTTCCATGGCAACGGGAAATGGATTGGGCTCTGAACTGGTCTTTGGCTGTGGAGTTTTGAGCGCAGTTAGTGAGGAGCTCCATGTTAGTTTTGTGTGGGTGCTCAAGCTGCTTGATTCCATCCGACTGGGCTCAATGGGCATTGGACCGGAAGTGACAAAACAGGGTTTCCTAGATAGCTGGCAGGACAGCTGATGGTATGTGAAGTGCATGAGGCAGGTGGAGTTGTTTTGGCACTGGAAGAGCTGTGCTGCTGCTTCGGGCAGTTGCCATTCACCACCACACTACCTTCCCTAGGTGTCATAGCCACTTTCAGACATATGTGCTGCCAGAGCACTTGGTTTCCATGGCAGCGGGAAATTCCTTGGGCTCTGAACTTGTCTTTGGCTGTGGAGTTTTGAGCGCTTTGAGTGAGGAGCTCCATGTTAGTTTTGTGTGGGTGCTCAAGCTGCTTGATTCCATCCCACTGGGCTCAATGGGCATGGGACCGGAAGTGACCAAACAGGGTTTCCAAGATAGCTGCCAGGACAGCTGATGGTATGTGAAGTTCATGAGGCAGGTGGAGTTGTTTTGGCACTGGAAGAGCTGTGCTGCTGCTTCAGGCAGTTGCCATTCACCACCACACTACCTTCCCTAGGTGTCATAGCCACTTTCAGACATATGTGCTGCCAGAGCCCTTGGTTTCCATGGCAGCGGGAAATGGCTTTGGCCCTGAACTTGTCTTTGGCTGTGGAGTTTTGAGCGCCTTGAGTGAGGAGTTGCATGTTAGTTTTGTGTGGGTGCTCATGCGGATTGTTTCCATCCCACTGGGCTCAAAGGGCATTGGACCGGAAGTGACAAAACAGGGTTTCCTAGATATCTGCCAGGACAGCTGATGGTATGTGAAGTGCATGAGGCAGGTGGAGTTGTATTGGCACTGGAAGAGCTGTGCTGCTGCTTCGGGCAGTTGCCATTCACCACCACACTACCTTCCCTAGGTGTCATAGCCACTTGCAGACATATGTGCTGCCAGAGCACTTGGTTTCCATGGCAGCGGGAAATGGCTTTGGCTCTGAATTTGTCTTTGGTTGTGGAGTTTTGAGCACCTTGAGTGAGGAGCTCCATGTTAGTTTTCTGTGGGTGCTCAAGCTGCTTGATTCCATCCCACTGGGCTCAATGGGCATTGGACCGGAATTGACCAAACAGGGTTTCCTAGATAGCTGCCAGGACAGCTAATGGTATGTGAAGTGCATGAGGCAGGAGGAGTTCTTTTGGCACTGGAAGAGCTGTGCTGCTGCTTCGGGCAGTTGCCATTCACCACCACACTACCTTCCCTAGGTGTCATAGCCACTTTCTGACATATGTGCTGCCAGAGCCCTTGGTTTCCATGGCAGCGGGAAATGGCATTGGCCCTGAACTTGTCCTTGGCTGTGGAGTTTTAAGCACCTTGAGTGAGGAGCTCCATGTTAGTTTTGTGTGGGTGCTCAAGCTGCTTGATTCCATCCCACTGGGCTCAATGGGCATGGGACCAGAAGTGACAAAACAGGGTTTCCTAGATAGCTGCCAGGACAGCTGATGGTATGTGAAGTGCATGAGGCAGGTGGAGTTGTTTGGCACTGGAAGAGCTGTGCTGCTGCTTCGGGCAGTTGCCATTCACCACCACACTACCTTCCCTAGGTGTCATAGCCACTTGCAGACATACGTGCTGCCAGAGCACTTGGTTTCCATGGCAGCGGGAAATGGATTGGGCTCTGAACTTGTCTTTGGCTGTGGAGTTTTTAGCGCCGTCAGTGAGGAGCTCCATGTTAGTTTTGTGTGGGTGCTCAAGCTGCTTAATTCCATCCCACTAAGCTCAATGGGCATGGGACCGGAAGTGACCAAACAGGGTTTCCTAGATAGCTGGCAGGACAGCTGATGGTATGTGAAGTTCATGAGGCAGGTGGAGTTGTTTTGGCACTGGAAGAGCTGTGCTGCTGCTTCGGGCAGTTGCCATTCACCACCACACTACCTTCCCTAGGTGTCATAGCCACTTTCAGACATATGTGCTGCCAGAGCACTTGGTTTCCATGGCAGCGGGAAATGGCATTGGCCCTGAACTTGTCCTTGGCTGTGGAGTTTTGAGCGCCTTGAGTGAGGAGGTGCATGTTAGTTTTGTGTGCGTGCTCAAGCTGCTTGATTCCATCCCACTGGGCTCAATTGGCATGGGACCGGAAGTGACAAAACAGGGTTTCCTAGATAGCTGCCAGGACAGCTGATGGTACGTGAAGTGCATGAGGCAGGTGGAGTTGTTTTGGCACTGGAAGAGCTGTGCTGCTGCTTCGGGCAGTTGCCATTCACCACCACACTACCTTCCCTAGGTGTCATAGCCACTTGCAGACATATGTGCTGCCAGAGCCCTTGGTTTCCATGGCAGCGGGAAATTCCTTGGGCTCTGAACTTGTCTTTGGCTGTGGAGTTTTGAGCGCCTTGAGTGAGGAGCTCCATGTTAGTTTTGTGTGGGTGCTCAAGCTGCTTGATTCTATCCCACTGGGCTCAATGGGCATGGGACCGGAAGTGACCAAACTGTGTTTCCTAGATAGCTGCCAGGACAGCTGATGGTATGTGAAGTGCATGAGGCAGGTGGAGTTGTTTTGGCACTGGAAGAGCTGTGCTGCTGCTTCTGGCAGTTGCCATTCACCACCACACTACCTTCCCTAAGTGTCATAGCCACTTTCAGACATATGTGCTGCCAGAGCACTTGGTTTCCATGGCAGCGGGAAATGTCTTTGGCCCTGAACTTGTCTTTGGCTGTGGAGTTTTGAGCACCTTGAGTGAGGAGGTGCATGTTAGTTTTGTGTGGGTGCTCAAGCTGCTTGATTCCATCCCACTGGGCTCAATGGGCATTGGACCGGAAGTGACAAAACAGGGTTTCCTAGATAGCTGCCAGGACAGCTGATGGTATGTGAAGTTCATGAGGCAGGTGGAGTTGTTTTGGGACTGGAAGAGCTGTGCTGCTGCTTCGGGCAGTTGCCATTCACCACCACACTACCTTCCCTAGGTGTCATAGCCACTTTCAGACATATGTGCTGCCAGAGCACTTGGTTTCCATGGCAGCGGGAAATTCCTTGGGCTCTGAACTTGTCTTTGGCTGTGGAGTTTTGAGCGCTTTGAGTGAGGAGCTCCATGTTAGTTTTGTGTGGGTGCTCAAGCTGCTTGATTCCATCCCACTGGGCTCAACGGGCATGGTACCGGAAGTGACAAAACAGGGTTTCCTAGATAGCTGCCACGACAGCTGATGGTATGTGAAGTGCATGAGGCAGGTGGAGTTGTTTTGGCACTGGAAGAGCTGTGCTGCTGCTTCAGGCAGTTGCCATTCACAACCACACTACCTTCCCTAGGTGTCATAGCCACTTTCAGACATATGTGCTGCCAGAGCACTTGGTTTCCATGGCAGTGGGAAATGGCATTGGCCCTGAACTTGTCTTTGGCTGTGAAGTTTTGAGCGCCTTGAATGAGGAGTTGCATGTTAGTTTTGTGTGCGTGCTCAAGCTGCTTGATTCCATCCCACTGGGCTCAAAGGGCATTGGACCGGAAGTGAGCAAACAGGGTTTCCTAGATAGCTGCCAGGACAGCTGATGGTATGTGAAGTGCATGAGGCAGGTGGAGTTGTTTTGGCACTGGAAGAGCTGTGCTGCTGCTTCGGGCAGTTGCCATTCACCACCCCACTACCTTCCCTAGGTGTCATAGCCACTTTCAGACATATGTGCTGCCAGAGCCCTTGGTTTCCATGGCAACGGGAAATGGCTTGGGCTCTGAACTGGTCTTTGGCTGTGGAGTTTTGAGCGCAGTTAGTGAGGAGCTCCATGTTAGTTTTGTGTGGGTGCTCAAGCTGCTTGATTCCATCCGACTGGGCTCAATGGGCATTGGACCGGAAGTGACAAAACAGGGTTTCCTAGATAGCTGCCAGGACAGCTGATGGTATGTGAAGTGCATGAGGCAGGTGGAGTTGTTTTGGCACTGGAAGAGCTGTGCTGCTGCTTCGGGCAGTTGCCATTCACCACCACACTACCTTCCCTAGGTGTCATAGCCACTTTCAGACATATGTGCTGCCAGAGCCCTTGGTTTCCATGGCAGCGGGAAATTCCTTGGGCTCTGAACTTGTCTTTGGCTGTGGAGTTTTGAGCGCTTTGAGTGAGGAGCTCCATGTTAGTTTTGTGTGGGTGCTCAAGCTGCTTAATTCCATCCCACTGGGCTCAACGGGCATGGGACCGGAAGTGACAAAACAGGGTTTCCTAGATAGCTGCCACGACAGCTGATGGTATGTGAAGTGCATGAGGCAGGTGGAGTTGTTTTGGCACTGGAAGAGCTGTGCTGCTGCTTCAGGCAGTTGCCATTCACAACCACACTACCTTCCCTAGGTGTCATAGCCACTTTCAGACATATGTGCTGCCAGAGCACTTGGTTTCCATGGCAGCGGGAAATGGCAATGGCCCTGAACTTGTCTTTGGCTGTGAAGTTTTGAGCGCCTTGAGTGAGGAGTTGCATGTTAGTTTTCTGTGCGTGCTCAAGCTGCTTGATTCCATCCCACTGGGGTCAAAGGGCATTGGACCGGAAGTGACCAAACAGGGTTTCCTAGATAGCTGCCAGGGCAGCTGATGGTATGTGAAGTGCATGAGGCAGGTGGAGTTGTTTTGGCACTGGAAGAGCTGTGCTGCTGCTTCGGGCAGTTGCCATTCACCACCACACTACCTTCCCTAGGTGTCATAGCCACTTGCAGACATATGTGCTGCCAGAGCCCTTGGTTTCCATGGCAACGGGAAATGGCTTGGGCTCTGAACTGGTCTTTGGCTGTGGAGTTTTGAGCGCAGTTAGTGAGGAGCTCCATGTTAGTTTTGTATGGGTGCTCAAGCTGCTTGATTCCATCCCACTGGGCTCAATGGGCATGGGACCGGAAGTGACAAAACAGGGTTTCCTAGATAGCTGCCAGGACAGCTGATGGTATGTGAAGTGCATGAGGCAGGTGGAGTTGTTTTGGCACTGGAAGAGCTGTGCTGCTGCTTCGGGCAGTTGCCATTCACCACCACACTACCTTCCCTAGGTGTCATAGCCACTTTCAGACATATGTGCTGCCAGAGCCCTTGGTTTCCATGGCAGCGGGAAATGGCTTTGGCCCTGAACTTGTCTTTGGCTGTGGAGTTTTGAGCGCCTTCAGTGAGGAGTTGCATGTTAGTTTTGTGTGTGTGCTCAAGCTGCTTGTTTCCATCCCACTGGGCTCAATGGGCATTGGACCGGAAGTGACAAAACAGGGTTTCCTAGATAGCTGCCAGGACAGCTGATGGTATGTGAAGTTCATGAGGCAGGAGGAGTTGTTTTGGCACTGGAAGAGCTGTGCTGCTGCTTCGGGCAGTTGCCATTCACCACCACACTACCTTCTCTAGGTGTCATAGCCACTTGCAGACATATGTGCTGCCAGAGCCCTTGGTTTCCATGGCAGCGGGAAATGGCTTTGGCTCTGAACTTGTCTTTGGTTGTGGAGTTTTGAGCACCTTGAGTGAGGAGCTCCATGTTAGTTTTGTGTGGGTGCTCAAGCTGCTTGATTCCATCCCACTGGGCTCAATGGGCATGGGACCGGAAGTGACCAAACAGGGTTTCCTAGATAGCTGCCAGGACAGCTGATGGTATGTGAAGTTCATGAGGCAGGTGGAGTTGTTTTGGCACTGGAAGAGCTGTGCTGCTGCTTCGGGCAGTTGCCATTCACCACCACACTCCCTTCCCTAGGTGTCATAGCCACTTTCAGACATATGTGCTGCCAGAGCACTTGGTTTCCATGGCAGCGGGAAATGGCATTGGCCTTGAACTTGTCTTTGGCTGTGGAGTTTTGAGCGCTTTGAGTGAGGAGCTCCATGTTAGTTTTGTGTGGGTGCTCAAGCTGCTTAATTCCATCCCACTGGGCTCAATAGGCATTGGACCGGAAGTGAGCAAACAGGGTTTCCTAGATAGCGGCCAGGACAGCTGATGGTATGTGAAGTGCATGAGGCAGGTGGAGTTGTTTTGGCACTGGAAGAGCTGTGCTGCTGCTTCAGGCAGTTGCCATTCACAACCACACTACCTTCCCTAGGTGTCATAGCCACTTTCAGACATATGTGCTGCCAGAGCACTTGGTTTCCATGGCAGCGGGAAATGGCATTGGCCCTGAACTTGTCTTTGGCTGTGGAGTTTTGAGCGCCTTCAGTGAGGAGCTCCATGTTAGTTTTGTGTGGGTGCTCAAGCTGCTTGATTCCATCCCACTGGGCTCAATGGGCATTGGACCGGAAGTGACCAAACAGGGTTTCCTAGATATCTGCCATGACAGCTGATGGTATGTGAAGTTCATGAGGCAGGTGGAGTTGTTTTGGCACTGGAAGAGCTGTGCTGCTGCTTCGGGCAGTTGCCATTCACCACCCCACTACCTTCCCTAGGTGTCATAGCCACTTTCAGACATATGTGCTGCCAGAGCACTTGGTTTCCATGGCAGCGGGAAATGGCATTGGCCCTGAACTTGTGTTTGGCTGTGGAGTTTTAAGCGCCTTGAGTGAGGAGCTCCATGTTAGTTTTGTTTGGGTGCTCAAGCTGCTTAATTCCATCCCACTGGGCTCAATGGGCATTGGACCGGAAGTGACCAAACAGGGTTTCCTAGATAGCTGCCAGGACAGCTGATGGTATGTGAAGTGCATGAGGCAGGTGGAGTTGTTTTGGCACTGGAAGAGCTGTGCTGCTGCTTCGGGCAGTTGCCATTCACCACCACACTACCTTCCCTAGGTGTCATAGCCACTTGCAGACATACGTGCTGCCAGAGCACTTGGTTTCCATGGCAGCGGGAAATGGCTTGGGCTCTGAACTTGTGTTTGGCTGTGGAGCTTTGAGCGCCGTCAGTGAGGAGCTCCATGTTAGTTTTGTGTGGGTGCTCAAGCTGCTTGATTCCATCCCACTGGGCTCAATGGGCATGGGACCGGAAGTGACCAAACAGGGTTTCCTAGATAGCTGCCAGGACAGCTGATGGTATGTGAAGTGCATGAGGCAGGTGGAGTTGTTTTGGCACTGGAAGAGCTGTGCTGCTGCTTCGGGCAGTTGCCATTCACCACCACACTACCTTCCCTAAGTGTCATAGCCACTTTCAGACATATGTGCTGCCAGAGCACTTGGTTTCCATGGCAGCGGGAAATTCCTTGGGCTCTGAACTTGTCTTTGGCTGTGGAGTTTTGAGCACCTTGAGTGAGGAGGTGCATGTTAGTTTTGTGTGGGTGCTCAAGCTGCTTGATTCCATCCCACTGGGCTCAATGGGCATGGGACCGGAAGTGACAAAACAGGGTTTCCTAGATAGCTGCCAGGACAGCTGATGGTATGTGAAGTTCATGAGGCAGGTGGAGTTGTTTTGGGACTGGAAGAGCTGTGCTGCTGCTTCGGGCAGTTGCCATTCACCACCACACTACCTTCCCTAGGTGTCATAGCCACTTTCAGACATATGTGCTGCCAGAGCACTTGGTTTCCATGGCAGCGGGAAATTCCTTGGGCTCTGAACTTGTGTTTGGCTGTGGAGTTTTGAGCGCTTTGAGTGAGGAGCTCCATGTTAGTTTTGTGTGGGTGCTCAAGCTGCTTAATTCCATCCCACTGGGCTCAACGGGCATGGGACCGGAAGTGAGCAAACAGGGTTTCCTAGATAGCTGCCAGGACAGCTGATGGTATGTGAAGTGCATGAGGCAGGTGGAGTTGTTTTGGCACTGGAAGAGCTGTGCTGCTGCTTCAGGCAGTTGCCATTCACAACCACACTACCTTCCCTAGGTGTCATAGCCACTTTCAGACATATGTGCTGCCAGAGCACTTGGTTTCCATGGCAGCGGGAAATCGCATTGGCCCTGAACTTGTCTTTGGCTGTGACGTTTTGAGCGCCTTGAGTGAGGAGTTGCATGTTAGTTTTCTGTGCGTGCTCAAGCTGCTTGATTCCATCCCACTGGGCTCAAAGGTCATTGGACCGGAAGTGACCAAACAGGGTTTCCTAGATAGCTGCCAGGACAGCTGATGGTATGTGAAGTGCAGGAGGCAGGTGGAGTTGTTTTGGCACTGGAAGAGCTGTGCTGCTGCTTCGGGCAGTTGCCATTCACCACCACACTACCTTCCCTAGGTGTCATAGCCACTTTCAGACATATGTGCTGCCAGAGCCCTTGGTTTCCATGGCAACGGGAAATGGCTTGGGCTCTGAACTGGTCTTTGGCTGTGGAGTTTTGAGCGCAGTTAGTGAGGAGCTCCATGTTAGTTTTGTGTGGGTGCTCAAGCTGCTTGATTCCATCCCACTGGGCTCAATGGGCATTGGACCGGAAGTGACAAAACAGGGTTTCCTAGATAGCTGCCAGGACAGCTGATGGTATGTGAAGTGCATGAGGCAGGTGGAGTTGTTTTGGCACTGGAAGAGCTGTGCTGCTGCTTCGGGCAGTTGCCATTCACCACCACACTACCTTCCCTAGGTGTCATAGCCACTTTCAGACATATGTGCTGCCAGAGCCCTTGGTTTCCATGGCAGCGGGAAATTCCTTGGGCTCTGAACTTGTCTTTGGCTGTGGAGTTTTTAGCGCCGTCAGTGAGGAGCTCCATGTTAGTTTTGTGTGGGTGCTCAAGCTGCTTAATTCCATCCCACTGGGCTAAATAGGCATTGGACCGGAAGTGAGCAAACAGGGTTTCCTAGATAGGTGCCAGGACAGCTGATGGTATGTGAAGTGCATGAGGCAGGTGGAGTTGTTTTGGCACTGGAAGAGCTGTGCTGCTGCTTCAGGCAGTTGCCATTCACAACCACACTACCTTCAATAGGTGTCATAGCCACTTTCAGACATATGTGCTGCCAGAGCACTTGGTTTCCATGGCAGCGGGAAATGGCATTGGCCCTGAACTTGTCTTTGGCTGTGGAGTTTTGAGCGCCTTCAGTGAGGAGCTGCATGTTAGTTTTGTGTGGGTGCTCAAGCTGCTTGATTCCATCCCACTGGGCTCAATGGGCATGGGACCGGAAGTGACCAAACAGGGTTTCCTAGATATCTGCCATGACAGCTGATGGTATGTGAAGTTCATGAGGCAGGTGGAGTTGTTTTGGCACTGGAAGAGCTGTGCTGCTGCTTCGGGCAGTTGCCATTCACCACCACACTACCTTCCCTAGGTGTCATAGCCACTTTCAGACATATGTGCTGCCAGAGCCCTTGGTTTCCATGGCAGCGGGAAATGGCTTTGGCTCTGAACTTGTCTTTGGCTGTGGAGTTTTGAGCGCCTTGAGTGAGGAGCTCCATGTTAGTTTTGTTTGGGTGCTCAAGCTGCTTAATTCCATCCCACTGGGCTCAATGGGCATTGGACCGGAAGTGACCAAACAGGGTTTCCTAGATAGCTGCCAGGACAGCTAATGTTATGTGAAGTGCATGAGGCAGGTGGAGTTGTTTTGGCACTGGAAGAGCTGTGCTGCTGCTTCGGGCAGTTGCCATTCACCACCAAACTACCTTCCTTAGGTGTCATAGCCACTTGCAGACATACGTGCTGCCAGAGCACTTGGTTTCCATGGCAGCGGGAAATGGCTTGGGCTCTGAACTTGTGTTTGGCTGTGGAGTTTTGAGCGCCGTCAGTGATGAGGTGCATGTTAGTTTTGTGTGGGTGCTCAAGCTGCTTGATTCCATCCCACTGGGCTCAATGGGCATGGGACCGGAAGTGAGCAAACAGGGTTTCCTAGATAGCTGCCAGGACAGCTGATGGTATGTGAAGTGCATGAGGCAGGTGGAGTTGTTTTGGCACTGGAAGAGCTGTGCTGCTGCTTCAGGCAGTTGCCATTCACAACCATACTACCTTCCCTAGGTGTCATAGCCACTTTCAGACATATGTGCTGCCAGAGCACTTGGTTTCCATGGCAGCGGAAAATGGCTTGGGCTCTGAACTTGTCTTTGGCTATGGAGTTTTGAGCACCTTGAGTGAGGAGCTCCATGTTAGTTTTGTGTGGGTGCTCAAACTGCTTGATTCCATCCCACTGGGCTCAATGGGCATGGGACCGGACGTGACCAAACAGGGTTTCCTAGATAGCTGCCAGGACAGCTGATGGTATGTGAAGTTCATGAGGCAGGTGGAGTTGTTTTGGCACTGGAAGAGCTGTGCTGCTGCTTCGGGCAGTTGCCATTCACCACCACACTACCTTCCCTAGGTGTCATAGCCACTTTCAGACATATGTGCTGCCAGAGCACTTGGTTTCCATGGCAGCGGGAAATGGCATTGGCCCTGAACTTGTCCTTGGCTGTGGAGTTTTGAGCGCCTTGAGTGAGGAGCTCCATGTTAGTTTTGTGTGGGTGCTCAAGCTGCTTGATTCCATCCCACTGGGCTCAATGGGCATGGGACCGGAAGTGACAAAACAGGGTTTCCTAGATAGCTGCCACGACAGCTGATGGTATGTGAAGTGCATGAGGCAGGTGGAGTTGTTTTGGCACTGGAAGAGCTGTGCTGCTGCTTCGGGCAGTTGCCATTCACCACCACACTACCTTCCCTAGGTGTCATAGCCACTTGCAGACATATGTGCTGCCAGAGCCCTTGGTTTCCATGGCAACGGGAAATGGCTTGGGCTCTGAACTGGTCTTTGGCTTTGGAGTTTTGAGCGCAGTTAGTGAGGAGCTCCATGTTAGTTTTGTATGGGTGCTCAAGCTGCTTGATTCCATCCCACTGGGCTCAATGGGCATTGGACCGGAAGTGACAAAACAGGGTTTCCTAGATAGCTGCCAGGACAGCTGATGGTATGTGAAGTGCATGAGGCAGGTGGAGTTGTTTTGGCACTGGAAGAGCTGTGCTGCTGCTTCGGGCAGTTGCCATTCACCACCACACTACCTTCCCTAGGTGTCATAGCCACTTTCAGACATATGTGCTGCCAGAGCCCTTGGTTTCCATGGCAGCGGGAAATGGCTTTGGCCCTGAACTTGTCTTTGGCTGTGGAGTTTTGAGCGCTTTGAGTGAGGAGCTCCATGTAAGTTTTGTGTGGGTGCTCAAGCTGCTTAATTCCATCCCACTGGGCTCAATAGGCATTGGACCGGAAGTGAGCAAACAGGGTTTCCTAGATAGCGGCCAGGACAGCTGATGGTATGTGAAGTGCATGAGGCAGGTGGAGTTGTTTTGGCACTGGAAGAGCTGTGCTGCTGCTTCAGGCAGTTGCCATTCACAACCACACTACCTTCCCTAGGTGTCATAGCCACTTTCAGACATATGTGCTGCCAGAGTACTTGGTTTCCATGGCAGCGGGAAATGGCATTGGCCCTGAACTTGTCTTTGGCTGTGGAGTTTTGAGCGCCTTCAGTGAGGAGCTGCATGTTAGTTTTGTGTGGGTGCTCAAGCTGCTTGATTCCATCCCACTGGGCTCAATGGGCATGGGACCGGAAGTGACCAAACAGGGTTTCCTAGATAGCTGCCAGGACAGCTGATGGTATGTGAAGTGCATGAGGCAGGTGGAGTTGTTTTGGCACTGGAAGAGCTGTGCTGCTGCTTCGGGCAGTTGCCATTCACCACCACACTACCTTCCCTAGGTGTCATAGCCACTTGCAGACATACGTGCTGCCAGAGCACTTGGTTTCCATGGCAGCGGGAAATTCCTTGGGCTCTGAACTTGTGTTTGGCTGTGGAGTTTTGAGCGCCGTCAGTGAGGAGCTCCATGTTAGTTTTGTGTGGGTGCTCAAGCTGCTTGATTCCATCCCACTGGGCTCAATGGGCATGGGACCGGAAGTGAGCAAACAGGGTTTCCTAGATAGCTGCCAGGACAGCTGATGGTATGTGAAGTGCATGAGGCAGGTGGAGTTGTTTTGGCACTGGAAGAGCTGTGCTGCTGCTTCGGGCAGTTGCCATTCACCACCACACTACCTTCCCTAAGTGTCATAGCCACTTTCAGACATATGTGCTGCCAGAGCACTTGGTTTCCATGGCAGCGGGAAATGGCTTTGGCCCTGAACTTGTCTTTGGCTGTGGAGTTTTGAGCACCTTGAGTGAGGAGGTGCATGTTAGTTTTGTGTGGGTGCTCAAGCTGCTTGATTCCATCCCACTGGGCTCAATGGGCATGGGACCGGAAGTGACAAAACAGGGTTTCCTAGATAGCTGCCAGGACAGCTGATGGTATGTGAAGTTCATGAGGCAGGTGGAGTTGTTTTGGGACTGGAAGAGCTGTGCTGCTGCTTCGGGCAGTTGCCATTCACCACCACACTACCTTCCCTAGGTGTCATAGCCACTTTCAGACATATGTGCTGCCAGAGCACTTGGTTTCCATGGCAGCGGGAAATTCCTTGGGCTCTGAACTTGTCTTTGGCTGTGGAGTTTTGAGCGCTTTGAGTGAGGAGCTCCATGTTAGTTTTGTGTGGGTGCTCAAGCTGCTTAATTCCATCCCACTGGGCTCAACGGGCATGGGACCGGAAGTGAGCAAACAGGGTTTCCTAGATAGCTGCCAGGACAGCTGATGGTATGTGAAGTGCATGAGGCAGGTGGAGTTGTTTTGGCACTGGAAGAGCTGTGCTGCTGCTTCAGGCAGTTGCCATTCACAACCACACTACCTTCCCTAGGTGTCATAGCCACTTTCAGACATATGTGCTGCCAGAGCACTTGGTTTCCATGGCAGCGGGAAATCGCATTGGCCCTGAACTTGTCTTTGGCTGTGAAGTTTTGAGCGCCTTGAGTGAGGAGTTGCATGTTAGTTTTCTGTGCGTGCTCAAGCTGCTTGATTCCATCCCACTGGGCTCAAAGGTCATTGGACCGGAAGTGACCAAACAGGGTTTCCTAGATAGCTGCCAGGACAGCTGATGGTATGTGAAGTGCAGGAGGCAGGTGGAGTTGTTTTGGCACTGGAAGAGCTGTGCTGCTGCTTCGGGCAGTTGCCATTCACCACCACACTACCTTCCCTAGGTGTCATAGCCACTTTCAGACATATGTGCTGCCAGAGCCCTTGGTTTCCATGGCAACGGGAAATGGCTTGGGCTCTGAACTGGTCTTTGGCTGTGGAGTTTTGAGCGCCTTGAGTGAGGAGCTCCATGTTAGTTTTGTTTGGGTGCTCAAGCTGCTTAATTCCATCCCACTGGGCTCAATGGGCATTGGACCGGAAGTGACCAAACAGGGTTTCCTAGATAGCTGCCAGGACAGCTAATGTTATGTGAAGTGCATGAGGCAGGTGGAGTTGTTTTGGCACTGGAAGAGCTGTGCTGCTGCTTCGGGCAGTTGCCATTCACCACCAAACTACCTTCCTTAGGTGTCATAGCCACTTGCAGACATACGTGCTGCCAGAGCACTTGGTTTCCATGGCAGCGGGAAATGGCTTGGGCTCTGAACTTGTGTTTGGCTGTGGAGTTTTGAGCGCCGTCAGTGATGAGGTGCATGTTAGTTTTGTGTGGGTGCTCAAGCTGCTTGCTTCCATCCCACTGGGCTCAATGGGCATGGGACCGGAAGTGAGCAAACAGGGTTTCCTAGATAGCTGCCAGGACAGCTGATGGTATGTGAAGTGCATGAGGCAGGTGGAGTTGTTTTGGCACTGGAAGAGCTGTGCTGCTGCTTCAGGCAGTTGCCATTCACAACCATACTACCTTCCCTAGGTGTCATAGCCACTTTCAGACATATGTGCTGCCAGAGCACTTGGTTTCCATGGCAGCGGAAAATGGCTTGGGCTCTGAACTTGTCTTTGGCTATGGAGTTTTGAGCACCTTGAGTGAGGAGCTCCATGTTAGTGTTGTGTGGGTGCTCAAACTGCTTGATTCCATCCCACTGGGCTCAATGGGCATGGGACCGGACGTGACCAAACAGGGTTTCCTAGATAGCTGCCAGGACAGCTGATGGTATGTGAAGTTCATGAGGCAGGTGGAGTTGTTTTGGCACTGGAAGAGCTGTGCTGCTGCTTCGGGCAGTTGCCATTCACCACCACACTCCCTTCCCTAGGTGTCATAGCCACTTTCAGACATATGTGCTGCCAGAGCACTTGGTTTCCATGGCAGCGGGAAATGGCATTGGCCCTGAACTTGTCCTTGGCTGTGGAGTTTTGAGCGCCTTGAGTGAGGAGCTCCATGTTAGTTTTGTGTGGGTGCTCAAGCTGCTTGATTCCATCCCACTGGGCTCAATGGGCATGGGACCGGAAGTGACAAAACAGGGTTTCCTAGATAGCTGCCACGACAGCTGATGGTATGTGAAGTGCATGAGGCAGGTGGAGTTGTTTTGGCACTGGAAGAGCTGTGCTGCTGCTTCGGGCAGTTGCCATTCACCACCACACTACCTTCCCTAGGTGTCATAGCCACTTGCAGACATATGTGCTGCCAGAGCCCTTGGTTTCCATGGCAGCGGGAAATTCCTTGGGCTCTGAACTTGTGTTTGGCTGTGGAGTTTTGAGCGCCTTGAGTGAGGAGCTCCATGTTAGTTTTGTGTGGGTGCTCAAGCTGCTTGATTCCATCCCACTGGGCTCAATGGGCATGGGACCGGAAGTGACAAAACAGGGTTTCCTAGATAGCTGCCACGACAGCTGATGGTATGTGAAGTGCATGAGGCAGGTGGAGTTGTTTTGGCACTGGAAGAGCTGTGCTGCTGCTTCGGGCAGTTGCCATTCACCACCACACTACCTTCCCTAGGTGTCATAGCCACTTGCAGACATATGTGCTGCCAGAGCCCTTGGTTTCCATGGCAGCGGGAAATTCCTTGGGCTCTGAACTTGTGTTTGGCTGTGGAGTTTTGAGCGCCTTGAGTGAGGAGCTCCATGTTAGTTTTGTGTGGGTGCTCAAGCTGCTTGATTCTATCCCACTGGGCTCAATGGGCATGGGACCGGAAGTGACCAAACTGGGTTTCCTAGATAGCTGGCAGGACAGCTGATGGTATCTGAAGTGCATGAGGCAGGTGGAGTTGTTTTGGCACTGGAAGAGCTGTGCTGCTGCTTCGGGCAGTTGCCATTCACCACCACACTCCCTTCCCTAGGTGTCATAGCCACTTTCAGACATATGTGCTGCCAGAGCACTTGGTTTCCATGGCAGCGGGAAATGGCTTTGGCCCTGAACTTGTCTTTGGCTGTGGAGTTTTGAGCACCTTGAGTGAGGAGGTGCATGTTAGTTTTGTGTGGGTGCTCAAGCTGCTTGATTCCATCCCACTGGGCTCAATGGGCATGGGACCGGAAGTGAGCAAACAGGGTTTCCTAGATAGGTGCCAGGACAGCTGATGGTATGTGAAGTTCATCAGGCAGGTGGAGTTGTTTTGGCACTGGAAGAGCTGTGCTGCTGCTTCGGGCAGTTGCCATTCACCACCACACTACCTTCCCTAGGTGTCATAGCCACTTTCAGACATATGTGCTGCCAGAGCACTTGGTTTCCATGGCAGCGGGAAATTCCTTGGGCTCTGAACTTGTCTTTGGCTGTGGAGTTTTGAGCGCTTTGAGTGAGGAGCTCCATGTAAGTTTTGTGTGGGTGCTCAAGCTGCTTAATTCCATCCCACTGGGCTCAATAGGCATTGGACCGGAAGTGAGCAAACAGGGTTTCCTAGATAGCTGCCAGGACAGCTGATGGTATGTGAAGTGCATGAGGCAGGTGGAGTTGTTTTGGCACTGGAAGAGCTGTGCTGCTCCTTCGGGCAGTTGCCATTCACCACCACACTACCTTCCCTAGGTGTCATAGCCACTTTCAGACATATGTGCTGCCAGAGCCCTTGGTTTCCATGGCAGCGGGAAATGGCATTGGCCCTGAACTTGTCTTTGGCTGTGGAGTTTTGAGCGCTTTGAGTGAGGAGCTCCATGTTAGTTTTGTGTGGGTGCTCAAGCTGCTTGATTCCATCCCACTGGGCTCAATAGGCATTGGACCGGAAGTGAGCAAACAGGGTTTCCTAGATAGCTGCCAGGACAGCTGATGGTATGTGAAGTTCATGAAGCAGGTGGAGTTGTTTTGGCACTGGAAGTGCTGTGCTGCTGCTTCAGGCAGTTGCCATTCACAACCACACTACCTTCCCTAGGTGTCATAGCCACTTTCAGACATATGTGCTGCCAGAGCACTTGGTTTCCATGGCAGCGGAAAATGGCATTGGCCCTGAACTTGTCTTTGGCTGTGGAGTTTTGAGCGCCGTCAGTGAGGAGCTGCATGTTAGTTTTGTGTGGGTGCTCAAGCTGCTTGATTCCATCCCACTGGGCTCAATGGGCATTGGACCGGAAGAGACCAAACAGGGTTTCCTAGATATCTGCCATGACAGCTGATGGTATGTGAAGTTCATGAGGCAGGTGGAGTTGTTTTGGCACTGGAAGAGCTGTGCTGCTGCTTCGGGCAGTTGCCATTCACCACCACACTACCTTCCCTAGGTGTCATAGCCACTTGCAGACATATGTGCTGCCAGATCCCTTGGTTTCCATGGCAGCGGGAAATGGCATAGGCCCTGAACTTGTGTTTGGCTGTGGAGTTTTAAGCGCCTTGAGTGAGGAGCTCCATGTTAGTTTTGTGTGGGTGCTCAAGCTGCTTGATTCCATCCCACTGGGCTCAATGGGCATGGGACTGGAAGTGACCAAACAGGGTTTCCTAGATAGCTGCCACGACAGCTGATGGTATGTGAAGTGCATGAGGCAGGTGGAGTTGTTTTGGCACTGGAAGAGCTGTGCTGCTGCTTCGGGCAGTTGCCATTCACCACCACACTACCTTCCCTAGGTGTCATAGCCACTTTCAGACATATGTGCTGCCAGAGCCCTTGGTTTCCATGGCAGCGGGAAATTCCTTGGGCTCTGAACTTGTCTTTGGCTGTGGAGTTTTGAGCGCCTTGAGTGAGGAGCTCCATGTTAGTTTTGTTTGGGTGCTCAAGCTGCTTAATTCCATCCCACTGGGCTCAATGGGCATTGGACCGGAAGTGACCAAACAGGGTTTCCTAGATAGCTGCCAGGACAGCTAATGTTATGTGAAGTGCATGAGGCAGGTGGAGTTGTTTTGGCACTGGAAGAGCTGTGCTGCTGCTTCGGGCAGTTGCCATTCACCACCACACTACCTTCCCTAGATGTCATAGCCACTTGCAGACATACGTGCTGCTAGAGCCCTTGGTTTCCATGGCAGCGGGAAATTCCTTGGGCTCTGAACTTGTCTTTGGCTGTGGAGTTTTGAGCGCCTTGAGTGAGGAGCTCCATGTTAGTTTTGTGTGGGTGCTCAAGCTGCTTAATTCCATCCCACTGGGCTCAATGGGCATGGGACCGGAAGTGACCAAACAGGGTTTCCTAGATAGCTGCCAGGACAGCTGATGGTATGTGAAGTGCATGAGGCAGGTGGAGTTGTTTTGGCACTGGAAGAGCTGTGCTGCTGCTTCAGGCAGTTGCCATTCACAACCATACTTCCTTCCCTAGATGTCATAGCCACTTTCAGACATATGTGCTGCCAGAGCCCTTGGTTTCCATGGCAGCGGGTAATGGCTTGGGCTCTGAACTTGTCTTTGGCTATGGAGTTTTGAGCACCTTGAGTGAGGAGCTCCATGTTAGTTTTGTGTGGGTGCTCAAACTGCTTGATTCCATCCCACTGGGCTCAATGGGCATGGGACCGGACGTGACCAAACAGGGTTTCCTAGATAGCTGCCAGGACAGCTGATGGTATGTGAAGTTCATGAGGCAGGTGGAGTTGTTTTGGCACTGGAAGAGCTGTGCTGCTGCTTCGGGCAGTTGCCATTCACCACCACACTACCTTCCCTAGTTGTCATAGCCACTTTCAGACATATGTGCTGCCAGAGCACTTGGTTTCCATGGCAGCGGGAAATGGCATTGGCCCTGAACTTGTCCTTGGCTGTGGAGTTTTGAGCGCCTTGAGTGAGGAGCTCCATGTTAGTTTTGTGTGGGTGCTCAAGCTGCTTGATTCCATCCCACTGGGATCAATGGACTTTGTACCGGATGTGACCAAACTGGGTTTCCTAGATAGCTGCCACGACAGCTGATGGTATGTGAAGTGCATGAGGCAGGTGGAGTTGTTTTGGCACTGGAAGAGCTGTGCTGCTGCTTCGGGCAGTTGCCATTCACCACCACACTACCTTCCCTAGGTGTCATAGCCACTTTCAGACATATGTGCTGCCAGAGCCCTTGGTTTCCATGGCAGCGGGAAATTCCTTGGGCTCTGAACTTGTCTTTGGCTGTGGAGTTTTGAGCGCCTTGAGTGAGGAGGTGCATGTTAGTTTTGTGTGGGTGCTCAAGCTGCTTGATTCTATCCCACTGGGCTCAATGGGCATGGGACCGGAAATGACCAAACTGGGTTTCCTAGATAGCTGCCAGGACAGCTGATGGTATGTGAAGTGCATGAGGCAGGTGGAGTTGTTTTGGCACTGGAAGAGCTGTGCTGCTGCTTCAGGCAGTTGCCATTCACCACCACACTACCTTCCCTAGGTGTCATAGCCACTTTCAGACATATGTGCTGCCAGAGCACTTGGTTTCCATGGCAGCGGGAAATGGCTTTGGCCCTGAACTTGTCTTTGGCTGTGGAGTTTTGAGCACCTTGAGTGAGGAGGTGCATGTTAGTTTTGTGTGGGTGCTCAAGCTGCTTGATTCCATCCCACTGGGCTCAATGGGCATGGGACCGGAAGTGAGCAAACAGGGTTTCCTAGATAGGTGCCAGGACAGCTGATGGTATGTGAAGTTCATGAGGCAGGTGGAGTTGTTTTGGGACTGGAAGAGCTGTGCTGCTGCTTCGGGCAGTTGCCATTCACCACCACACTACCTTCCCTAGGTGTCATAGCCACTTTCAGACATATGTGCTGCCAGAGCACTTGGTTTCCATGGCAGCGGGAAATGGCATTGGCCCTGAACTTGTCTTTGGCTGTGGAGTTTTGAGCGCCTTGAGTGAGGAGTTGCATGTTAGTTTTCTGTGCGTGCTCAAGCTGCTTGATTCCATCCCACTGGGCTCAAAGGGCATTGGACCGGAAGTGAGCAAACAGGGTTTCCTAGATAGCTGCCAGGACAGCTGATGGTATGTGAAGTGCATGAGGCAGGTGGAGTTGTTTTGGCACTGGAAGAGCTGTGCTGCTGCTTCGGGCAGTTGCCATTCACCACCACACTCCCTTCCCTAGGTGTCATAGCCACTTTCAGACATATGTGCTGCCAGAGCACTTGGTTTCCATGGCAGCGGGAAATGGCTTGGGCTCTGAACTTGTGTTTGGCTGTGGAGTTATGAGCGCTTTGAGTGAGGAGCTCCATGTTAGTTTTGTGTGGGTGCTCAAGCTGCTTGATTCCATCCCACTGGGCTCAATGGGCATTGGACCGGAAGTGACCAAACAGGGTTTCCTAGATAGCTGCCAGGACAGCTGATGGTATGTGAAGTGCATGAGGCAGGTGGAGTTGTTTTGGCACTGGAAGAGCTGTGCTGCTGCTTCGGGCAGTTGCCATTCACCACCACACTACCTTCCCTATGTGTCATAGCCACTTTCAGACATATGTGCTGCCAGAGCCCTTGGTTTCCATGGCAGCGGGAAATTCCTTGGGCTCTGAACTTGTCTTTGGCTGTGGAGTTTTGAGCGCTTTGAGTGAGGAGCTCCATGTTAGTTTTGTGTGGGTGCTCAAGCTGCTTGATTCCATCCCACTGGGCTCAATGGGCATTGGACCGGAAGTGAGCAAACAGGGTTTCCTAGATAGCTGCCAGGACAGCTGATGGTATGTGAAGTTCATGAGGCAGGTGGAGTTGTTTTGGCACTGGAAGAGCTGTGCTGCTGCTTCAGGCAGTTGCCATTCACCACCACACTACCTTCCCTAGGTGTCATAGCCACTTTCAGACATATGTGCTGCCAGAGCCCTTGGTTTCCATGGCAGCGGGAAATTGCTTTGGCCCTGAACTTGTCTTTGGCTGTGGAGTTTTGAGCGCCTTGAGTGAGGAGTTGTATGTTAGTTTTGTGTGGGTGCTCAAGCTGCTTGTTTCCATCCCACTGGGCTCAAAGGGCATTGGACCGGAAGTGACCAAACAGGGTTTCCTAGATATCTGCCATGACAGCTGATGGTATGTGAAGTTCATGAGGCAGGAGGAGTTGTTTTGGCACTGGAAGAGCTGTGCTGCTGCTTCGGGCAGTTGCCATTCACCACCACACTACCTTCCCTAGGTGTCATAGCCACTTGCAGACATATGTGCTGCCAGAGCACTTGGTTTCCATGGCAGTGGGAAATGGCTTTGGCTCTGAACTTGTCTTTGGTTGTGGAGTTTTGAGCACCTTGAGTGAGGAGCTCCATGTTAGTTTTGTTTGGGTGCTCAAGCTGCTTAATTCCATCCCACTGGGCTCAATGGGCATTGGACCGGAAGTGACCAAACAGGGTTTCCTAGATAGCTGCCAGGACAGCTAATGTTATGTGAAGTGCATGAGGCAGGTGGAGTTGTTTTGGCACTGGAAGAGCTGTGCTGCTGCTTCGGGCAGTTGCCATTCACCACCACACTACCTTCCCTAGGTGTCATAGCCACTTGCAGACATACGTGCTGCTAGAACCCTTGGTTTCCATGGCAGCGGGAAATTCCTTGGGCTCTGAACTTGTCTTTGGCTGTGGAGTTTTGAGCGCCTTGAGTGAGGAGCTCCATGTTAGTTTTGTGTGGGTGCTCAAGCTGCTTAATTCCATCCCACTGGGCTCAATGGGCATGGGACCGGAAGTGACCAAACAGGGTTTCCTAGATAGCTGCCAGGACAGCTGATGGTATGTGAAGTGCATGAGGCAGGTGGAGTTGTTTTGGCACTGGAAGAGCTGTGCTGCTGCTTCAGGCAGTTGCCATTCACAACCATACTACCTTCCCTAGATGTCATAGCCACTTTCAGACATATGTGCTGCCAGAGCCCTTGGTTTCCATGGCAGCGGGTAATGGCTTGGGCTCTGAACTTGTCTTTGGCTATGGAGTTTTGAGCACCTTGAGTGAGGAGCTCCATGTTAGTTTTGTGTGGGTGCTCAAACTGCTTGATTCCATCCCACTGGGCTCAATGGGCATGGGACCGGACGTGACCAAACAGGGTTTCCTAGATAGCTGCCAGGACAGCTGATGGTATGTGAAGTTCATGAGGCAGGTGGAGTTGTTTTGGCACTGGAAGAGCTGTGCTGCTGCTTCGGGCAGTTGCCATTCACCACCACACTACCTTCCCTAGGTGTCATAGCCACTTGCAGACATATGTGCTGCCAGAGCACTTGGTTTCCATGGCAGCGGGAAATGGCATTGGCCCTGAACTTGTCCTTGGCTGTGTAGTTTTGAGCGCCTTGAGTGAGGAGCTCCATGTTAGTTTTGTGTGGGTGCTCAAGCTGCTTGATTCCATCCCACTGGGCTCAATGGGCATGGGACCGGAAGTGACAAAACAGGGTTTCCTAGATAGCTGCCACGACAGCTGATGGTATGTGAAGTGCATGAGGCAGGTGGAGTTGTTTTGGCACTGGAAGAGCTGTGCTGCTGCTTCGGGCAGTTGCCATTCACCACCACACTACCTTCCCTAGGTGTCATAGCCACTTGCAGACATATGTGCTGCCAGAGCCCTTGGTTTCCATGGCAGCGGGAAATTCCTTGGGCTCTGAACTTGTCTTTGGCTGTGGAGTTTTGAGCGCCTTGAGTGAGGAGGTGCATGTTAGTTTTGTGTGGGTGCTCAAGCTGCTTGATTCTATCCCACTGGGCTCAATGGGCATGGGACCGGAAATGACCAAACTGGGTTTCCTAGATAGCTGCCAGGACAGCTGATGGTATGTGAAGTGCATGAGGCAGGTGGAGTTGTTTTGGCACTGGAAGAGCTGTGCTGCTGCTTCAGGCAGTTGCCATTCACCACCACACTACCTTCCCTAGGTGTCATAGCCACTTTCAGACATATGTGCTGCCAGAGCACTTGGTTTCCATGGCAGCGGGAAATGGCATTGGCCCTGAACTTGTCTTTGGCTGTGGAGTTTTGAGCGCCTTGCGTGAGGAGTTGCATGTTAGTTTTCTGTGCGTGCTCAAGCTGCTTGATTCCATCCCACTGGGCTCAATGGGCATTGGACCGGAAGTGAGCAAACAGGGTTTCCTAGATAGCTGCCAGGACAGCTGATGGTATGTGAAGTGCATGAGGCAGGTGGAGTTGTTTTGGCACTGGAAGAGCTGTGCTGCTGCTTCGGGCAGTTGCCATTCACCACCACACTCCCTTCCCTAGGTGTCATAGCCACTTTCAGACATATGTGCTGCCAGAGCACTTGGTTTCCATGGCAGCGGGAAATGGCTTGGGCTCTGAACTTGTGTTTGGCTGTGGAGTTATGAGCGCTTTGAGTGAGGAGCTCCATGTTAGTTTTGTGTGGGTGCTCAAGCTGCTTGATTCCATCCCACTGGGCTCAATGGGCATTGGACCGGAAGTGACCAAACAGGGTTTCCTAGATAGCTGCCAGGACAGCTGATGGTATGTGAAGTGCATGAGGCAGGTGGAGTTGTTTTGGCACTGGAAGAGCTGTGCTGCTGCTTCGGGCAGTTGCCATTCACCACCACACTACCTTCCCTATGTGTCATAGCCACTTTCAGACATATGTGCTGCCAGAGCCCTTGGTTTCCATGGCAGCGGGAAATTCCTTGGGCTCTGAACTTGTCTTTGGCTGTGGAGTTTTGAGCGCTTTGAGTGAGGAGCTCCATGTTAGTTTTGTGTGGGTGCTCAAGCTGCTTGATTCCATCCCACTGGGCTCAATGGGCATTGGACCGGAAGTGAGCAAACAGGGTTTCCTAGATAGCTGCCAGGACAGCTGATGGTATGTGAAGTTCATGAGGCAGGTGGAGTTGTTTTGGCACTGGAAGAGCTGTGCTGCTGCTTCAGGCAGTTGCCATTCACCACCACACTACCTTCCCTAGGTGTCATAGCCACTTTCAGACATATGTGCTGCCAGAGCCCTTGGTTTCCATGGCAGCGGGAAATTGCTTTGGCCCTGAACTTGTCTTTGGCTGTGGAGTTTTGAGCGCCTTGAGTGAGGAGTTGTATGTTAGTTTTGTGTGGGTGCTCAAGCTGCTTGTTTCCATCCCACTGGGCTCAAAGGGCATTGGACCGGAAGTGACCAAACAGGGTTTCCTAGATATCTGCCATGACAGCTGATGGTATGTGAAGTTCATGAGGCAGGAGGAGTTGTTTTGGCACTGGAAGAGCTGTGCTGCTGCTTCGGGCAGTTGCCATTCACCACCACACTACCTTCCCTAGGTGTCATAGCCACTTGCAGACATATGTGCTGCCAGAGCACTTGGTTTCCATGGCAGTGGGAAATGGCTTTGGCTCTGAACTTGTCTTTGGTTGTGGAGTTTTGAGCACCTTGAGTGAGGATCTCCATGTTAGTTTTGTTTGGGTGCTCAAGCTGCTTAATTCCATCCCACTGGGCTCAATGGGCATTGGACCGGAAGTGACCAAACAGGGTTTCCTAGATAGCTGCCAGGACAGCTAATGTTATGTGAAGTGCATGAGGCAGGTGGAGTTGTTTTGGCACTGGAAGAGCTGTGCTGCTGCTTCGGGCAGTTGCCATTCACCACCACACTACCTTCCCTAGGTGTCATAGCCACTTGCAGACATACGTGCTGCTAGAGCCCTTGGTTTCCATGGCAGCGGGAAATTCCTTGGGCTCTGAACTTGTCTTTGGCTGTGGAGTTTTGAGCGCCTTGAGTGAGGAGCTCCATGTTAGTTTTGTGTGGGTGCTCAAGCTGCTTAATTCCATCCCACTGGGCTCAATGGGCATGGGACCGGAAGTGACCAAACAGGGTTTCCTAGATAGCTGCCAGGACAGCTGATGGTATGTGAAGTGCATGAGGCAGGTGGAGTTGTTTTGGCACTGGAAGAGCTGTGCTGCTGCTTCAGGCAGTTGCCATTCACAACCATACTACCTTCCCTAGATGTCATAGCCACTTTCAGACATATGTGCTGCCAGAGCCCTTGGTTTCCATGGCAGCGGGTAATGGCTTGGGCTCTGAACTTGTCTTTGGCTATGGAGTTTTGAGCACCTTGAGTGAGGAGCTCCATGTTAGTTTTGTGTGGGTGCTCAAACTGCTTGATTCCATCCCACTGGGCTCAATGGGCATGGGACCGGACGTGACCAAACAGGGTTTCCTAGATAGCTGCCAGGACAGCTGATGGTATGTGAAGTTCATGAGGCAGGTGGAGTTGTTTTGGCACTGGAAGAGCTGTGCTGCTGCTTCGGGCAGTTGCCATTCACCACCACACTACCTTCCCTAGGTGTCATAGCCACTTGCAGACATATGTGCTGCCAGAGCACTTGGTTTCCATGGCAGCGGGAAATGGCATTGGCCCTGAACTTGTCCTTGGCTGTGTAGTTTTGAGCGCCTTGAGTGAGGAGCTCCATGTTAGTTTTGTGTGGGTGCTCAAGCTGCTTGATTCCATCCCACTGGGCTCAATGGGCATGGGACCGGAAGTGACAAAACAGGGTTTCCTAGATAGCTGCCAGGACAGCTGATGGTATGTGAAGTGCATGAGGCAGGTGGAGTTGTTTTGGCACTGGAAGAGCTGTGCTGCTGCTTCGGGCAGTTGCCATTCACCACCACACTACCTTCCCTAGGTGTCATAGCCACTTGCAGACATATGTGCTGCCAGAGCCCTTGGTTTCCATGGCAGCGGGAAATTCCTTGGGCTCTGAACTTGTCTTTGGCTGTGGAGTTTTGAGCGCCTTGAGTGAGGAGGTGCATGTTAGTTTTGTGTGGGTGCTCAAGCTGCTTGATTCTATCCCACTGGGCTCAATGGGCATGGGACCGGAAATGACCAAACTGGGTTTCCTAGATAGCTGCCAGGACAGCTGATGGTATGTGAAGTGCATGAGGCAGGTGGAGTTGTTTTGGCACTGGAAGAGCTGTGCTGCTGCTTCAGGCAGTTGCCATTCACCACCACACTACCTTCCCTAGGTGTCATAGCCACTTTCAGACATATGTGCTGCCAGAGCACTTGGTTTCCATGGCAGCGGGAAATGGCATTGGCCCTGAACTTGTCTTTGGCTGTGGAGTTTTGAGCGCCTTGAGTGAGGAGTTGCATGTTAGTTTTCTGTGCGTGCTCAAGCTGCTTGATTCCATCCCACTGGGCTCAATGGGCATTGGACCGGAAGTGAGCAAACAGGGTTTCCTAGATAGCTGCCAGGACAGCTGATGGTATGTGAAGTGCATGAGGCAGGTGGAGTTGTTTTGGCACTGGAAGAGCTGTGCTGCTGCTTCGGGCAGTTGCCATTCACCACCACACTCCCTTCCCTAGGTGTCATAGCCACTTTCAGACATATGTGCTGCCAGAGCACTTGGTTTCCATGGCAGCGGGAAATGGCTTGGGCTCTGAACTTGTGTTTGGCTGTGGAGTTATGAGCGCAGTTAGTGAGGAGCTCCATGTTAGTTTTGTGTGGGTGCTCAAGCTGCTTGATTCCATCCCACTGGGCTCAATGGGCATTGGACCGGAAGTGACCAAACAGGGTTTCCTAGATAGCTGCCAGGACAGCTGATGGTATGTGAAGTGCATGAGGCAGGTGGAGTTGTTTTGGCACTGGAAGAGCTGTGCTGCTGCTTCGGGCAGTTGCCATTCACCACCACACTACCTTCCCTATGTGTCATAGCCACTTTCAGACATATGTGCTGCCAGAGCCCTTGGTTTCCATGGCAGCGGGAAATTCCTTGGGCGCTGAACTTGTCTTTGGCTGTGGAGTTTTGAGCGCTTTGAGTGAGGAGCTCCATGTTAGTTTTGTGTGGGTGCTCAAGCTGCTTGATTCCATCCCACTGGGCTCAATGGGCATTGGACCGGAAGTGAGCAAACAGGGTTTCCTAGATAGCTGCCAGGACAGCTGATGGTATGTGAAGTTCATGAGGCAGGTGGAGTTGTTTTGGCACTGGAAGAGCTGTGCTGCTGCTTCAGGCAGTTGCCATTCACCACCACACTACCTTCCCTAGGTGTCATAGCCACTTTCAGACATATGTGCTGCCAGAGCACTTGGTTTCCATGGCAGCGGGAAATGGCTTTGGCCCTGAACTTGTCTTTGGCTGTGGAGTTTTGAGCGCCTTGAGTGAGGAGTTGTATGTTAGTTTTGTGTGGGTGCTCAAGCTGCTTGTTTCCATCCCCCTGGGCTCAAAGGGCATTGGACCGGAAGTGACCAAACAGGGTTTCCTAGATATCTGCCATGACAGCTGATGGTATGTGAAGTTCATGAGGCAGGAGGAGTTGTTTTGGCACTGGAAGAGCTGTGCTGCTGCTTCGGGCAGTTGCCATTCACCACCACACTACCTTCCCTAGGTGTCATAGCCACTTGCAGACATATGTGCTGCCAGAGCCCTTGGTTTCCATGGCAGCGGGAAATGGCTTGGGCTCTGAACTTGCCTTTGGTTGTGGAGTTTTGAGCACCTTGAGTGAGGAGCTCCATGTTAGTTTTGTGTGGGTGCTCAAGCTGCTTGATTCCATCCCACTGGGCTCAATGGGCATGGGACCGGAAGTGACCAAACAGGGTTTCCTAGATAGCTGCCAGGACAGCTGATGGTATGTGAAGTGCATGAGGCAGGTGGAGTTGTTTTGGCACTGGAAGAGCTGTGCTGCTCCTTCGGGCAGTTGCCATTCACCACCACACTACCTTCCCTAGGTGTCATAGCCACTTTCAGACATATGTGCTGCCAGAGCACTTGGTTTCCATGGCAGCGGGAAATGGCTTTGGCCCTGAACTTGTCTTTGGCTGTGGAGTTTTGAGCGCTTTGAGTGAGGAGCTCCATGTTAGTTTTGTGTGGGTGCTCAAGCTGCTTAATTCCATCCCACTGGGCTCAACGGGCATGGGACCGGAAGTGAGCAAACAGGGTTTCCTAGATAGCTGCCAGGACAGCTGATGGTATGTGAAGTGCATGAGGCAGGTGGAGTTGTTTTGGCACTGGAAGAGCTGTGCTGCTCCTTCGGGCAGTTGCCATTCACCACCACACTACCTTCCCTAGGTGTCATAGCCACTTTCAGACATATGTGCTGCCAGAGCCCTTGGTTTCCATGGCAGCGGGAAATGGCATTGGCCCTGAACTGGTCTTTGGCTGTGGAGTTTTGAGCGCTTTGAGTGAGGAGCTCCATGTTAGTTTTGTGTGGGTGCTCAAGCTGCTTGATTCCATCCCACTGGGCTCAATAGGCATTGGACCGGAAGTGAGCAAACAGGGTTTCCTAGATAGCTGCCAGGACAGCTGATGGTATGTGAAGTTCATGAGGCAGGTGGAGTTGTTTTGGCACTGGAAGAGCTGTGCTGCTGCTTCAGGTAGTTGCCATTCACAACCATACTACCTTCCCTAGATGTCATAGCCACTTTCAGACATATGTGCTGCCAGAGCCCTTGGTTTCCATGGCAGCGGGTAATGGCTTGGGCTCTGAACTTGTCTTTGGCTATGGAGTTTTGAGCACCTTGAGTGAGGAGCTCCATGTTAGTTTTGTGTGGGTGCTCAAACTGCTTGATTCCATCCCACTGGGCTCAATGGGCATGGGACCGGACGTGACCAAACAGGGTTTCCTAGATAGCTGCCAGGACAGCTGATGGTATGTGAAGTTCATGAGGCAGGTGGAGTTGTTTTGGCACAGGAAGAGCTGTGCTGCTGCTTCAGGCAGTTGCCATTCAAAACCATACTACCTTCCCTAGATGTCATAGCCACTTTCAGACATATGTGCTGCCAGAGCCCTTGGTTTCCATGGCAGCGGGTAATGGCTTGGGCTCTGAACTTGTCTTTGGCTATGGAGTTTTGAGCACCTTGAGTGAGGAGCTCCATGTTAGTTTTGTGTGGGTGCTCAAACTGCTTGATTCCATCCCACTGGGCTCAATGGGCATGGGACCGGACGTGACCAAACAGGGTTTCCTAGATAGCTGCCAGGACAGCTGATGGTATGTGAAGTTCATGAGGCAGGTGGAGTTGTTTTGGCACTGGAAGAGCTGTGCTGCTGCTTCGGGCAGTTGCCATTCACAACCATACTACCTTCCCTAGATGTCATAGCCACTTTCAGACATATGTGCTGCCAGAGCACTTGGTTTCCATGGCAGCGGGAAATGGCATTGGCCCTGAACTTGTCCTTGGCTGTGGAGTTTTGAGCGCCTTGAGTGAGGAGCTCCATGTTAGTTTTGTGTGGGTGCTCAAGCTGCTTGATTCCATCCCACTGGGCTCAATGGGCATGGGACCGGAAGTGACAAAACAGGGTTTCCTAGATAGCTGCCACGACAGCTGATGGTATGTGAAGTGCATGAGGCAGGTGGAGTTGTTTTGGCACTGGAAGAGCTGTGCTGCTGCTTCGGGCAGTTGCCATTCACCACCACACTACCTTCCCTAGGTGTCATAGCCACTTGCAGACATATGTGCTGCCAGAGCCCTTGGTTTCCATGGCAGCGGGAAATTCCTTGGGCTCTGAACTTGTCTTTGGCTGTGGAGTTTTGAGCGCCTTGAGTGAGGAGCTCCATGTTAGTTTTGTGTGGGTGCTCAAGCTGCTTGATTCTATCCCACTGGGCTCAATGGGCATGGGACCGGAAATGACCAAACAGGGTTTCCTAGATAGCTGCCAGGACAGCTGATGGTATGTGAAGTGCATGAGGCAGGTGGAGTTGTTTTGGCACTGGAAGAGCTGTGCTGCTGCTTCGGGCAGTTGCCATTCACCACCACACTACCTTCCCTAGGTGTCATAGCCACTTTCAGACATATGTGCTGCCAGAGCACTTGGTTTCCATGGCAGCGGGAAATGGCTTTGGCCCTGAACTTGTCTTTGGCTGTGGAGTTTTGAGCACCTTGAGTGAGGAGGTGCATGTTAGTTTTGTGTGGGTGCTCAAGCTGCTTGATTCCATCCCACTGGGCTCAATGGGCATGGGACCGGAAGTGAGCAAACAGGGTTTCCTAGATAGGTGCCAGGACAGCTGATGGTATGTGAAGTTCATGAGGCAGGTGGAGTTGTTTTGGGACTGGAAGAGCTGTGCTGCTGCTTCGGGCAGTTGCCATTCACCACCACACTACCTTCCCTAGGTGTCATAGCCACTTTCAGACATATGTGCTGCCAGAGCACTTGGTTTCCATGGCAGCGGGAAATGGCATTGGCCCTGAACTTGTCTTTGGCTGTGGAGTTTTGAGCGCCTTGAGTGAGGAGTTGCATGTTAGTTTTCTGTGCGTGCTCAAGCTGCTTGATTCCATCCCACTGGGCTCAAAGGGCATTGGACCGGAAGTGAGCAAACAGGGTTTCCTAGATAGCTGCCAGGACAGCTGATGGTATGTGAAGTGCATGAGGCAGGTGGAGTTGTTTTGGCACTGGAAGAGCTGTGCTGCTGCTTCGGGCAGTTGCCATTCACCACCCCACTACCTTCCCTAGGTGTCATAGCCACTTTCAGACATATGTGCTGCCAGAGCACTTGGTTTCCATGGTAGCGGGAAATGGCTTGGGCTCTGAACTGGTCTTTGGCTGTGGAGTTTTGAGCGCCTTCAGTGAGGAGCTGCATGTTAGTTTTGTGTGGGTGCTCAAGCTGCTTGATTCCATCCCACTGGGCTCAATGGGCATTGGACCGGAAGTGACCAAACAGGGTTTCCTAGATAGCTGCCAGGACAGCTGATGGTATGTGAAGTGCATGAGGCAGGTGGAGTTGTTTTGGCACTGGAAGAGCTGTGCTGCTGCTTCGGGCAGTTGCCATTCACCACCACACTACCTTCCCTAGGTATCATAGCCACTTGCAAACATATGTGCTGCCAGAGCCCTTGGTTTCCATGGCAGCGGGAAATTCCTTGGGCTCTGAACTTGTCTTTGGCTGTGGAGTTTTGAGCGCTTTGAGTGAGGAGCTCCATGTTAGTTTTGTGTGGGTGCTCAAGCTGCTTGATTCCATCCCACTGGGCTCAATGGGCATTGGACCGGACGTGAGCAAACAGGGTTTCCTAGATAGCTGCCACGACAGCTGATGGTATGTGAAGTACATGAGGCAGGTGGAGTTGTTTTGGCACTGGAAGAGCTGTGCTGCTGCTTCAGGCAGTTGCCATTCACCACCACACTACCTTCCCTAGGTGTCATAGCCACTTTCAGACATATGTGCTGCCAGAGCCCTTGGTTTCCATGGCAGCGGGAAATGGCTTTGGCCCTGAAATTGTCTTTGGCTGTGGAGTTTTGAGCGCCTTGAGTGAGGAGTTGTATGTTAGTTTTGTGTGGGTGCTCAAGCTGCTTGTTTCCATCCCACTGGGCTCAAAGTGCATTGGACCGGAAGTGACCAAACAGGGTTTCCTAGATATCTGCCAGGACAGCTGATGGTATGTGAAGTTCATGAGGCAGGAGGAGTTGTTTTGGCACTGGAAGAGCTGTGCTGCTGCTTCGGGCAGTTGCCATTCACCACCACACTACCTTCCCTAGGTGTCATAGCCACTTGCAGACATATGTGCTGCCAGAGCCCTTGGTTTCCATGGCAGCGGGAAATGGCTTTGGCTCTGAACTTGTCTTTGGTTGTGGAGTTTTGAGCACCTTGAGTGAGGAGCTCCATGTTAGTTTTGTGTGGGTGCTCAAGCTGCTTGATTCCATCCCACTGGGCTCAATGGGCATGGGACCGGAAGTGACCAAACAGGGTTTCCTAGATAGCTGCCAGGACAGCTGATGGTATGTGAAGTGCATGAGGCAGGTGGAGTTGTTTTGGCACTGGAAGAGCTGTGCTGCTCCTTCGGGCAGTTGCCATTCACCACCACACTACCTTCCCTAGGTGTCATAGCCACTTTCAGACATATGTGCTGACAGAGCCCTTGGTTTCCATGGCAGCGGGAAATGGCATTGGCCCTGAACTTGTCTTTGGCTGTGGAGTTTTGAGCGCCTTGAGTGAGGATCTCCATGTTAGTTTTGTGTGAGTGCTCAAGCTGCTTGATTCCATCCCACCGGGCTCAATGGGCATGGGACCGGAAGTGAGCAAACAGGGTTTCCTAGATAGCTGCCAGGACAGCTAATGTTATGTGAAGTGCATGAGGCAGGTGGAGTTCTTTTGGCACTGGAAGAGCTGTGCTGCTGCTTCGGGCAATTTCCATTCACCACCCCACTACCTTCCCTAGGTGTCATAGACACTTTCAGACATATGTGCTGCCAGAGCACTTGGTTTCCATGGCAGCGGGAAATGGCTTGGGCCCTGAACTGGTCTTTGGCTGTGGAGTTTTGAGCGCCTTCAGTGAGGAGCTGCATGTTAGTTTTGTGTGGGTGCTCAAGCTGCTTGATTCCATCCCACTGGGCTCAATGGGCATTGGACCGGAAGTGACCAAACAGGGTTTCCTAGATATCTGCCATGACAGCTGATGGTATGTGAAGTGCATGAGGCAGGTGGAGTTGTTTTGGCACTGGAAGAGCTGTGCTGCTGCTTCGGGCAGTTGCCATTCACCACCACACTACCTTCCCTAGGTGTCATAGCCACTTTCAGACATATGTGCTGCCAGAGCCCTTGGTTTCCATGGCAGCGGGAAATGGCTTGGGCTCTGAACTTGTCTTTGGCTGTGGAGTTTTGAGCGCCTTGAGTGAGGAGCTCCATGTTAGTTTTGTTTGGGTGCTCAAGCTGCTTAATTCCATCCCACTGGGCTCAATGGGCATTGGACCGGAAGTGACCAAACAGGGTTTCCTAGATAGCTGCCAGGACAGCTAATGTTATGTGAAGTGCATGAGGCAGGTGGAGTTGTTTTGGCACTGGAAGAACTGTGCTGCTGCTTCAGGCAGTTGCCATTCACCACCACACTACCTTCCCTAGGTGTCATAGCCACTTTCAGACATATGTGCTGCCAGAGCACTTGGTTTCCATGGCAGCGGGAAATGCCTTTGGCGCTGAACTTGTCTTTGGCTGTGGAGTTTTGAGCGCCTTGAGTGAGGAGCTCCATGTTAGTTTTGTGTGGGTGCTCAAGCTGCTTGATTCCATCTCACTGGGCTCAAAGGGCATGGGACCGGAAGTGACCAAATAGGGTTTCCTAGATAGCTGCCAGGACAGCTGATGGTATGTGAAATTCATGAGGCAGGTGGAGTTGTTTTGGCACTGGAAGAGCTGTGCTGCTGCTTCGGGCAGTTGCCATTCACCACCACACTACCTTCCCTAGGTGTCATAGCCACTTGCAGACATATGTGCTGCCAGAGCCCTTGTTTTCCATGGCAGCGGGAAATGGCTTGGGCGCTGAATTTGTCTTTGGCTATGGAGTTTTGAGCACCTTGAGTGTGGAGCTCCATGTTAGTTTTGTGTGGGTGCTCAAGCTTCTTGATTCCATCCCACTGGGCTCAATGGGCATGGGACCGGAAGTGACAAAACAGGGTTTCCTAGATAGCTGCCAGGACAGCTGATGGTATGTGAAGTTCATGAGGCAGGAGGAGTTGTTTTGGCACTGGAAGAGCTGTGCTGCTGCTTCGGGCAGTTGCCATTCACCACCACACTACCTTCCCTAGGTGTCATAGCCCCTTTCAGACATATGTGCTGCCAGAGCACTTGGTTTCCATGGCAGCGGGAAATGGCTTGGGCCCTGAACTTGTCTTTGGCTGTGGAGTTTTGAGCACCTTGAGTGAGGAGGTCCATGTTAGTTTTGTGTGGGTGCTCAAGCTGCTTGATTCCATCCCACTGGGCTCAATGGGCATGGGACCGGAAGTGACCAAACAGGGTTTCCTAGATAGCTGCCAGGACCGCTGATGGTATGTGAAGTTCATGAGGCAGGTGGAGTTGTTTTGGCACTGGAAGAGCTGTGCTGCTGCTTCGGGCAGTTGCCATTCACCACCACACTACCTTTCCTAGGTGTCATAGCCACTTGCAGTCATATGTGCTGCCAGAGCACTTGGTTTCCATGGCAGCGGGAAATTCCTTGGGCTCTGAACTTGTCTTTGGCTGTGGAGTTTTGAGCGCCTTGAGTGAGGAGCTCCATGTTAGTTTTGTGTGGGTGCTCAAGCTGCTTGATTTCATCCCACTGGGCTCAATGGGCATGGGACCGGAAGTGACCAAACAGGGTTTCCTAGATAGCTGCCAGGACAGCTGATGGTATGTGAAGTTCATGAGGCAGGTGGAGTTGTTTTGGCACTGGAAGAGCTGTGCTGCTGCTTCGGGCAGTTGCCATTCACCACCACACTACCTTCCCTAGGTGTCATAGCCACTTTCAGACATATGTGCTGCCAGAGCCCTTGGTTTCCATGGCAGCGGGAAATGGCATTGGCCCTGAACTTGTCCTTGGCTGTGGAGTTTTGAGCGCAGTTAGTGAGGAGCTCCATGTTAGTTTTGTGTGGGTGCTCATGCTGCTTGATTCCATCCCACTGGGCTCAATGGGCATGGGACCGGAAGTGAGCAAACAGGGTTTCCTAGATAGCTGCCAGGACAGCTGATGGTATGTGAAGTTCATGAGGCAGGTGGAATTGTTTTGGCACTGGAAGAGCTGTGCTGCTTCTTCGGGCATTTGCCATTCAACACCACACTACCTTCCCTAGGTGTCATAGCCACTTGCAGACATATGTGCTGCCAGAGCCCTTGGTTTCCATGGCAGCGGGAAATTCCTTGGGCTCTGAACTTGTCTTTGGCTGTGGAGTTTTGAGCGCCTTGAGTGAGGAGCTCGATGTTAGTTTTGTGTGGGTGCTCAAGCTGCTTGATTCCATCCCACTGGGCTCAATGGGCATGGTACCGGATGTGGGCAAACAGGGTTTCCTAGATAGCTGCCAGGACAGCTGATGGTATGTGAAGTTCATGAGGCAGGTGGAGTTGTTTTGGCACTGGAAGAGCTGTGCTGCTGCTTCGGGCAGTTGCCATTCACCACCACACTACCTTCCCTAGGTGTCATAGCCACTTTCAGACATATGTGCTGCCAGAGCACTTGGTTTCCATGGCAGCGGGAAATGGCTTTGGCCCTGAACTTGTCTTTGGCTGTGGAGTTTTGAGCACCTTGAGTGAGGAGGTGCATGTTAGTTTTATGTGGGTGCTCAAGCTGCTTGATTCCATCCCACTGGGCTCAATGGGCATGGGACCGGAAGTGAGCAAACAGGGTTTCCTAGATAGCTGCCAGGACAGCTGATGGCATGTGAAGTTCATGAGGCAGGTGGAGTTGTTTTGGGACTGGAAGAGCTGTGCTGCTGCTTCGGGCAGTTGCCATTCACCACCACACTACCTTCCCTAGGTGTCATAGCCACTTTCAGACATATGTGCTGCCAGAGCCCTTGGTTTCCATGGCAGCGGGAAATGGCTTGGGCTCTGAACTTGTCTTTGGCTGTGGAGTTTTGAGCGCCTTGAGTGAGGAGATCCATGTTAGTTTTGTGTGGGTGCTCAAGCTGCTTGATTCCATCCCACTGGGCTCAACGGGCATGGGACCGGAAGTGACCAAACAGTGTTTCCTAGATAGCTGCCAGGACAGCTGATGGTATGTGAAGTGCATGAGGCAGGTGGAGTTGTTTTGGCACTGGAAGAGCTGTGCTGCTGCTTCAGGCAGTTGCCATTCACCACCACACTACCTTCCCTAGGTGTCATAGCCACTTTCAGACATATGTGCTGCCAGAGCCCTTGGTTTCCATGGCAGCGGGAAATGGCTTGGGCTCTGAACTTGTCTTTGCCTGTGGAGTTTTGAGCGCCTTGAGTGAAGCTCCATGTTAGTTTTGTGTGGGTTTTCAAGCTGCTTGATTCCATCCCACTGGGCTCAATGGGCATGGGACCGGAAGTGAGCAAACAGGGTTTCCTAGATAGCTGCCAGGACAGCTGATGGTATGTGAAGTGCATGAGGCAGGTGGAGTTGTTTTGGCACTGGAAGAGCTGTGCTGCTGCTTCGGGCAGTTGCCATTCACCACCACACTACCTTCCCTAGGTGTCATAGCCACTTTCAGACATATGTGCTGCCAGAGCCCTTCGTTTCCATGGCAGCGCGAAATGGCATTGGCCCTGAACTTGTGTTTGCCTGTGGAATTTTGAGCGCCTTGAGTGAGGAGCTCCATGTTAGTTTTGTTTGGGTGCTCAAGCTGCTTGATTCCATCCCACTGGGCTCAATGGGCATGGGACCGGAAGTGAGCAAACAGGGTTTCCTAGATAACGGCCAGGACAGCTGATGGTATGTGAAGTGCATGAGGCAGGTGGAGTTGTTTTGGCACTGGAAGAGCTGTGCTGCTGCTTCGGGCAGTTGCCATTCACCACCACACTACCTTCCCTAGGTGTCATAGCCACTTTCAGACATATGTGCTGCCAGAGCCCTTGGTTTCCATGGCAGCGGGAAATGGCGTTGGCCCTGAACTTGTCTTTGGCTGTGGAGCTTTGAGCGCGTTGCGTGAGGAGATCCATGTTAGTTTTGTGTGGGTGCTCAAGCTGTTTGTTTCCGTCCCACTGGGCTCAATGGTCATGGGACCGGAAGTGACCAAACAGGGTTTCCTAGATAGCGGCCTGGACAGCTGATGGTATGTGAAGTTCATGAGGCAGGTGGAGTTGTTTTGGCACTGGAAGAGCTGTGCTGCTGCTTCGGATAGCTGCCATTAGCCACCACACTACCTTCCCTAGGTGTCATAGCCACTTTCAGACATATGTGCTGCCAGAGCCCTTCGTTTCCATGGCAGCGGGAAATGGCTTCGGCTCTGAACTTGTCCTTGGCTGTGGAGTTTTGAGCGGCTTGTGTGAGGAGCTCCATGTTAGATTTGTGTGGGTGCTCAAGCTGCTTGATTCCATCCCACTGGGCTCAATGGGCGTTGGACCGGAAGTGACAAAATAGGGTTTCCTAAAAAGCGGCCAGGACAGCTGATGGTATGTGAAGTGCATGAGGCAGGTGGAGTTGTTTTGGCACTGGAAGAGCTGTGCTGCTGCTTCGGGCAGTTGCCATTCACCACCACACTACCTTCCCTAGGTGTCATAGCCACTTTCAGACATACGTGCTGTCAGAGCCCTTGGTTTCCATGGCAGCGGGAAATTCCTTGGGCTCTGAACTTGTCTTTGGCTGTTGAGTTTTGAGCGCCTTGAGTGAGGAGCTCCATGTTAGTTTTGTGTGGGTGCTCAAGCTGCTTGATTCCATCCCACTGGGCTCAATGGGCATGGGACCGGAAGTGACCAAACAGGGTTTCCTAGATAGCTGCCAGGACAGCTAATGGTATGTGAAGTGCATGAGGCAGGTGGAGTTGTTTTGGCACTGGAAGAGCTGTGCTGCTGCTTCGGGCAGTTGCCATTCACCACCACACTACCTTCCCTAGGTGTCATAGCCACTTTCAGACATATGTGCTGCCAGAGCACCTGGTTTCCATGGCAGCGGGAAATGGCTTTGGCACTGAACTTGTCTTTGGCTGTGGAGTTTTGAACGCCTTGAGTGAGGAGCTCCATGTTAGTTTTGTGTGGGTGCTCAAGCTGCTTGATTCCATCCCACTGGGCTCAAAGGGCATTGGACCGGAAGTGACCAAACAGGGTTTCCTAGATATCTGCCAGGACAGCTGATGGTATGTGAAGTTCATGAGGCAGGAGGAGTTCTTTTGGCACTGGAAGAGCTGTGCTGCTGCTTCAGGCAGTTGCCATTCACCACCACACTACCTTCCCTAGGTGTCATAGCCACTTGCAGACATATGTGCTGCCAGAGCCCTTGGTTTCCATGGCAGCGGGAAATGGCTTGGGCTCTGAACTTGTCTTTGGCTGTGGAGTTTTGAGCGCCTTGGGTGAGAAGGTACATGTTAGTTTTGTGTTGGTGCTCAAACTGCTTGATTCCATCCCACTGGGCTCAATGGGCATGGGACCGGAAGTGAGCAAACAGAGTTTCCTAGATAGCTGCCAGGACAGCTGATGGTATGTGAAGTGCATGAGGCAGGTGGAGTTGTTTTGGCACTGGAAGAGCTGTGCTGCTGCTTCGGGCAGTTGCCATTCACCACCACACTACCTTCCCTAGGTGTCATAGCCACTTTCAGACATATGTGCTGCCAGAGCACTTGGTTTCCATGGCAGCGGGAAATGGCTTTGGATATGAACTTGTCTTTGGCTGTGGAGTTTTGAACGCCTTGAGTGAGGAGCTCCATGTTAGTTTTGTGTGGGTGCTCAAGCTGCTTGATTCCATCCCACTGGGCTCAAAGGGCATTGGACCGGAAGTGACCAAACAGGGTTTCCTAGATAGCGGCCAGGACAGCTGATGGTATGTGAAGTTCATGAGGCAGGAGGAGTACTTTTGGCACTGGAAGAGCTGTGCTGCTGCTTCGGGCAGTTGCCATTCACCACCACACTACCTTCCCTAGGTGTCATAGCCACTTTCAGACATATGTGCTGCCAGAGCCCTTGGTTTCCATGGCAGCGGGAAATGGCTTGGGCTCTGAACTTGTCTTTGGCTGTGGAGTTTTGAGCGCCTTGGGTGAGGAGGTGCATGTTAGTTTTGTGTGGGTGCTCAAGCTGCTTGATTCCATCCCACTGGGCTCAATGGGCATGGGACCGGAAGTGAGCAAACAGGGTTTCCTAGATAGCTGCCAGGACAGCTGATGGTATGTGAAGTGCATGAGGCAGGTGGAGTTGTTTTGGCACTGGAAGAGCTGTGCTGCTGCTTCGGGCAGTTGCCATTCACCACCACACTACCTTCCCTAGGTGTCATACCCACTTTCAGACATATGTGCTGCCAGAGCACTTGGTTTCCATGGCAGCGGGAAATGGCTTCAGCGCTGAATTTGTCTTTGGCTGTGGAGTTTTGAGCGCCTTGAGTGAGGAGCTCCATGTTAGTTTTGTGTGGGTGCTCAAGCTGCTTGATTCCATCCCACTGGGTGAAAGGGCATGGGACCGGAAGTGACCAAACAGGGTTTCCTAGATAGCTGCCAGGACAGCTGATGGTATGTGAAGTTCATGAGGCAGGTGGAGTTGTTTTGGCACTGGAAGAGCTGTGCTGCTGCTTCAGGCAGTTGCCATTCACCACCACACTACCTTCCCTAGGTGTCATAGCCACTTTCAGACATATGTGCTGCCACAGCACTTGGTTTCCATGGCAGCGGGAAATGGCTTTGGCCCTGAACTTGTCTTTGGCTGTGGAGTTTTGAGCGCCTTGAGTGAGGAGCTCGATGTTAGTTTTGTGTGGGTGCTCAAGCTGCTTGATTCCATCCCACTGGGCTCAAAGGGCATTGGACCGGAAGTGAGCAAACAGGGTTTCCTAGATAGCTGCCAGGACAGCTGATGGTATGTGAAGTTCATGAGGCAGGTGGAGTTGTTTTGGCACTGGAAGAGCTGTGCTGCTGCTTCGGGCAGTTGCCATTCACCACCACACTACCTTCCCTAGGTGTCATAGCCACTTTCAGACATATGTGCTGCCAGAGCCCTTGGTTTCCATGGCAGCGGGAAATTCCTTGGGCTCTGAACTTGTCTTTGGCTGTGGAGTTTTGAGCTCAGTTAGTGAGGAGCTCCATGTTAGTTTTGTGTGGGTGCTCAAGCTGCTTGATTCCATCCCACTGGGCTCAATGGGCATGGGACCGGAAGTGACCAAACATGGTTTCCTAGATATCTGCCAGGACAGCTGATGGTATGTGAAGTTCATGAGGCAGGTGGAGTTGTTTTGGCACTGGAAGAGCTGTGCTGTTGCTTCGGGCAGTTGCCATTCACCACCACACTACCTTCCCTAGGTGTCATAGCCACTTTCAGACATATGTGCTGCCAGAGCCCTTGGTTTCCATGGCAGCGGGAAATGGCTTTGGTGCTGAACTTGCCTTTGGCTGTGGAGTTTGAGCACCTTGAGTGAGGAGCTCCATGTTAATATTGTGTGGGTGCTCAAGCTGCTTGATTCCATCCCACTGGGCTCAATGGGCATGGGACCGGATGTGGGCAAACAGGGTTTCCTAGATAGCGGCCAGGACAGCTGATGGTATGTGAAGTGCATGAGGCAGGTGGAGTTGTTTTGGCACTGGAAGAGCTGTGCTGCTGCTTCGGGCAGTTGCCATTCACCACCACACTACCTTCCCTAGGTGTCATAGCCACTTTCAGACATATGTGCTGCCAGAGCCCTTGGTTTCCATGGCAGCGGGAACTGGCTTTGGCCCTGAACTTGTCTTTGGCTGTGGAGTTTTGAGCGCCTTCAGTGAGGAGCTGCATGTTAGTTTTCTGTGGGTGCTCAAGCTGCTTGATTCTATCCAACTGGGCTCAAAGGGCATTGGACCGGAAGTGAGCAAACAGGGTTTCCTAGATAGTTGCCAGGACAGCTGATGGTATGTGAAGTTCTTGAGGCAGGTGGAGTTGTTTTGGCACTGGAAGAGCTGTGCTGCTGCTTCGGGCAGTTGCCATTCACCACCACACTACCTTCCCTAGGTGTCATAGCCACTTGCAGACATATGTGCTGCCAGAGCACTTGGTTTCCATGGCAGCGGGAAATGCCTTGGGCCCTGAACTTGTCTTTGGCTGTGGAGTTTTGAGCGCAGTTAGTGAGGAGCTGCATGTTAGTTTTGTGTGGGTGCTCAAGCTGCTTGATTCCATCCCACTGGGCTCAATGGGCATGGGACCGGAAGTGACCAAACATGGTTTCCTAGATATCTGCCAGGACAGCTGATGGTATGTGAAGTGCATGAGGCAGGTGGAGTTGTTTTGGCACTGGAAGAGCTGTGCTGCTGCTTCGGGCAGTTGCCATTCACCACCACACTACCTTCCCTAGGTGTCATAGCCACTTGCAGACATATGTGCTGCCAGAGCACTTGGTTTCCATGGCAGCGGGAAATGGCTTTGGTGCTGAACTTGCCTTTGGCTGTGGAGTTTGAGCACCTTGAGTGAGGAGCTCCATGTTAATATTGTGTGGGTGCTCAAGCTGCTTGATTCCATCCCACTGGGCTCAATGGGCATGGTACCGGATGTGGGCAAACAGGGTTTCCTAGATAGCGGCCAGGACAGCTGATGGTATGTGAAGTGCACGAGGCAGGTGGAGTTGTTTTGGCACTGGAAGAGCTGTGCTGCTGCTTCGGGCAGTTGCCATTCACCACCACACTACCTTCCCTAGGTGTCATAGCCACTTTCAGACATATGTGCTGCCAGAGCACTTGGTTTCCATGGCAGCGGGAAATTCCTTGGGCGCTGAACTTGTCTTTGGTTGTGGAGTTTTGAGCGCCTTGAGTGAGGAGCTCCATGTTAGTTTTGTGTGGGTGCTCAAGCTGCTTGATTCCATCCCACTGGGCTCAACGGGCATGGGACCGGAAGTGACCAAACAGTGTTTCCTAGATAGCTGCCAGGACAGCTGATGGTATGTGAAGTGCATGAGGCAGGTGGAGTTGTTTTGGCACTGGAAGAGCTGTGCTGCTGCTTCAGGCAGTTGCCATTCACCACCACACTACCTTCCCTAGGTGTCATAGCCACTTTCAGACATATGTGCTGCCAGAGCACTTGATTTCCATGGCAGCGGGAAATGGCTTTGGCCCTGAACTTGTCTTTGGCTGTGGAGTTTTGAGCGCCTTCAGTGAGGAGCTGCATGTTAGTTTTCTGTGGGTGCTCAAGCTGCTTGATTCCATCCCACTGGGCTCAAAGGGCATTGGACCGGAAGTGAGCAAACAGGGTTTCCTAGATATCTGCCAGGACAGCTGATGGTATGTGAAGTTCATGAGGCAGGTGGAGTTGTTTTGGCACTGGAAGAGCTGTGCTGCTGCTTCGGGCAGTTGCCATTCACCACCACACTACCTTCCCTAGGTGTCATAGCCACTTTCAGACATATGTGCTGCCAGATCCCTTGGTTTCCATGGCAGCGGGAAATGGCTTTGGTCCTGAACCTGCCTTTGGCTGTGGAGTTTGAGCACCTTGATTGAGGAGCTCCATGTTAATATTGTGTGGGTGCTCAAGCTGCTTGATTCCATCCCACTGGGCTCAATGGGCATTGGACCGGATGTGGGCAAACAGGGTTTCCTAGATAGCGGCCAGGACAGCTGATGGTATGTGAAGTGCATGAGGCAGGTGGAGTTGTTTTGGCACTGGAAGAGCTGTGCTGCTGCTTCGGGCAGTTGCCATTCACCACCACACTACCTTCCCTAGGTGTCATAGCCACTTTCAGACATATGTGCAGCCAGAGCCCTTGGTTTCCATGGCAGCGGGAAATGACTTGGGCTCTGAACTTGTCTTTGGCTGTGGAGTTTTGAGCACCTTGAGTGAGGAGCTCCATGTAAGTTTTGTGTGGGTGCTCAAGCTGCTTGATTCTATCCCACTGGGCTCAATGGGCATGGGACCGGAAGTGAGCAAACAGGGTTTCCTAGATAGCGGCCAGGACAGCTGATGGTATGTGAAGTTCATGAGGCAGGTGGAGTTGTTTTGGCACTGGAAGAGCTGTGCTGCTGCTTCGGGCAGTTGCCATTCACCACCACACTACCTTCCCTAGGTGTCATAGCCACTTTCAGACATATGTGCTGCCAGAGCACTTGGTTTCCATGGCAGCGGGAAATGGCTTTGGTCCTGAACTTGCCTTTGGCTGTGGAGTTTGAGCACCTTGAGTGAGGAGCTCCATGTTAATATTGTGTGGGTGCTCAAGCTGCTTGATTCCATCCCACTGGGCTCAACGGGCATGGGACCGGAAGTGAGCAAACAGGGTTTCCTAGATAGCTGCCAGGACAGCTGATGGTATGTGAAGTGCATGAGGCAGGTGGAGTTGTTTTGGCACTGGAAGAGCTGTGCTGCTGCTTCGGGCAGTTGCCATTCACCACCACACTACCTTCCCTAGGTGTCATAGCCACTTGCAGACATATGTGCTGCCAGAGCCCTTGGTTTCCATGGCAGCGGGAAATGGCATTGGCCCTGAACTTGTCCTTGGCTGTGGAGTTTTGAGCACCTTGATTGAGGAGCTCCATGTTAGTTTTGTGTGGGTGCTCAAGCTGCTTGATTCCATCCCACTGGGCTCAATGGGCATGGGACCGGAATGACAAAACAGGGTTTCCTAGATAGCGGCCACGACAGCTGATGGTATGTGAAGTGCATGAGGCAGGAGGAGTTCTTTTGGCACTGGAAGAGCTGTGCTGCTGCTTCAGGCAGTTGCCATTCACCACCACACTACCTTCCCTAGGTGTCATAGCCACTTGCAGACATATGTGCTGCCAGAGCCCTTGGTTTCCATGGCAGCGGGAAATGCCTTGGGCTCTGAACTTGTCTTTGGCTGTGGAGTTTTGAGTGCCTTGAGTGAGGAGCTCCATGTAAGTTTTGTGTGGGTGCTCAAGCTGCTTGATTCCATCCCACTGGGCTCAATGGGCATGGGACCGGAAGTGACCAAACAGGGTTTCCTAGATATCTGCCACGACAGCTGATGGTATGTGAAGTTCATGAGGCAGGTGGAGTTGTTTTGGCACTGGAAGAGCTGTGCTGCTGCTTCGGGCAGTTGCCATTCACCACCACACTACCTTCCCTAGGTGTCATAGCCACTTTCAGACATATGTGCTGCCAGAGCACTTGGTTTCCATGGCAGCGGGAAATGGCTTGGGCGCTGAACTTGTCTTTGGCTGTGGAGTTTTGAGCGCCTTGAGTGAGGAGCTCCATGTTAGTTTTGTGTGGGTGCTCAAGCTGCTTGATTCCATCCCACTGGGCTCAACGGGCATGGGACCGGAAGTGACCAAACAGGGTTTCCTAGATAGCTGCCAGGACAGCTGATGGTATGTGAAGTGCATGAGGCAGGTGGAGTTGTTTTGGCACTGGAAGAGCTGTGCTGCTGCTTCGGGCAGTTGCCATTCACCACCACACTACCTTCCCTAGGTGTCATAGCCACTTGCAGACATATGTGCTGCCAGAGCCCTTGGTTTCCATGGCAGCGGGAAATGGCTTTGGCCCTGAACTTGTCTTTGGCTGTGGAGTTTTGAGCGCCTTCAGTGAGGAGCTGCATGTAAGTTTTGTGTGGGTGCTCAAGCTGCTTGATTCCATCCCACTGGGCTCAATGGGCATTGGACCAGAAGTGAGCAAACAGGGTTTCCTAGATATCTGCCAGGACAGCTGATGGTATGTAAAGTTCATGAGGCAGGAGGAGTTCTTTTGGCACTGGAAGAGCTGTGCTGCTGCTTCGGGCAGTTGCCATTCACCACCACACTACCTTCCCTAGGTGTCATAGCCACTTTCAGACATATGTGCTGCCAGAGCCCTTGGTTTCCATGGCCGCGGGAAATGGCTTGGGCTCTGAACTTGTCTTTGGCTGTGGAGTTTTGAGCGCCTTGAGTGAGGAGCTCCATGTTAGTTTTGTGTGGGTGCTCAAGCTGCTTAATTCCATCCCACTGGGTTCAATGGGCATTGGACCGGAAGTGACCAAACAGTGTTTCCTAGATAGCTGCCACGACAGCTGATGGTATGTGAAGTGCATGAGGCAGGTGGAGTTGTTTTGGCACTGGAAGAGCTGTGCTGCTGCTTCAGGCAGTTGCCATTCACCACCACACTACCTTCCCTAGGTGTCATAGCCACTTTCAGACATATGTGCTGCCAGAGCACTTGGTTTCCATGGCAGCGGGAAATGGCTTGGGCCCTGAACTTGTCTTTGGCTGTGGAGTTTTGAGCGCCTTGAGTGAGGAGCTGCATGTTAGTTTTGTGTGGGTGCTCAAGCTGCTTGATTCCATCCCACTGGGCTCAAATGGCATTGGACCGGAAGTGAGCAAACAGGGTTTCCTAGATAGCTGCCAGGACAGCTGATGGTATGTGAAGTTCATGAGGCAGGTGGAGTTGTTTTGGCACTGGAAGAGCTGTGCTGCTGCTTTGGGCAGTTGCCATTCACCACCACACTACCTTCCCTAGGTGTCATAGCCACTTTCAGACATATGTGCTGCCAGATCCCTTGGTTTCCATGGCAGCGGGAAATTCCTTGGGCTCTGAACTTGTCTTTGGCTGTGGAATTTTGAGCGCCTTGAGTGAGGAGCTCCATATTAGTTTTGTGTGGGTGCTCAAGCTGCTTGATTCCATCCCACTGGGCTCAAAGGGCATTGGACTGGAAGTGACAAAACAGGGTTTCCTAGATAGCGGCCAGGACAGCTGATGGTATGTGAAGTTCATGAGGCAGGTGGAGTTGTTTTGGCACTGGAAGAGCTGTGCTGCTGCTTCGGGCAGTTGCCATTCACCACCACACTACCTTCCCTAGGTGTCATAGCCACTTTCAGACATATGTGCTGCCAGATCCCTTGGTTTCCATGGCAGCGGGAAATGGCTTGGGCTCTGAACTTGTCTTTGGTTGTGGAGTTTTGAGCGCCTTGAGTGAGGAGCTCCATGTTAGTTTTGTGTGGGTGCTCAAGCTGCTTAATTCCATCCCACTGGGCTCAACGGGCATGGGACCGGAAGTGACCAAACAGGGTTTCCTAGATAGCTGCCAGGACAGCTGATGGTATGTGAAGTGCATGAGGCAGGTGGAGTTGTTTTGGCACTGGAAGAGCTGTGCTGCTGCTTCAGGCAGTTGCCATTCACCACCACACTACCTTCCCTAGGTGTCATACCCATTGCAGACATATGTGCTGCCAGAGCCCTTGGTTTCCATGGCAGCGGGAAATGGCATTGGCCCTGAACTTGTCCTTGGCTGTGGAGTTTTTAGCGCAGTTAGTGAGGAGCTGCATGTTAGTTTTGTGTGGGTGCTCAAGCTGCTTGATTCCATCCCACTGGGCTCAATGGGCATGGGACTGGAAGTGACCAAACAGGGTTTCCTAGATAGCTGCCAGGACAGCTGATGGTATGTGAAGTTCATGAGGCAGGTGGAGTTGTTTTGGCACTGGAAGAGCTGTGCTGCTGCTTCGGGCAGTTGCCATTCACCACCACACTACCTTCCCTAGGGGTCATAGCCACTTTCAGACATATGTGCTGCCAGATCCCTTGGTTTCCATGGCAGCGGGAAATGGCTTGGGCGCTGAACTTGTATTTGGTTGTGGAGTTTTGAGCGCCTTGAGTGAGGAGCTCCATGTTAGTTTTGTGTGGGTGCTCAAGCTGCTTGATTCCATCCCACTGGGCTCAACGGGCATGGGACCGGAAGTGACAAAACAGGGTTTCCTAGATAGCTGCCAGGACAGCTGATGGTATGTGAAGTGCATGAGGCATTTGGAGTTGTTTTGGCACTGGAAGAGCTGTGCTGCTGCTTCGGGCAGTTGCCATTCACCACCACACTACCTTCCCTAGGTGTCATAGCCACTTTCAGACATATGTGCTGCCAGAGCACTTGATTTCCATGGCAGCGGGAAATGGCTTTGGCCCTGAACTTGTCTTTGGCTGTGGAGTTTTGAGCGCCTTCAGTGAGGAGCTGCATGTAAGTTTTGTGTGGGTGCTCAAGCTGCTTGATTCCATCCCACTGGGCTCAATGGGCATGGGACCGGAAGTGAGCAAACAGGGTTTCCTAGATATCTGCCAGGACAGCTGATGGTATGTGAAGTTCATGAGGCAGGAGGAGTTCTTTTGACACTGGAAGAGCTGTGCTGCTGCTTCGGGCAGTTGCCATTCACCACCCCACTACCTTCCCTAGGTGTCATAGCCACTTTCAGACATATGTGCTGCCAGATCCCTTGGTTTCCATGGCAGCGGGAAATGGCTTTGGATCTGAACTTGTGCCTTTTGCTGTGGAGTTTTGAGCGCCTTGAGTGAGTAGCTCCATGTTAGTATTGTATGGGTGCTCAAGCTGCTTGATTCCATCCCACTGGGCTCAATGGGCATGGGACCGGAAGTGGGCAAACAGGGTTTCCTAGATAGCTGCCAGGACAGCTGATGGTATGTGAAGTTCATGAGGCAGGTGGAGTTGTTTTGGCACTGGAAGAGCTGTGCTGCTGCTTCGGGCAGTTGCCATTCACCACCACACTACCTTCCCTAGGTGTCATAGCCACTTTCAGACATATGTGCTGCCAGATCCCTTGGTTTCCATGGCAGCGGGAAATTCCTTGGGCTCTGAACTTGTCTTTGGCTGTGGAATTTTGAGCGCCTTGAGTGAGGAGCTCCATATTAGTTTTGTGTGGGTGCTCAAGCTGCTTGATTCCATCCCACTGGGCTCAATGGGCATTGGACCGGAAGTGAACAAACAGGGTTTCCTAGATAGCTGCCAGGACAGCTGATGGTATGTGAAGTGCATGAGGCAGGTGGAGTTGTTTTGGCACTGGAAGAGCTGTGCTGCTGCTTCAGGCAGTTGCCATTCACCACCACACTACCTTCCCTAGGTGTCATAGCCACTTTCAGACATATGTGCTGCCAGAGCACTTGATTTCCATGGCAGCGGGAAATGGCTTGGGCGCTGAACTTGTCTTTGGTTGTGGAGTTTTGAGCGCCTTCAGTGAGGAGCTGCATGTTAGTTTTGTGTGGGTGCTCAAGCTGCTTGATTCCATCCCACTGGGCTCAATGGGCATGGGACCGGAAGTGGCCAAACAGGGTTTCCTAGATAGCTGCCAGGACAGCTGATGGTATGTGAAGTGCATGAGGCAGGTGGAGTTGTTTTGGCACTGGAAGAGCTGTGCTGCTGCTTCGGGCAGTTGCCATTCACCACCACACTACCTTCCCTAGGTGTCATAGCCACTTTCAGACATATGTGCTGCCAGAGCACTTGGTTTCCATGGCAGCGGGAAATGGCTTTGGCGCTGAACTTGTCTTTGGCTGTGGAGTTTTGAGCGCCTTGAGTGAGGAGCTGCATGTTAGTTTTGTGTGGGTGCTCAAGCTGCTTGATTCCATCCCACTGGGCTCAAAGGGCATGGGACCGGAAGTGACCAAACAGGGTTTCCTAGATATCTGCCAGGACAGCTGATGGTATGTGAAGTTCATGAGGCAGGAGGAGTTCTTTTGGCACTGGAAGAGCTGTGCTGCTGCTTCGGGCAATTGCCATTCACCACCACACTACCTTCCCTAGGTGTCATAGCCACTTTCAGACATATGTGCTGCCAGAGCCCTTGGTTTCCATGGCAGCGGGAAATGGCTTGGGCTCTGAACTTGTCTTTGGTTGTAGAGTTTTGAGCGCCTTGAGTGAGGAGCTGCATGTAAGTTTTGTGTGGGTGCTCAACCTGCCTGATTCCATCCCACTGGGCTCAATATGCGTTGGACCGGAAGTACCCAACAGGGTTTCCTAGATAGCTGCCAGGACAGCTGATGGTATGTGAAGTTCATGAGGCAGGTGGAGTTGTTTTGGCAGTAGAATAGCTGTGCTGCTGCTTCGGGCAGTTGCCATTCACCACCACACTACCTTCCCTAGGTGTCATAGCCACTTTCAGACATATGTGCTGCCAGAGCACTTGGTTTCCATGGCAGCGGGAAGTGGCTTGCGCGCTGAACTTGTCTTTGGCTGTGGAATTTTGAGCGCAGTTAGTGAGGAGCTGCATGTTATTTTTGTGTGGGTGCTCAAGCTGCTTGATTCCTTCTCACTGGGCTCAATGGGCATGGGACCGGAAGTGAGCAAACAGGGTTTCCTAGATAGCTGCCAGGACAGCTGATGGTATGTGAAGTGCATGAGGCAGGTGGAGTTGTTTTGGCACTGGAAGAGCTGTGCTGCTGCTTCGGGCAGTTGCCATTCACCACCACACTACCTTCCCTAGGTGTCATAGCCACTTTCAGACATATGTGCTGCCAGAGCACTTGGTTTCCATGGCAGCGGGAAATGGCTTTGGCCCTGAACTTGTCTTTGGCTGTGGAGTTTTGAGCGCCTTGAGTGAGGAGCTGCATGTTAGTTTTGTGTGGGTGCTCAAGCTGCTTGATTCCATCCCACTGGGCTCAATGGGCATTGGACCGGAAGTGAGCAAACAGGGTTTCCTAGATAGCTGCCAGGACAGCTGATGGTATGTGAAGTTCATGAGGCAGGTGGAGTTGTTTTGGCACTGGAAGAGCTGTGCTGCTTTGAGAAGTTGCCATTCACCACCACACTACCTTCCCTAGGTGTCATAGCCACTTGCAGACATATGTGCTGCCAGACCACTTGGTTTCCATGGCAGCGGGAAATGGCTTGGGCTCTGAACTTGTCTTTGGCTGTTTAGTTTTGAGCACCTTGAGTGAGGAGCTGCATGTTAGTTTTGTGTGGGTGCTCAAGCTGCTTGATTCCATCAGACTGGGCTCAATGGGCATGGGACCGGAAGTGACCAAACAGGGTTTCCTAGATAGCTGCCACGACAGCTGATGGTATGTGAAGTTCATGAGGCAGGTGGAGTTTTTTTGGCAGTGGAAGAGCTGTGCTGCTGCTTCGGGCAGTTGCCATTCACCACCACACTACCTTCCCTAGGTGTCATAGCCACTTTCAGACATATGTGCTGCCAGATCCCTTGGTTTCCATGGCAGCGGGAAATGCCTTGGGCTCTGAACTTGTCTTTGGCTGTGGAATTTTGAGCGACTTGAGTGACGAGCTCCATGTTAGTTTTGTGTGGGTGCTCAAGCTACTTGATTCCATCCCACTGGGCTCAAAGGGCATTGGACCGGAAGTGACCAAACAGGGTTTCCTAGATAGCTGCCAGGACAGCTGATGGTATGTGAAGTGCATGAGGCAGGTGGAGTTGTTTTGGCACTGGAAGAGCTGTGCTGCTGCTTCAGGCAGTTGCCATTCACCACCACACTACCTTCCCTAGGTGTCATAACCACTTTCAGACATATGTGCTGCCAGAGCACTTGATTTCCATGGTAGCGGGAAATGGCTTGGGCGCTGAACTTGTCTTTGGCTGTGGAGTTTTGAGCGCCTTCAGTGAGGAGCTGCATGTTAGTTTTCTGTGGGTGCTCAAGCTGCTTGATTCCATCCCACTGGGCTCAATGGGCATGGGACCGGAAGTGAGCAAACAGGGTTTCCTAGATATCTGCCAGGACAGCTGATGGTATGTGAAGTTCATGAGGCAGGTGGAGTTGTTTTGGCACTGGAAGAGCTGTGCTGCTGCTTCGGGCAGTTGCCATTCACCACCACACTCCCTTCCCTAGGTGTCATAGCCACTTTCAGACATATGTGCTGCCAGAGCACTTGGTTTCCATGGCAGCGGGAAATGGCTTGGGCTCTGAACTTGTCTTTGGCTGTGGAGTTTTAGTGCCTTGAGTGAGGAGCTCCATGTAAGTTTTGTGTGGGTGCTCAAGCTGCTTGATTCCATCCCACTGGGCTCAATTTGCATGGGACCTGAAGTGACCAAACAGGGTTTCCTAGATAGCTGCCAGGACAGCTGATGGTATGTGAAGTTCATGAGGCAGGTGGAGTTGTTTTGGCACTGGAAGAGCTGTGCTGCTGCTTCAGGCAGTTGCCATTCACCACCACACTACCTTCCCTAGGTGTCATAGCCACTTTCAGACATATGTGCTGCCAGAGCACTTGGTTTCCATGGCAGCGGGAAAAGGCTTGGGCTCTGAACTTGTCTTTGGCTGTGAAGTTTTGATCACCTTGAGTGAGGAGCTCCATGTTAGTTTTGTGTGGGTGCTCAAGCTGCTTGATTCCATCCCACTGGGCTCAATCGGCATGGGACTGGAAGTGAGCAAACAAGGTTTCCTAGATAGCTGCCAGGACAGCTGATGGTATGTGAAGTGCATGAGGCAGGTGGAGTTTTTTTGGCAGTGGAAGAGCTGTGCTGCTGCTTCGGGCAGTTGCCATTCACCACCACACTACCTTCCCTAGGTGTCATAGCCACTTTCAGACATATGTGCTGCCAGAGCACTTGGTTTCCATGGCAGCGGATGTGGCTTGCGCGCTGAACTTGTCTTTCTCTGTGGAGTTTTGAGCGCCTTGAGTGAGGAGCTCCATGTTAGTTTTGTGTGGGTTCTCAAGCTGCTTGATTCCATCCCATTGGGCTCAATGGGCATTAGACCGGAAGTGAGCAAACAGGGTTTCCTAGATAGCTGCCAGGACAGCTGATGGTATGTGAAGTGCATGAGGCATTTGGAGTTGTTTTGGCACTGGAAGAGCTGTGCTGCTGCTTCGGGCAATTGCCATTCACTAACACACTACCTTCCCTAGGTGTCATAGCCACTTTCAGACAAATCTGCTGTCAGAGCACTTGGTTTCAATGGCAGTGGGAAATGGCTTGGGCTCTGAACTTGTCTTTGGCTGTGGAGTTTTGAGCGCCTTGAGTGAGGAGCTCCATGTAAGTTTTGTGTGGGTGCTCAACCTGCCTGATTCCATCCCACTGGGCTCAATATGCGTTGGAGCAGAAGTGAGCTAACATGGTTTCCTAGATAGCTGCCAGGACAGCTGATGGTATGTGAAGTGTATGAGGCAGGAGGAGTTGTTTTGGCACTGGAAGAGCTGTGCTGCTGCTTCGGGAAGTTGACATTCACCACCACACTCCCTTCCCTAGGTTTCATAGCCACTTTCAGACATATGTGCTGCCAGACCACTTGGTTTCCATGGCAGCGGGAATTGCCTTGGGCTCTGAACTTGTCTTTGGCTGTGGAGTTTTGAATGCCTTGAGTAATTAGCTCCATGTAAGTTTTGTGTGGGTGCTCAAGCTGCTTGATTCAATCCCACTGGGCTCAATGGGCATGGGACCGGAAGTGGGCAAATAGGGTTTCCTAGATAGCGGCCAGGACAGCTGATGGTATGTGAAGTTCATGAGGCAGGTGGAGTTGTTTTGGCAGTAGAATAGCTGTGCTGCTGCTTCGGGCAGTTGCCATTCACCACCACACTACCTTCCCTAGGTGTCATAGCCAATTTCAGACATATGTGCTGCCAGAGCACTTGGTTTCCATGGCAGCGGGAAATGGCTTTGGCCCTGAACTTGCCTTTGGCTGTGGAGTTTGAGCACCTTGAGTGAGGAGCTCCATGTTAGTATTGTGTGGGTGCTCAAGCTGCTTGATTCCATCCCACTGGGCTCAATGGGCATGGGACCGGAAGTGACCAAACAGGGTTTCCTAGATAGCTGCCAGGACAGCTGATGGTATGTGAAGTTCATGAGGCAGGTGGAGTTTTTTTGGCAGTGGAAGAGCTGTGCTGCTGCTTCGGGCAGTTGCCATTCACCACCACACTACCTTCCCTAGGTGTCATAGCCACTTTCAGACATATGTGCTGCCAGAGCACTTGGTTTCCATGGCAGCGGGAAATGGCTTTGGATATGAACTTGCCTTTTGCTGTGGATTTTTGAGCGCCTTGAGTGAGGAGCTCCATGTTAGTTTTGTGTGGGTGCTCAAGCTGCTTGATTCCATCCCACTGGGCTCAATGGGCAGCTAACCAGAAGTGACCAAACAGGGTTTCCTAGATAGCTGCCAGGACAGCTGATGGTATGTGAAGTTCATGAGGCAGGTGGAGTTGTTTTGGCACTGGAAGAGCTGTGCTGCTGCTTCAGGCAGTTGCCATTCACCACCACACTACCTTCCCTAGGTGTCATAGCCACTTGCAGACATATGTGCTGCCAGAGCCCTTGGTTTCCATGGCAGCGGGAAATGGCTTTGGCCCTGAACTTGCCTTTGGCTGTGGAGTTTGAACACCTTGAGTGAGGAGCTCCATGTTAGTATTGTGTGGGTGCTCAAGCTGCTTGATTCCATCCCACTGGGCTCAATGGGCATGGGACCGGAAGTGGGCAAACAGGGTTTCCTAGATAGCGGCCAGGACAGCTGATGGTATGTGAAGTTCATGAGGCAGGTGGAGTTGTTTTGGCACTGGAAGAGCTGTGCTGCTGCTTCGGGCAGTTGCCATTCACCACCACACTACCTTCCCTAGGTGTCATAGCCACTTTCAGACATATGTGCTGCCAGAGCCCTTGGTTTCAATGGCAGCGGGAAATGCCTTGGGCTCTGAACTTGTCTTTGGCTGTGGAGTTTTGAGTGCCTTGAGTGAGGAGCTGCATGTAAGTTTTGTGTGGGTGCACAACCTGCCTGATTCCATCCCACTGGGCTCAATATGCGTTGGACCGGAAGTACCCAACTGGGTTTCCTAGATAGCTGCCAGAACAGGTGATGGTATGTGAAGTGCATGAGGTAGGTGGAGTTGTTTTGGCACTGGAAGAGCTGTGCTGCTGCTTCGGGCAGTTGCCATTCACCACCACACTCCCTTCCCTAGGTGTCATAGCCACTTTCAGACATATGTGCTGCCAGAGCACTTGGTTTCCATGGCAGCGGGAAATGGCTTTGGCCCTGAACTTGTCTTTGCCTGTGGAGTTCTGAGCGCCTTGAGTGAGGAGCTGCATGTTAGTTTTGTGTGGGTGCTCATGCTGCTTGATTCCATCCCACTGGGCTCAATGGGCATTCGACAGGAAGTGAGCAAACAGGGTTTCCTAGATCGCTGCCAGGACAGCTGATGGTATGTGAAGTGCATGAGGCAGGTGGAGTTGTTTTGGCACTGGAAGAGCTGTGCTGCTGCTTCGGGCAGTTGCCATTCACCACCACACTACCTTCCCTAGGTGTCATAGCCCCTTTCACTCATATGTGCTGCCAGAGCACTTGGTTTCCATGGCAGCAGGAAATGGCATTAATGGCTCTGAACTTTTGTTTGGCTGTGGAGATTTGAGCGCCTTGAGTGAGGAGGTGCATGTTAGTTTTGTGTGGGTGCTGAAGCTGCTTTATTCCATCCCACTGGGCTCAATTTGCATTTTACAGGAAGTGACCAAACAGGGTTTCCTAGATAGCTGCCAGGACAGCTGAAAGTATTTGAAGTTCATGAGGCAGGTGGAGTTGTTTTGGCAGTGGGAGAGCTGTGCTGCTGCTTTGGGCAGTTGCCATTCACCACCACACTACCTTTCCTTGGTGTCATAGCCACTTTCAGACATATGTTCTGCCAGAGCACTTGGTTTCCATGGCAGCGGGAAATGGCTTGGGCTCTGAACTTGTCTTTGGTTGTGGAGTTTTGAGCGACTTGAGTGAGGAGCTCCATGTTAGTTTTTTGTGGGTGCTCAAGCTGCTTGATTCCATCCCACTGGGCTCAATTGTCATGGGACCGGAAGTGAGCAAACAGGGTTTCCTAGATAGCTGCCAGGACAGCTGATGGTATCTGAATTTTGTGAGACAGGTGGAGTTGTTTTGGCACTGGAAGAGCTGTGCTGCTGCTTCGGGCAGTTGCCATTCACCACCACACTACCTTACCTACGTTACATAGCCAATTTCAGATATATGTGCTGCCAGAGCACTTGGTTTCCACAGCAGAGGAAGTGGCTTGCTCGATGAACTTGTCTTTGGCTGTGGAGTTTTGAGTGCCTTGAGTGAGGAGCTCCATGTTAGTTTTGTGTGGGTGCTCAAGCTCCTTGATTCCATCCCACTGGGCTCAATGGGCATGGGACCGGAAGTGAGCAAACAGGGTTTCCTAGATAGCTGCCAGGACAGCTGATGGTATCTGAATTCTGTGAGGCAGGTGGAGTTGTTTGGCACTGGAAGAGCTGGGCTGCTTCTTCGGGCAGTTGCCATTCCCCACCACACTACCTTCCCTAGGTGTCATAGCCACTTTCAGACATATGTGCTGCCAGAGCACTTGGTTTCCATGGCAGCGGGAAATGGCTTGGGCTCTGAACTTGTCTTTGGCTGTGGAGTTTTGAGCGCCTTGAGTGAGGAGCTTCATGTTAGTTTTTTGTGGATGCTCAAGCTGCTTGATTCCATCCTACTGGGCTCAATGGGCATGGGACCGGAAGTGACCAGACACGGTTTCCTAGATAGCTGCCAGGACAGCTGATGGTATGTGAAGTGCATGAGGCAGGTGGAGTTGTTTTGGCACTGGAAGAGCTGTGCTGCTACTTCGGACAGTTGCCATTCACCACCACACTACCTTCCCTAGGTGTGAAAGCCACTTTCAGACATATGTGCTGCCAGAGCACTTGGTTTCCATGGCAGCGGGAAATGGCTTGGGCGCTGAACTTGTCTTTGGCTGTGGAGTTTTGAGCGCCTTGAGTGAGGAGCTCCATGTTAGTTTTTTATGGGCGCTCAAGCTGCTTGATTCCATCCTACTTTACTCAATGGGCATGGGACCGGAAGTGAGCAAACAGGGTTTCCTACATAGCTGACAGGACAGCTGAGAGTATGTGAAGTTCATGAGGCAAGTGTAGTTGTTTTGGCACTGGAAGAGCTGTGCTGCTTCGGGCAGTTGCCATTCACCACCACACTACCTTCCCTAGGTGTGAAAGCCTCTTTCAGACATATGTGCTGCCAGAGCACTTGGTTTCCATGGCAGTGGGAAATGGCTTATGTACTGAAATTGTCTTTGGCTGTGTAATTTTGAACGACTTGAGTGAGGAGCTCCATGTTAGTTTTGTGTGGGTGCTCAAGCTGCCTGATTCCATCCCACTGGGCTCAATGGGCATTGGACTGGAAGTGAGCAAACAGGGTTTCATAGATAGCTGCCAGGACAGCTGATGGTATGTGACGTTCATGAGGCAGGTGGAGTTGTTTTGGCAGTAGAATAGCTGTGCTGCTGCTTCGGGCAGTTGCCATTCACCACCACACTACCTTCCCTAGGTGTCATAGCCACTTTCAGACATATGTGCTGCCAGAGCCCTTGGTTTCCATGGCAGCGGGAAATGGCTTGGGCTCTGAACTTGTCTTTGGCTGTGGAGATTTGAGCGCCTTGAGTGAGGATCTGCATGTTAGATTTGTGTGGGTGCTCAAGCTGCTTGATTCCATCAGACTGGGCTCATTGGGCATGAGACCGGAAGTGACCAAACAGGGTTTCCTAGATAGCTGCCAGGACAGGAAACTGTAAGGGAAGTACATGAGGCAGGTGGAGTTGTATTGGCACTGGAAGAGCTGTGCTGCTGCTTCGGGCAGTTGCCATTCACCACCATACTCCTTTGCTTAAGTGTCATACCCACATTTGGATATATGTGCTGCCAGAGCACTTGGTTTCCATGGCAGCGGGAAATGGCTTGAGCTGAACTTGTCTTTGGCTGTGGAGTTTTCAGTGCCTTGAGTGAGGAACTGTATGTAAGTTTTCTGTGGGTGATCAAGCTGTTTGATTCCATCTCACTGGGCTCAATGGGCATGGGACCGGAACTGACCAAACAGGGTTTTCTAGATAGCTGCCAGGACAGCTGATGGTATGTGAAGTGCATGAGGCAGGTGGAGTTGTTTTGGCACTGGAAGAGCTATGCTGCTGCTTCGGGCAGTTGCCATTCACCACCACACTACCTTCCCTAGGTGTCATAGCCACTTTCAGACATATGTGCTGCCAGAGCACTTGGTTTCCATGGCAGCGGGAAATGGCTTGGGCCCTGAACTTGTGTTTGGCTGTGGAGTTTTGAGTGCCTTGAGTGAGGAGCTGCATGTTAGTTTTTTGTGGGTGCTCAAGATGCTTGATTCCATCCAACTGGGCTCAATGGGCAGCTAACCAGAAGTGACCAAACAGGGTTTCCTAGATAGCTGCCAGGACAGCTGATGGTATGTGAAGTGCATGAGGCAGGTGGAGATGTTGTGGCAGTGGAAGAGATGTGCTGCTGCTTCGGGCAGTTGCCATTCACCACCACACTACCTTCCCTAGGTGTCATAGCCACTTTCAGACATATGTGCTGCCAGAGCACTTGGTTTCCATGGCAGCGGGAAATGCCTTGCGTACTGAACTTGTCTTTGGCTGTGGAGTTTTCAGCGCCTTGAGTGATGAGGTGCATGTTAGTTTTGTGTGGGTGCTCAAGCTGCTTGATTCCATCCCACTGGGCTCAATGGGCATTGGACTGGATGTGAGCAAACAGGGTTTCCTAGATAGCTGCCAGGAGAGCTGATGGTATGTGAAGTCATGAGGCAGGTGGAGTTGTTTTGGCACTGGAAGAGCTGTGCTGCTGCTTCGGGCAGTTGCCATTCACCACCAAACTACTATATCTAGGTGTGAAAGCCTCTTTCAGACATATGTGATGCCAGAGCACTTGGTTAATATGGCAGCGGGAAATGGCTTGGGCTCTGAACTTGTCTTTGGCTGTGGAGTTTTTAGTGCCATGAGTGAGGAGCTCCATGTTAGTTTTTTATGTTTGCTCAAGCTGCTTGATTCCATCCCACTGGGCTCAATGGTCATGGGACCGGAAGTGAGCCAATATGGTTTCCTAGATAGCTGCCAGGACAGCTGATGGTATCTGAATTTTGTGAGGCAGGTGGAGATGTTTTGGCACTGGAAGAGCTGTGCTGCTGCTTCGAGCAGTTGCCATTCACCACCACACTACCTTCCCTAGGTGTCATAGCCACTTTCAGACATATGTGCTGCCAGAGCACTTGGTTTCCATGGCAGCGGGAAATGGCTTGGGCGCTGAACTTGTGTTTGGCTGTGGAGTTTTGAGCGCCTTGAGTGAGGAGCTCCATGTTAGTTTTGTGTGGGTGCTCAAGCTGCTTGATTCCATCTCACTGGGATCAAAGTGCATGGGACCGGAAGTGAGCAAACAGGGTTTCCTAGACAGCTGCGAGGAAAGCTGATGGTATGTGAAGTTCATGAGGCAGGTGGAGTTGTTTTGGCACTGGAAGAGCTGGGCTGCTGCTTCGGCCAGTTGTCATTCACCACCACACTACCTTCCCTAGGTATCATAGCCACGTTCAGACATATGTGCTGCCAGAGCACTTGGTTTCCATGGCAGCGGGAAATGGCTTGGGTGCTGAACTTGTCTTTGGCAGTGGAGTTTTGAGCGCCTTGAGTGAGGATCTGCATGTTAGATTTGTGTGGGTGCTCAACGTGCTTGATTCCATCATACTGGGCTCAATGGGCATTGGACTGGAATTGAGCAAACAGGGTTTCCTAGATAGCTGCCAGGACAGCTGATGGTATGTGAAGTGCATGAGGCAGGTGGAGTTGTTTGGCACTGGAAGAGCTGTGCTGCTGCTTCGGGCAGTTGCCATTCACCACCACACTACCTTACCTACGTGTCATAGCCACTTTCAGACATATGTGCTGCCAGAGCACTTGGTTTCCACGGCACCGGGAAAGGGCTTGGGTACTGAACTTGTCTTTGGCTGTGGAGTTTTGAGTGCCTTGAGTGAGGAGCTCCATGTTAGTTTTGTGTGGGTGCTCAAGCTGCTTGATTCCATCCCACTGGGCTCAATGGGCATTGGACCGGAAGTGAGCAAACAGGGTTTCCTAGATAACAGCCAGGACAGCTGATGGTATGTGAAGTTCATGAGGCAGGTGGAGTTGTTTTGGCACTGGAAGAGCTGTGCTGCTGCTTCGGGCAGTTGCCATTCACCACCACACTACCTTCCCTACGTGTCATAGCCACTTTCAGACATATGTGCTGCCAGAGCACTTGGTTTCCACGGCAGTGGGAAAGGGCTTGGGTACTGAACTTGTCTTTGGCTGTGGAGTTTTGAGTGCCTTGAGTGAGGAGCTCCATGTTAGTTTAGTGTGGGTGCTCAAGCTGCTTGATTCCATCCCACTGGGCTCAATGGGCATGGGACCGGAAGTGAGCAAACAGGGTTTCCTAGATAGCTACCAGGACAGCTGATGGTATGTGAAGTGCATGAGGCAGGTGGAGTTGTTTGGCACTGGTAGAGCTGTGCTGCTGCTTCGGGCAGTTGCCATTCACCATTACACTACCTTCCTTTGTGTCATAGCCTCTTTCAGACATATGTTATGCCAGAGCACTTGGTTTCCATGGCAGCGGGAAATGGCTTGGGCTCTGAACTTGTCTTTGGCTGTGGAGTTTTGCGCGCCTTGAGTGAGGAGCTTCATGTTAGTTTTGTGTGGATGCTCAAGCAGCTTGATTCCATCCCACTGGGCTCAATGGACATGGGACCGGAAGTGACCAAACACGGTTTCCTAGATAGCTGCCAGGACAGCTGATGGTATGTGAAGTTCATGAGGCAGGTGGAGTTGTTTTGGCACTGGAAGAGCTGTGCTGCTGCTTCGGGCAGTTGCCATTCACCACCACACTCCCTTCCCTAGGTGTCATAGCCACTTTCAGACATATGTGCTGCCAGAGCACTTGGTTTCCACGGTAGCGGGAAATGGCTTGGGCTCTGAACTTGTCTTTGGCTAAGAGTTTGAGCGCCTTGAGTGAGGAGCTCCATGTTAGTTTTGTATGGGTGCTCAAGCTGCTTGATTCCATCCCACTGGGCTCAACGGGCATGGGACCGGAAGTGAGCAAACAGGGTTTCCTAGATAGCTGCGAGGACAGCTGATGGTATTTGAATTTTGTGAGACAGGTGGAGATGTTTTGGCACTGGAAGAGCTGTGCTGCTGCTTCAGGCAGTTGCCATTCACCACCACACTCCCTTCCCTAGGTGTCATAGCCACTTTCAGACATATGTGCTGCCAGACCACTTGGTTTCCATGGCAGCAGGAAATGGCTTGGGCTCTGAACTTGTCTTTGGCTGTGGAGTTTTGAGCGCCTTGAGTGAGGATCTGCATGTTAGATTTGTGTGGGTGCTCAAGCTGCTTGATTCCATCCCACTGGGCTCAATGGGCATGGGACCGGAAGTGAGCAAACAGGGTTTCCTAGATAGCTACCAGGACAGCTGATGGTATGTGAAGTGCATGAGGCAGGTGGAGTTGTTTGGCACTGTAAGAGCTGGGCTGCTGCTTCGGGCAGTTGCCATTCACCACCACACTACCTTCCCTAGGTGTAACAGCCACTTTCAGATATATGTGCTGCCAGAGCACTTGGTTTCCATGGCAGCGGGAAATGGCTTTGGTACTGAACTTGTCTTTGGCAGTGGAGTTTTGAGCGCCTTAAGTGAGGAGCTTCATGTTAGTTTTGTGTGGGTGCTCAAGCTGCTTGATTCCATCCCACTGGGCTCAATGGGCATGGGACCGGAAGTGACCAAACAGAGTTTCCTAGATAGCTGCCAGGACAGCTGATGGTATCTGAATTCTGTGAGGCAGGTGGAGTTGTTTGGCAATGGAAGAGCTGTGCTGCTGATTTGTGCAGTTGCCATTCACCACCACACTCCCTTCCATAGGTGTCATAGCCACTTTCAGACATATGTGCTGCCAGAGCAGTTGGTTTCCATGGCAGCGGGAAATGGCTTGGGCTCTGAACGTGTCTTTGCCTGTGGAGTTTTGAGCGCCTTGAGTGAGGAGCTCCATGTTAGTTTTGTGTGGGTGCTCAAGCTGCTTGATTCCATCTCACTGGGATCAAAGGGCATGGGACCGGAAGTGAGCAAACAGGGTTTCCTAGGCAGCTGCCAGGACAGCTGATGGTATGTGAAGTTCATGAGGCAGGTGGATTTGTTTTGGCACTGGAAGAGCTGTGCTGCTGCTTCGGCCAGTTGTCATTCACCACCACACTACCTTCCCTAGGTATCATAGCCACCTTCAGACATATGTGCTGCCAGAGCACTTGGTTTCCATGGCAGCGGGAAATGGCTTGGGCGCTGAACTTGTCTTTGGCAGTGGAGTTTTGAGCGCCTTGAGTGAGGATCTGCATGTTAGATTTGTGTGGGTGCTCAAGCTGCTTGATTCCATCATACTGGGCTCAATGGGCATTGGACCGGAAGTGAGCAAACAGGGTTTCCTAGATAGCTGCCAGGACAGCTGATGGTATCTGAATTTTGTGAGGCAGGTGGAGATGTTTTGGCACTGGAAGAGCTGTGCTGTTGCTTCTGGCGGTTGCCATTCACCACCACACTACCTTCCCTAGGTGTCATAGCCACTTTCAGACATATGTGCTGCCAGAGCACTTGGTTTCCATGGTAGCGGGAAATGGCTTGGGCACTGAACTTGTCTTTGGCTGTGGAATGTTGAGTGCCTTGAATGAGGAGCTCCATATTAGTTTTGTGTGGGTGCTCAAGCTGCTTGATTCCATCCCACTGGGCTCAATGGGCATTGGACCGGAAGTGAGCAAACAGGGTTTCCTAGATATCTGCCAGGACAGCTGATGGTATGTGAAGTGCATGAGGCAGGTGGAGTTGTTTTTTCACTGGAAGAGCTGTGCTGCTGCTTCGGGCAGTTGCCATTCACCACCACACTACCTTCCCTAGGTGTCATAGCCACTTTCAGACATATGTGCTGCCAGAGCACTTGGTTTCCATGGCAGCAGGAAATGGCTGGGGCTCTGAACTTGTGTTTGGCTGTGGAGTTTTGAGTGCCATGAGTGAGTCACTGCATGTTAGTTTTGTGTGGGTGCTCAAGCTTCTTGATTCCATCCCACTGGGCTAATTTCCATTGGACCAGAAGTGAGCAAACAGGGTTTCCTAGATAGCTGCCAGGACAGCTGATGGTATGTGACGTTCATGAGGCAGGTGGAGTTGTTTTGGCACTGGAAGAGCTGTGATGCTGCTTCGGGCAGTTGCCATTCACCACCACACTACCTTCCCTAGGTGTCATAGCCACTTTCAGACATATGTGCTGCCAGAGCACTTGATTTCCATGGCAGCGGGAACTGGCTTGGGCCCTGAACTTGTCTTTGGCAGTGGAGTTTTGAGCGCCTTGAGTGAGGATCTGCATGTTAGAATTGTGTGGGTGCTCAACCTGCTTGATTCCATCATACTGGGCTCAATGGGCATTGGACTGGAATAGAGCAAACAGGGTTTCCTAGATAGCTGCCAGGACAGCTGATGGTATGTGACGTTCATGAGGCAGGTGGAGTTGTTTTGGCACTGGAAGAGCTGTGTTGCTGCTTCGGGCATTTGCCATTCACCACCACACTCCCTTCCCTAGGTGTCATAGCCACTTTCAGATATATGTGCTGCCAGAGCACTTGATTTCCATGGCAGCGGGAACTTGCTTGGGCCCTGAACTTGTCTTTGGCTGTGGAGTTTTGAGCGCCTTGAGTGAGGAGCTGCATGTTAGTTTTGTGTGGGTGCTCAAGCTGCTTGATTCCATCCCACTGGGCTCATTGGGCATGGGACCGGAAGTGAGCAAACAGGGTTTCCTAGATAGCTTCCAGGATAGCTGATGGTATGTGAAGTGCATGAAGCAGCTGGAGATGTTTTGCACTGGAAGAGCTGTGCTGCTGCTTCGGGCAGTTGCCATTCACCACGACACTACCTTTCCTAGGTGTCATAGCCACGTTCAGACATATGTGCTGCCAGAGCACTTGGTTTCCATGGAAGCGGGAAATGGCTTGGGCTCTGAACTTGTCTTTGGCTGTGGAGTTTTGAGCGCATTCAATGAGGAGCTACATGTTAGCTTTGTGTGGGTGCTCAACCTGCTTGATTCCATCCCACTGGGCTCAACGGGCATGGGACCGGAATTGAGCAAACAGGGTTTCCTAGATAGCTGCCAGGACAGCTGATGGTAACTGAATTTTGTGAGGCGTGTGGAGATGTTTTGGCACTGGAAGAGCTGTGCTGCTGCTTCGGGCAGTTGCCATTCACCACCACAGTCCCTTCCCTAGGTGTCATAGCCACTTTCAGACATATGTGCTGCCAGAGCACTTGGTTTCCATGGCAGCGGGAAATGGCTTGGGCACTGAACTTGTCTTTGGCTGTGGAGTTTTGAGCGCCTTGAGTGAGGAGGTGCATGTTAGTTTTGTGTGGGTGCTCAAGCTGCTTGATTCCATCCCAGTGGGGTCAGTGGGCATGGGACCGGAAGTGAGCAAACAGGGTTTCCTAGATAGCTGCCAAGACAGCTGATGGTATGTGACGTTCATGAGGCAGGTGGAGTTGTTTTGGCAGTAGAATAGCTGTGCTGCTGCTTCGGGCAGTTGCCATTCACCACCACACTACCTTCCCTAGGTGTCATAGCCACTTTCAGACATATGTGCTGCCAGAGCACTTGGTTTCCATGGCAGCGGGAAATGGCTTGGGCTCTGAACTTGTCTTTGGCTGTGGAGTTTTGAGCGCCTTGAGTGAGGAGCTCCATATCAGCTTTGTGTGGGTGCTCAAGCTGCTTGATTCCATCCCACTGGGCTCAATGGGCATGGGACCGGATGTGACCAAACAGGGTTTCATAGATAGCTGCCAGGACAGCTGATGGTATGTGAAGTGCATGAGGCAGTTGGAGTTGTTTTGGCACTGGAAGAGCTGTGCTGCTGCTTCGGGCAGTTGCCATTCACCACCACACTACCTTCCCTAGGTGTCATAGCCACTTTCAGACATACGTGCTGCCAGAGCACTTGGTTTCCATGGCAGCGGGAATTGGCTTGGGCTCTGAACTTGTCTTTGGCTGTGGAGTTTTGAGCGCGTTCAGTGAGGAGCTCCATGTTAGTTTTGTGTGGGTGCTCAAGCTGCATGAATCCATCCCACTGGGCTCAATGGGCATGGGACCGGAAGTGAGCAAACAGGGTTTCCTAGATAGCTGCCAGGACAGCTGATGGTATCTGAATTCTGTGAGGCAGGTGGAGTTGTTTTGGCACTGGAAGAGCTGTGCTGCTGCTTCGGGCAGTTGCCATTCACCACCACACTACCTTCCCTAGGTGTCATAGCCACTTTCAGACATATGTGCTGCCAGAGCACTTGGTTTCCATGGCAGCGGGAAATGGCTTGGGCTCTGAACTTGTCCTTGGCTGTGGAGTTTTGAGTGCCTTGAGTGAGGAGCTCCATGTTAGTTTTGTGTGGGTGCTCAAGCTTCTTGATTCCATCCCACTGGGCTCAATGGGCATTGAACTGGAAGCGAGCAAACAGTATTTCCTAGATAGCTGCCAGGACAGCTGATGGTATGTGAAGTGCATGAGGCAGGTGGAGTTGTTTTTTCACTGGAAGAGCTGTGCTGCTGCTTCGGGCAGTTGCCATTCACCACCACACTACCTTCCCTAGGTGTCATAGCCACTTGCAGACATATGTGCTGCCAGAGCACTTGGTTTCCATGGCAGCGGGAAAAGGCTTGGGCTCTGAACTTGTGTTTGGCTGTGGAGTTTTGAGCGCCTTGAGTGAGGATCTGCATGTTAGTTTTGTGTGGATGCTCAAGCTGCTTGATTTAATTCCACTGGGCTCAATGGGCATGGGACCGGAAGTGACCAAAAAGGGTTTCCTAGATAGATGCCAGGACAGCTGATGGTATCTGAATTCTGTGAGGCAGGTGGAGTTATTTGGCAGTGGAAGAGCTGTGCTGCTGCTTCGGGCAGTTGCCATTCACCGCCACACTCCCTTCCCTAGGTGTCATAGCCACTTTCAGACATATGTGCTGCCAGAGCACTTGGTTTCTATGGCAGCGGGAAATGGCTTGGGTGCTGACCTTGTCTTTGGCAGTGGAGTTTTGAGCGCCTTGAGTGAGGATCTGCATGTTAGATTTGAGTGGGTGCTCAACCTGCTTGATTCCATCATATTGGGCTCAATGGGCATTGGACTGGAAGTGAGCAAACAGGGTTTCCTAGATAGCTGCCAGGACAGCTGATGGTATGTGAAGTGCATGAGGCAGGTGGAGTTGTTTGGCACTGGAAGAGCTGTGCTGCTGCTTCGGGCAGTTGCCATTCACCACCACACTACCTTCCCTAGGTGTCATAGCCACTTTCAGACATATGTGCTGCCAGAGCACTTGGTTTCCACGGTAGCGGGAAATGGCTTGGGCTCTGAACTTGTCTTTGGCTAAGAGTTTGAGCGCCTTGAGTGAGGAGCTCCATGTTAGTTTTGTGTGGGTGCTCAAGCTGCTTGATTTCATCCCCCTGGGCTCAAAGGGCATTGGACCGGAAGTGAGCAAACAGGGTTTCCTAGATAGCTGCGAGGACAGCTGATGGTATTTGAATTTTGTGAGACAGGTGGAGATGTTTTGGCACTGGAAGAGCCGTGCTGCTGCTTCAGGCAGTTGCCATTCACCACCACACTCCCTTCCCTAGGTGTCATAGCCACTTTCAGACATATGTGCTGCCAGAGCACTTGGTTTCCATGGCAGCAGGAAATTGCTTGGGCTCTGAACTTGTCTTTGGCAGTGGAGTTTTGAGCGCCTTGAGTGAGGAGCTGCATGTTAGTTTTGTGTGGATGCTCAAGCTGCTTGATTCCATCCCACTGGGCTCAATGGGCATGGGACCGGAAGTGAGCAAACAGGGTTTCCTAGATAGCTTCCAGGATAGCTGATGGTATGTGAAGTGCATGAAGCAGCTGGAGATGTTTTGCACTGGAAGAGCTGTGCTGCTGCTTCGGGCAGTTGCCATTCACCACCACACTACCTTTCCTAGGTGTCATAGCCACGTTCAGACATATGTGCTGCCAGAGCACTTGGTTTCCATGGCAGCGGGAAATGGCTTGGGCTCTGAACTTGTCTTTGGCTGTGGAGTTTTGAGCGCATTCAGTGAGGAGCTACATGTTAGCTTTGTGTGGGTGCTCAAGCTGCTTGATTCCATCCCACTGGGCTCAATGGGCATGGGACCGGAAGTGAGCAAACAGGGTTTCCTAGATAGCTGCCAGGACAGCTGATGGTAACTGAATTTTGTGAGGCGTGTTGAGATGTTTTGGCACTGGAAGAGGTGTGCTGCTGCTTCGGGCAGTTGCCATTCACCACCACACTACCTTCCCTAGGTGTCATAGCCACTTTCAGACATATGTGCTGCCAGAGCACTTGGTTTACATGGCAGCGGGAAAGGGCTTGGGCCCTGAACTTGTCTTTGGCTGTGGAGTTTTGAGCGCCTTGAGTGAGGAGCTCCATGTTAGTTTTGTGTGGGTGCTCAAGCTGCTTGATTCCATCCCAGTGGGGTCAGTGGGCATGGGACCGGAAGTGAGCAAACAGGGTTTCCTAGATAGCTGCCAGGACAGCTGATGGTATGTGACGTTCATGAGGCAGGTGGAGTTGTTTTGGCACTGGAAGAGCTGTGCTGCTGCTTCGGGCAGTTGCCATTCACCACCACACTACCTTCGCTAGGTGCCATAGCCACTTTCAGACATATGAGCTGCCAGAGCACTTGGTTTCCCTGGCAGCGGGAAATGGCTTGGGCTCTGAACTTGTGTTTGGCTGTGGAGTTTTGAGCGCATTCAGTGAGGAGCTCCATGTTAGCTTTGTGTTGGTGCTCAAGCTGCTTGATTCCATCCCATTGGTCTCAATGGGCATGGGACTGGAATTGAGCAAACAGGGTTTCCTAGATAGCTGCCAGGACAGCTGATGGTATGTGAAGTGCATGAGGCAGGTGGAGTTGTTTGGCAGTGGAAGAGCTGTGCTGCTGCTTCGGGCAGTTGCCATTCACCACCACACTACCTTCCCTAGGTATCATAGCCACTTTCAGACATATGTGCTGCCAGAGCACTTGGTTTCCATGGCAGCGGGAAATGGCTTGGGCACTGAACTTGTCTTTGGCTGTGGAGTGTTGAGTGACTTGAATGAGGAGCTCCATATTAGTTTTGTGTGGGTGCTCAAGCTGCTTGATTCCATCCCACTGGGGTCAGTGGGCATGGGACCGGAAGTGAGCAAACAGGGTTTCCTAGATAGCTGCCAGGACAGCTGATGGTATCTTAATTTTGTGGGACAGGTGGAGATGTTTTGGCACTGGAAGAGCTGTGCTGCTGCTTCGGGCACTTGCCATTCACCACCACACTACCTTCCCTAAGTGTCATAGCCACTTTCAGACATATGTGCTGCCAGAGCACTTGGTTTCCATGGCAGCGGGAAATGGCTTCTGCTCTGAACTTGTCTTTGGCTGTGGAGTGTTGAGCGCCTTGAGTGAGGAGCTCCATGTTAGTTTAGTGTGGGTGCTCAAGCTGCTTGATTCCATCCCACTGGGCTCAATGTGCATGGGACCGGAATTGAGCAAACAGGGTTTCCTAGATAGCTGCTAGGACAGCTGATGGTATGTGAAGTGCATGAGGCAGGTGGAGTTGTTTTGGCAGTGGAAGAGCTGTGCTGCTGCTTCGGGCAGTTGCCATTCACCACCACACTACCTTCCCTAGGTGTCATAGCCACTTTCAGACATATGTGCTGCCAGAGCACTTGGTTTCCATGGCAGCGGGAAATTCCTGGGGCTCTGAACTTGTGTTTGGATGTGGATTTTTGAGTGCCATGAGTGAGGAACTGCATGTTAGTTTTGTGTGGGTGCTCAAGCTTCTTGATTCCATCCCACTGGGTTAATTTCCATTGGACCGGAAGTGAGCAAACAGGGTTTCCTAGATAGCTGCCAGGACAGCTGATGGTATGTGACGTTCATGAGGCAGGTGGAGTTGTTTTGGCACTGGAAGAGCTGTGCTGCTGCTTCGGGCAGTTGCCATTCACCACCACACTACCTTCCCTAGGTGTCATAGCCACTTTCAGATATATGTGCTGCCACAGCACTTGATTTCCATGGCAGCGGGAACTTGCTTGGGCCCTGAACTTGTCTTTGGCTGTGGAGTTTTGAGCGCCTTGAGTGAGGAGCTCCATGTTAGATTTGTGTGGGTGCTCAAGCTGCTTGATTCCATCCCACTGGGCTCAATGGGCATGGGACCGGAAGTGAGCAAACAGGGTTTCCTAGATAGCTGCCAGGACAGCTGATGGTAACTGAATTTTGTGAGGCGTGTGGAGATGTTTTGGCACTGGAAGAGCTGTGCTGCTGCTTCGGGCAGTTGCCATTCACCACCACACTCCCTTCCCTAGGTGTCATAGCCACTTTCAGACATATGTGCTGCCAGAGCACTTGGTTTCCATGGCAGCGGGAAATGGCTTGGGCTTTGAACTTGTCTTTGGCTGTGGAGTTTTGAGTGCCTTGAGTGAGGAGCTCCATGTTAGTTTTGTGTGGGTGCTCAAGCTGCTTGATTCCATCCCACTGGGCTCAATGGGCATGGGACCGGAAGTGAGCAAACAGGGTTTCCTAGATATCTACCAGGACAGCTGATGGTATGTGAAGTGCATGAGGCAGGTGGAGTTGTTTTGGCACTGGAAGAGCTGTGGTGCTGCTTCGGGCAGTTGCCATTCACCACCACACTACCTTCCCTAGGTGTCATAGCCACTTTCAGACATATGTGCTGCCAGAGCCCTTGGTTTCCATGGCAGCGGGAATTGGCTTGGGCTCTGAACTTGTCTTTGGCTGTGGAGTTTTGAGTGCGTTCAGTGAGGAGCTCCATGTTAGTTTTGTGTGGGTGCTCAAGCTGCATGAATCCATCCCACTGGGCTCAATGGGCATGGGACCGGAAGTGAGCAAACAGGGTTTCCTAGATAGCTGCCAGGACAGCTGATGGTATGTGAAGTGCATGAGGCAGGTGGAGTTGTTTTGGCACTGGAAGAGCTGTGCTGCTGCTTCGGGCAGTTGCCATTCACCACCACACTACCTTCCCTAGGTGTCATAGCCACTTTCAGACATATGTGCTGCCAGAGCACTTGGTTTCCATGGCAGCGGGAAATGGCTTGGGCTCTGAACTTGTCCTTGGCTGTGGAGTTTTGAGTGCCTTGAGTGAGGAGCTCCATGTTAGTTTTGTGTGGGTGCTCAAGCTGCTTGATTCCATCCCACTGGTCTTATTTCCATTGGACCGGAAGTGAGCAAACAGGGTTTCCTAGATAGCTGTCAGGACAGCTGATGGTATCTTAATTTTGTGAGGCAGGTTGAGATGTTTTGGCACTGGAAGAGCTGTGCTGCTGCATCAGGCATTTGCCATTCACCACCACACTACCTTCCCAGCTGTCATATCCCCTTTAGACATATGTGCTGCCAGAGCACTTGGTTTCCATGGCAGCGGGAAATGGTTTGGGCACTGAACTTGTCTTTGGCTGTGGAGTTTTGAGTGCCATGAGTGAGGAGCTCCATGTTAGTTTTGTGTGTGTGCTCAAGCTTCTTGATTCCATCCCACTGGGCTCAATGGGCATGGGACTGGAAGCGAGCAAACAGTATTTCCTAGATAGCTGCCAGGACAGCTGATGGTATGTGAAGTGCATGAGGCAGGTGGAGTTGTTTTGGCACTGGAAGAGCTGTGCTGCTGCTTCGGGCAGTTGCCATTCACCACCACACTACCTTCCCTAGGTGTCATAGCCACTTGCAGACATATGTGCTGCCAGAGCACTTGGTTTCCATGGCAGCGGGAAAAGGCTTGGGCTCTGAACTTGTGTTTGGCTGTGGAGTTTTGAGCGCCTTGAGTGAGGAGCTGCATGTTAGTTTTGTGTGGATGCTCAAGCTGCTTGATTTAATTCCACTGGGCTCAATGGGCATGGGACCGGAAGTGACCAAAAAGGGTTTCCTAGATAGCTGCCAGGACAGCTGATGGTGTCTGAATTTTGTGAGGCAGGTGGAGATGTTTTGGCACTGGAAGAGCTGTGCTGCTGCTTCGGGCAGTTGCCATTCACCACCACACTACCTTCCCTAGGTGTCATAGTAACTTTCAGACATATGTGCTGCCAGAGCACTTGGTTTCCATGGCAGTGGGAAATGGCTTGAGATCTGAACTTGTCTTTGGCTGTGGAGTTTTGAGCACCTTGAGTGAGGAGCTGCATGTTAGTTTTGTGTGGATGCTCAAGCTGCTTGATTCCATCCCACTGGGCTCAATGGGCATGGGACCGGAAGTGAGCAAACAGGGTTTCCTAGATAGCTGCCAGGACAGCTGATGGTATGTGAAGTGCATGAGGCAGGTGGAGTTGTTTTGGCACTGGAAGAGCTGTGCTGCTGCTTCGGGCAGTTGCCATTCACCACCACACTACCTTCCCTAGGTGTCATAGCCACTTTCAGACATATGTGCTGCCAGAGCACTTGGTTTCCACGGCAGCGGGAAACGGCTTGGGTTCTGAGCTTGTCTTTGGCTGTGGAGTTTTGAGCACCTTGAGTGAGGAGCTGCATGTTAGTTTTTTGTGGATGCTCAAGCTGCTTGATTCCATCCCACTGGGCTTAATGGGCATGGGACCGGAAGTGAGCAAACAGGGTTTCCTAGATAGCTGCCAGGACAGCTGATGGTATGTGAAGTTCATGAGGCAGGTGGAGTTGTTTTGGCACTGGAAGAGCTGTGCTGCTGCTTCGGGCAGTTGCCATTCACCACCACACTACCTTCCCTAGGTGTCATAGCCACTTTCAGACATATGTGCTGCCAGAGCACTTGGTTTCCATGGCAGCGGGAAACGGCTTGGGTTCTGAACTTGTCTTTGGCTGTGGAGTTTTGAGCTCCTTGAGTGAGGAGCTGCATGTTAGTTTTTTGTGGATGCTCAAGCTGCTTGATTCCATCCCACTGGGCTCAATGGGCATGGGACCGGAAGTGACCAGAGTTTCCTAGATAGCAGCCAGGACAGCTGATGGTATGTGAAGTGCATGAGGCAGGTGAAGTTGTTTTGGCACTGGAAGAGCTGTGCTGCTGCTTCGGGCAGTTGCCATTCACCACCACACTACCTTCCCTAGGTGTCATAGCCACTTTCAGACATATGTGCTGCCAGAGCACTTGCTTTCCATGGCAGCGGGAAATGGCTTGGGCTCTGAACTTGTCTTTGGCTGTGGAGTTTTGAGCGTCTTGAGTGAGGAGCTGCATGTTAGTTTTGTGTGGATGCTCAAGCTGCTTGATTCCATCCCACTGGGCTCAATGGGCATTGGACCGGAAGTGAGCAAACAGGGTTTCCTAGATAGCTGCCAGGACAGCTGATGGTATGTGAAGTTTATGAGGCAGGTGGAGTTGTTTTGGCAGTGGAAGAGCTGTGCTGCTGCTTCGGGCAGTTGCCATTCACCACCACACTACCTTCCCTAGGTGTCATAGCCACTTTCAGACATATGTGCTGCCAGAGCACTTGGTTTCCATGGCAGCGGGAAATGGCTTGGGCACTGAACTTGTGTTTGGCTGTGGAGTTTTGAGCGCCTTGAGTGAGGAGCTCCATGTTAGTTTTGTGTGGGTGCTCAAGCTGCTTGATTCCATCGCACTGGGCTCGCTGGGCATGGGACCGGAAGTGAGCAAACAAGGTTTCCTAGATAGCTGTCAGGACAGCTGATAGTATCTGAATTTGTGAGGCAGGTGGAGATGTTTTCGCACTGGAAGAGCTGTGCTGCTGCTTCGGGCAGTTGCCATTCACCACCACACTACCTTCCCTAGGTGTCATAGTCACTTTCAGACATATGTGCTGCCAGAGCACTTGGTTTCCATGTCAGCGGGAAATGGCTTGAGCTCTGAACTTGTCTTTGGCTGTGGAGTTTTGAGCGCCTTGAGCGAGGAGCTCCATGTTAGTTTTGTGTGGATGCTCAAGCTGCTTGATTCCATCCCACTGGGCTCAATGGGCATTGGACCGGAAGTGAGCAAACAGTGTTTCATAGATAGCTGCCAGGAAAGCTGATGGTATCTGAATTCTGTGAGGCAGGTGGAGTTGTTTTGGCACTGGAAGAGCTGTGCTGCTACTTCGGGCAGTTGCCATTCACCACCACACTACCTTCCCTAGGTGTGAAAGCCACTTTCAGACATATGTGCTGCCAGAGCACTTGGTTTCCATGGCAGCGGGAAATGGCTTGGGCGCTGAACTTGTCTTTGGCTGTGGAGTTTTGAGCGCCTTGAGTGAGGAGCTCCATGTTAGTTTTTTATGTTTGCTCAAGCTGCTTGATTCCATCCCACTGGGCTCAATGGGCATGGGACCGGAAGTGAGCAAACAGGGTTTCCTACATAGCTGACAGGACAGCTGAGAGTATGTGAAGTTCATGAGGCAAGTGGAGTTGTTTTGGCACTGGAAGAGCTGTGCTGCTTCGGGCAGTTGCCATTCACCACCACACTACCTTCCCTAGGTGTCATAGCCACTTTCAGACATATGTGCTGCCAGAGCACTTGGTTTCCATGACAGCGGGAAATGCCTTGCGTACTGAACTTGTCTTTGGCTGTGGAGTTTTGAGCGCCTTGAGTGATGAGGTGCATGTTAGTTTTGTGTGGGTGCTCAAGCTGCTTGATTCCATCCCACTGGGCTCAATGGGCATTGGACTGGATGTGAGCAAACAGGGTTTCCTAGATAGCTGGCAGGACAGCTGATGGTATGTGAAGTGCATGAAGCAGGTGGAGTTGTTTTGGCACTGGAAGAGCTGTGCTGCTGCTTCGGGCAGTTGCCATTCACCACCAAACTACTTTATCTAGGTGTGAAAGCCTCTTTCAGACATATGTGCTGCCAGAGCACTTGGTTTATATGGCAGCGGGAAATGGCTTGGGCTCTGAACTTGTCTTTGGCTGTGGAGTTTTTAGTGCCATGAGTGAGGAGCTCCATGTTATTTTTGTGTGGGTGCTCAAGCTGCTTGATTCCATCCCACTGGGCTCAATGGTCATGGGACCGGAAGTGAGCCAATATGGTTTCCTAGATAGCTGCCAGGACAGCTGATGGTATCTGAATTTTGTGAGGCAGGTGGAGATGTTTTGGCACTGGAAGAGCTGTGCTGCTGCTTCGGGTAGTTGCCATTCACCACCATACTCCGTGCCCTAGGTGTCATAGCCACTTTCAGACATATGTGCTGCCAGAACACTTGGTTTCCATGGCAGCGGGAAATGGCTTGGGCTCTGGACTTGTCTTTGGCTGTGGAGTTTTGAACGCCTTGAGTGAGAGGATCGGTGTTAGTTTTGTGTGGGTGCTCAAGCTGCTTGATTCCATCCCACTGGGCTCAATGGGCATTGAACCGGAAGTGAGCAAACAGGGTTTCCTAGATAGCTGGCAGGACAGCTGATGGTATGTGAAGTGCATGAATCAGGTGGAGTTGTTTGGCACTGGAAGAGCTGTGCTGCTGCTTCGGGCAGTTGCCATTCACCACCACACTCCCTTCCCTAGGTGTCATAGCCACTTTCAGACATATGTGCTGCCAGAGCACTTGGTTTCCATGGCAGCGGGAAATGGCTTGGGCGCTGAACTTGTCTTTGGCTGCGGAGGTTTGAACGCCTTGAGAGAGGAGCTGCATGTTAGTTTTGTGTGGGTGCTCAAGCTGCTTGATTCCATCCCCCTGGGCTCAATGGGCATTGGACCGGAAGTGAGCAAACAGGGTTTCCTAGATAGCTACCAGGACAGCTGATGGTATGTGAAGTGCATGAGGCAAGTGGAGTTGTTTTGGCACTGGAAGAGCTGTGCTGCTTCGGGCAGTTGCCATTCACCACCACACTACCTTCCCTAGGTGTCATAGCCACTTTCAGACATATGTGCTGCCAGAGCACTTGGTTTCCATGACAGCGGGAAATGCCTTGCGTACTGAACTTGTCTTTGGCTGTGGAGTTTTGAGCGCCTTGAGTGATGAGGTGCATGTTAGTTTTGTGTGGGTGCTCAAGCTGCTTGATTCCATCCCACTGGGCTCAATGGGCATTGGACTAGATGTGAGCAAACAGGTTTTCCTAGATAGCTGCCAGGACAGCTGATGGTATGTGAAGTGCATGAGGCAGGTGGAGTTGTTTTGGCAGTGGAAGAGCTGTGCTGCTGCTTCGGGCAGTTGCCATTCACCACCAAACTACTTTATCTAGGTGTGAAAGCCTCTTTCAGACATATGTGCTGCCAGAGCACTTGGTTTATATGGCAGCGGGAAATGGCTTGGGCTCTGAACTTGTCTTTGGCTGTGGAGTTTTTAGTGCCATGAGTGAGGAGCTCCATGTTATTTTTGTGTGGGTGCTCAAGCTGCTTGATTCCATCCCACTGGGCTCAATGGTCATGGGACCGGAAGTGAGCCAATATGGTTTCCTAGATAGCTGCCAGGACAGCTGATGGTATCTGAATTTTGTGAGGCAGGTGGAGATGTTTTGGCACTGGAAGAGCTGTGCTGCTGCTTCGGGTAGTTGCCATTCACCACCACACTCCGTGCCCTAGGTGTCATAGCCACTTTCAGACATATGTGCTGCCAGAACACTTGGTTTCCATGGCAGCGGGAAATGGCTTGGGCTCTGGACTTGTCTTTGGCTGTGGAGTTTTGAACGCCTTGAGTGAGAGGATCGGTGTTAGTTTTGTGTGGGTGCTCAAGCTGCTTGATTCCATCCCACTGGGCTCAATGGGCATTGAACCGGAAGTGAGCAAACAGGGTTTCCTAGATAGCTGGCAGGACAGCTGATGGTATGTGAAGTGCATAAATCAGGTGGAGTTGTTTGGCACTGGAAGAGCTGTGCTGCTGCTTCGGGCAGTTGCCATTCACCACCACACTCCCTTCCCTAGGTGTCATAGCCACTTTCAGACATATGTGCTGCCAGAGCACTTGCTTTCCATGGCAGCGGGAAATGGCTTGGGCTCTGAACTTGTCTTTGGCTGCGGAGGTTTGAACGCCTTGAGAGAGGAGCTCCATGTTAGTTTTGTGTGGGTGCTCAAGCTGCTTGATTCCATCCCACTGGGCTCAATGGGCATTGGACCGGAAGTGAGCAAACAGGGTTTCCTAGATAGCTACCAGGACAGCTGATGGTATGTGAAGTGCATGAGGCAGGTGGAGTTGTTTGGCACTGGAAGAGCTGGGCTGCTGCTTCGGGCAGTTGCCATTCACCACCACACTACCTTCCCTAGGTGTCATAGCCACTTTCAGACATATGTGCTGCCAGAGCACTTGCTTTCCATGGCAGCGGGAAATGGCTTGGGCGCTGAACTTGTGTTTGGCTGTGGAGTTTTGAGCGCCTTTACTTAGGAGCTGCATGTTAGTTTTTTGTGGGTGCTCAAGCTGCTTGATTCCATCCCACTGGGCTCAATGGGCATGGGACCGGAAGTACCCAAACAGGGTTTCCTAGATAACAGCCAGGACAGCTGATGGTATGTGAAGTGCATGAGGCAGGTGGACATGTTTTGGCACTGGAAGAGCTGTGCTGCTGCTTCGGGCAGTTGCCATTCACCACCACACTACCTTCCCTAGGTGTCATAGCCACTTTCAGATATATGTTCTGCCAGAGCACTTAGTTTCCATGGCAGCGGGAAATGGCTTGGGTACTGAACTTGTCTTTGGCTGTGCAATTTTGAGCGCCATGAGTTAGGAGCTCCATGTTAGTTTTGTGTGGATGCTCAAGCTGCTTGATTCCTTTCCACTGGGCTCAATGGGCATTGGACCGGAAGTGAACAAGCAGGGTTTCCTAGATAGCTGCCAGGACAGCTGAAGTGCATGAGGCAGGTGGAGTTGTTTTGGCACTGGAAGAGCTGTGCTGCTGCTTCGGGCAGTTGCCATTCACCACCACACTACCTTCCCTAGGTGTCATAGCCACTTTCAGACATATGTGTTGCCAGAGCACTTGGTTTCCATGGCAGCGGGACATGGCTTGGGCGCTGAACTTGTCTTTGGCTGTGGAGTTTTCAGCGCCTTGAGTGAGGAGCTCCATGTTAGTTTTGTGTGGGTGCTCAAGCTGCTTGATTCCATCCCACTGGGCTCAATGGGCATGGGACCGGAAGTGACCAAACAGGGTTTCCTAGATAGCTGCCAGGACAGCTGATGGTATGTGAAGTGCATGAGGCAGGTGGAGTTGTTTTGGCACTGGAAGAGCTGTGCTGCTGCTTCGGGCAGTTGCCATTCACCACCACACTACCTTCCCTAGGTGTCAAAGCTAATTTCAGACATATGTGCTGCCAGAGCACTTGCTTTCCATGGCAGCGGGAACTGGCTTGGGCGCTGAACTTGTCTTTGGCTGTGGAGTTTTGAGCACCTTGAGTGAGGAGCTCCATGTTAGTTTTGTGTGGGTGCTCAAGCTGCTTGATTCCATCCCACTGGGCTCAATGGGCATTGGACCGGATGTGACCAAACAGGGTTTCCTAGATAGCTGCCAGGACAGCTGATGGTATGTGAAGTGCATGAGGCAGGTGGAGTTGTTTTGGCAGTGGAAGAGCTGTGTTCTGCTTCGGGCAGTTGCCATTCACAACCACACTACCTTTCCTAGGTGTCAAAGCTACTTTCAGACATATGTGCTGCCAGAGCACTTGGTTTCCATGGCAGTGGGAAATGGCTTGGGCTCTGAACTTGTGTTTGGCTGTGGAGTTTTGAGCGCCTTGAGTGAGGAGCTGCATGTTAGTTTTGTGTGGGTGCTCAAGCTGCTTGATTCCATCCCACTGGGCTCAATGGGCATTGGACCGGAAGTGAGCAAACAGGGTTTCCTAGATAGCTGCCAGGACAGCTGATGGTATGTGAAGTGCATGAGGCAGGTGTAGTTGTTTTGGCACTGGAAGAGCTGTGCTGCTGCTTCGGGCAGTTGCCATTCACCACCACACTACCTTCCCTAGGTGTCATAGCCACTTTCAGACATATGTGCTGCCAGAGCCCTTGGTTTCCATGGCAGCGGGAAATGGCTTGTTTACTGACCTTGTCTTTGTGTAGTTTTGAGCGCCTTGAGTGAGGAGCTCCATTTTAGTTTTGTGTGGGTGCTCAAGCTGCTTGATTCCATCCCACTTGGCTCAATGGGCATTGGACAGCAAGTGTCCAAACAGGGTTTCCGAGATAGCTTCCAGGACAGCTGATGGTATCTGAATTTTGTGAGGCAGGTGGAGATGTTTTGGCACTGGAAGAGCTGTGCTGCTGCTTCGGGCAGTTGCCATTCACCACCACACTACCTTCCCTAGGTGTCATAGCCACTTTCAGACATATGTGGTGCCAGAGCACTTGGTTTCCATGGCAGCGGGAAATGGCTTGAGCACTGAACTTGTCTTTGGCTGTGGAGTTTTGAGCGCCTTGAGTGAGGATCTGCATGTTAGATTTGTGTGGGTGCTCAAGCTTCTTGATTCCATCCCACTGGTCTAATTTCCATTGGACCGGAAGTGAGCAAACAGGGTTTCCTAGATAGCTGCCAGGACAGCTGATGGTATGTGACGTTCATGAGGCAGGTGGAGTTGTTTTGGCACTGGAAGAGCTGTGCTGCTACTTCGGGCAGTTGCCATTCACCACCACACTACCTTCCCTAGGTGTGAAAGCCACTTTCAGACATATGTGCTGCCAGAGCACTTGGTTTCCATGGCAGCGGGAAATGGCTTGGGCGCTGAACTTGTCTTTGGCTGTGGAGTTTTGAGCGCCTTGAGTGAGGAGCTCCATGTTAGTTTTTTATGTTTGCTCAAGCTGCTTGATTCCATCCCACTGGGCTCAATGGGCATGGGACCGGAAGTGAGCAAACAGGGTTTCCTACATAGCTGACAGGACAGCTGAGAGTATGTGAAGTTCATGAGGCAAGTGGAGTTGTTTTGGCACTGGAAGAGCTGTGCTGCTTCGGGCAGTTGCCATTCACCACCACACTACCTTCCCTAGGTGTCATAGCCACTTTCAGACATATGTGCTGCCAGAGCACTTGGTTTCCATGACAGCGGGAAATGCCTTGCGTACTGAACTTGTCTTTGGCTGTGGAGTTTTGAGCGCCTTGAGTGATGAGGTGCATGTTAGTTTTGTGTGGGTGCTCAAGCTGCTTGATTCCATCCCACTGGGCTCAATGGGCATTGGACTGGATGTGAGCAAACAGGGTTTCCTAGATAGCTGGCAGGACAGCTGATGGTATGTGAAGTGCATGAAGCAGGTGGAGTTGTTTTGGCACTGGAAGAGCTGTGCTGCTGCTTCGGGCAGTTGCCATTCACCACCAAACTACTTTATCTAGGTGTGAAAGCCTCTTTCAGACATATGTGCTGCCAGAGCACTTGGTTTATATGGCAGCGGGAAATGGCTTGGGCTCTGAACTTGTCTTTGGCTGTGGAGTTTTTAGTGCCATGAGTGAGGAGCTCCATGTTATTTTTGTGTGGGTGCTCAAGCTGCGTGATTCCATCCCACTGGGCTCAATGGTCATGGGACCGGAAGTGAGCCAATATGGTTTCCTAGATAGCTGTCAGGACAGCTGATGGTATCTGAATTTTGTGAGGCAGGTGGAGATGTTTTGGCACTGGAAGAGCTGTGCTGCTGCTTCGGGTAGTTGCCATTCACCACCATACTCCGTGCCCTAGGTGTCATAGCCACTTTCAGACATATGTGCTGCCAGAACACTTGGTTTCCATGGCAGCGGGAAATGGCTTGGGCTCTGGACTTGTCTTTGGCTGTGGAGTTTTGAACGCCTTGAGTGACAGGATCGGTGTTAGTTTTGTGTGGGTGCTCAAGCTGCTTGATTCCATCCCACTGGGCTCAATGGGCATGGAACCGGAAGTGAGCAAACAGGGTTTCCTAGATAGCTGGCAGGACAGCTGATGGTATGTGAAGTGCATGAATCAGGTGGAGTTGTTTGGCACTGGAAGAGCTGTGCTGCTGCTTCGGGCAGTTGCCATTCACCACCACACTCCCTTCCCTAGGTGTCATAGCCACTTTCAGACATATGTGCTGCCAGAGCACTTGGTTTCCATGGCAGCGGGAAATGGCTTGGGCGCTGAACTTGTCTTTGGCTGCGGAGGTTTGAACGCCTTGAGAGAGGAGCTGCATGTTAGTTTTGTGTGGGTGCTCAAGCTGCTTGATTCCATCCCCCTGGGCTCAATGGGCATTGGACCGGAAGTGAGCAAACAGGGTTTCCTAGATAGCTGGCAGGACAGCTGATGGTATGTGAAGTGCATGAGGCAAGTGGAGTTGTTTTGGCACTGGAAGAGCTGTGCTGCTTCGGGCAGTTGCCATTCACCACCACACTACCTTCCCTAGGTGTCATAGCCACTTTCAGACATATGTGCTGCCAGAGCACTTGGTTTCCATGACAGCGGGAAATGCCTTGCGTACTGAACTTGTCTTTGGCTGTGGAGTTTTGAGCGCCTTGAGTGATGAGGTGCATGTTAGTTTTGTGTGGGTGCTCAAGCTGCTTGATTCCATCCCACTGGGCTCAATGGGCATTGGACTAGATGTGAGCAAACAGGTTTTCCTAAATAGCTGCCAGGACAGCTGATGGTATGTGAAGTGCATGAGGCAGGTGGAGTTGTTTTGGCACTGGAAGAGCTGTGCTGCTGCTTCGGGCAGTTGCCATTCACCACCAAACTACTTTATCTAGGTGTGAAAGCCTCTTTCAGACATATGTGCTGCCAGAGCACTTGGTTTATATGGCAGCGGGAAATGGCTTGGGCTCTGAACTTGTCTTTGGCTGTGGAGTTTTTAGTGCCATGAGTGAGGAGCTCCATGTTATTTTTGTGTGGGTGCTCAAGCTGCTTGATTCCATCCCACTGGGCTCAATGGTCATGGGACCGGAAGTGAGCCAATATGGTTTCCTAGATAGCTGCCAGGACAGCTGATGGTATCTGAATTTTGTGAGGCAGGTGGAGATGTTTTGGCACTGGAAGAGCTGTGCTGCTGCTTCGGGTAGTTGCCATTCACCACCACACTCCGTGCCCTAGGTGTCATAGCCACTTTCAGACATATGTGCTGCCAGAACACTTGGTTTCCATGGCAGCGGGAAATGGCTTTGGCTCTGGACTTGTCTTTGGCTGTGGAGTTTTGAACGCCTTGAGTGAGAGGATCGGTGTTAGTTTTGTGTGGGTGCTCAAGCTGCTTGATTCCATCCCCCTGGGCTCAATGGGCATTGAACCGGAAGTGAGCAAACAGGGTTTCCTAGATAGCTGGCAGGACAGCTGATGGTATGTGAAGTGCATAAATCAGGTGGAGTTGTTTGGCACTGGAAGAGCTGTGCTGCTGCTTCGGGCAGTTGCCATTCACCACCACACTCCCTTCCCTAGGTGTCATAGCCACTTTCAGACATATGTGCTGCCAGAGCACTTGCTTTCCATGGCAGCGGGAAATGGCTTGGGCTCTGAACTTGTCTTTGGCTGCGGAGGTTTGAACGCCTTGAGAGAGGAGCTGCATGTTAGTTTTGTGTGGGTGCTCAAGCTGCTTGATTCCATCCCACTGGGCTCAATGGGCATTGGACCGGAAGTGAGCAAACAGGGTTTCCTAGATAGCTACCAGGACAGCTGATGGTATGTGAAGTGCATGAGGCAGGTGGAGTTGTTTGGCACTGGAAGAGCTGGGCTGCTGCTTCGGGCAGTTGCCATTCACCACCACACTACCTTCCCTAGGTGTCATAGCCACTTTCAGACATATGTGCTGCCAGAGCACTTGGTTTCCATGGCAGCGGGAAATGGCTTGGGCGCTGAACTTGTGTTTGGCTGTGGAGTTTTGAGCGCCTTTACTTAGGAGCTGCATGTTAGTTTTTTGTGGGTGCTCAAGCTGCTTGATTCCATCCCACTGGGCTCAATGGGCATGGGACCGGAAGTACCCAAACAGGGTTTCCTAGATAACAGCCAGGACAGCTGATGGTATGTGAAGTGCATGAGGCAGGTGGACATGTTTTGGCACTGGAAGAGCTGTGCTGCTGCTTCGGGCAGTTGCCATTCACCACCACACTACCTTCCCTAGGTGTCATAGCCACTTTCAGATATATGTTCTGCCAGAGCACTTAGTTTCCATGGCAGCGGGAAATGGCTTGGGTACTGAACTTGTCTTTGGCTGTGCAATTTTGAGCGCCATGAGTTAGGAGCTCCATGTTAGTTTTGTGTGGATGCTCAAGCTGCTTGATTCCTTTCCACTGGGCTCAATGGGCATTGGACCGGAAGTGAACAAGCAGGGTTTCCTAGATAGCTGCCAGGACAGCTGAAGTGCATGAGGCAGGTGGAGTTGTTTTGGCACTGGAAGAGCTGTGCTGCTGCTTCGGGCAGTTGCCATTCACCACCACACTACCTTCCCTAGGTGTCATAGCCACTTTCAGACATATGTGTTGCCAGAGCACTTGGTTTCCATGGCAGCGGGACATGGCTTGGGCGCTGAACTTGTCTTTGGCTGTGGAGTTTTCAGCGCCTTGAGTGAGGAGCTCCATGTTAGTTTTGTGTGGGTGCTCAAGCTGCTTGATTCCATCCCACTGGGCTCAATGGGCATGGGACCGGAAGTGACCAAACAGGGTTTCCTAGATAGCTGCCAGGACAGCTGATGGTATGTGAAGTGCATGAGGCAGGTGGAGTTGTTTTGGCACTGGAAGAGCTGTGCTGCTGCTTCAGGCAGTTGCCATTCACCACCACACTACCTTCCCTAGGTGTCAAAGCTAATTTCAGACATATGTGCTGCCAGAGCACTTGCTTTCCATGGCAGCGGGAACTGGCTTGGGCGCTGAACTTGTCTTTGGCTGTGGAGTTTTGAGCACCTTGAGTGAGGAGCTCCATGTTAGTTTTGTGTGGGTGCTCAAGCTGCTTGATTCCATCCCACTGGGCTCAATGGGCATTGGACCGGATGTGACCAAACAGGGTTTCCTAGATAGCTGCCAGGACAGCTGATGGTATGTGAAGTGCATGAGGCAGGTGGAGTTGTTTTGGCAGTGGAAGAGCTGTGTTCTGCTTCGGGCAGTTGCCATTCACAACCACACTACCTTTCCTAGGTGTCAAAGCTACTTTCAGACATATGTGCTGCCAGAGCACTTGGTTTCCATGGCAGTGGGAAATGGCTTGGGCTCTGAACTTGTGTTTGGCTGTGGAGTTTTGAGCGCCTTGAGTGAGGAGCTGCATGTTAGTTTTGTGTGGGTGCTCAAGCTGCTTGATTCCATCCCACTGGGCTCAATGGGCATTGGACCGGAAGTGAGCAAACAGGGTTTCCTAGATAGCTGCCAGGACAGCTGATGGTATGTGAAGTGCATGAGGCAGGTGTAGTTGTTTTGGCACTGGAAGAGCTGTGCTGCTGCTTCGGGCAGTTGCCATTCACCACCACACTACCTTCCCTAGGTGTCATAGCCACTTTCAGACATATGTGCTGCCAGAGCCCTTGGTTTCCATGGCAGCGGGAAATGGCTTGTTTACTGACCTTGTCTTTGTGTAGTTTTGAGCGCCTTGAGTGAGGAGCTCCATTTTAGTTTTGTGTGGGTGCTCAAGCTGCTTGATTCCATCCCACTCGGCTCAATGGGCATTGGACAGCAAGTGTCCAAACAGGGTTTCCGAGATAGCTTCCAGGACAGCTGATGGTATCTGAATTTTGTGAGGCAGGTGGAGATGTTTTGGCACTGGAAGAGCTGTGCTGCTGCTTCGGGCAGTTGCCATTCACCACCACACTACCTTCCCTAGGTGTCATAGCCACTTTCAGACATATGTGGTGCCAGAGCACTTGGTTTCCATGGCAGCGGGAAATGGCTTGAGCACTGAACTTGTCTTTGGCTGTGGAGTTTTGAGCGCCTTGAGTGAGGATCTGCATGTTAGATTTGTGTGGGTGCTCAAGCTTCTTGATTCCATCCCACTGGTCTAATTTCCATTGGACCGGAAGTGAGCAAACAGGGTTTCCTAGATAGCTGCCAGGACAGCTGATGGTATGTGACGTTCATGAGGCAGGTGGAGTTGTTTTGGCACTGGAAGAGCTGTGTTGCTGCTTCGGGCAGTTGCCATTCACCACCACACTACCTTCCCTAGGTGTCATAGCCACTTTCAGACATATGAGCTGCCAGAGCACTTGATTTCCATGGCAGCGGGAAATGTCTTGGGCGCTGAACTTGTCTTTGGCTGTGGAGTTTTGAGCGCCATGAGTGAGGATCTGCATGTTAGATTTGTGTGGGTGCTCAAGCTGCTTGATTCCATCCCACTGGGCTCAATGGGCATTGGACCGGAAGTGAGCAAACAGGGTTTCCTAGATAGCTGCCAGGACAGCTGATGGTATGTGAAGTGCATGAGGCAGGTGGAGTTGTTTTGGCACTGGAAGAGCTGTGCTGCTGCTTCGGGCAGTTGCCATTCACCACCACACTACCTTCCCTAGGTGTCATAGCCACTTGCAGACATATGTGCTGCCAGAGCACTTGGTTTCCATGGCAGCGGGAAATGGCCTGGGCACTGAACTTGTCTTTGGCTGTGGAGTTTTGAGTGCCTTGAATGAGGAGCTCCATGTTAGTTTTGTGTGGGTGCTCAAGCTGCTTGATTCCATCCTACTGGAGTCAGTGGGCATTGGACCGGAAGTGAGCAAACAGGGTTTCCTAGATAGCTGCCAGGACAGCTGATGGTATGTGACGTTCATGAGGCAGGTGGAGTTGTTTTGGCACTGGAAGAGCTGTGCTGCTGCTTTGGACAGTTGCCATTCACCACCACACTACCTTCCCTAGGTATCATAGCCACTTTCAGACATATGTGCTGCCAGAGCACTTGGTTTCCATGGCAGCGGGAAATGGCTTGGGCTCTGAACTTGTGTTTGGCTGTGGAGTTTTGAGCGCCATGAGTGAGGAACTGCATGTTTGTTTTGTGTGGGTGCTCAAGCTGCTTGATTCCATCCCACTGGTCTAGTTTCCATTGGACCGGAAGTGAGCAAACAGGGTTTCCTAGATAGCTGCCAGGACAGCTGATGGTATGTGACGTTCATGAGGCAGGTGGAGTTGTTTTGGCACTGGAAGAGCTGTGCTGCTGCTTCGGGCAGTTGCCATTCACCACCACACTCCCTTCCCTAGGTGTCATAGCCACTTTCAGACATATGTGCTGCCAGAGCACTTGATTTCCATGGCAGCGGGAACTGGCTTGGGCACTGAACTTGTCTTTGGCGGTGGAGTTTCGAGCGCCTTGAGTGAGGAGCTGCATGTTAGTTTTGTGTGGGTGCTCAAGCTGCTTGATTCCATCCCACTGTTCTCAATGGGCATGGGACCGGATGTGACCAAACAGGGTTTCCTAGATAGCTGCCAGGACAGCTGATGGTATGTGAAGTGCATGAGGCAGGTGGAGTTGTTTTGGCACTGGAAGAGCTGTGCTGCTGCTCCGGGCAGTTGCCATTCCCCACCACACTACCATCCCTAGGTGTCATAGCCACTTGCAGACATATGTGCTGCCAGAGCACTTGGTTTCCATGGCAGCGGGAAATGGCTTGGGCGCTGAACTTGTCTTTGGCTGTGGAGTTTTGAGCGCCTTGAGTGAGGAGATCCATGTTAGTTTTGTGTGGGTGCTCAAGCTGCTTGATTCCATCCCACTGGGCTCAATGGGCATGGGACTGGATGTGACGAAACAGGGTTTCCTAGACAGCTGCGAGGACAGCTAATGGTATGTGAAGTGCATGAGGCAGGTGGAGTTGTTTTGGCACTGGAAGAGCTGTGCTGCTGCTTCGGGAAGTTGCCATTCACCACCACACTCCCTTCCCTAGGTGTCATAGCCACTTTCAGACATATGTGCTGCCAGAACACTTGGTTTCCATGGCAGCGGGAAATTGCTTGGGCACTTAACTTGTGTTTGGCTGTGGAGTTTTGAGCGCCTTGAGTGAGGAGCTGCATGTTAGTTTTGTGTGGATGCTCAAGCTGCTTGATTCCATCCCACTGGGCTCAATGGGCATTGGACCGGAAGTGAGCAAACAGGGTTTCCTAGATAGCTGCCAGGACAGCTGATGATATGTGAAGTTTATGATGCAGGTGGATATGTTTTGGCACTGGAAGAGCTGTGCTGCTGCTTCGGGCAGTTGCCATTCACCACCACACTACCTTCCCTAGGTGTCATAGCCAATTTCAGACATATGTGCTGCCAGAGCACTTGGTTTCCATGGCAGCGGGAAATGGCTTGGGCGCTGAACTTGTGTTTGGCTGTGGAGTTTTGAGCGCCTTGAGTGAGGAGCTCCATATTAGTTTTGTGTGGATGCTCAAGCTGCTTGATTCCATCCCACTGGGCTCAATGGGCATTGGACCGGAAGTGAGCAAACAGGGTTTCCTAGATAGCTGCCAGGGCAGCTGATGGTATCTGAATTTTGTGAGGCAGGTGGAGATGTTTTGGCACTGGAAGAGCTGTGCTGCTGCTTCGGGCAGTTGCCATTCACCACCACACTACCTTCCCTAGGTGTCATAGCCACTTTCAGACATATGTGCTGCCAGAGCACTTGGTTTTCATGGCAGCGGGAAATGACTTGGGAGCTGAACTTGTGTTTGGCTGTGGAGTTTTGAGCGCCTTGAGTGAGGAGCTCCATGTTAGTTTTGTGTGGGTGCTCAAGCTGCTTGATTCCATCCCACTGGGCTCAATGGGCATTGGACCGGAAGTGAGCAAACAGGGTTTCCTAGACAGCTGCGAGGACAGCTGATGGTATGTGAAGTGCATGAGGCAGGTGGAGTTGTTTTGGCAGTGGAAGAGCTGTGCTGCTGCTTCGGGCAGTTGCCATTCACCACCACACTACCTTCCCTAGGTGTCATAGCCACTTTCAGACATATGTGCTGCCAGAGCACTTGGTTTCCATGGCAGCGGGAAATGGCTTGAGCTCTGAACTTGTCTTTGGCTGTGGAGTTTTGAGCACCTTGAGTGAGGAGCTGCATGTTAGTTTTGTGTGGATGCTCAAGCTGCTTGATTCCATCCCACTGGGCTCAATGGGCATTGGACTGGAAGTGAGCAAACAGGGTTTCCTAGATAGCTGTCAGGACAGCTGATAATATCTGAATTTTGTGAGGCAGGTGGAGTTGTTTTGGCACTGAAAGAGCTGTGCTGCTGCTTCGGGCAGTTGCCATTCACCACCACACTACCTTCCCTAGGTGTCATAGCCACTTTCAGACATATGTGCTGCCAGAGCACTTGGTTTCCATGGCAGCGGGAAATGGCTTGGGCGCTGAAATTGTCTTTGGCTGTGGAGTTTTGAGCGCCTTGAGTGAGGAGCTCCATATTAGTTTTGTGTGGGTGCTCAAGCTGCTTGATTCCATCCCACTGGACTCAATGGGCATTGGACCGGAAGTGAGCAAACAGGGTTTCCTAGATAGCTGCCAGGACAGCTGATGGTATGTGAAGTGCATGAGGCAGGTGGAGTTGTTTTGGCACTGGAAGAGGTGTGTTGCTGCTTCGGGCAGTTGCCATTCACCACCACACTCCGTTCCCTAGGTGTCATAGCCACTTTCAGACATATGTGCTGCCAGAGCACTTGGTTTCCATGGCAGCGGGAAATGGCTTTAATGGCTCTGAACTTGTCTTTGGCTGTGGAGTTTTGAGCACCTTGAGTGAGGAGCTGCATGTTAATTTTGTGTGGATGCTTAAGCTGCTTGATTCCATCCCACTGGGCTCAATGGGCATGGGACCGGAAGTGAGCAAACAGGGTTTCCTAGATAGCTGCCAGGACAGCTGATGGTATGTGAAGTGCATGAGGCAGGTGGAGTTGTTTTGGCACTGGAAGAGCTGTGCTGCTGCTTTGGGAAGTTGCCATTCACCACCACACTACCTTCCCTAGGTGTCATAGTCACTTTCAGACATATGTGCTGCCAGAGCACTTGGTTTCCATGGCAGCGGGAAATGGCTTGGGCACTGAACTTGTGTTTGGCTGTGGAGTTTTGAGCGCCTTGAGTGAGGAGCTCCATGTTAGTTTTGTGTGGGTGCTCAAGCTGCTTGATTCTATCCCACTGGGCTCAATGGGCATTGGACCGGAAGTGAGCAAACAGGGTTTCCTAGATAGCTGTTAGGACAGCTGATGGTATCTGAATTTTGTGAGGCAGGTTGAGATGTTTTGGCACTGGAAGAGCTGTGCTGCTGCTTCAAGCATTTGCCATTCACCACCACACTACCTTCCCTAGGTGTCATATCCCCTTTAGACATATGTGCTGCCAGAGCACTTGGTTTCCATGGCAGCGGGAAATGGCTTGGGCACTGAACTTGTGTTTGGCTGTGGAGTTTTGAGCGCCTTGAGTGAGGAGCTGCATGTTAGTTTTGTGTGGGTGCTCAAGCTGCTTGATTCCATCCCACTGGGCTCAATGGGCATGGGACCGGAAGTGAGCTAACAAGGTTTCCTAGATAGCTGTCAGGACAGCTGATAGTATCTGAATTTTGTGAGGCAGGTGGAGATGTTTTGGCACTGGAAGAGCTGTGCTGCTGCTTCGGGCAGTTGCCATTCACCACGACACTATCTTCCCTAGATGTCATAGCCACTTTCAGACATATGTGCTGCCAGAGCACTTGGTTTCCATGGCAGAGGGAAATGGCTTGGGCAAGGAACTTGTGTTTGGGTGTGGAGTTTTGAGTTCCTTGAGTGAGGAGCTGCATGTTAGTTTTGTGTGGGTGCTCAAGCTGCTTGAATTAATTCCACTGGGCTCAATGGGCATTGGAACGGAAGTGAGCAAACAGGGTTTCCTAGATAGCTGCCAGGACAGCTGATGGTATGTCAAGTGCATGAGGCAGGTGGAGTTGTTTTGGCAGTGTAAGAGCTGTGCTGCTGCTTCGGGCAGTTGCCATTCACCACCACACTCCGTTCCCTAGGTGTCATAGCCACTTTCAGACATATGTGCTGCCAGAGCACTTGGTTTCCAGGGCAGCGGGAAATGGCTTGGGCACTGAACTTGTGTTTGGCTGTGGAGTTTTGAGCGCCTTGAGTGAGGAGCTCCATATTAGTTTTGTGTGGATGCTCAAGCTGCTTGATTCCATCCCAGTGGGTTCAGTGGGCATTGGACCGGAAGTGAGCAAACAGGGTTTCCTAGATAGCTGCCAGGACAGCTGATGGTATCTGAATTTTGTGAGACAGGTGGAGATGTTTTGGCACTGGAAGAGCTGTGCTGCTGCTTCGGGCAGTTGCCATTCACCACCACACTCCGTTCCCTAGGTGTCATAGCCACTTTCAGACATATGTGCTGCCAGAGCACTTGGTTTCCATGGCAGCGGGAAATGACTTGGGCCCTGAACTTGTCTTTGGCTGTGGAGTTTTGAGCGCCTTGAGTGAGGAGCTGCATGTTAGTTTTGTGTGGGTGCTCAAGCTGCTTGATTCCATCCCACTGGGCTCAATGGGCATGGGACCGGAAGTGAGCAAACAGGGTTTCCTAGATAGCTGCCAGGACAGCTGATGGTATGTGAAGTTCATGAGGCAGGTGGAGTTGTTTTGGCACTGGAAGAGCTGTGCTGCTGCTTCGGCCAGTTGTCATTCACCACCACACTACCTTCCCTAGGTATCATAGCCACCTTCAGACTTATGTGCTGCCAGAGCACTTGGTTTCAATGGCAGCAGGAAATGGCTTGGGCACTGAACTTGTGTTTGGGTGTGGAGTTTTGAGTGCCTTGAGTGAGGAGCTGCATGTTAGTTTTGTGTGGGTGCTCAAGCTGCTTGATTCCATCCCACTGGGCTCAATGGGCATGGGACCGGAAGTGAGCAAACAAGGTTTCCTAGATAGCTGTCAGGACAGCTGATAGTATCTGAATTTTGTGAGGCAGGTGGAGATGTTTTGGCACTGGAAGAGCTGTGCTGCTGCTTCGGGCAGTTGCCATTCACCACCACACTACCTTCCCTAGGTGTCATAGCCACTTTCAGACATATGTGCTGCCAGAGCACTTGGTTTCCATGGCAGCGGGAAATGGCTTGGGCACTGAACTTGTCTTTGCCTGTGGAGTTTCGAGCGCCTTGAGTGAGGAGCTGCATGTTAGTTTTGTGTGGGTGCTCAAGCTGCTTGATTCCATCCCACTGTTCTCAATGGGCATGGGACCGGATGTGACCAAACAGGGTTTCCTAGATAGCTGCCAGGACAGCTGATGGTATGTGAAGTGCATGAGGCAGGTGGAGTTGTTTTGGCACTGGAAGAGCTGTGCTGCTGCTCCGGGCAGTTGCCATTCCCCACCACACTACCATCCCTAGGTGTCATAGCCACTTGCAGACATATGTGCTGCCAGAGCACTTGGTTTCCATGGCAGCGGGAAATGGCTTGGGCGCTGAACTTGTCTTTGGCTGTGGAGTTTTGAGCGCCTTGAGTGAGGAGATCCATGTTAGTTTTGTGTGGGTGCTCAAGCTGCTTGATTCCATCCCACTGGGCTCAATGGGCATGGGACTGGATGTGACGAAACAGGGTTTCCTAGACAGCTGCGAGGACAGCTAATGGTATGTGAAGTGCATGAGGCAGGTGGAGTTGTTTTGGCACTGGAAGAGCTGTGCTGCTGCTTCGGGAAGTTGCCATTCACCACCACACTCCCTTCCCTAGGTGTCATAGCCACTTTCAGACATATGTGCTGCCAGAACACTTGGTTTCCATGGCAGCGGGAAATTGCTTGGGCACTTAACTTGTGTTTGGCTGTGGAGTTTTGAGCGCCTTGAGTGAGGAGCTGCATGTTAGTTTTGTGTGGATGCTCAAGCTGCTTGATTCCATCCCACTGGGCTCAATGGGCATTGGACCGGAAGTGAGCAAACAGGGTTTCCTAGATAGCTGCCAGGACAGCTGATGATATGTGAAGTTTATGATGCAGGTGGATATGTTTTGGCACTGGAAGAGCTGTGCTGCTGCTTCGGGCAGTTGCCATTCACCACCACACTACCTTCCCTAGGTGTCATAGCCAATTTCAGACATATGTGCTGCCAGAGCACTTGGTTTCCATGGCAGCGGGAAATGGCTTGGGCGCTGAACTTGTGTTTGGCTGTGGAGTTTTGAGCGCCTTGAGTGAGGAGCTCCATATTAGTTTTGTGTGGATGCTCAAGCTGCTTGATTCCATCCCACTGGGCTCAATGGGCATTGGACCGGAAGTGAGCAAACAGGGTTTCCTAGATAGCTGCCAGGGCAGCTGATGGTATCTGAATTTTGTGAGGCAGGTGGAGATGTTTTGGCACTGGAAGAGCTGTGCTGCTGCTTCGGGCAGTTGCCATTCACCACCACACTACCTTCCCTAGGTGTCATAGCCACTTTCAGACATATGTGCTGCCAGAGCACTTGGTTTTCATGGCAGCGGGAAATGACTTGGGAGCTGAACTTGTGTTTGGCTGTGGAGTTTTGAGCGCCTTGAGTGAGGAGCTCCATGTTAGTTTTGTGTGGGTGCTCAAGCTGCTTGATTCCATCCCACTGGGCTCAATGGGCATTGGACCGGAAGTGAGCAAACAGGGTTTCCTAGACAGCTGCGAGGACAGCTGATGGTATGTGAAGTGCATGAGGCAGGTGGAGTTGTTTTGGCAGTGGAAGAGCTGTGCTGCTGCTTCGGGCAGTTGCCATTCACCACCACACTACCTTCCCTAGGTGTCATAGCCACTTTCAGACATATGTGCTGCCAGAGCACTTGGTTTCCATGGCAGCGGGAAATGGCTTGAGCTCTGAACTTGTCTTTGGCTGTGGAGTTTTGAGCACCTTGAGTGAGGAGCTGCATGTTAGTTTTGTGTGGATGCTCAAGCTGCTTGATTCCATCCCACTGGGCTCAATGGGCATTGGACTGGAAGTGAGCAAACAGGGTTTCCTAGATAGCTGTCAGGACAGCTGATAATATCTGAATTTTGTGAGGCAGGTGGAGTTGTTTTGGCACTGAAAGAGCTGTGCTGCTGCTTCGGGCAGTTGCCATTCACCACCACACTACCTTCCCTAGGTGTCATAGCCACTTTCAGACATATGTGCTGCCAGAGCACTTGGTTTCCATGGCAGCGGGAAATGGCTTGGGCGCTGAAATTGTCTTTGGCTGTGGAGTTTTGAGCGCCTTGAGTGAGGAGCTCCATATTAGTTTTGTGTGGGTGCTCAAGCTGCTTGATTCCATCCCACTGGACTCAATGGGCATTGGACCGGAAGTGAGCAAACAGGGTTTCCTAGATAGCTGCCAGGACAGCTGATGGTATGTGAAGTGCATGAGGCAGGTGGAGTTGTTTTGGCACTGGAAGAGGTGTGTTGCTGCTTCGGGCAGTTGCCATTCACCACCACACTCCGTTCCCTAGGTGTCATAGCCACTTTCAGACATATGTGCTGCCAGAGCACTTGGTTTCCATGGCAGCGGGAAATGGCTTTAATGGCTCTGAACTTGTCTTTGGCTGTGGAGTTTTGAGCACCTTGAGTGAGGAGCTGCATGTTAATTTTGTGTGGATGCTTAAGCTGCTTGATTCCATCCCACTGGGCTCAATGGGCATGGGACCGGAAGTGAGCAAACAGGGTTTCCTAGATAGCTGCCAGGACAGCTGATGGTATGTGAAGTGCATGAGGCAGGTGGAGTTGTTTTGGCACTGGAAGAGCTGTGCTGCTGCTTTGGGAAGTTGCCATTCACCACCACACTACCTTCCCTAGGTGTCATAGTCACTTTCAGACATATGTGCTGCCAGAGCACTTGGTTTCCATGGCAGCGGGAAATGGCTTGGGCACTGAACTTGTGTTTGGCTGTGGAGTTTTGAGTTCCTTGAGTGAGGAGCTCCATGTTAGTTTTGTGTGGGTGCTCAAGCTGCTTGATTCCATCCCACTGGGCTCAATGGGCATTGGACCGGAAGTGAGCAAACAGGGTTTCCTAGATAGCTGTTAGGACAGCTGATGGTATCTGAATTTTGTGAGGCAGGTTGAGATGTTTTGGCACTGGAAGAGCTGTGCTGCTGCTTCAAGCATTTGCCATTCACCACCACACTACCTTCCCTAGGTGTCATATCCCCTTTAGACATATGTGCTGCCAGAGCACTTGGTTTCCATGGCAGCGGGAAATGGCTTGGGCACTGAACTTGTGTTTGGCTGTGGAGTTTTGAGCGCCTTGAGTGAGGAGCTGCATGTTAGTTTTGTGTGGGTGCTCAAGCTGCTTGATTCCATCCCACTGGGCTCAATGGGCATGGGACCGGAAGTGAGCTAACAAGGTTTCCTAGATAGCTGTCAGGACAGCTGATAGTATCTGAATTTTGTGAGGCAGGTGGAGATGTTTTGGCACTGGAAGAGCTGTGCTGCTGCTTCGGGCAGTTGCCATTCACCACGACACTATCTTCCCTAGATGTCATAGCCACTTTCAGACATATGTGCTGCCAGAGCACTTGGTTTCCATGGCAGAGGGAAATGGCTTGGGCAAGGAACTTGTGTTTGGGTGTGGAGTTTTGAGTTCCTTGAGTGAGGAGCTGCATGTTAGTTTTGTGTGGGTGCTCAAGCTGCTTGAATTAATTCCACTGGGCTCAATGGGCATTGGAACGGAAGTGAGCAAACAGGGTTTCCTAGATAGCTGCCAGGACAGCTGATGGTATGTCAAGTGCATGAGGCAGGTGGAGTTGTTTTGGCAGTGTAAGAGCTGTGCTGCTGCTTCGGGCAGTTGCCATTCACCACCACACTCCGTTCCCTAGGTGTCATAGCCACTTTCAGACATATGTGCTGCCAGAGCACTTGGTTTCCAGGGCAGCGGGAAATGGCTTGGGCACTGAACTTGTGTTTGGCTGTGGAGTTTTGAGCGCCTTGAGTGAGGAGCTCCATATTAGTTTTGTGTGGATGCTCAAGCTGCTTGATTCCATCCCAGTGGGTTCAGTGGGCATTGGACCGGAAGTGAGCAAACAGGGTTTCCTAGATAGCTGCCAGGACAGCTGATGGTATCTGAATTTTGTGAGACAGGTGGAGATGTTTTGGCACTGGAAGAGCTGTGCTGCTGCTTCGGGCAGTTGCCATTCACCACCACACTCCGTTCCCTAGGTGTCATAGCCACTTTCAGACATATGTGCTGCCAGAGCACTTGGTTTCCATGGCAGCGGGAAATGACTTGGGCCCTGAACTTGTCTTTGGCTGTGGAGTTTTGAGCGCCTTGAGTGAGGAGCTGCATGTTAGTTTTGTGTGGGTGCTCAAGCTGCTTGATTCCATCCCACTGGGCTCAATGGGCATGGGACCGGAAGTGAGCAAACAGGGTTTCCTAGATAGCTGCCAGGACAGCTGATGGTATGTGAAGTTCATGAGGCAGGTGGAGTTGTTTTGGCACTGGAAGAGCTGTGCTGCTGCTTCGGCCAGTTGTCATTCACCACCACACTACCTTCCCTAGGTATCATAGCCACCTTCAGACTTATGTGCTGCCAGAGCACTTGGTTTCAATGGCAGCAGGAAATGGCTTGGGCACTGAACTTGTGTTTGGGTGTGGAGTTTTGAGTGCCTTGAGTGAGGAGCTGCATGTTAGTTTTGTGTGGGTGCTCAAGCTGCTTGATTCCATCCCACTGGGCTCAATGGGCATGGGACCGGAAGTGAGCAAACAAGGTTTCCTAGATAGCTGTCAGGACAGCTGATAGTATCTGAATTTTGTGAGGCAGGTGGAGATGTTTTGGCACTGGAAGAGCTGTGCTGCTGCTTCGGGCAGTTGCCATTCACCACCACACTACCTTCCCTAGGTGTCATAGCCACTTTCAGACATATGTGCTGCCAGAGCACTTGGTTTCCATGGCAGCGGGAAATGGCTTGGGCACTGAACTTGTCTTTGGCTGTGGAGTTTTGAGCGCCTTGAGTGAGGAGCTGCATGTTAGTTTTGTCTGCGTGCTCAAGCTGCTTGATTCCATCCTACTGGGCTCAATGGGCATGGGACCGGAAGTGAACAAACAGAGTTTCCTAGATAGCAGCCAGGACAGCTGATGGTATGTGAAGTGCATGAGGCAGGTGGAGTTGTTTTGGCAGTGGAAGAGCTGTGCTGCTGCTTCGGGCAGTTGCCATTCACCACCACACTACCTTCCCTAGGTGTCATAGCCACTTTCAGACATATGTGCTGCCAGAGCACTTGGTTTCCATGGCAGCGGGAAATGGCTTGGGCTCTGAACTTGTCTTTGGCGATGGAGTTTTGAGCGCCTTGAGTCAGGAGCTCCATGTTAGTTTTGTGTGGGTGCTCAAGCTGCTTGATTCCATCCCACTGGGCTCAATGGGCATGGGATCGGAAGTGAGCAAACAGGGTTTCCTAGATAGCTGCCAGGACAGCTGATGGTATGTGAAGTGCATGAGGAAGGTGGAGTTGTTTTGGCACTGGAAGAGCTGTGCTGCTGCTTCGGGCAGTTGCCATTCACCACAACACTACCTTCCCTAGGTGTCATAGTCACTTTCATACATATGTGCTGCCAGAGCACTTGGCTTCCATGGCAGTGGGAAATGGCTTGGGCTCTGAACTTGTGTTTGGCTGTGGAGTTTTGAGCGACTTGAGTGAGGAGCTGCATGTTAGTTTTGTGTGGGTGCTCAAGCTGCTTGATTCCATCCCACTGGGCTCAATGGGCATGGGACCGGAAGTGAGCAAACAGGGTTTCCTAGATAGCTTCCAGGACAGCTGATAGTATCTGAATTTAGTGAGGCAGGTGGAGTTGTTTTGGCACTGGAAGAGCTGTGCTGCTGCTTCGGGCAGTTGCCATTCACCACGACATTACCTTCCCTAGGTGTCATAGTCACTTTCAGACATATGTGCTGCCAGAGCACTTGGTTTCCATGGCAGCGGGAAATGGCTTGGGCTCTGAACTTGTCTTTGGCTGTGGAGTTTTGAGCACCTTGAGTGAGGAGCTCCATGTTAGTTTTGTGTGGGTGCTCAAGCTGCTTGATTCCATCCCACTGGGCTCAATGGGCATGGGACCGGAAGTGAGCAAACAGGGTTTCCTAGATAGCTGCCAGGACAGCTGATGGTATGTGAAGTGCATGAGGCAGGTGGAGATGTTTTGGCACTGGAAGAGCTGTGCTGCTGCTTCGGGCAGTTGCCATTCACCACCACACTACCTTCCCTAGGTGTCATAGCCACTTTCACACATATGTGCTGCCAGAGCACTTGGTTTCCATGGCAGCGGGAAATGGCTTGGGCTCTGAACGAGTCTTTGGCTGTGGAGATTTGAGCGCCTTGAGTGAGGAGCTCCATGTTAGTTTTGTGTATGTGATCAAGCTGCTTGATTCCATCCCACTGGGCTCAATGATCATGGGACCGGAAGTGAGCAAACAGGGTTTCCTAGATAGCTGCCAGGACAGCTGATGGTATGTGAAGTGCATGAGGCAGGTGGAGTTGTTTTGGCAGTGGAAGAGCTGTGCTGCTGCTTCGGGCAGTTGCCATTCACCACCACACTACCTTCCCTAGGTGTCATAGCCACTTTCAGACATATGTGCTGCCAGAGCACTTGGTTTCCATGGCAGCGGGAAATGGCTTGGGCTCTGAACTTGTCTTTGGCGATGGAGTTTTGAGCGCCTTGAGTCAGGAGCTCCATGTTAGTTTTGTGTGGGTGCTCAAGCTGCTTGATTCCATCCCACTGGGCTCAATGGGCATGGGACCGGAAGTGAGCAAACAGGGTTTCCTAGATAGCTGCCAGGACAGCTGATGGTATGTGAAGTGCATGAGGCAGGTGGAGTTGTTTTGGCACTGGAAGAGCTGTGCTGCTGCTTCGGGCAGTTGCCATTCACCACAACACTACCTTCCCTAGGTGTCATAGTCACTTTCATACATATGTGCTGCCAGAGCACTTGGTTTCCATGGCAGTGGGAAATGGCTTGGGCTCTGAACTTGTGTTTGGCTGTGGAGTTTTGAGCGCCTTGAGTGAGGAGCTGCATGTTAGTTTTGTGTGGGTGCTCAAGCTGCTTGATTCCATCCCACTGGGCTCAATGGGCATGGGACCGGAAGTGAGCAAACAGGGTTTCCTAGATAGCTGCCAGGACAGCTGATAGTATCTGAATTTAGTGAGGCAGGTGGAGTTGTTTTGGCACTGGAAGAGCTGTGCTGCTGCTTCGGGCAGTTGCCATTCACCACGACATTACCTTCCCTAGGTGTCATAGTCACTTTCAGACATATGTGCTGCCAGAGCACTTGGTTTCCATGGCAGCGGGAAATGGCTTGGGCTCTGAACTTGTCTTTGGCTGTGGAGTTTTGAGCACCTTGAGTGAGGAGCTCCATGTTAGTTTTGTGTGGGTGCTCAAGCTGCTTGATTCCATCCCACTGGGCTCAATGGGCATGGGACCGGAAGTGAGCAAACAGGGTTTCCTAGATAGCTGCCAGGACAGCTGATGGTATGTGAAGTGCATGAGGCAGGTGGAGATGTTTTGGCACTGGAAGAGCTGTGCTGCTGCTTCGGGCAGTTGCCATTCACCACCACACTACCTTCCCTAGGTGTCATAGCCACTTTCACACATATGTGCTGCCAGAGCACTTGGTTTCCATGGCAGCGGGAAATGGCTTGGGCTCTGAACGAGTCTTTGGCTGTGGAGATTTGAGCGCCTTGAGTGAGGAGCTCCATGTTAGTTTTGTGTATGTGATCAAGCTGCTTGATTCCATCCCATTGGGCTCAATGGGCATGGGACCGGAAGTGAGCAAACAGGGTTTCCTAGATAGCTGCCAGGACAGCTGATGGTATGTGAAGTGCATGAGGCAGGTGGAGTTGTTTTGGCACTGGAAGAGGTGTGTTGCTTCTTCGGGCAGTTGCCATTCACCACCACACTACCTTCCCTAGGTGTCATAGTCACTTTCAGACATATGTGCTGCCAGAGCACTTGGTTTCCATGGCAGCAGGAAATGGCTTGGGCTCTGAACTTGTCTTTGGCTGTGGAGTTTTGAGCACCTTGAGTGAGGAGCTGCATGTTAGTTTTGTGTGGGTGCTCAAGCTGCTTGATTTAATTCCACTGGGCTCAATGAGCATTGGAACGGAAGTGAGAAAACAGGGTTTCCTAGATAGCTGCCAGGACAGCTGATGGTATGTGACGTTGATGAGGCAGGTGGAGTTGTTTTGGCAGTGGAAGAGCTGTGCTGCTGCTTCGGGCAGTTGCCATTCACCACCCCACTACCTTCCCTAGGTGTCATAGCCACTTTCAGACATATGTGCTGCCAGAGCACTTGGTTTTCATGGCAGCGGGAAATGGCTTGGGCTCTGAACTTGTCTTTGGCTGTGGAGTTTTGAGCGCCTTGAGTGAGGAGCTGCATGTAAGTTTTGTGTGAGTGCTCAAGCTGCTTGATTCCATCCCACTGGGATCAATGGACTTTGTACCGGATGTGACCAAACTGGGTTTCCTAGATAGCTACCAGGACAGCTGAGAGTATGTGAAGTGCATGAGGCTGGTGGAGTTGTTCTGGCACTGGAAGAGCTGTGCTGCTGCTTTGGGCAGTTGCCATTCACCTCCACACTACCTTCCCTAGGTGTCATAGCCACTTTCAGACATATGTGCTGCCAGAGCACTTGGTTTCCATGGCAGCGGGAAATGGCTTGGGTACTGAACTTGTCTTTGGCTGTGGAGTATTGAGCGCCTTGAGTGAGGAGCTCCATGTTAGTTTTGTGTGGGTGCTCAAGCTGATTGATTTATCCCACTGGGCTCAATGAGCATTGGAACGGAAGTGAGCAAACAGGGTTTCCTAGATAGCTGCCAGGACAGCTGATGGTATGTGACGTTGATGATGCAGGTGGAGTTGTTTTGGCACTGGAAGAGCTGTGCTGCTGCTTCGGGCAGTTGCCATTCCCCACCACACTACCTTCCCTAGGTGTCATAGCCACTTTCAGACATATGTGCTGCCAGAGCACTTGGTTTCCATGGCAGCGGGAAATGGCTTGGGCCCTGAAATTGTCTTTGGCTGTGGAGTTTTGATCGCCTTGAGTGAGGAGCTCCATGTTAGTTTTGTGTAGGTGCTCAAGCTGCTTGATTCCATCCCACTGGACTCAATGGGCATGGGACCGGAAGTGAGCAAACAGGGTTTCCTAGATAGCTGCCAGGACAGCTGATGGTATGTGAAGTGCATGAGGAAGGTGGATATGTTTTGGCAGTGGAAGAGCTGTGCTGCTGCTTCGTGCAGTTGCCATTCACCACCACACTACCTTCCCTAGGTGTCATAGTCACTTTCAGACATATGTGCTGCCAGAACACTTGGTTTCCATGGCAGCGGGAAATGGCTTGGGCACTGAACTTGTGTTTGGCTGTGGAGTTTTGAGCGCCTTGAGTGAGGAGCTGCATGTTAGTTTTGTGTGGGTGCTCAAGCTGCTTGATTCCATCCCACTGGGCTCAATGGGCATGGGACTGGAAGTGAGCAAACAGGGTTTCCTAGATAGCTGTCAGGACAGCTGATGGTATCTGAATTTTGTGAGGCTGGTTGAGATGTTTTGGCACTGGAAGAGCTGTGCTGCTGCTTCGGGCAGTTGCCATTCACCACCAAACTGCCTTCCCTAGGTGTCATATCCCCTTTAGACATATGTGCTGCCAGAGCACTTGGTTTCCATGGCAGAGGGAAATGGCTTAGGCTCTGAAATTGTCTTTGGCTGTGGAGTTTTGAGTGCCTTGAGTGAGGAGCTCCATGTTAGTTTTGTGTGGGTGCTCAAGCTGCTTGATTCCATCCCACTGGGCTCAATGGGCATGGGACTTGAAGCGAGCAAACAGGATTTCCTAGATAGCTGCCAGGACAGCTGATGGTATGTGAAGTGCATGAGGCAGGTGGAGTTGTTTTGGCAGTGGAAGAGCTGTGCTGCTGCTTCGGGCAGTTGCCATTCACCACCACACTACCTTCCCTAGGTGTCATAGCCACTTGCAGACATATGTGCTGCCAGAGCACTTGGTTTCCATGGTAGCGGGAAATGGCTTGGGCTCTGAACTTGTCTTTGGCTTTTGAGTTTTGAGCGCCTTGAGTGAGGAGCTCCATGTTCGTTTTGTGTGGGTGCTCAAGCTGCTTGATTCTATCCCACTGGGCTCAATGGGCATTGGACCGGAAGTGAGCAAACAGGGTTTCCTAGATAGCTGTCAGGACAGCTGATAGTATCTGAATTTTGTGAGGCAGGTGGAGTTGTTTTGGCACTGGAAGAGCTGTGCTGCTGCTTCGGGCAGTTGCCATTCACCACCACACTACCTTCCCTAAGTGTCATAGCCACTTTCAGAGATATGTGCTACCAGAGCACTTGGTTTCCATGGCAGCGGGAAATGGCTTGGGCTCTGAACTTGTCTTTGGCTGTGGAGTTTTGAGCGCCTTGAGTGAGGAGCTGAATGTTAGTTTTGTGTGGGTGCTCAAGCTGCTTGATTCCATCCCACTGGGCTCGCTTAATGGGCATGGGACCGGAAGTGAGCAAACAGGGTTTCCTAGATAGCTGCCAGGACAGCTGATGGTATCTGAATTTTGTGAGGCAGGTGGAGATGTTTTGGCACTGGAAGAGCTGTGCTGCTGCTTCGGGCAGTTGCCATTCACCACCACACTACCTTCCCTAGGTGTCATAGCCACTTTCAGACATATGTGCTGCCAGAGCACTTGGTTTCCATGGCAGCGGGAAATGGCTTGGGCGCTGAAATTGTCTTTGGCTGTGGAGTTTTGAGCGCCTTGAGTGAGGAGCTCCATATTAGTTTTGTGTGGTTGCTCAAGCTGCTTGATTCCATCCCACTGGACTCAATGGGCATTGGACCGGAAGTGAGCAAACAGGGTTTCCTAGATAGCTGCCAGGACAGCTGATGGTATGTGAAGTGCATGAGGCAGGTGGAGTTGTTTTGGCACTGGAAGAGGTGTGTTGCTGCTTCTGGCAGTTGCCATTCACCACCACACTCCGTTCCCTAGGTGTCATAGCCACTTTCAGACATATGTGCTGCCAGAGCACTTGGTTTCCATGACAGCGGGAAATGGCTTTAATGGCTCTGAACTTGTCTTTGGCTGTGGAGTTTTGAGCACCTTGAGTGAGGAGCTGCATGTTAATTTTGTGTGGATGCTTAAGCTGCTTGATTCCATCCCACTGGGCTCAATGGGCATGGGACCGGAAGTGAGCAAACAGGGTTTCCTAGATAGCTGCCAGGACAGCTGATGGTATGTGAAGTGCATGAGGCAGGTGGAGTTGTTTTGGCACTGGAAGAGCTGTGCTGCTGCTTTGGGAAGTTGCCATTCACCACCACACTACCTTCCCTAGGTGTCATAGTCACTTTCAGACATATGTGCTGCCAGAGCACTTGGTTTCCATGGCAGCGGGAAATGGCTTGGGCACTGAACTTGTGTTTGGCTGTGGAGTTTTGATCGCCTTGAGTGAGGAGCTGCATGTTAGTTTTGTGTGGGTGCTCAAGCTGCTTGATTCCATCCCACTGGGCTCAATGGGCATTGGACCGGAAGTGAGCAAACAGGGTTTCCTAGATAGCTGTCAGGACAGCTGATGGTATCTGAATTTTGTGAGGCAGGTTGAGATGTTTTGGCACTGGAAGAGCTGTGCTGCTGCTTCAAGCATTTGCCATTCCCCACCACACTACCTTCCCTAGGTGTCATATCCCCTTTAGACATATGTGCTGCCAGAGCACTTGGTTTCCATGGCAGCGGGAAATTGCTTGGGCGCTGAACTTGTCTTTTGCGGTGGAGTTTTGAGCTCCATGAGTGAGGATCTGCATGTTAGATTTGTGTGGGTGCTCAAGCTGCTTGAATTAATTCCACTGGGCTCAATTGGCATTGGACCGGAAGTGAGCAAACAGGGTTTCCTAGATGGCTGCCAGGACAGCTGATGGTATCTGAATTTTCTGAGTCAGGTGGAGATGTTTTGGCACTGGAAGAGCTGTGCTGCTGCTTCGGGCAGTTGCCATTCACCACGACACTACCTTCCCTAGGTGTCATAGCCACTTTCAGACGTATGTGCTGCCAGAGCACTTGGTTTCCATGGCAGCGGGAAATGGCTTGGGCACTGAACTTGTCTTTGGCTGTGGAGTTTTGAGTGCCTTGAATGAGGAGCTGCATGTTAGTTTTGTGTGGGTGCTCAAGCTGCTTGATTCCATCCCACTGGGCTCAATGGGCATGGGACCGGAATTGAGCAAACAGGGTTTCCTAGATAGTTGCCAGGACAGCTGATGGTATGTGACGTTCATGAGGCAGGTGGAGTTGTTTTGGCACTGGAAGAGCTGTGCTGCTGCTTCGGGCAGTTGCCATTCACCACCACACTACCTTCCCTAGGTGTCATAGCCACTTTCAGACATATGTGCTGCCAGAGCACTTGGTTTCCATGGCAGCGGGAAACGGCTTGGGCTCTGAACTTGTCTTTGGCTGTGGAGTTTTGAGCACCTTGAGTGAGGAGCTGCATGTTAGTTTTGTCTGCGTGCTCAAGCTGGTTGATTCCATCCCACTGGGCTCAATGGGCATGTGACCGGAAGTGACCAAAAGGAGTTTCCTATATAGCAGCCAGGACAGCTGATGGCATGTGAAGTGCATAAGGCAGGTGGAGTTGTTTTGGCACTGGAAGAGCTGTGCTGCTGCTTCGGGCAGTTGCCATTCACCACCACACTACCTTCCCTAGGTGTCATAGCCACTTTCAGACATATGTGCTGCCAGAGTACTTGGTTTCCATGGCAGCGGGAAATGGCTTGGGCCCTGAAATTGTCTTTGGCTGTGGAGTTTTGAGCGCCTTGAGTGAGGAGCTCCATGTTAGTTTTGTGTGTGTGCTCAAGCTGCTTGATTCCATCCCACTGGGCTCAATGGGCATGGGAGCGGAAGTGAGCAAACAGGGTTTCCTAGATAGCTGCCAGGACAGCTGATGGTATGTGAAGTGCATGAGGCAGGTGGATATGTTTTGGCAGTGGAAGAGCTGTGCTGCTGCTTCGTGCAGTTGCCATTCACCACCACACTACCTTCCCTAGGTGTCATAGTCACTTTCAGACATATGTGCTGCCAGAACACTTGGTTTCCATGGCAGCGGGAAATGGCTTGGGCACTGAACTTGTGTTTGGCTGTGGAGTTTTGAGTGCCTTGAGTGAGGAGCTGCATGTTAGTTTTGTGTGGGTGCTCAAGCTGCTTGATTCCATCCCACTGGGCTCAATGGGCATGGGACCGGAAGTGAGCAAACAGGGTTTCCTAGATAGCTGTCAGGACAGCTGATGGTATCTGAATTTTGTGAGGCTGGTTGAGATGTTTTGGCACTGGAAGAGCTGTGCTGCTGCTTCGGGCAGTTGCCATTCACCACCACACTGCCTTCCCTAGGTGTCATATCCCCTTTAGACATATGTGCTGCCAGAGCACTTGGTTTCCATGGCAGAGGGAAATGGCCTAGGCTCTGAAATTGTCTTTGGCTGTGGAGTTTTGAGTGCCTTGAGTGAGGAGCTCCATGTTAGTTTTTTGTGGGTGCTCAAGCTGCTTGATTCCATCCCACTGGGCTCAATGGGCATGGGACCGGAAGTGAGCAAACAGGGTTTCCTAGATAGCTGTCAGGACAGCTGATGGTATCTGAATTTTGTGAGGCTGGTTGAGATGTTTTGGCACTGGAAGAGCTGTGCTGCTGCTTCGGGCAGTTGCCATTCACCACCACACTACCTTCCCTAAGTGTCATAGCCACTTTAAGACATATGTGCTACCAGAGCACTTGGTTTCCATGGCAGCGGGAAATGGCTTGGGCTCTGAACTTGTCTTTGGCTGTGGAGTTTTGAGCGCCTTGAGTGAGGAGCTGAAAGTTAGTTTTGTGTGGGTGCTCAAGCTGCTTGATTCCATCCCACTGGGCTCGCTTAATGGGCATGGGACCAGAAGTGAGCAAACAGGGTTTCCTAGATAGCTGCCAGGACAGCTGATGGTATCTGAATTTTGTGAGGCAGGTGGAGATGTTTTGGCACTGGAAGAGCTGTGCTGCTGCTTCGGGCAGTTGCCATTCACCACCACACTACCTTCCCTAGGTGTCATAGCCACTTTCAGACATATGTGCTGCCAGAGCACTTGGTTTCCATGGCAGCGGGAAATGGCTTGGGCGCTGAAATTGTCTTTGGCTGTGGAGTTTTGAGCGCCTTGAGTGAGGAGCTCCATATTAGTTTTGTGTGGGTGCTCAAGCTGCTTGATTCCATCCCACTGGACTCAATGGGCATTGGACCGGAAGTGAGCAAACAGGGTTTCCTAGATAGCTGCCAGGACAGCTGATGGTATGTGAAGTGCATGAGGCAGGTGGAGTTGTTTTGGCACTGGAAGAGGTGTGTTGCTGCTTCGGGCAGTTGCCATTCACCACCACACTCCGTTCCCTAGGTGTCATAGCCACTTTCAGACATATGTGCTGCCAGAGCACTTGGTTTCCATGGCAGCGGGAAATGCCTTTAATGGCTCTGAACTTGTCTTTGGCTGTGGAGTTTTGAGCACCTTGAGTGAGGAGCTGCATGTTAATTTTGTGTGGATGCTTAAGCTGCTTGATTCCATCCCACTGGGCTCAATGGGCATGGGACCGGAAGTGAGCAAACAGGGTTTCCTAGATAGCTGCCAGGACAGCTGATGGTATGTGAAGTGCATGAGGCAGGTGGAGTTGTTTTGGCAGTGGAAGAGCTGTGCTGCTGCTTTGGGAAGTTGCCATTCACCACCACACTACCTTCCCTAGGTGTCATAGTCACTTTCAGACATATGTGCTGCCAGAGCACTTGGTTTCCATGGCAGCGGGAAATGGCTTGGGCACTGAACTTGTGTTTGGCTGTGGAGTTTTGAGCGCCTTGAGTGAGGAGCTCCATGTTAGTTTTGTGTGGGTGCTCAAGCTGCTTGATTCCATCCCACTGGGCTCAATGGGCATTGGACCGGAAGTGAGCAAACAGGGTTTCCTAGATAGCTGTCAGGAGAGCTGATGGTATCTGAATTTTGTGAGGCAGGTTGAGATGTTTTGGCACTGGAAGAGCTGTGCTGCTGCTTCAAGCATTTGCCATTCACCACCACACTACCTTCCCTAGGTGTCATATCCCCTTTAGACATATGTGCTGCCAGAGCACTTGGTTTCCATGGCAGCGGGAAATGGCTTGGGCACTGAACTTGTGTTTGGCTGTGGAGTTTTGAGCGCCTTGAGTGAGGAGCTGCATGTTAGTTTTGTGTGGGTGCTCAAGCTGCTTGATTCCATCCCACTGGGCTCAATGGGCATGGGACCGGAAGTGACCAAACAAGGTTTCCTAGATAGCTGTCAGGACAGCTGATAGTATCTGAATTTTGTGAGGCAGGTGGAGATGTTTTGGCACTGGAAGAGCTGTGCTGCTGCTTCGGGCAGTTGCCATTCACCACGACACTATCTTCCCTAGATGTCATAGCCACTTTCAGACATATGTGCTGCCAGAGCACTTGGTTTCCATGGCAGAGGGAAATGGCTTGGGCAAGGAACTTGTGTTTGGGTGTGGAGTTTTGAGTTCCTTGAGTTAGGAGCTGCATGTTAGTTTTGTGTGGGTGCTCAAGCTGCTTGATTTAATTCCACTGGGCTCAATGGGCATTGGACCGGAAGTGAGCAAACAGGGTTTCCTAGATAGCTGCCAGGACAGCTGATGGTTTGTCAAGTGCATGAGGCAGGTGGAGTTGTTTTGGCAGTGGAAGAGCTGTGCTGCTGCTTCGGGCAGTTGCCATTCCCCACCACACTACCTTCCCTAGGTGTCATAGCCACTTTCAGACATATGTGCTGCCAAAGCACTTGGTTTCCATGGCAGCGGGAAATGGCTTTTGGCGCTGAACTTGTCTTTGGCTGTGGAGTTTTGAGTGCCTTGAGTGAGGAGCTGCATGTTAGTTTTGTGTGGGTGCTCCAGCTGCTTGATTCCATCCCACTGGGCTCAATGGGCATTGGACCGGAAGTGAGCAAACAGGGTTTCCTAGATAGCTGCAAGGACAGCTGATGATATGTGAATTTTGTGAGGCAGGTGGAGATGTTTTGGCACTGGAAGAGCTGTGCTGCTGCTTCGGGCAGTTGCCATTCACCACCACACTACCATGCCTAGGTGTCATAGCCACTTTCAGACATATGTGCTGCCAGAGCACTTGGTTTCCATGGCAGCGGGAAATGGCTTTGGCACTGAACTTGTGTTTGGCTGTGGAGTTTTGAGCGCCTTGAGTGAGGAGCTCCATGTTAGTTTTGTGTGGATGCTCAAACTGCTTGATTCCATCCCAGTGGGTTCAGTGGGCATTGGACCGGAAGTGACCAAACAGGGTTTCCTAGATAGCTGCCAGGACAGCTGATGGTATCTGAATTTTGTGAGACAGGTGGAGATGTTTTGGCACTGGAAGAGCTGTGCTGCTGCTTCGGGCAGTTGCCATTCACCACCACACTACCTTCCCTAGGTGTCATAGCCACTTTCAGACATATGTGCTGCCAGAGCACTTGGTTTCCATGGCAGCGGGAAATGGCTTGGGCCCTGAACTTGTGTTTGGCTGTGGAGTTTTGAGCACCTTGAGTGAGGAGCTGCATGTTAGTTTTGTCTGCGTGCTCAAGCTGCTTGATTCCATCCTACTGGGCTCAATGGGCATGGGACCGGAAGTGAACAAACAGAGTTTCCTAGATAGCAGCCAACAGCTGATGGCATGTGAAGTGCATGAGGCAGGTGGAGTTGTTTTGGCAGTGGAAGAGCTGTGCTGCTGCTTCGGGCAGTTGCCATTCACCACCACACTACCTTCCCTAGGTGTCATAGCCACTTTCAGACATATGTGCTGCCAGAGCACTTGGTTTCCATGGCAGCGGGAAATGGCTTGGGCTCTGAACTTGTCTTTGGCGGTGGAGTTTTGAGCGCCTTGAGTCAGGAGCTCCATGTTAGTTTTGTGTGGGTGCTCAAGCTGCTTGATTCCATCCCACTGGGCTCAATGGGCATGGGACCGGAAGTGACCAAACAGGGTTTCCTAGATAGCTGCCAGGACAGCTGATGGTATGTGAAGTGCATGAGGCAGGTGGAGTTGTTTTGGCACTGGAAGAGCTGTGCTGCTGCTTCGGGCAGTTGCCATTCACCACCACACTACCTTCCCTAGGTGTCATAGTCACTTTCATACATATGTGCTGCCAGAGCACTTGGCTTCCATGGCAGTGGGAAATGGCTTGGGCTCTGAACTTGTGTTTGGCTGTGGAGTTTTGAGCGCCTTGAGTGAGGAGCTGCATGTTAGTTTTGTGTGGGTGCTCAAGCTGCTTGATTCCATCCCACTGGGCTCAATGGGCATGGGACCGGAAGTGACCAAACAGGGTTTCCTAGATAGCTGTCAGGACAGCTGATGGTATCTGAATTTTGTGAGGCAGGTTGAGATGTTTTGGCACTGGAAGAGCTGTGCTGCTGCTTCAAGCCATTTGCCATTCACCACCACACTACCTTCCCTAGGTGTCATATTCCCTTTAGACATATGTGCTGCCAGAGCACTTGGTTTCCATGGCAGCGGGAAATGGCTTGGGCACTGAACTTGTGTTTGGCTGTGGAGTTTTGAGCGCCTTGAGTGAGGAGCTGCATGTGAGTTTTGTGTGGGTGCTCAAGCTGCTTGATTCCATCCCACTGGGCTCAATGGGCATGGGACCGGAATTGAGCTAACAAGGTTTCCTAGATAGCTGTCAGGACAGCTGATAGTATCTGAATTTTGTGAGGCAGGTGGAGATGTTTTGGCACTGGAAGAGCTGTGCTGCTGCTTCGGGCAGTTGCCATTCACCACGACACTATCTTCCCTAGATGTCATAGCCACTTTCAGACATATGTGCTGCCAGAGCACTTGGTTTCCATGGCAGAGGGAAATGGCTTGGGCAAGGAACTTGTGTTTGGGTGTGGAGTTTTGAGTTCCTTGAGTGAGGAGCTGCATGTTAGTTTTTCGTGGGTTCTCAAGCTGCTTGATTTAATTCCACTGGGCTCAATGGGCATTTGACCGGAAGTGAGCAAACAGGGTTTCCTAGATAGCTGCCAGGACAGCTGATGGTATGTGAAGTGCATGAGGCAGGTGGAGTTGTTTTGGCAGTGGAAGAGCTGTGCTGCTGCTTCGGGCAGTTGCCATTCACCACCACACTCCCTTCCCTAGGTGTCATAGCCACTTTCAGACATATGTGCTGCCAGAGCACTTGGTTTCCATGGCAGCGGGAAATTGCTTGGGCACTTAACTTGTGTTTGGCTGTGGAGTTTTGAGCGCCTTGAGTGAGGAGCTGCATGTTAGTTTTGTGTGGATGCTCCAGCTGCTTGATTCCATCCCACTGGGCTCAATGGGCATTGGACCGGAAGTGAGCAAACAGGGTTTCCTAGATAGCTGCCAGGACAGCTGATGATATGTGAAGTTTATGAGGCAGGTGGATATGTTTTGGCACTGGAAGAGCTGTGCTGCTGCTTCGGGCAGTTGCCATTCACCACCACACTACCTTCCCTAGGTGTCATAGTCACTTTCAGACATATGTGCTGCCAGAGCACTTGGTTTCCATGGCAGCGGGAAATGGCCTGGGCACTGAACTTTGGTTTGGCTGTGGAGTTTTGAGCGCCTTGAGTGAGGAGCTCCATGTTAGTTTTGTGTGGGTGCTCAAGCTGCTTGATTCCATCCCACTGGGCTCAATGGGCATTGGACCGGAAGTGAGCAAACAAGGTTTCCTAGATAGCTGTCAGGACAGCTGATAGTATCTGAATTTTGTGAGGCAGGTGGAGATGTTTTGGCACTGGAAGAGCTGTGCTGCTGCTTCGGGCAGTTGCCATTCACCACCACACTACCTTCCCTAGGTGTCATAGCCACTTTCAGACATATGTGCTGCCAGAGCACTTGGTTTCCATGGCAGCGGGAAATGGCTTGGGCACTGAACTTGTGTTTGGCTGTGGAGTTTTGAGCGCCTTGAGTGAGGAGGACCATATTAGTTTTGTGTGGATGCTCAAACTGCTTGATTCCATCCCAGTGGGTTCAGTGGGCATTGGACCGGAAGTGAGCAAACAGGGTTTCCTAGATAGCTGCCAGGACAGCTGATGGTATCTGAATTTTGTGAGACAGGTGGAGATGTTTTGGCACTGGAAGAGCTGTGCTGCTGCTTCGGGCAGTTGCCATTCACCACCACACTACCTTCCCTAGGTGTCATAGCCACTTTCAGACATATGTGCTGCCAGAGCACTTGGTTTCCATGGCAGCGGGAAATGGCTTGGGCACTGAACTTGTCTTTGGCTGTGGAGTTTTGAGCACCTTGAGTGAGGAGCTGCATGTTAGTTTTGTCTGCGTGCTCAAGCTGCTTGATTCCATCCTACTGGGCTCAATGGGCATGGGACCGGAAGTGAACAAACAGAGTTTCCTAGATAGCAGCCAGGACAGCTGATGGCATGTGAAGTGCATGAGGCAGGTGGAGTTGTTTTGGCAGTGGAAGAGCTGTGCTGCTGCTTCGGGCAGTTGCCATTCACCACCACACTACCTTCCCTAGGTGTCATAGCCACTTTCAGACATATGTGCTGCCAGAGCACTTGGTTTCCATGGCAGCGGGAAATGGCTTGGGCTCTGAACTTGTCTTTGGCGGTGGAGTTTTGAGCGCCTTGAGTCAGGAGCTCCATGTTAGTTTTGTGTGGGTGCTCAAGCTGCTTGATTCCATCCCACTGGGCTCAATGGGCATGGGACCGGAAGTGAGCAAACAGGGTTTCCTAGATAGCTGCCAGGACAGCTGATGGTATGTGAAGTGCATGAGGCAGGTGGAGTTGTTTTGGCACTGGAAGAGCTGTGCTGCTGCTTCGGGCAGTTGCCATTCACCACCACACTACCTTCCCTAGGTGTCATAGTCACTTTCATACACATGTGCTGCCAGAGCACTTGGCTTCCATGGCAGTGGGAAATGGCTTGGGCTCTGAACTTGTGTTTGGCTGTGGAGTTTTGAGCGCCTTGAGTGAGGAGCTGCATGTTAGTTTTGTGTGGGTGCTCAAGCTGCTTGATTCCATCCCACTGGGCTCAATGGGCATGGGACCGGAAGTGAGCAAACAGGGTTTCCTAGATAGCTTCCAGGACAGCTGATAGTATCTGAATTTAGTGAGGCAGGTGGAGTTGTTTTGGCACTGGAAGAGCTGTGCTGCTGCTTCGGGCAGTTGCCATTCACCACGACATTACCTTCCCTAGGTGTCATAGTCACTTTCAGACATATGTGCTGCCAGAGCACTTGGTTTCCATGGCAGCGGGAAATGGCTTGGGCTCTGAACTTGTGTTTGGCTGTGGAGTTTTGAGCACCTTGAGTGAGGAGCTCCATGTTAGTTTTGTGTGGGTGCTCAAGCTGCTTGATTCCATCCCACTGGGCTCAATGGGCATGGGACCGGAAGTGAGCAAACAGGGTTTCCTAGATAGCTGCCAGGACAGCTGATGGTATGTGAAGTGCATGAGGCAGGTGGAGATGTTTTGGCACTGGAAGAGCTGTGCTGCTGCTTCGGGCAGTTGCCATTCACCACCACACTACCTTCCCTAGGTGTCATAGCCACTTTCACACATATGTGCTGCCAGAGCACTTGGTTTCCATGGCAGCGGGAAATGGCTTGGGCTCTGAACGAATCTTTGGCTGTGGAGATTTGAGCGCCTTGAGTGAGGAGCTGCATGTTAGTTTTGTGTATGTGATCAAGCTGCTTGATTCCATCCCACTGGGCTCAATGTGCATGGGACCGGAAGTGAGCAAACAGGGTTTCCTAGATAGCTGCCAGGACAGCTGATGGTATGTGAAGTGCATGAGGCAGGTGGAGTTGTTTTGGCACTGGAAGAGGTGTGTTGCTTCTTCGGGCAGTTGCCATTCACCACCACACTACCTTCCCTAGGTGTCATAGTCACTTTCAGACATATGTGCTGCCAGAGCACTTGGTTTCCATGGCAGCGGGAAATGGCTTGGGCTCTGAACTTGTCTTTGGCTGTGGAGTTTTGAGCACCTTGAGTGAGGAGCTGCATGTTAGTTTTGTGTGGGTGCTCAAGCTGCTTGATTTAATTCCACTGGGCTCAATGAGCATTGGAACGGAAGTGAGCAAACAGGGTTTCCTAGATAGCTGCCAGGACAGCTGATGGTATGTGAAGTGCATGAGGCAGGTGGAGTTGTTTTGGCACTGGAAGAGCTGTGCTGCTGCTTCGGGCAGTTGCCATTCACCACCACACTACCTTCCCTAGGTGTCATAGCCACTTTCAGACATATGTGCTGCCAGAGCACTTGGTTTCCATGGCAGCGGGAAATGCCTTGGGCACTGAACTTGTGTTTGGCTGTGGAGTTTTGAGCGCCTTGAGTGAGGAGGTCCATATTAGTTTTGTGTGGATGCTCAAACTGCTTGATTCCATCCCAGTGGGTTCAGTGGGCATTGGACCGGAAGTGAGCAAACAGGGTTTCCTAGATAGCTGCCAGGACAGCTGATGGTATGTGAAGTGCATGAGGCAGGTGGAGTTGTTTTGGCACTGGAAGAGCTGTGCTGCTGCTTCGGGCAGTTGCCATTCACCACCACACTACCTTCCCTAGGTGTCATAGCCACTTTCAGACATATGTGCTGCCAGAGCACTTGGTTTCCATGGCAGCGGGAAATGCCTTGGGCACTGAACTTGTGTTTGGCTGTGGAGTTTTGAGCGCCTTGAGTGAGGAGGTCCATATTAGTTTTGTGTGGATGCTCAAACTGCTTGATTCCATCCCAGTGGGTTCAGTGGGCATTGGACCGGAAGTGAGCAAACAGGGTTTCCTAGATAGCTGCCAGGACAGCTGATGGTATCTGAATTTTGTGAGACAGGTGGAGATGTTTTGGCACTGGAAGAGCTGTGCTGCTGCTTCGGGCAGTTGCCATTCACCACCACACTACCTTCCCTAGGTGTCATAGCCACTTTCAGACATATGTGCTGCCAGAGCACTTGGTTTCCATGGCAGCGGGAAATGGCTTGGGCACTGAACTTGTCTTTGCCTGTGGAGTTTTGAGCACCTTGAGTGAGGAGCTGCATGTTAGTTTTGTCTGCGTGCTCAAGCTGCTTGATTCCATCCTACTGGGCTCAATGGGCATGGGACCGGAAGTGAACAAACAGAGTTTCCTAGATAGCAGCCAGGACAGCTGATGGCATGTGAAGTGCATGAGGCAGGTGGAGTTGTTTTGGCAGTGGAAGAGCTGTGCTGCTGCTTCGGGCAGTTGCCATTCACCACCACACTACCTTCCCTAGGTGTCATAGCCACTTTCAGACATATGTGCTGCCAGAGCACTTGGTTTCCATGGCAGCGGGAAATGGCTTGGGCTCTGAACTTGTCTTTGGCGGTGGAGTTTTGAGCGCCTTGAGTCAGGAGCTCCATGTTAGTTTTGTGTGGGTGCTCAAGCTGCTTGATTCCATCCCACTGGGCTCAATGGGCATGGGACCGGAAGTGAGCAACCAGGGTTTCCTAGATAGCTGCCAGGACAGCTGATGGTATGTGAAGTGCATGAGGCAGGTGGAGTTGTTTTGGCACTGGAAGAGCTGTGCTGCTGCTTCGGGCAGTTGCCATTCACCACCACACTACCTTCCCTAGGTGTCATAGTCACTTTCATACACATGTGCTGCCAGAGCACTTGGCTTCCATGGCAGTGGGAAATGGCTTGGGCTCTGAACTTGTGTTTGGCTGTGGAGTTTTGAGCGCCTTGAGTGAGGAGCTGCATGTTAGTTTTGTGTGGGTGCTCAAGCTGCTTGATTCCATCCCACTGGGCTCAATGGGCATGGGACCGGAAGTGAGCAAACAGGGTTTCCTAGATAGCTTCCAGGACAGCTGATAGTATCTGAATTTAGTGAGGCAGGTGGAGTTGTTTTGGCACTGGAAGAGCTGTGCTGCTGCTTCGGGCAGTTGCCATTCACCACGACATTACCTTCCCTAGGTGTCATAGTCACTTTCAGACATATGTGCTGCCAGAGCACTTGGTTTCCATGGCAGCGGGAAATGGCTTGGGCTCTGAACTTGTCTTTGGCTGTGGAGTTTTGAGCACCTTGAGTGAGGAGCTCCATGTTAGTTTTGTGTGGGTGCTCAAGCTGCTTGATTCCATCCTACTGGGCTCAATGGGCATGGGACCGGAAGTGAGCAAACAGGGTTTCCTAGATAGCTGCCAGGACAGCTGATGGTATGTGAAGTGCATGAGGCAGGTGGAGATGTTTTGGCACTGGAAGAGCTGTGCTGCTGCTTCGGGCAGTTGCCATTCACCACCACACTACCTTCCCTAGGTGTCATAGCCACTTTCACACATATGTGCTGCCAGAGCACTTGGTTTCCATGGCAGCGGGAAATGGCTTGGGCTCTGAACGAATCTTTGGCTGTGGAGATTTGAGCGCCTTGAGTGAGGAGCTGCATGTTAGTTTTGTGTATGTGATCAAGCTGCTTGATTCCATCCCACTGGGCTCAATGTGCATGGGACCGGAAGTGAGCAAACAGGGTTTCCTAGATAGCTGCCAGGACAGCTGATGGTATGTGAAGTGCATGAGGCAGGTGGAGTTGTTTTGGCACTGGAAGAGCTGTGTTGCTTCTTCGGGCAGTTGCCATTCACCACCACACTACCTTCCCTAGGTGTCATAGTCACTTTCAGACATATGTGCTGCCAGAGCACTTGGTTTCCATGGCAGCGGGAAATGGCTTGGGCTCTGAACTTGTCTTTGGCTGTGGAGTTTTGAGCACCTTGAGTGAGGAGCTGCATGTTAGTTTTGTGTGGGTGCTCAAGCTGCTTGATTTAATTCCACTGGGCTCAATGAGCATTGGAACGGAAGTGAGCAAACAGGGTTTCCTAGATAGCTGCCAGGACAGCTGATGGTATGTGAAGTGCATGAGGCAGGTGGAGTTGTTTTGGCACTGGAAGAGCTGTGCTGCTGCTTCGGGCAGTTGCCATTCACCACCACACTACCTTCCCTAGGTGTCATAGCCACTTTCAGACATATGTGCTGCCAGAGCACTTGGTTTCCATGGCAGCGGGAAATGGCTTGGGCTCTGAACTTGTCTTTGGCTGTGGAGTTTTGAGCGCCTTGAGTGAGGAGCTGCATGTAAGTTTTGTGTGAGTGCTCAAGCTGCTTGATTCCATCCCACTGGGATCAATGGACTTTCTACCGGATGTGACCAAACTGGGTTTCCTAGATAGCTACCAGGACAGCTGAGAGTATGTGACGTTGATGATGCAGGTGGAGTTGTTTTGGCACTGGAAGAGCTGTGCTGCTGCTTCGGGCAGTTGCCATTCACCACCACACTACCTTCCCTAGGTGTCATAGCCACTTTCAGACATATGTGCTGCCAGAGCACTTGGTTTCCATGGCAGCGGGAAATGGCTTGGGCTCTGAACTTGTCTTTGGCTGTGGAGTTTTGAGCGCCTTGAGTGAGGAGCTCCATGTTAGTTTTGTGTGGGTGCTCAAGCTGCTTGATTCCATCCCACTAGGCTCAAAGTTCATGGGACCGGAAGTACCCAAACAGGGTTTCCTAGATAGCTGCCAGGACAGCTGATGGTATGTGAAGTGCATGAGGCTGGTGGAGTTGTTTTGTCACTGGAAGAGCTGTGCTGCTGCTTCGGGCAGTTGCCATTCACCACCACACTACCTTCCCTAAGTGTCATAGCCACTTTCAGACATATGTGCTGCCAGAGCACTTGGTTTCCATGGCAGCGGGAAATGGCTTGGGCTCTGAACTTGTCTTTGGCTGTGGAGTTTTGAGTGCCATGTGTGAGGATCTGCATGTTAGATTTGTGTGGATGCTCAAGCTGCTTGATTCCATCCCACTGGGCTCAAACTCATTGAAACGGAAGTGACGAAACAGGATTTCCTAGATAGCTGCAAGGACAGCTGATGGTATGTGAAGTGCATGAGGCAGGTGGAGTTGTTTTGGCACTGGAAGAGCTGTGCTGCTGCTTCGGGCAGTTGCCATTCACCACCACACTCCCTTCCCTAGGTGTCATAGCCACTTTCAGACATATGTGCTGCCAGAGCACTTGGTTTCCATGGCAGCGGGAAATGGCTTGGGCTCTGAACTTGTCTTTGGCTGTGGAGTTTTGAGCGCCTTGAGTGAGGAGCTCCATGTTAGTTTTGTGTGGGTGCTCAAGCTGCTTGATTCCATCCCACTGGGCTCAATGGGCATTGGACCGGAAGTACCCAAACAGGGTTTCCTAGATAGCAGCCAGGACAGCTGATGGTATCTGAATTTTGTGAGGCAGGTGGAGATGTTTTGGCACTGGAAGAGCCTGGCTGCTGCTTCGGGCAGTTGCCATTCACCACCACACTACCTTCCCTAGGTGTCATAGCCACTTTCAGACATATGTGCTGCCAGAGCACTTGGTTTCCATGGCAGCGGGAAACGGCTTGAGCTCTGAACATGTCTTTGGCTGTGGAGTTTTGAGCACCTTGAGTGAGGAGCTGCATGTTAATTTTGTCTGCGTGCTCAAGCTGCTTGATTCCATCCCACTGGGCTCAATGGGCATGGGACCGGAAGTGACCAAACAGAGTTTCCTAGATAGCAGCCAGGACAGCTGATGGCATGTGAAGTGCATGAGGCAGGTGGAGTTGTTTTGGCACTGGAAGAGCTGTGCTGCTGCTTCGGGCAGTTGCCATTCACCACGACACTACCTTCCCTAGGTGTCATAGCCACTTTCAGACATATGTGCTGCCAGATCCCTTGGTTTCCATGGCAGCGGGAAATCGCTTGGGCTTTGAACTTGTCTTTGGCTGTGGAGTTTTGAGCGACTTGAGTGAGGAGCTGCACGTTAGTTTTGTGTGGGTGCTCAAGCTGCTTGATTCCATCCCACTGGGCTCAATGGGCATGGGACCAGAAGTGAATAAACAGGGTTTCCTAGATAGCTGCCAGGACAGCTGATGGTATGTGACGTTCATGAGGCAGGTGGAGTTGTTTTGGCACTGGAAGAGCTGTGCTGCTGCTTCGGGCAGTTGCCATTCACCACCACACTACCTTCCCTAGGTGTAATAGCCACTTTCAGACATATGTGCTGCCAGAGCACTTGGTTTCCATGGCAGCGGGAAATGGCTTGAGCTCTGAACTTGTCTTTGGCTGTGGAGTTTTGAGCACCTTGAGTGAGGAGCTCCATGTTAGTTTTGTGTGGGTGCTCAAGCTGCTTGATTCCATCCCACTGGGCTCAATGGGCATGGGACTGGAAGCGAGCAAACGGGATTTCCTAGATAGCTGCCAGGACAGCTGATGGTATGTGAAGTGCATGAGGCAGGTGGAGTTGTTTTGGCACTGGAAGAGCTGTGCTGCTGCTTCGGGCAGTTGCCATTCACCACCACACTACCTTCCCTAGGTGTCATAGTCACTTTCAGACATATGTGCTGCCACAGCACTTGGTTTCCATGGCAGCGGGAAATGGCTTGGGCTCTGAACTTGTGTTTGGCTGTGGAGTTTTGAGCGCCTTGAGTGAGGAGCTCCATGTTAGTTTTGTGTGGTTGCTCAAGCTGCTTGATTCCATCCCACTGGGATCAATGGGCATGGGACCGGAAGTGAGCAAACAGGGTTTCCTAGATAGCTGCCAGGACAGCTGATGGTATCTGAATTTTGTGAGGCAGGTGGAGAAGTTTTGGCACTGGAAGAGCTGTGCTGCTGCTTCTGGCAGTTGCCATTCACCACGACACTACCTTCCCTAGGTGTCATAGCCACTTTCAGACATATGTGCTGCCAGAGCACTTGATTTCCATGGCAGCGGGAAATCGCTTGGGCTCTGAACTTGTCTTTGGCTGTGGAGTTTTGAGCACCTTGAGTGAGGAGCTGCATGTTAATTTTGTCTGCGTGCTCAAGCTGCTTGATTCCATCTCACTGGGCTCAATGGGCATGGGACCGGAAGTGACCAAACAGAGTTTCCTAGATAGCAGCCAGGACAGCTGATGGCATGTGAAGTGCATGAGGCAGGTGGAGTTGTTTTGGCACTGGAAGAGCTGTGCTGCTGCTTCGGGCAGTTGCCATTCACCACCACACTACCTTCCCTAGGTGTCATAGCCACTTTCAGACATATGTGCTGCCAGAGCACTTGGTTTCCATGGCAGCGGGAAATGGCTTGGGCGCTGAAATTGTCTTTGGCTGTCGAGTTTTGAGCGCCTTGAGTGAGGAGCTGCATGTTAGTTTTGTGTAGGTGCTGAAGCTGCTTGATTCCATCCCACTGGGCTAGCTGGGCATGGGACCGGAAGTGACCAAACAGGGTTTCCTTGATAGCTGCCAGGACAGCTGATGGTATGTGAAGTGCATGAGGCAGGTTGATATGTTTTGGCAGTGGAAGAGCTGTGCTGCTGCTTCGGGCAGTTGCCATTCACCACCACACTACCTTCCCTAGGTGTCATAGTCACTTTCAGACATATGTGCTGCCAGAGCACTTGGGTTCCATGGCAGCGGGAAATGGCTTGTTCACTGAACTTGTGTTTGGCTGTGGAGTTTTGAGCGCCTTGAGTTAGGAGCTCCATGTTAGTTTTGTGTGGGTGCTCAAGCTGCTTGATTCCATCCCATTGGGCTCAATGGGCATGGGACCGGAAGTGAGCAAACAGGGTTTCCTAGATAGCTGTCAGGACAGCTGATGGTATCTGAATCTTGTGAGGCAGGTGGAGATGTTTTGGCACTGGAAGAGCTGTGCTGCTGCTTCAAGCATTTGCCATTCACCACCACACTACCTTCCCTAGGTGTCATAGCCACTTTCAGACATATGTGCTGCCAGAGCAATTGGTTTTCATGGTAGCGGGAAATGGCTTGGGCTCTGAACTTGTCTTTGGCTGTGGAGTTATGAGCGCCTTGAATGAGAAGCAGCATGTTAGTTTTTTGTGGGTGCTCAAGCTGCTTGATTCCAACCCACTGGGCTCAATGGGCATGGGACCGGAAGTGAGCAAACAGGGTTTTCTAGATAGCAGCTAGGACAGCTGATGGTATGTGAAGTGCATGAGGCAGGTGGAGTTGTTTTGGCACTGGAAGAGCTGTGTTGCTGCTTCGGGCAGTTGCCATTCACCACCACACTACCTTCCCTAGGTGTCATAGCCACTTTCAGACATATGTGCTGCTAGAGCACTTGGTTTCCATGCAGCGGGAAATGGCTTGAGCTCTGAACTTGTCTTTGGCTGTGGAGTTTTGAGCACCTTGAGTCAGGAGCTCCATGTTAGTTTTGTGTGGGTGCTCAAGCTGCTTGATTCCATCCCACTGGGCTCAAAGGGCATGGGACCGGAAGTGAGCAAACAGGGTTTCCTAGATAGCTGCCAGGACAGCTGATGGTATGTGAAGTGCATGAGACAGGTGTAGTTGTTTTGGCACTGGGAGAGCTGTGCTGCTGCTTCGGGCAGTTGCCATTCACCACCACACTACCTTTCTTAGGTGTCATATCCACTTTCAGACATATGTGCTGCCAGAGCACTTGGTTTCCATGGTAGCGGGAAATGGCTTGAGCTCTGAACTTGTCTTTGGCTGTGGAGTTTTGAGCACCTTGAGTGAGGAGCTGCATGTTAGTTTTGTGTGGGTGCTCAAGCTGCTTGATTCCATCCCACTGGGCTCAATGTGCATGGGACCGGAAGTGAGCAAACAGGGTTTCCTAGATAGCTGTCAGGACAGCTGATGGTATCTGAATTTTGTGAGGCAGGTGGAGATGTTTTGGCACTGGAAGAGCTGTGCTGCTGCTTCGGGCAGTTGCCATTCACCACCACACTACCTTCCCTAGGTGTCATAGCCACTTTCAGACTTATGTGCTGCCAGAGCACTTGGTTTCCATGGCAGAGGGAAATGGCTTGGGCAAGGAACTTGTGTTTGGGTGTGGAGTTTTGAGTGCCTTGAGTAGGGAGCTCCATGTTAGTTTTGTGTGGGTGCTCAAGCTGCTTGATTCCATCCCACTGGGCTCAATGGGCATGGGACCGGAAGTGAGCAAACAGGGTTTCCTAGATAGCTGCCAGGACAGCTGATGGTATGTGAATTTTGTGAGGCTAGTGGAGATGTTTTGGCATTGGAAGAGCTGTGCTGCTGCTTCAGGCAGTTGCCATTCACCACCACACTACCTTCCCTAGGTGTTATAGCCACTTTTAGACATATGTGCTGCCAGAGCACTTGGTTTCCATGGCAGCGGGAAATTCCTTGGGCTCTGAACTTGTGTTTGGCTGTGGAGTTTTGAGCGCCTTGAGTAAGGAGCTGCATGTTAGTTTTGTGTGGTTGCTCAAGCTGCTTGATTCCATCCCACTGGGCTCAATGGGCATGGGACCGGAAGTGAGCAAACAGGGTTTCCTAGATAGCAGCTAGGACAGCTGATGGTATGTGAAGTGCATGAGGCAGGTGGAGTTGTTTTGGCACTGGAAGAGCTGTGTTGCTGCTTCGGGCAGTTGCCATTCACCACCACACTACCTTCCTTAAGTGTCATAGCCACTTTCAGACATATGTGCTGTCAGAGCACTTGGTTTCCATGGCAGCGGGAAATGGCTTGGGCTCTGAACTTGTGTTTGGCTGTGGAGTTTTGAGCGCCTTGAGTGAGGAGCTGCATGTTAGTTTTGTGTGGGTGCTCAAGCTGCTTGATTTAATTCCACTGGGCTCAATGGGCATGGGACCGGCAGTGACCAAACAGGGTTTCCTAGATAGCTGCCAGGACAGCTGATGGTATGTGAAGTGCATGAGGTAGGTGGATATGTTTTGGCACTGGGAGAGCTGTGCTGCTGCTTCGGGCAGTTGCCATTCACCACCACACTACCTTCCCTAGGTGTCATAGCCACTTTCAGACATATGTGCTGCCAGAGCACTTGGTTTCCATGGCAGCGGGAAATGGCTTGAGCTCTGAACTTGTCTTTGGCTGTGGAGTTTTGAGCACCTTGAGTGAGGAGCTCCATGTTAGTTTTGTGTGGGTGCTCAAGCTGCTTGATTCCATCCCACTGGGCTCAATGGGCATGGGACCGGAAGTGACCAAACAGGGTTTCCTAGATAGCTGCCAGGACAGCTGATGGTATGTGAAGTGCATGAGGCAGGTGGAGTTGTTTTGGCACTGGAAGAGCTGTGCTGCTGCTTCGGGCAGTTGCCATTCACCACCACACTACCATTCCTAGGTGTCATATCCACTTTCAGACATGTGTGCTGCCAGAGCACTTGGTTTCCATGGCAGCGGGAAATGGCTTTTGGCGCTGAACTTATCTTTGGCTGTGGAGTTTTGAGTGCCTTGAGTGAGGAGCTCCATGTTAGTTTTGTGTGGGTGCTCAAGCTGCTTGATTCCATCCCACTGGCCTCAATGGGCATGGGACCGGAAGTGAGCAAACAGGGTTTCCTAGATAGCTGCCAGGACAGCTGATGGTATGTGAAGTGCATGAGGCAGGTGGAGTTGTTATGGCACTGGAAGAGCTGTGCTGCTGCTTCGGGCAGTTGCCATTCACCACCACACTACCTTCCCTAGGTGTCATAGCCACTTTCAGACATATGTGCTGCCAGAGCACTTGGTTTCCAAGGCAGCGCGAAATGGCTTGAGCTCTGAACTTGTCTTTGGCTGTGGAGTTTTGAGCACCTTGAGTGAGATGCTCCATGTTAGTTTTGTGTGGGTGCTCAAGCTGCTTGATTCCATCCCACTGGGCTCAATGGGCATCGGACCGGAAGTGAGCAAACAGGGTTTCCTAGATAGCTGCCAGGACAGCTGATGGTATGCGAAGTGCATGAGGCAGGTGGAGTTTTTTTGGCACTGGAAGAGCTGTGCTGCTGCTTCGGGCATTTGCCATTCACCACCACACTACCTTCCCTAGGTGTCATAGCCACTTTCAGACATATGTGCTGCCAGAGCACTTGGTTTCCATGGCAGCGGGAAATGGCTTGGGCTCTGAACTTGTCTTTGGCTGTGGAGTTTTGAGCACCTTGAGTGTGGAGCTCCATGTTAGTTTTGTGTGGGTGCTCAAGCTGCTTGATTCCATCCCACTGGGCTCAATGGGCATGGGACCGGAAGTGAGCAAACTGGGTTTCCTAGACAGCTGCCAGGACAGCTGATGGTATGTGAAGTACATTAGGCAGGTGGAGTTGTTTCGGCAGTGGAAGAGCTGTGCTGCTGCTTCGGGCAGTTGCCATTCACCACCACGCTACCTTCCCTAGGTGTCATAGCCACTTTCAGACATATGTGCTGCCAGAGCACTTGGTTTCCATGGCAGCGGGAAATGGCTTTAATCGCTCTGAACTTGTGTTTGGCTGTGGAGTTTTGAGCGCCTTGAGTAAGGAGCTGCATGCAAGTTTTGTGTGGGTGCTCAAGCTGCTTGATTCCATCCCACTGGGCTCAATGGGCATGGGACCGGAAGTGAGCAAACAGGGTTTCCTAGATAGCTGCTAGATAGCTGATGGTATGTGAAGTGCATGCGGCAGGTGGAGTTGTTTTGGCAGTGGAAGAGCTGTGCCGCCGCTTCGGGCAGTTGCCATTCACCACCACACTACCTTCCCTAGGTGTCATAGCCACTTTCAGACTTATGTGCTGCCAGAGCACTTGGTTTCCATGGCAGAGGGAAATGGCTTGGGGAAGAAACTTGTGTTTGGGTGTGGAGTTTTGAGCACCTTGAGTAGGGAGCTCCATGTTAGTTTTGTGTGGGTGCTCAAGCTGCTTGATTCCATCCCACTGGGCTCAATGGGCATGGGACCGGAAGTGAGCAAACAGGGTTTCCTAGATAGCTGCCAGGACAGCTGATGGTATGTGAATTTTGTGAGGCTAGTGCAGATGTTTTGGCACTGGAAGAGCTGTGCTGCTGCTTCGGGCAGTTGCCATTCACCACCATACACCTTTGCTTAAGTGTCATACCCACATTTGGATATATTTGCTGCCAGAACACTTGGTTTCCATGGCAGCGGGAAATGGCTTGGGCTCTGAACTTGTCTTTGGCTGTGGAGTTTTGAGCGCCTTGAGTGAGGAGCTCCATGTTAGTTTTGTGTGGGTGCTCAAGCTGCTTGATTCCATCCCACTGGGCTCAATGGGCATGGGACCGGAAGTGAGCAAACAGGGTTTCCTAGATAGCTGCCAGGACAGCTGATGGTATGTGAAGTGCATGAGGCAGGTGGAGTTGTTTTGGCAGTGGAAGAGCTGTGCTGCTGCTTCGGGCAGTTGCCATTCACCACCACACTACCTTCCCTAGGTGTCATAGTCACTTTCAGACATATGTGCTGCCAGAGCACTTGGTTTCCATGGCAGCGGGAAATGGCGTGAGCTCTGAACTTGTCTTTGGCTGTGGAGTTTTGAGCACCTTGAGTGAGGAGCTGCATGTTAGTTTTGTGTGGATGCTCAAGCTGCTTGATTCCATCACACTGGGCTCAATGGGCATTGGACCGGAAGTGAGCAAACAGGGTTTCCTAGATAGCTGCCAGGACAGCTGATGGTATGTGAAGTGCATGAGGCAGGTGGATATGTTTTGGCACTGGAAGAGCTGTGCTGCTGCTTCGGGCAGTTGCCATTCACCATCACACTACCTTCCTTAAGTGTCATAGCCACTTTCAGACATATGTGCTGCCAGAGCACTTGGTTTCCATGGCAGCGGGAAATGGCTTAGGCTCTGAACTTGTCTTTGGCTGTGGAGTTTTGAGTGCCTTGAGTGAGGAGCTCCATGTTAGTTTTGTGTGGGTGCTCAAGCTGCTTGATTCCATCCCACTGGGATCAGTGGGCATTGGACCGGAAGTGAGCAAACAGGGTTTCCTAGATATCTGCCAGGACAGCTGATGGTATCTGAATTTTGTGAGGCAGGTGGAGTTGTTTTGGCAGTGGAAGAGCTGTGCTGCTGCTTCGGGCAGTTGCCATTCACCACCACACTACCTTCCCTAGGTGTCATAGCCACTTTCAGATATATGTGCTGCCAGAGCACTTGGTTTCCATGGCAGCGGGAAATGGCTTGGGCACTGAACTTGTCTTTGGCTGTGGAGTTTTGAGTGCCTTGAATGAGGAGCTCCATGTTAGTTTTGTGTGGGTGCTCAAGCTGCTTGATTCCATCCCACTGGGATCAGTGGGCATTGTACCGGAAGTGACCAAACAGGGTTTCCTAGATAGTTGCCAGGACAGCTGATGGTATGTAACGTTCATGAGGCAGGTGGAGTTGTTTTGGCACTGGAAGAGCTGTGCTGCTGCTTCGGGCAGTTGCCATTCACCACCACACTACCTTCCCTAGGTGTCATAGCCACTTTCAGACATATGTGCTGCCAGAGCACTTGGTTTCCATGGCAGCGGGAAATGGCTTGGGCGCTGAAATTGTCTTTGGCGGTGGAGTTTTGAGCGCCTTGAGTGAGGAGCTCCATGTTAGTTTTGTGTGGGTGCCCAAGCTGCTTGATTCCATCCCACTGGGCTCAATGGGCATGGGACCAGAAGTGAACAAACAGGGTTTCCTGGATAGCTGTTAGGACAGCTGATGGTATCTGAATTTTGTGAGGCAGGTGGAGATGTTTTGGCACTGGAAGAGCTGTGCTGCTGCTTCGGGCAGTTGCCATTCACCACCACACTACCTTCCCTAGGTGTCATAGCCACTTTCAGACACATGTGCTGCCAGAGCACTTGGTTTCCATGGCAGCGGGAAATGACTTGGGCACTGAACTTGTGTTTGGCTGTGGAGTTTTGAGTGCCTTGAATGAAGAGCTGCATGTTAGTTTTGTGTGGGTGCTCAAGCTGCTTGATTCCATCCCACTGGGCTCAATGGGCATTGGACCGGAAGTGAGCAAACAGGGTTTCCTAGATAGCTGCCAGGACAGCTGATGGTATGTGAAGTGCATGAGGCAGGTGGAGTTGTTTTGGCACTGGAAGAGCTGTGCTGCTGCTTCGGGCAGTTGCCATTCACCACCACACTACCTTCCCTAGGGGTCATAGCCACTTTCAGACACATGTGCTGCCAGAGCACTTGGTTTCCATGGCAGCGGGAAATGGCTTGGGCGCTGAACTTGTCTTTGCCTGTGGAGTTTTAACCGTCTTCAGTTAGGAGCTGCATGTTAGTTTTGTGTGGGTGCTCAAGCTGCTTGATTCCATCCCACTGGGCTCAATGGGCATGGGACCGGAAGTAACCAAAGAGGGTTTCCTAGATAGCTGCCAGGACAGCTGATGGTATGTGAAGTGCATGAGGCAGGTGGAGTTGTTTTGGCACTGGAAGAGCTGTGCTGCTGCTTCGGGCAGTTGCCATTCACGACCACACTACCTTCGCTAGGGGTCATAGCCACTTTCAGACATATGTGCTGCCAGGGCACTTGGTTTCCATGGCAGCGGGAAATGGCATTGGCCCTGAACTTGTCTTTGGCTGTGGAGTTTTGAGCGCCTTGAGTGAGGAGCTCCATGTTAGTTTTGTGTGGGTGCTCAAGCTGCTTGATTCCATCCCACTGGGCTCAATGGGCATGGGACCGGAAGTGAGCAAACAGGGTTTCCTAGATAGCTGCCAGGACAGCTGATGGTATGTGAAGTGCATGAGGCAGGTGGAGTTGTTTTGTCACTGGAAGAGCTGTGCTGCTGCTTCGGGCAGTTGCCATTCACCACCACACTACCTTCCCTAGGTGTCATTGCCACTTTCAGACATATGTGCTGCCAGAGCACTTGGTTTCCATGGCAGCGAGAAATGGCTTTGGCCCTAAACTTGTCTTTGGTTGTGGAGTTTTGAGTGCCTTGAGTGAGGAGCTCCATGCTAGTTTTGTGTGGGTGCTCAAGCTGCTTGATTCCATCCCACTGGGCTTAATGGGCATTGGATTGGAAGTGAGCAAACAGGGTTTCCTAGATAGCTGCCAGGACAGCTGATGGTATGTGAAGTGCATGAGGCAGGTGGAGTTGTTTTGGCACTGGAAGAGCTGTGCTGCTGCTTCGGGCAGTTGCCATTCACCACCACACTACCTTCCCTAGGTGTCATAGCCAGTTGCAGACATATGTGCTGCCAGAGCACTTGGTTTCCATGGCAGCGGGAAATGGCATTGGCCCTGAACTTGTCTTTGGCTGTGGAGCTTTGAGTGCCTTGAGTGAGGAGCTCCATGTTAGTTTTGTGTGGGTGCTCAAGCTGCTTGATTCCATCCCACTGGGCTCAATGGGCATTTGACCGGAAGTGAGCAAACAGGGTTTCCTAGATAGCTGCCAGGACAGCTGATGGTATGTGAAGTGCATGAGGCAGGTGGAGTTGTTTTGGCACTGGAAGAGCTGTGCTGCTGCTTCGGGCAGTTGCCATTCACCACCACACTACCTTCCCTAGGTGTCATAGCCACGTTCAGACATATGTGCTGCCAGAGCCCTTGGTTTCCATGGCAGCGGGAAATGGCATTGGCCCTGAACTTGTCTTTGCCTGTGGAGTTTTGAGCGCCTTCAGTGAGGAGCTGCATGTTAGTTTTGTGTGGGTGCTCAAGCTGCTTGATTCCATCCCACTGGGCTTAATGGACATTGGACCGGAAGTGAGCAAACAGAGTTTCCTAGATAGCTGCCAGGACAGCTGATGGTATGTGAAGTGCATGAGGCAGGTGGAGTTGTTTTGGCACTGGAAGAGCTGTGCTGCTGCTTCGGGCAGTTGCCATTCACCACCACACTACCTTCCCTAGGTGTCATAGCCACTTTCAGACATATGTGCTGCCAGAGCACTTGGTTTCCATGGCAACGGGAAATGGCTTGGGCTCTGAACTTGTCTTTGGCTGTGGAGCTTTGAGCACATTGAGTGAGGAGGTGCATGTTAGTTTTGTGTGGGTGCTCAAGCTGCTTGTTTCTGTCCCACTGGGCTCAATGGGTATTGGATTGGAAGTGAGCAAACAGGGTTTCCTAGACAGCTGCCAGGACAGCTGATGGTATGTGAAGTGCATGAGGCAGGTGGAGTTGTTTTGGCACTGGAAGAGCTGTGCTGCTGCTTCGGGCAGTTGCCATTCACCACCACACTACCTTCCCTAGGGGTCATAGCCACTTTCAGACACATGTGCTGCCAGAGCACTTGGTTTCCATGGCAGCGGGAAATGGCTTGGGCCCTGAACTTGTCTTTGGCTGTGGAGTTTTAACCATCTTGAGTGAGGAGCTCCATGTTAGTTTTGTGTGGGTGCTCAAGCTGCTTGATTCCATCCCACTGGGCTCAATGGGCATGGGACCGGAAGTGACCAAACAGGGTTTCCTAGATAGCGGCCAGGACAGCTGATGGTATGTTAAGTGCATGAGGCAGGTGGAGTTATTTTGGCACTGGAAGAGCTGTGCTGCTGCTTCGGGCAGTTGCCATTCACCACCACACTACCTTCCCTAGGTGTCATAGCCACTTTCAGACATATGTGCTGCCAGGGCACTTGGTTTCCATGGCAGCGGGAAATGGCATTGGCCCTGAACTTGTGTTTGGCTGTGGAGCTTTGAGTGCCTTGAGTGAGGAGCTCCATGTTAGTTTTGTGTGGGTGCTCAAGCTGCTTGATTCCATCCCACTGGGCTCAATGGGCATTTGACCGGAAGTGAGCAAACAGGGTTTCCTAGATAGTTGCCAGGACAGCTGATGGTATGTGAAGTGCATGAGGCAGGTGGAGTTGTTTTGGCACTGGAAGAGCTGTGCTGCTGCTTCGGGCAGTTGCCATTCACCACCACACTACCTTCCCTAGGTGTCATAGCCACGTTCAGACATATGTGCTGCCAGAGCCCTTGGTTTCCATGGCAGCGGGAAATGGCATTGGCCCTGAACTTGTCTTTGCCTGTGGAGTTTTGAGCGCCTTCAGTGAGGAGCTGCATGTTAGTTTTGTGTGGGTGCTCAAGCTGCTTGATTCCATCCCACTGGGCTTAATGGACATTGGACCGGAAGTGAGCAAACAGAGTTTCCTAGATAGCTGCCAGGACAGCTGATGGTATGTGAAGTGCATGAGGCAGGTGGAGTTGTTTTGGCACTGGAAGAGCTGTGCTGCTGCTTCGGGCAGTTGCCATTCACCACCACACTACCTTCCCTAGGTGTCATAGCCACTTTCAGACATATGTGCTGCCAGGGCACTTGGTTTCCATGGCAGCGGGAAATTGCATTGGCCCTGAACTTGTCTTTGCCTGTGGAGTTTTGAGCGCCTTCAGTGAAGAGCTGCATGTTAGTTTTGTGTGGGTGCTCAAGCTGCTTGATTCCATCCCACTGGGCTCAATGGGCATGGGACCGGAAGTGAGCAAACAGGGTTTCCTAGATAGCTGCCAGGACAGCTTATGGTATGTGAAGTTCATGAGGCAGGTGGAGTTGTTTTGTCACTGGAAGAGCTGTGCTGCTGCTTCGGGCAGTTGCCATTCACCACCACACTACCTTCCCTAGGTGTCATAGCCACTTTCAGACATATGTGCTGCCAGAGCCCTTGGTTTCCATGGCAGCGAGACATGGCTTTGGCCCTAAACTTGTCTTTGGCTGTGGAGTTTTGAGTGCCTTGAGTGAGGAGCTCCATGCTAGTTTTGTGTGGGTGCTCAAGCTGCTTGATTCCATCCCACTGGGCTCAATGGGCATGGGACCGGAATTGAGCAAACGGTTTCCTAGAGAGCGGCCAGGACAGCTGGTGTTATGTGAAGTGCATCAGGCAGGTGGAGTTGTTTTGGTACTGGAAGAGCTGTGCTGCTGCTTCGGGCAGTTGCCATTCACCACCACCCTACCTTCCCTAGGTGTCATAACCACTTTCAGACATATGTGCTGCCAGAGCACTTGGTTTCCATGGCAACGGGAAATGGCTTGGGCTCTGAACTTGTCTTTGGCTGTGGAGCTTTGAGCACATTGAGTGAGGAGGTGCATGTTAGTTTTGTGTGGGTGCTCAAGCTGCTTGTTTCTGTCCCACTGGGCTCAATGGGCATTGGATTGGAAGTGAGCAAACAGGGTTTCCTAGACAGCTGCCAGGACAGCTGATGGTATGTGAAGTGCATGAGGCAGGTGGAGTTGTTTTGGCACTGGAAGAGCTGTGCTGCTGCTTCGGGCAGTTGCCATTCACCACCACACTACCTTCCCTAGGGGTCATAGCCACTTTCAGACACATGTGCTGCCAGAGTACTTGGTTTCCATGGCAGCGGGAAATGGCTTGGGCGGTGAACTTGTCTTTGCCTGTGGAGTTTTGAGCGCCTTCAGTGAGGAGCTCCATGCTAGTTTTGTGTGGGTGCTCAAGCTGCTTGATTCCATCCCACTGGGCTCAATGGGCATGGGACCGGAAGTGAGCAAACAGGGTTTCCTAGATAGCTGCCAGGACAGCTGATGGTATGTGAAGTGCATGAGGCAGGTGGAGTTGTTTTGTCACTGGAAGAGCTGTGCTGCTGCTTCGGGCAGTTGCCATTCACCACCACACTACCTTCCCTAGGTGTCATTGCCACTTTCAGACATATGTGCTGCCAGAGCCCTTGGTTTCCATGGCAGCGAGAAATGACTTTGGCCCTAAACTTGTCTTTGGCTGTGGAGCTTTGAGTGCCTTGAGTGAGGAGCTCCATGCTAGTTTTGTGTGGGTGCTCAAGCTGCTTGATTCCATCCCACTGGGCTCAATGGGCATGGGACCGGAAGTGACCCAACACGGTTTCCTAGAGAGCGGCCAGGACAGCTGGTGGTGTGTGAAGTGCATGAGGCTGGTGGAGTTGTTTTGGCACTGGAAGAGCTGTGCTGCTGCTTCGGGCAGTTGCCATTCACCACCACACTACCTTCCCTAGCTGTCATAGCCACTTGCAGACATATGTGCTGCCAGAGCACTTGGTTTCCATGGCAGTGGGAAATGGCTTGGGCATTGAACTTGTCTTTGGCTGTGGAGCTTTGAGCGCATTGAGTGAGGATGTGCATGTTAGTTTTGTGTGGGTGCTCAAGCTGCTTGTTTCCATCCCACTGGGCTCAATGGGCATTGGATTGGAAGTGAGCAAACAGGGTTTCCTAGACAGCTGCCAGGACAGCTGATGGTATGTGAAGTGCATGAGGCAGGTGGAGTTGTTTTGGCACTGGAAGAGCTGTGCTGCTGCTTCGGGCAGTTGCCATTCACCACCACACTACCTTCCCTAGGTGTCATAGCCACTTTCAGACATATGTGCTGCCAGGGCACTTGGTTTCCATGGCAGCGGGAAATGGCATTGGCCCTGAACTTGTCTTTGGCTGTGGAGCTTTGAGCGCCTTGAGTGAGGAGCTCCATGTTAGTTTTGTGTGGGTGCTCAAGCTGCTTGATTCCATCTCACTGGGCTTAATGGGCATTTGACCGGAAGTGAGTAAACAGGGTTTCCTAGATAGTTGCCAGGACAGCTGATGGTATGTGAAGTGCATGAGGCAGGTGGAGTTGTTTTGGCACTGGAAGAGCTGTGCTGCTGCTTCGGGCAGTTGCCATTCACCACCACACTACCTTCCCTAGGTGTCATTGCCACTTTCAGACATATGTGCTGCCAGAGCCCTTGGTTTCCATGGCAGCGTGAAATGGCTTTGGCCCTAAACTTGTCTTTGCCTGTGGAGTTTTGAGTGCCTTGAGTGAGGAGCTCCATGTTGCTTTTGTGTGGGTGCTCAAGCTGCTTGATTCCATCCCACTGGGCTCAATGGGCATGGGACCAGAAGTGAGCAAACAGGGTTTCCTAGAGAGCGGCCAGGACAGCTGGTGTTATGTGAAGTGCATCAGGCAGGTGGAGTTGTTTTGGTACTGGAAGAGCTGTGCTGCTGCTTCGGGCAGTTGCCATTCACCACCACACTACCTTCCCTAGCTGTCATAGCCACGTTCAGACATATGTGCTGCCAGAGCCCTTGGTTTCCATGGCAGCGGGAAATGGCTTGGGCCCTGAACTTGTCTTTGGCTGTGGAGTTTTGAGCGCCTTCAGTGAGGAGGTGCATGTTAGTTTTGTGTGGGTGCTCAAGCTGCTTGATTCCATCCCACTGGGCTCAATGGGCATGGGACCGGAAGTGACCAAACAGGGTTTCCTAGAAATCTGCCAGGACAGCTGATGGTATGTGAAGTGCATGAGGCAGGTGGAGTTGTTTTGGTACTGGAAGAGCTGTGCTGCTGCTTCGGGCAGTTGCCATTCACCACCACACTACCTTCCCTAGCTGTCATAGCCACTTTCAGACATATGTGCTGCCAGAGCACTTGGTTTCCATGGCAGCGGGAAATGGCTTGGGCGCAGAACTTGTCTTTGGCTGTGGAGCTTTGTGTGCCTTCAGTGAGGAGCTCCATGTTAGTTTTGTATGAGTGCTCAAGCTGCTTGTTTCCATCCCACTGGGCTCAATGGGCATGGGACCGGAAGTGACCCAACAGGGTTTCATAGATAGCTGCCAGGACAGCTGATGGTATGTGAAGTTCATGAGGCAGGTGGAGTTGTTTTGGCACTGGAAGAGCTGTGCTGCTGCTTCGGGCAGTTGCCATTCACCACCACACTACCTTCCCTAGGTGTCATAGCCACTTTCAGACATATGTGCTGCCAGAGCACTTGGTTTCCATGGCAGCGGGAAATGGCTTTGGGCCTTGAACTTGTCTTTGGCTGTGGAGTTTTGAGCGCCTTGAGTGAGGATGTGCATGTTAGTTTTGTGTGGGTGCTCAAGCTGCATGATTCTATCCCTCTGGGCTCAATGGGCATGGGACCGGAAGTGAGCAAACAGGGTTTCCTAGATAGCTGCTAGGACAGCTGATGGTATGTGAAGTGCATGAGGCAGGTGGAGTTGTTTTGGCACTGGAAGAGCTGTGCTGCTGCTTCGGGCAGTTGCCATTCACCACCACACTACCTTCCCTTGGTGTCATAGCCACTTTCAGACATATGTGCTGCCAATGCACTTGGTTTCCATGGCAGCGGGAAATGGCATTGGCCCTGAACTTGTCTTTGCCTGTTGAGTTTTGAGCGCCTTGAGTGAGGAGCTCCATGTTAGTTTTGTGTGGGTGCTCAAGCTGCTTGATTCCATCCCACTGGGCTCAATGTGCATTGGACCGGAAGTGACCAAACTGGGTTAACTAGAGAGCTGCCAGGACAGCTGATGGTATGTGAAGTGCATGAGGCAGGTGGAGTTGTTTTGGCAGTGGAAGAGCTGTGCTGCTGCTTCGGGCAGTTGCCATTCACCACCACACTACCTTCCCTAGGTGTCATAGCCACTTTCAGACATATTTGCTGCCAGAGCACTTGGTTTCCATGGCAGCGGGAAATCGCTTGGGCGCTGAACTTGTCTTTGGCTGTGGAGTTTTGAGTGCCTTGAGTGAGGAGCTCCATGTTAGTTTTGTGTGGGTGCTCAAGCTGCTTGATTCCATCCCACTGGGCTCAATGGGCATGGGACCGGAATTGCGCAAACAGGGTTTCCTAGATAGCTGCCAGGACAGCTGATGGTATGTGAAGTGCATGAGGTAGGTGGAGTTGTTTTGGCACTGGAAGAGCTGTGCTGCTGCTTCGGGCAGTTGCCATTGACCACCACACTACCTTCCCTAGGTGTCATAGCCACTTTCAGACATATGTGCTGCCAGAGCACTTGGTTTCCATGGCAGTGGGAAATGGCTTGGGCCCTGAACTTGTCTTTGGCTGTGGAGTTTTGAGCGCCTTGAGTGAGAAGCTGCATGTTAGTTTTGTGTGGGTGCTCAAGCTGCTTGATTCCATCCCACTGGGCTCAATGGGCATGGGACCGGAAGTGACCAAACAGGGTTTCCTAGATAGCTGCCAGGACAGCTGATGGTATGTGAAGTTCATGAGGCAGGTGGAGTTGTTTTGGCACTGGAAGAGCTGTGCTGCTGCTTCGGGCAGTTGCCATTCACCACCACACTACCTTCCCTAGGGGTCATAGCCACTTTCACACATATGTGCTGCCAGAGCCCTTGCTTTCCATGGCAGCAGGAAATGGCTTGGGCGCTGAACTTGTCTTGGCTGTGGAGCGTTGAGTGCCTTGAGTGAGGAGCTCCATGTTAATTTTGTGTGGGTGCTCAAGCTGCTTGATTCTATCCCACTGGGCTCAATGGGCATGGGACCAGAAGTGAGCAAACAGGGTTTCCTAGATAGCTGCCAGGACAGCTGATGGTATATGAAGTGCTTGAGGCAGGTGGAGTTATTTTGGCACTGGGAGAGCTGTGCTGCTGCTTCGGGCTGTTGCCATTCACCACCACACTACCTTCCCTAGGTGTCATAGCCACTTTCAGACATATGTGCTGCCAGAGCACTTGGTTTCCATGGCAGCGGGAAATGGCTTTGGGCCTTGAACTTGTCTTTGGCTGTGGAGTTTTGAGCGCCTTGAGTGAGGATGTGCATGTTAGTTTTGTGTGGGTGCTCAAGCTGCATGATTCTATCCCTCTGGGCTCAATGGGCATGGGACCGGAAGTGAGCAAACAGGGTTTCCTAGATAGCTGCTAGGACAGCTGATGGTATGTGAAGTGCATGAGGCAGGTGGAGTTGTTTTGGCACTGGAAGAGCTGTGCTGCTGCTTCGGGCAGTTGCCATTCACCACCACACTACCTTCCCTAGCTGTCATAGCCACTTTCAGACATATGTGCTGCCAGAGCACTTGGTTTCCATGGCAGCGGGAAATGGCTTGTGCCCTGAACTTGTCTTTGGCTGTGGAGTTTTGAGCGCATTGAGTGAGGAGCTCCATGTTAGTTTTGTGTGGGTGCTCAAGCTGCTTGATTCCATCCCACTGGGCTCAATGGGCATGGGACCGGAATTGAGCAAATAGGGTTTCCTAGATAGCTGCCAGGACAGCTGATGGTATGTGAAGTGCATGAGGCAGGTGGAGTTGTTTTGCCACTGGAAGAGCTGTGCTGCTGCTTCGGGCAGTTGCCATTCACCACCACACTACCTTCCCTAGGTGTCATAGCCACTTTCAGACATATGTGCTGCCAGAGCACTTGGTTTCCACTACACCGGGAAATGGCTTTGGCCCTGAACTTGTCTTTGGCTGTGGAGTTTTGAGTGCCTTGAGTGAGGAGCTTCATGTTAGTTTTGTGTGGGTGCTCAAGCTGCTTGTGTCTGTCCAACTGGGCTCAATGGGCATGGACCGGAAGTGACCCAACAGGGTTTCCTAGATACCTGCCAGGACAGCTGATGGTATGTGAAGTGCATGAGGCAGGTGGAGTTGTTTTGGCACTGGAAGAGCTGTGCTGCTGCTTCGGGCAGTTGCCATTCACCACCACACTACCTTCCCTAGGTGTCATAGCCACTTTCAGACATATGTGCTGCCAGAGCCCTTGGTTTCCATGGCAGCAGGAAATGGCTTGGGCCCTGAACTTGTCTTTGACTGTGGAGATTTGAGCGCCTTGAGTGAGGAGCTCCATGTTAGTTTTGTGTGGGTGCTCAAGCTGCTTGATTCCATCCCACTGGGCTCAATGGGCATGGGACCGGAAGTGACCAAACAGGGTTTCCTAGATAGCGGCCAGGACAGCTGATGGTATGTGAAGTGCATGAGGCAGGTGGAGTTGTTTTGGCACTGGAAGAGCTGTGCTGCTGCTTCGGGCAGTTGCCATTCACCACCACACTACCTTCCCTAGGTGTCATAGCCACATTCAGACATATGTGCTGCCAGAGCACTTGGTTTCCATGGCAGCAGGAAATGGCTTGGGCGCTGAACTTGTCTTGGCTGTGGAGCGTTGAGTGCATTCAGTGAGGAGCTCCATGTTAGTTTTTTGTGGGTGCTCAAGCTGCTTGATTCCATCCCACTGGGCTCAATGGGCATTGGACCGGAAGTGAGCAAAAAGGGTTACCTAGAGAGCTGCCAGGACAGCTGATGGTATGTGAAGTGCATAAGGCAGGTGGAGTTGTTTTGGCACTGGAAGAGCTGTGCTGCTGCTTCGGGCAGTTGCCATTCACCACCACACTACCTTCCCTAGGTGTCATAGCCACTTTCAGACATATGTGCTGCCAGAGCACTTGCTTTCCATGGCAGCGGGAAATGGCTTTGGCTCCGAACTTGTCTTTGGCTGTGGAGTTTTGAGCACCTTGAGTGGGGAGCTCCATGTTAGCTTTGTGTGGGTGCTCAAGCTGCTTGATTCTATCCCACTGGGCTCAATGGGCATGGGACCGGAAGTGAGCAAACAGGGTTTCCTAGATAGCTGCTAGGACAGCTGATGGTATGTGAAGTGCATGAGGCAGGTGGAGTTGATTTGGCACTGGAAGAGCTGTGCTGCTGCTTCGGGCAGTAGCCATTCACCACCACACTACCTTCCCCAGGTGTCATACCACTTTCAGGCATATGTTCTGCCAGAGCCCTTGGTTTCCATGGCAGCGGGAAATGGCTTGGGCTCTGAACTTGTCTTTGGCTGTGGAGATTTGAGCGCCTTGAGTGAGGAGGTGCATGTTAGTTTTGTGTGGGTGCTCAAGCTGCTTGATTCCATCCCACTGGGCTCAATGGGCATTGGACCGGAAGTGACCAAACAGGGTTTCCTAGATATCTGCTAGGACAGCTGATGGTATGTGAAGTTCATGAGGCAGGTGGAGTTGTTTTGGCACTGGGTGAGCTGTGCTGCTGCTTCGGGCAGCTGCCATTCACCACCACACTACCTTCCCTAGGGGTCATAGCCACTTTCAGACATATGTGCTGCCAGAGCACTTGGTTTCCATGGCAGCAGGAAATGGCTTGGGCGCTGAACTGGTCTTTGGCTGTGGAGTTTTGAGTGCCTTCAGTGAGGAGCTCCATGTTAGTTTTGTGTGGGTGCTCAAGCTGCTTGATTCCATCCCACTGGGCTCAATGGGCATGGGACCGGAAGTGAGCAAACAGCGTTTCCTAGATAGCTGCCAGGACAGCTGATGGTATGTGAAGTTCATGAGGCAGGTGGAGTTGTTTTGGCACTGGAAGAGCTGTGCTGCTGCTTCGGGCAGTTGCCATTCACCACCACACTACCTTCCCTAGGTGTCATAGCCACTTTCAGACATATGTGCTGCCAGAGCACTTGGTTTCCATGGCAGCAGGAAATGGCTTGGGCCCTGAACTTGTCTTTGGCTGTGGAGTTTTGAGCGCCTTGAGTGAGGAGCTGCATGTTAGTTTTGTGTGGGTGCTCAAGCTGCTTGATTCCATCCCACTGGGCTCAATGGGCATGGGACCGGAAGTGACCAAACAGGGTTTCCTAGATAGCGGCCAGGACAGCTGATGGTATGTGAAGTGCATGAGGCAGGTGGAGTTGTTTTGGCACTGGAAGAGCTGTGCTGCTGCTTCGGGCAGTTGCCATTCACCACCACACTACCTTCCCTAGGTGTCATAGCCACTTTCAGACATATGTGCTGCCAGAGCACTAGGTTTCCATGGCAGCAGGAAATGGCTTGGGCGCTGAACTTGTCTTGGCTGTGGAGCGTTGAGTACTTTCAGTGAGGAGCTCCATGTTAGTTTTTTGTGGGTGCTCAAGCTGCTTGATTCCATCCCACTGGGCTCAATGGGCATTGGACCGGAATTGAGCAAAAAGGGTTACCTAGAGAGCTGCCAGGACAGCTGATGGTATGTGAAGTGCATAAGGCAGGTGGAGTTGTTTTGGCACTGGAAGAGCTGTGCTGCTGCTTCGGGCAGTTGCCATTCACCACCACACTACCTTCCCTAGGTATCATAGCCACTTTCAGACATATGTGCTGCCAGAGCACTTGGTTTCCATGGCAGCGGAAAATGGCTTGGGCTCTGAACTTGTGTTTGGCTGTGGAGTTTTGAGCAGCTTGAGTGAGGAGCTCCATGTTAGTTTTGTGTGGGTGCTCAAGCTGCTTGATTCCATCCCACTGGGCTCAATGGCATGGGACCGGAAGTGAGCAAACAGGGTTTCCAAGATTGCTGACACGACAGCTGATGGTATGTGAAGTGCATGAGGCAGGTGGAGTTGTTTTGTCACTGGAAGAGCTGTGCTGCTGCTTCGGGCAGTTGCCATTCACCACCACACTACCTTCCCTAGGTGGCATAGCCACTTTCAGACATATGTGCTGCCAGAGCACTTGGTTTCCATGGCAGCGGGAAATGGCATTGGCCCTGAACTTGTCTTTGGCTGTGGAGTTTTGAGCGCCTTGAGTGAGGAGCTCCATGTTAGTTTTGTGTGGGTGCTCAAGCTGCTTGATTCTATCCCCCTGGGCTCAATGGGCATGGGACCGGAAGTGAGCCAACAGGGTTTCCTAGATAGCTGCCAGGACAGCTGATGGTATGTGAAGTGCATGAGGCAGGTGGAGTTTTTTTGGCACTGGAAGAGCTGTGCTGCTGCTTCGGGCAGTTGCCATTCACCACCACACTACCTTAACTAGGTGTCATAGCCACTTTCAGACATATGTGCTGCCAGAGCACTTCGTTTCAATGGCAGCGGGAAATGGCTTCGGCTCTGAACTTGTCTTTGGCTGTGGAGTTTTGAGCGCCTTGAGTAAGGAGCTCCATGTTAGTTTTGTGTGGGTGCTCAAGCTGCTTGATTCCATCCCACTGGGCTCAATGGGCATGGGACCGGAAGTGACCAAACAGGGTTTCCTAGATATCTGCTAGGACAGCTGATGGTATGTGAAGTTCATGAGGCAGGTGGAGTTGTTTTGGCACTGGGTGAGCTGTGCTGCTGCTTCGGGCAGCTGCCATTAACCACCACATTACTTTCCCTAGGTGTCATAGCCACTTTCAGACATATGTGCTGCCAGAGCACTTGGTTTCCATGGCAGCAGGAAATGGCTTGGTCGCTGAACTTGTCTTTGGCTGTGGAGTTTTGAGTGCCTTCAGTGAGGAGCTCCATGTTAGTTTTGTGTGGGTGCTCAAGCTGCTTGATTCCATCCCACTGGGCTCAATGGGCATGGGACCGGAAGTGAGCAAACAGGGTTTCCTAGATAGCTGTCAGGACAGCTGATGGTATGTGAAGTGCATGAGGCAGGTGGAGTTGTTTTGGCACTGGAAGAGCTGTGCTGCTGCTTCGGGCAGTTGCCATTCACCACCACACTACCTTCCCTAGGTGTCATAGCCACTTTCAGACATATGTGCTGCCAGAGCCCTTGGTTTCCATGGCAGCGGGAAATGGCTTGGGCTCTGAACTTGCCTTTGGCTGTGGAGTTTTGATCGCCTTGAGTGAGGAGGTGCATGTTAGTTTTGTGTGGGTGCTCAAGCTGCTTGATTCCATCCCACTGGGCTCAATGGGCATGGGACCGGAAGTGAGCAAACAGGGTTTCCTAGATAGCTGCCAGGACAGCTGATGGTATGTGAAGTGTATGAGGCAGGTGGAGTTGTTTTGGCACTGGAAGAGCTGTGCTGCTGCTTCGGGCAGTTGCCATTCCCACCACACTACCTTCCCCAGGTGTCATAGCCACTTTCAGACATATGTGCTGCCAGAGCACTTGGTTTCCATGGCAGCGGGAAATGGCTTGGGCCCTGAACTTGTCTTTGTCTGTGGAGTTTTGAGTGCCTTGAGTGAGGAGCTGCATGTTAGTTTTGTGTGGGTGCTCAAGCTGCTTGATTCTATCCCACTGGGCTCAATGGGCATGGGACCGGAAGTGACCAAACAGGGTTTCCTAGATATCTGCCAGGACAGCTGATGGTATGTGAAGTGCATGAGGCAGGTGGAGTTGTTTTGGCACTGGAAGAGCTGTGCTGCTGCTTCGGGCAGTTGCCATTCACCACCACACTACCTTCCCTAGGTGTCATAGCCACTTTCAGACATATGTGCTGCCAGAGCCCTTGGTTTCCATGGCAGCGGGAAATGGCTTGGGCGCTGAACTTGTCTTTGGCTGTGGAGATTTGAGCGCCTTGAGTGAGGAGCTCCATGTTAGTTTTGTGTGGGTGCTCAAGCTGCTTGATTCCATCCCACTGGGCTCAATGGGCATTTGACCGGAAATGAGCAAACAGGTTTTCCTAGATAGCTGCCAGGACAGCTGATGGTATGTGAAGTGCATGAGGCAGGTGGAGTTGTTTTGGCACTGGAAGAGCTGTGCTGCTGCTTCGGGCAGTTGCCATTCACCACCACACTACCTTCCCTAGGTGTCATAGCCACTTTCAGACATATGTGCTGCCAGAGCCCTTGGTTTCCATGGCAGTGGGAAATGGCTTTGGCCCTGAACTTGTCTTTGGCTGTGGAGATTTGAGCACCTTGAGTGAGGAGGTGCATGTTAGTTTTGTGTGGGTGCTCAAGCTGCTTGATTCCATCCCACTGGGCTCAATGGGCATGGGACCGGAAGTGAGCAAACAGGGTTTCCTAAATAGCTGCCACAACAGCTGATGGTATGTGAAGTGCATGAGGCAGGTGGAGTTGTTTTGGCACTGGAAGAGCTGTGCTGCTGCTTCGGGCAGTTGCCATTAACCACCACACTACCTTCCCTAGGTGTCATAGCCACTTTCAGACATATGTGCTGCCAGAGCACTTGGTTTCCATGGCAGCGGGAAATGGCTTTGGCCCTGAACTTGTCTTTGTCTGTGGAGTTTTGAGCGCCTTGAGTGAGGAGCTCCATGTTAGTTTTGTGTGGGTGCTCAAGCTGCTTGATTCCATCCCACTGGGCTCAATGGGCATTGGACCTTGAAGTGAGCAAACAGGGTTTCCTAGATAGCTGCCAGGACAGCTGATGGTATGTGAAGTGCATGAGGCAGGTGGAGTTGTTTTGGCACTGGAAGAGCTGTGCTGCTGCTTCGGGCAGTTGCCATTCACCACCACACTACCTTCCCTAGGTGTCATAGTCACTTCCAGACATATGTGCTGCCAGAGCCCTTGGTTTCCATGGCAGCGGGACATGGCTTGGGCCCTGAACTTGCCTTTGGCTGTGGAGTTTTGGGCACCTTGAGTGAGGAGGTGCATGTTAGTTTTGTGTGGGTGCTCAAGCTGCTTGATTCCATCCTACTGGGCTCAAAGGGCATGGGACCGGAAGTGAGCAAACAGGGTTTCCTAGATAGCTGCTAGGACAGCTGATGGTATGTGAAGTGCATGAGGCAGGTGGAGTTGTTTTGGCACTGGGAGAGCTGTGCTGCTCCTTAGGCCTGCTGCCATTAACCACCACACTATCTTCCCTAGGTGTCATAGCCACTTTCAGACATATGTGCTGCCAGAGCACTTGGTTTCCATGGCAGCGGGAAATGGCATTGGCCCTGAACTTGTCTTTGGCTGTGGAGTTTTGAGCGCCTTGAGTGAGGAGCTGCATGTTAGGTTTGTGTGGGTGCTCAAGCTGCTTGATTCCATCCCACTGGGCTCAATGGGCATTGGACTGGAAGTGAGCAAACAGGGTTTCCTAGATAGCTGCCAGGACAGCTGATGGTATGTGAAGTTCATGAGGCAGGTGGAGTTGTTTTGGCACTGGAAGAGCTGTGCTGCTGCTTCGAGCAGTTGCCATTCACCACCACACTACCTTCCCTAGGTGGCATAGCCACTTTCAGACATATGTGCTGCCAGAGCACTTGGTTTCCATGGCAGCGGGAAATGGCTTGGGCCCTGAACTTGCCTTTGGCTGTGGAGTTTTGGGCGCCTTGAGTGAGGAGCTGCATGTTAGTTTTGTGTGGGTGCTCAAGCTGCTTGATTCCATCCCACTGGGCTCAATGGGCATGGGACCGGATGTGACCCAACAGGGTTTCCTAGATAGCTGCCAGGACAGCTGATGGTATGTGAAGTTCATGAGGCAGGTGGAGTTGTTTTGGCACTGGAAGAGCTGTGCTGCTGCTTCGGGCAGTTGCCATTCACCACCACACTACTTTCCCTAGGTGTCATAGCCACTTTCAGACATATGTGCTGCCAGAGCCCTTGGTTTCCATGGCAGCGGGAAATGGCTTTGGCCCTGAACTTGCCTTTGGCTGTGGAGTTTTGAGCGCCTTGAGTGAGGAGCTCCATGTTAGTTTTGTGTGGGTGCTCAAGCTGCTTGATTCCATCCCACTGGGCTCAATGGGCATGGGACCGGAAGTGAGCAAACAGCGTTTCCTAGATAGCTGCCAGGACAGCTGATGGTATGTGAAGTTCATGAGGCAGGTGGAGTTGTTTTGGCACTGGAAGAGCTGTGCTGCTGATTTGGGCAGTTGCCATTCACCACCACACTACCTTCCCTTGGTGTCATAGCCACTTTCAGACATATGTGCTGCCAGAGCACTTGGTTTCCATGGCAGCAGGAAATGGCTTGGGCGCTGAACTTGTCTTTGGCTGTGGAGTTTTGAGTGCCTTGAGTGAGGAGCTCCATGTTAGTTTTGTGTGGGTGCTCAAGCTGCTTGATTCCATCCCACTGGGCTCAATGGGCATGGGACCGGAAGTGAGCAAACAGCGTTTCCTAGATAGCTGCCAGGACAGCTGATGGTATGTGAAGTTCATGAGGCAGGTGGAGTTGTTTTGGCACTGGAAGAGCTGTGCTGCTGCTTCGGGCAGTTGCCATTCACCACCACACTACCTTCCCTAGGTGTCATAGCCACTTTCAGACATATGTGCTGCCAGAGTCCTTGGTTTCCATGGCAGCGGGAAATGGCATTGGCCCTGAACTTGTCTTTGTCTGTGGAGTTTTGAGCGCCTTGAGTGAGGAGCTCCATGTTAGTTTTGTGTGGGTGCTCAAGCTGCTTGATTCCATCCCACTGGGCTCAATGGGCATGGGACCGGAAGTGACAAACAGCGTTTCCTAGATAGCTGCCAGGACAGCTGATGCTATGTGAAGTGCATGAGGCCGGTGGAGTTGTTTTGGCACTGGAAGAGCTGTGCTGCTGCTTCGGGCAGTTGCCATTCACCACCACACTACCTTCAATAGGTGTCATAGCCACTTTCAGACATATGTGCTGCCAGAGCACTTGGTTTCCATGGTAGCGGGAAATGGCTTGGGCTTTGAACTGGTCTTTGGCTGTGTAGTTTTGGGCGCCTTGAGTGAGGAGCTGCATGTTAGTTTTGTGTGGGTGCTCAAGCTGCTTGATTCTATCCCACTGGGCTCAATGGGCATGGGACCGGAAGTAACCAAACAGGGTTTCCTAGATAGCTGCCACGACAGCTGATGGTATGTGAAGTTTGTGATTTGTGTGGAGTTGTTTTGGCACTGGAAGAGCTGTGCTGCTGCTTCGGGCAGTTGCCATTCACCATCACACTACCATGCCTAGGTGTCATAGCCACTTTCAGACATATGTGCTGCCAGAACACTTGGTTTCCATGGCAGCGGGAAATGGCTTTGGCCCTGAACTTGTGATTGGCTGTGGAGTTTTGAGCGCCTTGAGTTAGGAGCTGCATGTTAGTTTTGTGTGGGTGCTCAAGCTCTTGATTCCATCCCACTGGGCTCAATGGGTATGGGACCGGAAGTGACCAAACACAGTTTAATTGATAGCTGCCACGACAGCTGATGGTATGTGAAGTGCATGAGGCAGGTGGAGTTGTTTTGGCACTGGAAGAGCTGTGCTGCTGCTTCGGGCAGTTGCCATTCACCACCACACTACCTTCCCTAGGTGTCATAGCCACTTTCAGACATATGTGCCAGTAGAGCACTTGGTTTCAATGGCAGCGGGAAATGGCTTGGGCTCTGAACTTGTCTTTGGCTGTGGAGTTTTGAGCGCCATGAGTGAGGAGCTGCATGTTCGTTTTGTGTGGGTGCTCAAGCTGCTTGATTCCATCCCACTGGGATCAATGTGCATGGGACCGGATTTGAGCAAACAGGGTTTCCTAGATAGCTGCCAGGAGAGTGATGGTATGTGAAGTTTGTGATTTATGTAGAGTTGTTTTGGCACTGGAAGAGCTGTTCTGCTGCTTCGGGCAGTTGCCATTCACCACCACACTACCTTCCCTAGGTGTCATAGCCACTTTCAGACATATGTGCTGCCAGAGCACTTGGTTTCCATGGCAGTGGGAAATGGCTTTGGCGTTGAACTTGTCTTTGGCTGTGGAGTTTTGAGCGCCTTGAGTGAGGAGCTGCATGTTAGTTTTGTGTGGGTGCTCAAGCTGCTTGATTCCATCCCACTGGGCTCAATGGGCATGGGACCGGATTTAAGCAAACATGTTTTCCTTGATAGCGGCCAGGACAGCTGATGGTATGTGAAGTTTGTGATTTATGTAGAATTGTTTTGGCACTGGAAGAGCTGTGCTGCTGCTTCGGGCAGTTGCCATTCACCACCACACTACCTTCCCTAGGTGTCATAGCCACTTTCAGACATATGTGCTGCCAGAGCACTTGGTTTCCATGGCAGCGGGAAATGGCTTTGGCACTGAACTTGTGTTTCGCTGTGGAGTTTTGAGCGCCTTGAGTGAGGAGCTGCATGTTAGTTTTGTGTGGGTGCTCAAGCTGCTTGTTTCTGTCCCACTGGGCTCAATGGGTATTGGATTGGAAGTGAGCAAACAGGGTTTCCTAGACAGCTGCCAGGACAGCTGATGGTATGTGAAGTGCATGAGGCAGGTGGAGTTGTTTTGTCACTGGAAGAGCTGTGCTGCTGCTTCGGGCAGTTGCCATTCACCAACACACTACCATGCCTAGGTGTCATAGCCACTTTCAGACATATGTGCTGCCAGAACACTTGGTTTCCATGGCAGCGGGAAATGGCTTTGGCACTGAACTTGTGTTTGGCTGTGGAGTTTTGAGCGCCTTGAGTGAGGAGCTGCATGTTAGTTTTGTGTGGGTGCTCAAGCTGCTTGATTCCATCCCACTGGGCTCAATGTGCATGGGACCGGAAGAGAGCAAACAGGGTTTCCTAGATAGCTGCCAGAACAGCTGATGGTATGTGAAGTTTGTGATTTATGTGGAGTTGTTTTGGCACTGGAAGAGCTGTGCTGCTGCTTCCGGCAGTTGCCATTCACCACCACACTACCTTCCCTAGGTGTCATAGCCACTTTCAGACATATGTGCTGATAGAGCACTTCCTTTCCATGGTAGCGGGAAATGGCTTATGCACTGAACTTGTCTTTGGCTGTGGAGTTTTGAGCGCCTTGAGTGAGGAGCTGCATGTTAGTTTTGTGAAGGTGCTCAAGCTGCTTGATTCTATCCCACTGGGCTCAATGGGCATGGGACCGGAAGTGACCAAACAGGGTTTCCTAAATAGCTGCCTGGACAGCTGATGGTATGTGAAGTGCATGAGGCAGGTGGAGTTGTTTTGGTACAGGAAGAGCTGTGCTGCTGCTTCGGGCAGTTGCCATTCACCACCACACTCCCTTCCCTAGGTGTAATAGTCACTTTCAGACATATGTCCTGATAGAGCACTTGGTTTCCATGGCAGCGGGAAATGGCTTATGCACTGAACTTGTGTTTCGCTGTGGAGTTCTGAACGCCTTGAGTGAGGAGCTCCATGTTAGTTTTGTGTGGGTGCTCAAGCTGCTTGATTCCATCCCACTGGGCTCAATGGGCATGGGATCATAAGTGAGGAAACAGGGTTTCCTAGATAGCTGCCAGGACAGCTGATGGTATGTGAAGTTCATGAGGCAGGTGGAGTTGTTTTGGCACTGGAAGAGCTGTGCTGCTGCTTCGGGCAGTTGCCATTCACCACCACACTACCTTCCCTAGGTGTTATAGGCACTTTCAGACATATGTGCTGCCAGAGCACTTGGTTTCCATGGCAGCGGGAAATGGCTTGGGCGCTGAACTTGTCTTTGGCTGTGGAGTTTTGAGCGCCTTGAGTGAGGAGCTGCATGTTAGTTTTGTGTGGGTGCTCAAGCTGCTTGATTCCATCCCACTGGGCTCAATGGGCATTGGACCGGAAGTGAGCAAAGAGGGTTTCTTCGATAGCTGCCAGGACAGCTGATGGTATGTGAAGTGCATGAGGCCGGTGGAGTTGTTTTGGCACTGGAAGAGCTGTGCTGCTGCTTCGGGCAGTTGCCATTCACCACCACACTACCTTCCCTAGGTGTCATAGCCACTTTCAGACATATGTGCTGCCAGAGCACTTGGTTTCCATGGCAGCGGGAAATGGCTTGGGCTCTGAACTTGTCTTTGTTGTGGAGTTTTGAACGCCTTGATTGAGGAGCTGCATGTTAGTTTTGTGTGGGTGCTCAAGCTGCTTGATTCCATCCCACTGGGCTCAATGGGCATGGGACCGGATTTGAGCAAACAGGGTTTCCTAGATAGCTGCCAGGAGGGGTGATGGTATGTGAAGTTTGTGATTTATGTAGAGTTGTTTTGGCACTGGAAGAGCTGTGCTGCTGCTTCGGGCAGTTGCCATTCACCACCACACTCCCTTCCCTAGGTGTCATAGCCACTTTCAGACATATGTGCTGCCAGAGCACTTGGTTTCCATGGCAGTGGGAAATGGCTTGGGCTTTGAACTTGTCTTTTGCTCTGTAATTTTGGGCGCCTTGAGTGAGGAGCTGCATGTTAGTTTTGTGTGGGTGCTCAAGCTGCTTGATTCTATCCCACTGGGCTCAATGGGCATTGGACCGGAAGTGACCAAACAGTGTTTCCTAGATAGCTGCCTTGACAGCTGATGGTATGTGAAGTGCATGAGGCAGGTGGAGTTGTTTTGGTACAGGAAGAGCTGTGCTGCTGCTTCGGGCAGTTGCCATTCACCACCACACTACCTTCCCTAGGTGTCATAGTCACTTTCAGACATATGTGCTGATAGAGCACTTGGTTTCCATGGCAGCAGGAAATGGCTTGAGCAATGAACTTGTGTTTGGCTGTGGAGTTTTGAGCGCCTTGAAGCAGGAGCTGCATGTTAGTTTTTTGTGGGTGCTCAAGCTGCTTGATTCCATCCCACTGTGCTCAATGGGCATTGGTCTTGAAGTGAGGGTTTCCTCGATAGCTGCCAGGACAGCTGATGGTATGTGAAGTGCATGAGGCAGGTGGAGTTGTTTTGGCACTGGAAGAGCTGTGCTGCTGCTTCGGGCAGTTGCCATTCACCACCACACTACCATGCCTAGGTGTCATAGCCACTTTCAGACATATGTGCTGCCAGAGCACTTGGTTTCCATGGCAGCAGGAAATGGCTTGAGCAATGAACTTGTGTTTGGCTGTGGAGTTTTGAGCGCCTTGAGGGAGGAGCTCCATGTTAGTTTTGTGTGGGTGCTCAAGCTGCTTGATTCCATCCCCCTGGGCTCAAAGAGCATGGGACCGGGAGTGAGCAAACAGGGTTTCCTAGATATCTGCCAGGACAGCTGATGGTATGTGAAGTGCATGAGGCATGTGGAGTTGTTTTGGCACTGGAAGAGCTGTGCTGCTGCTTCGGGCAGTTGCCATTCACCACCACACTACCTTCCCTAGGTGTCATAGCCACTTTCAGACATATGTGCCAGTAGAGCACTTGATTTCCATGGCAGCGGGAAATGGCTTGGGCTCTGAACTTGTCTTTGGCTGTGGAGTTTTGAGCGCCTTGAGTGAGGAGCTGCATGTTAGTTTTGTGTGGGTGCTCAAGCTGCTTGATTCCATCCCACTGGGCTCAATGTGCATGGGACCTGATTTGAGCAAACAGGGTTTCCTAGATAGCTGCCAGGAGGGGTGATGGTATGTGAAGTTTGTGATTTATGTAGAGTTGTTTTGGCACTGGAAGAGCTGTGCTGCTGCTTCGGGCAGTTGCCATTCACCACCACACTACCTTCAATAGGTGTCATAGCCACTTTCAGACATATGTGCTGCCAGAGCACTTGGTTTCCATGGTAGCGGGAAATGGCTTGGGCTTTGAACTTGTCATTTGCTTTGTAATTTTGGGCGCCTTGAGTGAGGAGCTGCATGTTAGTTTTGTGTGGGTGCTCAAGCTGCTTGATTCCATCCCACTGGGCTCAATGGGAATTGGACCGGAAGTGACCAAACAGGGTTTCCTAGATAGCTGCCTGGACAGCTGATGGTATGTGAAGTGCATGAGGAAGGTGGAGTTGTTTTGGCACTGGAAGAGCTGTGTTGCTGCTTCGGGCAGTTGCCATTCACCACCACACTACCTTCCCTAGGTGTCATAGTCACTTTCAGACATATGTGCTGATAGAGCACTTGGTTTCCATGGCAGCAGGAAATGGCTTGAGCAATGAACTTGTGTTTGGCTGTGGAGTTTTGAGCGCCTTGAGGGAGGAGCTCCATGTTAGTTTTGTGTGGGTGCTCAAGCTGCTTGATTCCATCCCACTGTGCTCAATGGGCATTGGTCTTGAAGTGAGGGTTTCCTCGATAGCTGCCAGGACAGCTGATGGTATGTGAAGTGCATGAGGCAGGTGGAGTTGTTTTGGCACTGGAAGAGCTGTGCTGCTGCTTCCGGCAGTTGCCATTCACCACCACACTACCTTCCCTAGGTGTCATAGCCACTTTCAGACATATGTGCTGCCAGAGCACTTGGTTTCCATGGCAGCGGGAAATGGCTTTGGCCCTGAACTTGTGATTGGCTGTGGAGTTTTGAGCGCCTTGAGGGAGGAGCTGCATGTTAGTTTTGTGTGGGTGCTCAAGCTGCTTGATTCCATCCCCCTGAGCTCAAAGAGCATGGGACCGGAAGTGAGCAAACAGGGTTTCCTAGATATCTGCCAGGACAGCTGATGGTATGTGAAGTGCATGAGGCAGGTGGAGTTGTTTTGGCACTGGAAGAGCTGTGCTGCTGCTTCCGGAATTTGCCATTCACCACCACACTACCTTCCCTAGATGTCATACCTACTTTCAGACATATGTGCTGCCAGAGCCCTTGGTTTCCATGGCAGCAGGAAATGGCTTGGGCTCTGAACTTGTCGTTGTTGTGGAGCTTTGAGCGCCTTGAGTGAGGAGCTCCATGTTAGTTTTCCTTGTTGGTGCTTAAGCTGCTTGATTCCATCCCGCTGGGCTCAATGGGCATTGGACCGGAAGTGAGCAAACAGTGTTTCCTAGAGAGCTGGCAGGAAAGCTGATGGTATGTGAAGTGCATGAGGCAGGTGGAGTTGTTTTGGCACTGGAAGAGCTGTGCTGCTGCTTCCGGCAGTTGCCATTCACCACCACACTACCATGCCTAGGTGTCATAGCCACTTTCAGACATATGTGCTGCCGAGCGCTTGGTTTCCATGCCAGAAGGAAATGGCTTCGGCTCTGAACTTGTCGTTGTTGTGGAGCTTTGAGCGCCTTGAGTGAGGAGCTGCATGTTAGTTTTGTGTGGGTGCTCAAGCTGCTTGATTCCATCCCACTGGGCTCAATGGGCATGGGAATGGAAGTGAGCAAACAGGGTTTCCTAGATAGCTGCCAGGACAGCTGATGGTATGTGAAGTTTGTGATTTGTGTGGAGTTTTTTTGGCACAGGAAGAGCTGTGCTGCTGCTTCGGGCAGTTGCCATTCACCACCACACTACCTTCCCTAGGTGTCATAGCCACTTTCAGACATATGTGCTGCCAGAGCACTTGGTTTCCATGGCAGCGGGAAATGGCTTTGGCCCTGAACTTGTGATTGGCTGTGGAGTTTTGAGCGCCTTGAGTGAGGAGCTGCATGTTAGTTTTGTGTGGGTGCTCAAGCTGCTTGATTCCATCCCACTGGGCTCAATGGGTATGGGACCGGAAGTGACCAAACACAGTTTAATGGATAGCTGCCAGGACAGGTGATGGTGTGTGAAGTGCATGAGGCAGGTGGAGTTTTTTTGGCACTGGAAGAGCTGTGCTGCTGCTTCCGGCAGTTGCCATTCACCACCACACTACCTTTCCTAGGTGTCATAGCCACTTTCAGACATATGTGCTGCCAGAGCACTTCGTTTCCATGGCAGCGGGAAATGGCTTTGGCCCTGAACTTGTCTTTGGCTGTGGAGTTTTGAGCGCCTTGAGTGAGGAGCTGCATGTTAGTTTTGTGTGGGTGCTCAAGCTGCTTGATTCCATCCCACTGGGCTCAATGTGCATGGGACCGGATTTGAGCAAACAGGGTTTCCTAGATAGCTCCCAGGACAGCTGATGGTATGTGAAGTGCATGAGGCAGGTGGAGTTGTTTTGGCACTGGAAGAGCTGTGCTGCTGCTTCGGGCAGTTGTCATTCACCATCAAACTACCTTCCCTAGGTGTCATAGCTACTTTCAGACATATGTGCTGCCAGAGCACTTGGTTTCAATGGCAGCGGGAAATGAAATGGGCTCTGAACTTGTGTTTGGCTGTGGAGTTTTGAGTGCCTTGAGTGAGGAGCTGCATGTTAGTTTTGTGTGGGTGCTCAAGCTGCTTGATTCCATCCCACTGGGCTCAATGGGAATTGAACCGGAAGTGACCAAACAGGGTTTCCTAGACAGCTGCCACGACAGCTGATGGTATGTGAAGTGCATGAGGCAGGTGGAGTTGTTTTGGAACTGGAAGAGCTGTGCTACTGCTTCGGGCAGTTGCCATTCACCACCACACTACCTTCAATAGGTGTCATAGCCACTTTCAGACATATGTGCTGCCAGAGCACTTGGTTTCCATGGCAGCGGGAAAATGGCTTGGGCTCTGAACTTGTCTTTGGCTGTGGAGTTTTGAGCGCCTTGAGTGAGGAGCTGCATGTTAGTTTTGTGTGGGTGCTCAAGCTGCTTGATTCCATCCCACTGGGCTCAATGGTCATGGGACCGGAAGTGAGCAAACAGGGTTTCCTAGATAGCTGCCAGGTCAGCTGATGGTATGTGAAGTGCATGAGGCAGGCAGAGTTGTTTTGGCACTGGAAGAGCTGTGCTGCTGCTTCGGGCAGTTGCCATTCACCACCACACTACCTTCCCTAGGTGTCATAGCCACTTTCAGACATATGTGCTGCCAGAGCACTTGGTTTCAATGGCAGCGGGAAATGGCTTTGGCTCTGAACTTTTGTTTGGCTGTGGAGTTTTGAGCGCCTTGAGTGAGGAGCTGCATGTTAGTTTTGTGTGGGTGCTCAAGCTGCTTGATTCCATCCCACTGGGCTCAATGGGCATTGGACCGGAAGTGAGCAAACAGGGTTTCCTAGATAGCTGCCAGGACAGCTGATGGTATGTGAGGTGCATGAGGCAGGTGGTGCTGTTTTGGCACTGGACGAGCTGTGCTGTTGTTTTGGGCAGTTGCCATTCACCACCACACTATCTTCCCTAGGTGTCATAGCCACTTTCAGACATATGTGCTGCCAGAGCCCTTGGTTTCCATGGCAGCGGGAAATGGCTTGGGCTCTGAACTTGTCTTTGGCTGTGGAGTTTTGAGCGCCTTGAGTGAGGAGCTGCATGTTAGTTTTGTGTGGGTGCTCAAGCTGCTTGATTCCATCCCACTGGGCTCAATGGGCATGGGACCGGAAGTGAGCAAACAGGGTTTCCTAGATAGCTGCCAGGACAGCTGATGGTATGTGAAGTTTGTGATTTATGTAGAGTTGTTTTGGCACTGGAAGAGCTGTGCTGCTGCTTCGGGCAGTTGCCATTCACCACCACACTACCTTCCCTAGGTGTCATAGCCACTTTCAGACATATGTGCTGCCAGAGCACTTGGTTTCCATGGTAGCGGGAAATGGCTTGGGCTTTGAACTTGTCTTTTGCTCTGTAATTTTGGGCGCCTTGAGTGAGGAGCTGCATGTTAGTTTTTTGTGGGTGCTCAAGCTGCTTGATTCTATCCCACTGGGCTCAGTGGGCATTGGACCGGAAGTGACCAAACAGGGTTTCCTAGATAGCTGCCTGGACAGCTGATGGTATGTGAAGTGCATGAGGCAGGTGGAGTTGTTTTGGTACAGGAAGAGCTGTGCTGCTGCTTCGGGCAGTTGCCGTTCACCACCACACTACCTTCCCTAGGTGTCATAGTCACTTTCAGACATATGTGCTGATAGAGCACTTGGTTTCCATGGCAGCAGGAAATGGCTTGAGCAATGAACTTGTGTTTGGCTGTGGAGTTTTGTGCGCCTTGAGGGAGGAGCTCCATGTTAGTTTTGTGTGGGTGCTCAAGCTGCTTGATTCCATCCCACTGTGCTCAATGGGCATTGGTCTTGAAGTGAGGGTTTCCTCGATAGCTGCCAGGACAGCTGATGGTATGTGAAGTGCATGAGGCAGGTGGAGTTGTTTTGGCACTGGAAGAGCTGTGCTGCTGCTTCCGGCAGTTGCCATTCACCACCACACTACCATGCCTAGGTGTCATAGCCACTTTCAGACATATGTGCTGCCAGAGCACTTGGTTTCCATGGTAGCGGGAAATGGCTTGGGCTTTGAACTTGTCTTTTGCTCTGTAATTTTGGGCGCCTTCAGTGAGGAGCTGCATGTTAGTTTTTTGTGGGTGCTCAAGCTGCTTGATTCTATCCCACTGGGCTCAATGGGCATTGGACCGGAAGTGACCAAACAGGGTCTCCTAGATATCTGCCAGGACAGCTGATGGTATGTGAATTGCATGAGGCAGGTGGAGTTGTTTTGGTACAGGAAGAGCTGTGCTGCTGCTTCGGGCAGTTGCCATTCACCACCACACTACCTTCCCTAGGTGTCATAGTCACTTTCAGACATATGTGCTGATAGAGCACTTGGTTTCCATGGCAGCAGGAAATGGCTTGAGCAATGAACTTGTCTTTGGCTGTGGAGTTTTGAGCGCCTTGAGGGAGGAGCTGCATGTTAGATTTGTGTGGGTACTCAAGCTGCTTGATTCCATCAAACTGTGCTCAATGGGCATTGGTCTTGAAGTGAGGGTTTCCTCGATAGCTGCCAGGACAGCTGATGGTATGTGAAGTGCATGAGGCAGTTGGAGTTGTTTTGGCACTGGAAGAGCTGTGCTGCTGCTTCGGGCAGTTGCCATTCACCACCACACTACCTTCCCTAGGTGTCATAGCCACTTTCAGACATATGTGCTGCCAGAGCACTTCGTTTCCATGGCAGCGGGAAATGGCTTTGGCGCTGAACTTGTGTTTGGCTGTGGAGTTTTGAGCGCCTTGAGTGAGGAGCTGCATGTTAGTTTTGTGTGGGTGCTCAAGCTGCTTGATTCCATCCCACTGGGCTCAATGGGCATTGGACTGGAAGTGAGCAAACAGGGTTTCCTAGATAGCTGCCAGGACAGCTGATGGTATGTGAAGTGCATGAGGCAGGTGGAGTTGTTTTGGCACTGGAAGAGCTGTGCTGCTGCTTCGGGCAGTTGCCATTCACCACCACACTACCTTCAATAGGTGTCATAGCCACTTTCAGACATATGTGCTGCCGAGCACTTGGTTTCCATGGCAGCGGGAAATGGCTTCGGCTCTGAACTTGTCGTTGTTTTGGAGCTTTGAGCGCCTTGAGTGAGGAGCTGCATGTTAGTTTTGTGTGGGTGCTCAAGCTGCTTGATTCCATCCCACTGGGCTCAATGGGCATGGGAATGGAATTGAGCAAACAGGGTTTCCTAGATAGCTGCCAGGATAGCTCATGGTATGTGAGGTGCATGAAGCAGGTGGAGTTGTTTTGGCACTGGAAGAGCTGTGCTGCTGCTTCGGGCAGTTGCCATTCACCACCACACTCCTTTCTATAGGTGTCATAGCCACTTTCAGACATATGTGCTGCCGGAACCATTGGTTTCCATGGCAGCGGGAAATGGCTTATGCACTGAACTTGTCTTTGGCTGTGGAGTTTTGAGCGCCTTGAATAAGGAGCTGCATGTTAGTTTTGTGTGGGTGCTCAAGCTGCTTGATTCCATCCCAATGGTCTCAATGGGCATTGGACCGGAAGTGAGCAAACAGGGTTTCCTAGATAGCTGCCAGGACAGCTGATGGTATGTGAAGTTTGTGATTTATGTGGAGTTGTTTTGGCACTGGAAGAGCTGTGCTGCTGCTTCGGGCAGTTGTCATTCACCATCAAACTACCTTCCCTAGGTGTCATAGCTACTTTCAGACATATGTGCTGCCAGAGCACTTGGTTTCCATGGCAGCGGGAAATGGCTTGGGCTCTGAACTTGTGTTTGGCTGTGGAGTTTTGAGCACCTTGAGTGAGGAGCTGCATGTTAGTTTTGTGTGGGTGCTCAAGCTGCTTGATTCTATCCCACTGGGCTCAATGGGCATTGAACCGGAAGTGACCAAACAGGGTTTCCTAGATAGCAGCCAGGACAGCTGATGGTATGTGAAGTGCATGAGGCAGGTGGAGTTGTTTTGGAACTGGAAGAGCTGTACTACTGCTTCGGGCAGTTGCCATTCACCACCACACTACCTTCCCTACTTGTCATAGCCACTTTCAGACATATGTGCTGCCAGAGCACTTGGTTTCCATGGCAGCGGGAAATCCCTTGGGCTCTGAACTTGTGTTTGGCTGTGGAGTTTTGAGCGCCTTGAGTGAGGAGCTGCATGTTAGTTTTGTGTGGGTGCTCAAGCTGCTTGATTCCATCCCACTGGTCTCAATGGGCATTGGACCGGAAGTGAGCAAACAGGGTTTCCTAGATAGCTGCCAGGACAGCTGATGGTATGTGAAGTTTGTGATTTATGTGGAGTTGTTTTGGCACTGGAAGAGCTGTGCTGCTGCTTCGGGCAGTTGTCATTCACCATCAAACTACCTTCCCTAGGTGTCATAGCTACTTTCAGACATATGTGCTGCCAGAGCACTTGGTTTCCATGGCAGCGGGAAATGGCTTGGGCTCTGAACTTGTGTTTGGCTGTGGAGTTTTGAGCACCTTGAGTGAGGAGCTGCATGTTAGTTTTGTGTGGGTGCTCAAGCTGCTTGATTCTATCCCACTGGGCTCAATGGGCATTGAACCGGAAGTGACCAAACAGGGTTTCCTAGATAGCAGCCAGGACAGCTGATGGTATGTGAAGTGCATGAGGCAGGTGGAGTTGTTTTGGAACTGGAAGAGCTGTACTACTGCTTCGGGCAGTTGCCATTCACCACCACACTACCTTCCCTACTTGTCATAGCCACTTTCAGACATATGTGCTGCCAGAGCACTTGGTTTCCATGGCAGCGGGAAATGGCTTGGGCTCTGAACTTGTGTTTGGCTGTGGAGTTTTGAGCGCCTTGAGTGAGGAGCTGCATGTTAGTTTTGTGTGGGTGCTCAAGCTGCTTGATTCCATCCCACTGGGCTCAATGGGCATTGGACCGGAAGTGAGCAAACAGGGTTTCCTAGATAGCTGCCAGGACAGCTGATGGTATGTGAAGTGCATGAGGCAGGTGGAGTTGTTTTGGCACTGGAAGAGCTGTGCTGCTGCTTCGGGCAGTTGCCATTCACCACCACACTCCCTTCCCTAGGTGTCATAGCCACTTTCAGACATATGTGCTGCCACAGCCCTTGGATTTCATGCAGCGGGAAATGGCTTTGGCCCTGAACTTGTCTTTGGCTGTGGAGTTTTGAGCGCCTTGAGTGAGGAGCTGCATGTTAGTTTTGTGTGGGTGCTCAAGCTGCTTGATTCCATCCCACTGGGCTCAATGGTCATGGGACCGGAAGTGAGCAAACAGGGTTTCCTAGATAGCTGCCAGGACAGCTGATGGTATGTGAAGTGCATGAGGCAGGTGGAGTTGTTTTGGTACAGGAAGAGCTGTGCTGCTGCTTCGGGCAGTTGCCATTCACCACCACACTACCTTCCCTAGGTGTCATAGCCACTTTCAGACATATGTGCTGCCAGAGCACTTGGTTTCAATGGCAGCGGGAAATGGCTTTGGCTCTGAACTTGTGTTTGGCTGTGGAGTTTTGAGCGCCTTGAGTGAGGAGCTGCATGTTAGTTTTGTGTGGGTGCTCAAGCTGCTTGATTCCATCCCACTGGGCTCAATGGGCATGGGACCGGAAGTGAGCAAACAGGGTTTCCTAGATAGCTGCCAGGACAGCTGATGGTACGTGAGGTGCATGAGGCAGGTGGAGTTGTTTTGGCACTGGACGAGCTGTGCTGTTGTTTTGGGCAGTTGCCATTCACCACCACAATATCTTCCCTAGGTGTCATAGCCACTTTCAGACATATGTGCTGCCAGAGCCCTTGGTTTCCATGGCAGCGGGAAATGGCTTGGGCTCTGGACTTGTCTTTGGCTGTGGAGTTTTGATCGCCTTGAGTGAGGAGCTCCATGTTAGTTTTGTGTGGGTGCTCAAGCTGCTTGATTCCATCCCACTGGGCTCAATGAGCATAGGACCGGAAGTGAGCAAACAGGGTTTCCTAGATAGCTGCCAGGACAGCTGATGGTATGTGAAGTGCATGAGGCAGGTGGAGTTGTTTTGGAACTGGAAGAGCTGTGCTGCTGCTTCAGGAAGTTGCCATTCACCACCACACTACCTTCCCTAGGTGTCATAGCCACTTTCAGACATATGTGCTGCCAGAGCACTTGGTTTCCATGGCAGTGGGAAATGGCTTGGGCGCTGAACTTGTCTTTGGCTGTGGAGTTTTGAGCGCCTTGAGTGAGGAGCTGCATGTTAGTTTTGTGTGGGTGCTCAAGCTGCTTGATTCCATCCCACTGGGCTCAATGTGCATGGGACCGGAAGTGAGCAAACAGCGCTTCCTAGATAGCTGCCAGGAGGGGTGATGGTATGTGAAGTTTGTGATTTATGTAGAGTTGTTTTGGCACTTGAAGAGCTGTGCTGCTGCTTCGGGCAGTTGCCATTCACCACCACACTACCTTCCCTAGGTGTCATAGCCACTTTCAGACATATGTGCTGCCAGAGCACTTGGTTTCCATGGTAGCGGGAAATGGCTTGGGCTTTGAACTTGTCTTTTGCTCTGTAATTTTGGGCGCCTTGAGTGAGGAGCTGCATGTTAGTTTTGTGTGGGTGCTCAAGCTGCTTGATTCTATCCCACTGGGCTCAATGGGCATTGGACCGGAAGTGACCAAACAGGGTTTCCTAGATAGCTGCCTGGACAGCTGATGGTATGTGAAGTGCATGAGGCAGGTGGAGTTGTTTTGGTACAGGAAGAGCTGTGCTGCTGCTTCGGGCAGTTGCCATTGACCACCACACTACCTTCCCTAGGTGTCATAGCCACTTTCAGACATATGTGCTGATAGAGCACTTGGTTTCCATGCCAGCAGGAAATGGCTTGAGCAATGAACTTGTGTTTGGCTGTGGAGTTTTGAGCGCCTTGAGGGAGGAGCTCCATGTTAGTTTTGTGTGGGTGCTCAAGCTGCTTGATTCCATCCCACTGGGCTCAATGGGCATTGGTCTTGAAGTGAGGGTTTCCTAGATAGCTGCCAGGACAGCTGATGGTATGTGAAGTGCATGAGGCAGGTGGAGTTGTTTTGGCACTGGAAGAGCTGTGCTGCTGCTTCGGGCAGTTGCCATTCACCACCACACTACCATGCCTAGGTGTCATAGCCACTTTCAGACATATGTGCTGCCAGAGCACTTGGTTTCCATGGCAGCGGGAAATGGCTTTGGCACTGAACTTGTGTTTGGCTGTGGAGTTTTGAGCGCCTTGAGTGAGGAGCTGCATGTTAGTTTTGTGTGGGTGCTCAAGCTGCTTGATTCCATCCCACTGGGCTCAATGGGCATGGGACCGGAAGTGAGCAAACAGGGTTTCCTAGATAGCTGCCAGGACAGCTGATGGTATGTGAGGTGCATGAGGCAGGTGGTGCTGTTTTGGCACTTTACGAGCTGTGCTGTTGTTTTGGGCAGTTGCCATTCACCACCACACTATCTTCCCTAGGTGTCATAGCCACTTTCAGACATATGTGCTGCCAGAGCCCTTGGTTTCCATGGCAGCGGGAAATGGCTTGGGCTCTGAACTTGTCTTTGGCTGTGGAGTTTTTAGCGCCTTGAGTGAGGAGCTCCATGTTAGTTTTGTGTGGGTGCTCAAGCTGCTTGATTCCATCCAACTAGGCTCAATGGGCATGGGACCGGAAGTGACCAAACAGGGTTTCCTAGATAGCTGCCAGGACAGCTGATGGTATGTGAAGTGCATGAGGCAGGTGGAGTTGTTTAGGCACTGGAAGAGCTGTGCTGCTGCTTCGGGCAGTTGCCATTCACCACCAAACTACACTCTCTAGGTGTCATAGCCACTTTCAGACATATGTGCTGCCAGAGCACTTGGTTTCCATGGCAGTGGGAAATGGCTTGGGCGCTGAACTTGTCTTTGGCTGTGGAGTTTTGAGCGCCTTGAGTGAGGAGCTGCATGTTAGTTTTGTGTGGGTGCTCAAGCTGCTTGATTCCATCCCACTGGGCTCAATGTGCATGGTACCGGATTTGAGCAAACAGGGTTTCCTAGATAGCGGCCAGGAGGGGTGATGGTATGTGAAGTTTTTGATTTATGTAGAGTTGTTTTGGCACTGGAAGAGCTGTGCTGCTGCTTCGGGCAGTTGCCATTCACCACCACACTACCTTCCCTAGGTGTCATAGCCACTTTCAGACATATGTGCTGCCAGAGCACTTGGTTTCCATGGTAGCGGGAAATGGCTTGGGCTTTGAACTTGTCTTTTGCTCTGTAATTTTGGAGCCTTAAGTGAGGAGCTGCATGTTAGTTTTTTGTGGGTGCTCAAGCTGCTTGATTCTATCCCACTGGCCTCAATGGGCATTGGACCGGAAGTGACCAAACAGGGTTTCCTAGATAGCTGCCTGGACAGCTGATGGTATGTGAAGTGCATGAGGCAGGTGGAGTTGTTTTGGTACATAAAGAGCTGTGCTGCTGCTTCGGGCAGTTGCCATTGACCACCACACTACCTTCCCTAGGTGTCATAGTCACTTTCAGACATATGTGCTGATAGAGCACTTGGTTTCCATGGCAGCAGGAAATGGCTTGAGCAATGAACTTGTGTTTGGCTGTGGAGTTTTGAGCGCCTTGAGGAAGGAGCTCCATGTTAGTTTTTTGTGGGTGCTCAAGCTGCTTGATTCCATCCCACTGTGCTCAATGGGCATTGGTCTTGGAGTGAGGGTTTCCTCGATAGCTGCCAGGACAGCTGATGGTATGTGAAGTGCATGAGGCAGGTGGAGTTGTTTTGGCACTGGAAGAGCTGTGCTGCTGCTTCGGGCAGTTGCCATTCACCACCACACTACCATGCCTAGGTGTCATAGCCACTTTCAGACATATGTGCTGCCAGAGCACTTGGTTTCCATGGCAGCAGGAAATGGCTTTGGCCCTGAACTTGTCTTTGGCTGTGGAGTTTTGAGCGCCTTGAGTGAGGAGCTGCATGTTAGTTTTGTGTGGGTGCTCAAGCTGCTTGATTCCATCCCACTGGGCTCAATGGGCTTGGGCCCGGAAGTGAGCAAACAGGGTTTCCTCGATATCTGCCAGGACAGCTGATGGTATGTGAAGTTCATGAGGCAGGTGGAGTTGTTTTGGCACTGGAAGAGCTGTGCTGCTGCTTCGGGCAGTTGCCATTCACCACCACACTACCATGCCTAGGTGTCATAGCCACTTTCAGACATATGTGCTGTCAGAGCACTTGGTTTCCATGGCAGCGGGAAATGGCTTTGGCACTGAACTTGTGTTTGGCTGTGGAGTTTTGAGCGCCTTGAGTGAGGAGCTGCATGTTAGTTTTGTGTGGGTGCTCAAGCTGCTTGATTCCATCCCACTGGGCTCAATGGGCATGGGACCGGAAGTGAGCAAACAGGGTTTCCTAGATAGCTGCCAGGACAGCTGATGGTATGTGAAGTTCAGGAAGCAGGTGGTGCTGTTTTGGCACTGGACGAGCTGTGCTGCTGCTTCGGGCAGTTGCCATTCACCACCACACTATCTTCCGTAGGTGTCATAGCCACTTTCAGACATATGTGCTGGCAGAGCACTTGGTTTCCATGGCAGCGGGAAATGGCTTTGGCACTGAACTTGTGTTTGGCTGTGGAGTTTTGAGCGCCTTGAGTGAGGAGCTGCATGTTAGTTTTGTGTGGGTGCTCAAGCTGCTTGATTCCATCCCACTGGGCTCAATGTGCATGGGACCGGATTTGAGCAAACAGGGTTTCCTAGATAGCGGCCAGGAGGGGTGATGGTATGTGAAGTTTGTGATTTATGTAGAGTTGTTTTGGCACTGGAAGAGCTGTGCTGCTGCTTCGGGCAGTTGCCATTCACCACCACACTACCTTCCCTAGGTGTCATACCTACTTTCAGACATATGTGCTGCCAGAGCACTTGGTTTCCATGGTAGCGGGAAATGGCTTGGGCTTTGAACTTGTCTTTTGCTCTGTAATTTTGGGCGCCTTAAGTGAGGAGCTGCATGTTAGTTTTTGTGGGTGCTCAAGCTGCTTGATTCTATCCCACTGGGCTCAATGGGCATTGGACCGGAAGTGACCAAACAGGTTTTCCTAGATAGCTGCCTGGACAGCTGATGGTATGTGAAGTGCATGAGGCAGGTGGAGTTGTTTTGGTACAGGAAGAGCTGTGTTGCTGCTTCGGGCAGTTGCCATTGACCACCACACTACCTTCCCTAGGTGTCATAGTCACTTTCAGACATATGTGCTGATAGAGCACTTGGTTTCCATGGCTGCAGGAAATGGCTTGAGCAATGAACTTGTGTTTTGCTGTGGAGTTTTGTGCACCTTGAGGGAGGAGCTCCGTGTTAGTTTTGTGTGGGTGCTCAAGCTGCTTGATTCCATCCCACTGTGCTCAATGGGCATTGGTCTTGAAGTGAGGGTTTCCTCGATAGCTGCCAGGACAGCTGATGGTATGTGAAGTGCATGAGGCAGGTGGAGTTGTTTTGGCACTGGAAGAGCTGTGCTGCTGCTTCGGGCAGTTGCCATTCACCACCACACTACCATGCCTAGGTGTCATAGCCACTTTCAGACATATGTGCTGCCAGAGCACTTGGTTTCCATGGCAGCAGGAAATGGCTTTGGCCCTGAACTTTTGTTTGGCTATGGAGTTTTGAGCGCCTTGAGTGAGGAGCTGCATGTTAGTTTTGTGTGGGTGCTCAAGCTGCTTGATTCCATCCCACTGGGCTCAATGGGCATGGGACCGGAAGTGAGCAAACAGCGCTTCCTAGATAGCTGCCAGGAGGGGTGATGGTATGTGAAGTTTGTGATTTATGTAGAGTTGTTTTGGCACTTGAAGAGCTGTGCTGCTGCTTCGGGCAGTTGCCATTCACCACCACACTACCTTCCCTAGGTGTCATAGCCACTTTCAGACATATGTGCTGTCAGAGCACTTGGTTTCCATGGTAGCGGGAAATGGCTTGGGCTTTGAACTTGTCTTTTGCTCTGTAATTTTGGGCGCCTTGAGTGAGGAGCTGCATGTTAGTTTTGTGTGGGTGCTCAAGCTGCTTGATTCTATCGCACTGGGCTCAATGGGCATTGGACCGGAAGTGACCAAACAGGGTTTCCTAGATGGCTGCCTGGACAGCTGATGGTATGTGAAGTGCATGAGGCAGGTGGAGTTGTTTTGGTACAGGAAGAGCTGTGCTGCTGCTTCGGGCAGTTGCCATTCACCACCACACTACCTTCCCTAGGTGTCATAGCCACTTTCAGACATATGTGCTGATAGAGCACTTGGTTTCCATGGCAGCAGGAAATGGCTTGAGCAATGAACTTGTGTTTGGCTGTGGAGTTTTGAGCGCCTTGAGGGAGGAGCTCCATGTTAGTTTTGTGTGGGTGCTCAAGCTGCTTGATTCCATCCCACTGGGCTCAATGGGCATTGGTCTTGAAGTGAGGGTTTCCTAGATAGCTGCCAGGACAGCTGATGGTATGTGAAGTGCATGAGGCAGGTGGAGTTGTTTTGGCACTGGAAGAGCTGTGCTGCTGCTTCGGGCAGTTGCCATTCACCACCACACTACCATGCCTAGGTGTCATAGCCACTTTCAGACATATGTGCTGCCAGAGCACTTGGTTTCAATGGCAGCGGGAAATGGCTTTGGCACTGAACTTGTGTTTGGCTGTGGAGTTTTGAGCGCCTTGAGTGAGGAGCTGCATGTTAGTTTTGTGTGGGTGCTCAAGCTGCTTGATTCCATCCCACTGGGCTCAATGGGCATGGGACCGGAAGTGAGCAAACAGGGTTTCCTAGATAGCTGCCAGGACAGCTGATGGTATGTGAGGTGCATGAGGCAGGTGGTGCTGTTTTGGCACTTTACGAACTGTGCTGTTGTTTTGGGCAGTTGCCATTCACCACCACACTATCTTCCCTAGGTGTCATAGCCACTTTCAGACATATGTGCTGCCAGAGCCCTTGGTTTCCATGGCAGCGGGAAATGGCTTGGGCTCTGAACTTGTCTTTGGCTGTGGAGTTTTTAGCGCCTTGAGTGAGGAGCTCCATGTTAGTTTTGTGTGGGTGCTCAAGCTGCTTGATTCCATCCAACTAGGCTCAATGGGCATGGGACCGGAAGTGACCAAACAGGGTTTCCTAGATAGCTGCCAGGACAGCTGATGGTATGTGAAGTGCATGAGGCAGGTGGAGTTGTTTAGGCACTGGAAGAGCTGTGCTGCTGCTTCGGGCAGTTGCCATTCACCACCAAACTACACTCTCTAGGTGTCATAGCCACTTTCAGACATATGTGCTGCCAGAGCACTTGGTTTCCATGGCAGTGGGAAATGGCTTGGGCGCTGAACTTGTCTTTGGCTGTGGAGTTTTGAGCGCCTTGAGTGAGGAGCTGCATGTTAGTTTTGTGTGGGTGCTCAAGCTGCTTGATTCCATCCCACTGGGCTAAATGTGCATGGTACCGGATTTGAGCAAACAGGGTTTCCTAGATAGCGGCCAGGAGGGGTGATGGTATGTGAAGTTTGTGATTTATGTAGAGTTGTTTTGGCACTGGAAGAGCTGTGCTGCTGCTTCGGGCAGTTGCCATTCACCACCACACTACCTTCCCTAGGTGTCATAGCCACTTTCAGACATATGTGCTGCCAGAGCACTTGGTTTCCATGGTAGCGGGAAATGGCTTGGGCTTTGAACTTGTCTTTTGCTCTGTAATTTTGGAGCCTTAAGTGAGGAGCTGCATGTTAGTTTTGTGTGGGTGCTCAAGCTGCTTGATTCTATCCCACTGGGCTCAATGGGCATTGGACCGGAAGTGACCAAACAGGGTTTCCTAGATAGCTGCCTGGACAGCTGATGGTATGTGAAGTGCATGAGGCAGGTGGAGTTGTTTTGGTACATAAAGAGCTGTGCTGCTGCTTCGGGCAGTTGCCATTGACCACCACACTACCTTCCCTAGGTGTCATAGTCACTTTCAGACATATGTGCTGATAGAGCACTTGGTTTCCATGGCAGCAGGAAATGGCTTGAGCAATGAACTTGTGTTTGGCTGTGGAGTTTTGAGCGCCTTGAGGAAGGAGCTCCATGTTAGTTTTTTGTGGGTGCTCAAGCTGCTTGATTCCATCCCACTGTGCTCAATGGGCATTGGTCTTGAAGTGAGGGTTTCCTCGATAGCTGCCAGGACAGCTGATGGTATGTGAAGTGCATGAGGCAGGTGGAGTTGTTTTGGCACTGGAAGAGCTGTGCTGCTGCTTCGGGCAGTTGCCATTCACCACCACACTACCATGCCTAGGTGTCATAGCCACTTTCAGACATATGTGCTGCCAGAGCACTTGGTTTCCATGGCAGCAGGAAATGGCTTTGGCCCTGAACTTGTCTTTGGCTGTGGAGTTTTGAGCGCCTTGAGTGAGGAGCTGCATGTTAGTTTTGTGTGGGTGCTCAAGCTGCTTGATTCCATCCCACTGGGCTCAATGGGCTTGGGCCCGGAAGTGAGCAAACAGGGTTTCCTAGATATCTGCCAGGACAGCTGATGGTATGTGAAGTTCATGAGGCAGGTGGAGTTGTTTTGGCACTGGAAGAGCTGTGCTGCTGCTTCGGGCAGTTGCCATTCACCACCACACTACCATGCCTAGGTGTCATAGCCACTTTCAGACATATGTGCTGTCAGAGCACTTGGTTTCCATGGCAGCGGGAAATGGCTTTGGCACTGAACTTGTGTTTGGCTGTGGAGTTTTGAGCGCCTTGAGTGAGGAGCTGCATGTTAGTTTTGTGTGGGTGCTCAAGCTGCTTGATTCCATCCCACTGGGCTCAATGGGCATGGGACCGGAAGTGAGCAAACAGGGTTTCCTAGATAGCTGCCAGGACAGCTGATGGTATGTGAAGTTCAGGAAGCAGGTGGTGCTGTTTTGGCACTGGACGAGCTGTGCTTTTGTTTTGGGCAGTTGCCATTCACCACCACACTATCTTCCGTAGGTGTCATAGCCACTTTCAGACATATGTGCTGGCAGAGCACTTGGTTTCCATGGCAGCGGGAAATGGCTTTGGCACTGAACTTGTGTTTGGCTGTGGAGTTTTGAGCGCCTTGAGTGAGGAGCTGCATGTTAGTTTTGTGTGGGTGCTCAAGCTGCTTGATTCCATCCCACTGGGCTCAATGTGCATGGGACCGGATTTGAGCAAACAGGGTTTCCTAGATAGCGGCCAGGAGGGGTGATGGTATGTGAAGTTTGTGATTTATGTAGAGTTGTTTTGGCACTGGAAGAGCTGTGCTGCTGCTTCGGGCAGTTGCCATTCACCACCACACTACCTTCCCTAGGTGTCATAGCCACTTTCAGACATATGTGCTGCCAGAGCACTTGGTTTCCATGGCAGCGGGAAATGGCTTGTGCTCTGAACTTGTCTTTGGCTGTGGAGTTTTGAGCGCCTTGAGTGAGGAGCTGCATGTTAGTTTTGTGTGGGTGCTCAAGCTGCTTGATTCCATCCCACTGGACTCAATGGGCATGGGACCGGAAGTGAGCAAACAGGGTTTCCTAGATAGCTGGCAGGACAGCTGATGGTATGTGAAGTGCATGAGGCAGGTGGAGTTGTTTTGGCACTGGAAGAGCTGTGCTGCTGCTTCGGGCAGTTGCCATTCACCACCACACTACCTTCCCTAGGTGTCATAGCCCTTTTCAGACATATGTGCTGCCAGAGCTCTTGGTTTCCATGGCAGCGGGAAATGGCTTGGGCTCTGAACTTGTCTTTGGCTGTGGAGTTTTGAGCGCCTTGAGTGAGGAGCTCCATGTTAGTTTTGTGTGGGTGCTCAATCTGCTTGATTCCATCCCACTGGGCTCAATGGGCATGGGACCGGAAGTGAGCAAACAGGGTTTCCTAGATAGCTGCCAGGACAGCTGATGGTATGTGAAGTGCATGAGGCAGGTGGAGTTGTTTTGGCACTGGAAGAGCTGTGCTGCTGCTTCGGGCAGTTGCCATTCACCACCACACTCCCTTCCCTAGGTGTCATAGCCACTTTCAGACATATGTGCTGCCAGAGCCCTTGGTTTCCATGGCAGCGGGAAATGGCTTGGGCTCTGAACTTGTCTTTGGCTGTGGAGTTTTGAGCGCCTTGAGTGAGGAGCTGCATGTTGGTTTTGTGTGGGTGCTCAAGCTGCTTGATTCCATCCCACTGGGCTCAATGGGCATGGGACCGGAAGTGAGCAAACAGGGTTTCCTAGATAGCTGCCAGGACAGCTGATGGTATGTGAAGTGCATGAGGCAGGTGGAGTTGTTTTGGCACTGGAAGAGCTGTGCTGCTGCTTCGGGCAGTTGCCATTCACCACCACACTACCTTCCCTAGGTGTCATAGCCACTTTCAGACATATGTGCTGCCAGAGCCCTTGGTTTCCATGGCAGCGGGAAATGGCTTGGGCTCTGAACTTGTCTTTGGCTGTGGAGTTTTGATCGGCTTGAGTGAGGAGCTGCATGTTAGTTTTCCTTGTTGGTGCTTAAGCTGCTTGATTCCATCCCACTGGGCTCAATGGGCATGGGACCGGAAGTGACCAAACAGGGTTTCCTAGATAGCTTCCAGGATAGCTGATGGTATGTGAAGTGCATGAGGCAGGTGGAGTTGTTTTGGCACTGGAAGAGCTGTGCTGTTGCTTCGGGAAGTTGCCATTCACCACCACAGTACCTTTCCTAGGTGTCATAGCCACTTTCAGACATATGTGCTGTCAGAGCACTTGGTTTCCATGGCAGCGGGAAATGGCTTGGGCTCTGAACTTGTCTTTGGCTGTGGAGTTTTGAGCGCCTTGAGTGAGGAGCTACATGTTGGTTTTGTGTGGGTGCTCAAGCTGCTTGATTCCATCCCACTGGGCTCAATGGGCATTGAACCGGAAGTGAGCAAACAGGGTTTCCTAGATAGCCGCCAGGACAGATGATGGTATGTGAAGTGCATGAGGCAGGTGGAGTTGTTTTGGCATTGGAAGAGCTGTGCTGCTGCTTCGGGCAGTTGCCATTCACCACCACACTACCTTCCCTAGGTGTCATAGCCACTTTCAGACATATGTGCTGCCAGAGCTCTTGGTTTCCATGGCAGCGGGAAATGGCTTGGGCTCTGAAATTGTCTTTGGCTGTGGAGTTTTGAGCGCTTTGAGGGAGGAGCTGCATGTTAGTTTAGTGTGGGTGCTCAAGCTGCTTGATTCCATCCCACTGGGTTCAATGGGCATGGGACCGGAAGTGAGCAAACAGGGGTTCCTAGATAGCTGGCAGGACAGCTGATGGTATGTGAAGTGCATGAGGCAGGTGGAGTTGTTTTGGCACTGGAAGAGCTGTGCTGCTGCTTCGGGCAGTTGCCATTCACCACCACACTACCTTCCCTAGGTATCATAGCCACTTTCAGACATATGTGCTGCCAGAGCACTTGGTTTCCATGGCAGCGGGAAATGGCTTTGGTGCTGAACTTGTCTTTGGCTGTGGAGTTTTGATCGGCTTGAGTGAGGAGCTCCATGTTAGTTTTCCTTGTTGGTGCTTAAGCTGCTTGATTCCATCCCACTGGGCTCAATGGGCATTGGACCGGAAGTGACCAAACAGGGTTTCCTCGATAGCTGCCAAGACAGCTGATGGTATGTGAAGTTTGTGAGGCATGTGGAGTTGTCTTGTCATTGGAAGAGCTGTGCTGCTGCTTCGGGCAGTTGCCATTCACCACCACACTACCTTCCCTAGGTGTCATAGCCACTTTCAGACATATGTGCTGCCAGAGCACTTGGTTTCCATGGCAGCGGGAAATGGCTTGGGCACTGAACTTGTGTTTGCTTGTGGAGTTTGAGCGCCTTGAGTAAGGAGCTGCATGTTAGTTTTGTGTGGGTGCTCAAGCTGCTTGATTCCATCAGACTGGGCTCAATGGGCATTGGACCGGAAGTGAGCAAACAGGGTTTCCTAGATAGCTGCCAGGACAGCTGATGGTATGTGAAGTGCATGAGGCAGGTGGAGTTGTTTTGGCACTGGAAGAGCTGTGCTGCTGCTTCGGGCAGTTGCCATTCACCACCAAACTACCTTCCCTAGGTGTCATAGCTACTTTCAGACATATGTGCTGCCAGAGCACTTGGTTTCCATGGCAGCGGGAAATGGCTTGGGCGCTGAACTTGTGTTTGGCTGTGGAGTTTTGAGCGCCTTGAGTAAGGAGCTGCATGTTAGTTTTGTGTGGGTGCTCAAGCTGCTTGATTCCATCCCACTGGGCTCAATGGGCATTGGACCGGAAGTGAGCAAACAGGGTTTCCTAGATAGCTGCAAGGGCAGCTGATGGTATGTGAAGTTCATGAGGCAGGTTTAGTTGTTTTGGCACTGGAAGAGCTGTGCTGCTGCTTCGGGCAGTTGCCATTCACCACCACACTACCATTCCTAGGTGTCATAGCCACTTTCAGACATATGTGCTGCCAGAGCTCTTGGTTTCCATGGCAGCGGGAAATGGCTTGGGCCCTGAACTTGTGTTTGGCTGTGGAGTTTTGAGCGCCTTGAGTGAGGAGCTGCATGTTAGTTTTGTGTGGGTGCTCAAGCTGCTTGATTCCATCCTACTGGGCTCAATGGGCATGGGACCGGAAGTGAGCAAACAGGGTTTCTTAGATAGCTGCAAGCACAGCTGATGGTATGTGAAGTGCATGAGGCAGGTGGAGTTGTTTTGGCACTGGAAGAGCTGTGCTGCTGCTTCGAGCAGTTGCCATTCACCACCACACTACCTTCCCTACGTGTCATAGCCACTTTCAGACGTATGTGCTGCCAGAGCACTTGGTTTCCATGGCAGCGGGAAATGGCTTGGGCGCTGAACTTGTCTTTGGCTGTGGAGTTTTGAGCGCCTTGAGTGAGGAGCTGCATGTTAGTTTTGTGTGGGTGCTCAAGCTGCTTGATTCCATCCCACTGGGCTCAATGGGCATGGGACCGGAAGTGAGCAAACAGGGTTTCCTAGATAGCTGCCAGGACAGCTGATGGTATGTGAAGTGCATGAGGCATGTGGAGTTGTTTTGGCAGTGGAGGAGCTGTGCTGCTGCTTCGGGCAGTTGCCATTCACCACCACACTCCCTTCCCTAGGTGTCATAGCCACTTTCAGACATATGCGCTGCCAGAGCACAAAGTTTCCATGGCAGCGGGAAATGGCTTCAGCTCTAAACTTGTCTTTGGCTGTGGAGTTTTTAGTGTTTGAGTGAGGAGCTCCATGTTAGTTTTGTGTGGGTGCTCAAGCTGCTTGATTCCATCCCACTAGGCTCAATGGGCATTGGACCGGAAGTGACCAAACAGGGTTTCCTCGATAGCTGCCAAGACAGCTGATGGTATGTGAAGTTTGTGAGGCATGTGGAGTTGTCTTGTCATTGGAAGAGCTGTGCTGCTGCTTCGGGCAGTTGCCATTCACCACCACACTACCTTCCCTAGGTGTCATAGCCACTTTCAGACATATGTGCTGCCAGAGCACTTGGTTTCCATGGCAGCGGGAAATGGCTTGGGCACTGAACTTGTGTTTGCTTGTGGAGTTTGAGCGCCTTGAGTAAGGAGCTGCATGTTAGTTTTGTGTGGGTGCTCAAGCTGCTTGATTCCATCAGACTGGGCTCAATGGGCATGGGACCGGAAGTGACAAAACAGGGTTTCCTAGATAGCTGCCAGGACAGCTGATGGTATGTGAAGTGCATGAGGCAGGTGGAGTTGTTTTGGCACTGGAAGAGCTGTGCTGCTGCTTCGGGCAGTTGCCATTCACCACCAAACTACCTTCCCTAGGTGTCATAGCTACTTTCAGACATATGTGCTGCCAGAGCACTTGGTTTCCATGCCAGCGGGAAATGGCTTGGGCGCTGAACTTGTGTTTGGCTGTGGAGTTTTGAGCGCCTTGAGTAAGGAGCTGCATGTTAGTTTTGTGTGGGTGCTCAAGCTGCTTGATTCCATCCCACTGGGCTCAATGGCCTGGGACTGGAAGTGAGCAAACAGTGTTTCCTAGATAGCTGCCAGGACAGCTGATGGTATGTGAAGTGCATGAGGCAGGTGGAGTTGTTTTGGCACTGGAAGAGCTGTGCTGCTGCTTCGGGCAGTTGCCATTCACCACCACACTCCCTTCCCTAGGTGTCATAGCCACTTTCAGACATATGTGCTGCCAGAGCCCTTGGTTTCCATGGCAGCGGGAAATGGCTTGTGCTCTGAACTTCTCTTTGGCTGTGGAGTTTTTAGTGGCTTGAGTGAGGAGGTGCATGTTAGTTTTGTGTGGGTGCTCAAGCTGCTTGATTCCATCCCACTGGGCTCAATGGGCATGGGACCGGAAGTGAGCAAACAGGGTTTCCTAGATAGCTGCAAGGGCAGCTGATGGTATGTGAAGTGCATGAGGCAGGTTTAGTTGTTTTGGCACTGGAAGAGCTGTGCTGCTGCTTCGGGCAGTTGCCATTCACCACCACACTACCATTCCTAGGTGTCATAGCCACTTTCAGACATATGTGCTGCCAGAGCTCTTGGTTTCCATGGCAGCGGGAAATGGCTTTGGCCCTGAACTTGTGTTTGGCTGTGGAGTTTTGAGCGCCTTGAGTGAGGAGCTGCATGTTAGTTTTGTGTGGGTGCTCAAGCTGCTTGATTCCATCCCACTGGGCTCAATGGGCATGGGACCGGAAGTGAGCAAACAGGGTTTCCTAGATAGCTGCCAGGACGGCTGATGGTATGTGAAGTGCATGAGGCATGTGGAGTTGTTTTGGCACTGGAAGAGCTGTGCTGCTGCTTCGGGCAGTTGCCATTCACCACCACACTCCCTTCCCTAGGTGTCATAGCCACTTTCAGACATATGCGCTGCTAGAGCACAAAGTTTCCATTGTTACGGGAAATGGCTTTGGCTTTGAACTTGTCTTTGGCTGTGGAGTTTTTAGTGTTTGAGTGAGGAGCTCCATGTTAGTTTTGTGTGGGTGCTCAAGCTGCTTGATTCCATCCCACTAGGCTCAATGGGCATTGGACCGGAAGTGACCAAACAGGGTTTCCTCGATAGCTGCCAAGACAGCTGATGGTATGTGAAGTTTGTGAGGCATGTGGAGTTGTCTTGTCATTGGAAGAGCTGTGCTGCTGCTTCGGGCAGTTGCCATTCACCACCACACTACCTTCCCTAGGTGTCATAGCCACTTTCAGACATATGTGCTGCCAGAGCACTTGGTTTCCATGGCAGCGGGAAATGGCTTGGGCACTGAACTTGTGTTTGCTTGTGGAGTTTGAGCGCCTTGAGTAAGGAGCTGCATGTTAGTTTTGTGTGGGTGCTCAAGCTGCTTGATTCCATCAGACTGGGCTCAATGGGCATTGGACCGGAAGTGACAAAACAGGGTTTCCTAGATAGCTGCCAGGACAGCTGATGGTATGTGAAGTGCATGAGGCAGGTGGAGTTGTTTTGGCACTGGAAGAGCTGTGCTGCTGCTTCGGGCAGTTGCCATTCACCACCAAACTACCTTCCCTAGGTGTCATAGCTACTTTCAGACATATGTGCTGCCAGAGCACTTGGTTTCCATGGCAGCGGGAAATGGCTTGGGCGCTGAACTTGTGTTTGGCTGTGGAGTTTTGAGCGCCTTGAGTAAGGAGCTGCATGTTAGTTTTGTGTGGGTGCTCAAGCTGCTTGATTCCATCCCACTGGGCTCAATGGGCATTGGACCGGAAGTGAGCAAACAGGGTTTCCTAGATAGCTGCAAGGGCAGCTGATGGTATGTGAAGTTCATGAGGCAGGTTTAGTTGTTTTGGCACTGGAAGAGCTGTGCTGCTGCTTCGGGCAGTTGCCATTCACCACCACACTCCCTTCCCTAGGTGTCATAGCCACTTTCAGACATATGTGCTGCCAGAGCCCTTGGTTTCCATGGCAGCGGGAAATGGCTTGTGCTCTGAACTTCTCTTTGGCTGTGGAGTTTTTAGTGGCTTGAGTGAGGAGGTGCATGTTAGTTTTGTGTGGGTGCTCAAGCTGCTTGATTCCATCCCACTGGGCTCAATGGGCATGGGACCGGAAGTGAGCAAACAGGGTTTCCTAGATAGCTGCAAGGGCAGCTGATGGTATGTGAAGTGCATGAGGCAGGTTTAGTTGTTTTGGCACTGGAAGAGCTGTGCTGCTGCTTCGGGCAGTTGCCATTCACCACCACACTACCATTCCTAGGTGTCATAGCCACTTTCAGACATATGTGCTGCCAGAGCTCTTGGTTTCCATGGCAGCGGGAAATGGCTTTGGCCCTGAACTTGTGTTTGGCTGTGGAGTTTTGAGCGCCTTGAGTGAGGAGCTGCATGTTAGTTTTGTGTGGGTGCTCAAGCTGCTTGATTCCATCCCACTGGGCTCAATGGGCATGGGACCGGAAGTGAGCAAACAGGGTTTCCTAGATAGCTGCCAGGACGGCTGATGGTATGTGAAGTGCATGAGGCATGTGGAGTTGTTTTGGCACTGGAAGAGCTGTGCTGCTGCTTCGGGCAGTTGCCATTCACCACCACACTCCCTTCCCTAGGTGTCATAGCCACTTTCAGACATATGCGCTGCCAGAGCACAAAGTTTCCATTGTTACGGGAAATGGCTTTGGCTTTGAACTTGTCTTTGGCTGTGGAGTTTTTAGTGTTTGAGTGAGGAGCTCCATGTTAGTTTTGTGTGGGTGCTCAAGCTGCTTGATTCCATCCCACTAGGCTCAATGGGCATTGGACCGGAAGTGACCAAACAGGGTTTCCTCGATAGCTGCCAAGACAGCTGATGGTATGTGAAGTTTGTGAGGCATGTGGAGTTGTCTTGTCATTGGAAGAGCTGTGCTGCTGCTTCGGGCAGTTGCCATTCACCACCACACTACCTTCCCTAGGTGTCATAGCCACTTTCAGACATATGTGCTGCCAGAGCACTTGGTTTCCATGGCAGCGGGAAATGGCTTGGGCACTGAACTTGTGTTTGCTTGTGGAGTTTGAGCGCCTTGAGTAAGGAGCTGCATGTTAGTTTTGTGTGGGTGCTCAAGCTGCTTGATTCCATCAGACTGGGCTCAATGGGCATTGGACCGGAAGTGACAAAACAGGGTTTCCTAGATAGCTGCCAGGACAGCTGATGGTATGTGAAGTGCATGAGGCAGGTGGAGTTGTTTTGGCACTGGAAGAGCTGTGCTGCTGCTTCGGGCAGTTGCCATTCACCACCAAACTACCTTCCCTAGGTGTCATAGCTACTTTCAGACATATGTGCTGCCAGAGCACTTGGTTTCCATGGCAGCGGGAAATGGCTTGGGCGCTGAACTTGTGTTTGGCTGTGGAGTTTTGAGCGCCTTGAGTAAGGAGCTGCATGTTAGTTTTGTGTGGGTGCTCAAGCTGCTTGATTCCATCCCACTGGGCTCAATGGGCATTGGACCGGAAGTGAGCAAACAGGGTTTCCTAGATAGCTGCAAGGGCAGCTGATGGTATGTGAAGTTCATGAGGCAGGTTTAGTTGTTTTGGCACTGGAAGAGCTGTGCTGCTGCTTCGGGCAGTTGCCATTCACCACCACACTACCATTCCTAGGTGTCATAGCCACTTTCAGACATATGTGCTGCCAGAGCTCTTGGTTTCCATGGCAGCGGGAAATGGCTTTGGCCCTGAACTTGTGTTTGGCTGTGGAGTTTTGAGCGCCTTGAGTGAGGAGCTGCATGTTAGTTTTGTGTGGGTGCTCAAGCTGCTTGATTCCATCCCACTGGGCTCAATGGGCATGGGACCGGAAGTGAGCAAACAGGGTTTCCTAGATAGCTGCCACGACAGCTGATGGTATGTGAAGTGCATGAGGCAGGTGGAGTTGTTTGGCACTGGAAGAGCTGTGCTGCTGCTTCGGGCAGTTGCCATTCACCACCACACTACCTTCAATAGGTGTCATAGCCACTTTCAGACATATGTGCTGCCAGAGCACTTGGTTTCCATGGCAGCGGGAAATGGCTTGGGCGCTGAACTTGTCTTTGGCTGTGGAGTTTTGAGCGCCATGAGTGAGGAGCTGCATGTTAGTTTTGTGTGGGTGCTCAAGCTGCTTGATTCCATCCCACTGGGCTCAATGGGCATTGGACCAGAAGTGACCAAACAGGGTTTCCTCGATACCTGCCAGGACAGCTGATGGTATGTGAAGTTCATGAGGCAGGTGGAGTTGTTTTGGCACTGGAAGAGCTGTGCTGCTGCTTCGGGCAGTTGCCATTCACCACCACACTCCCTTCCCTAGATGTCATACCTACTTTCAGACATATGTGCTGCCAGAGCACTTGGTTTCCATGGCAGCGGGAAATGGCTTGGGCGCTGAACTTGTCTTTGGCTGTGGAGTTTTGAGCGCCTTGAGTGAGGAGCTGCATGTTAGTTTTGTGTGGGTGCTCAAGCTGCTTGATTCCATCCCACTGGGCTCAATGGGCATGGGACCGGAAGTGAGCAAACAGGGTTTCCTAGATAGCTGCCAGGACAGCTGATGGTATGTGAAGTGCATGAGGCAGGTGGAGTTGTTTTGGCACTGGAAGAGCTGTGCTGCTGCTTCCGGCAGTTGCCATTCACCACCACACTACCTTCAATAGGTGTCATAGCCACTTTCAGACATATGTGCTGCCAGAGCACTTGGTTTCCATGGCAGCGGGAAATGGCTTGGGTGCTGAACTTGTGTTTGGCTGTGGAGTTTTGAGTTCCTTGAGTGAGGAGCTCCATGTTAGTTTTGTGTGGGTGCTCAAGCTGCTTGATTCCATCCCACTGGGCTCAATGGGCATGGGACCGGAAGTGAGCAAACAGGGTTTCCTAGATAGCTGCCACGACAGCTGATGGTATGTGAAGTGCATGAGGCAGGTGGAGTTGTTTGGCACTGGAAGAGCTGTGCTGCTGCTTCGGGCAGTTGCCATTCACCACCACACTCCCTTCAATAGGTGTCATAGCCACTTTCAGACATATGTGCTGCCAGAGCACTTGGTTTCCATGGCAGCGGGAAATGGCTTGGGCGCTGAACTTGTCTTTGGCTGTGGAGTTTTGAGCGCCATGAGTGAGGAGCTGCATGTTAGTTTTGTGTGGGTGCTCAAGCTGCTTGATTCCATCCCACTGGGCTCAATGGGCATTGGACCGGAAGTGACCAAACAGGGTTTCCTCGATACCTGCCAGGACAGCTGATGGTATGTGAAGTTCATGAGGCAGGTGTAGTTGTTTTGGCACTGGAAGAGCTGTGCTGCTGCTTCGGGCAGTTGCCATTCACCACCACACTCCCTTCCCTAGATGTCATACCTACTTTCAGACATATGTGCTGCCAGAGCACTTGGTTTCCATGGCAGCGGGAAATGGCTTGGGCGCTGAACTTGTCTTTGGCTGTGGAGTTTTGAGCGCCTTGAGTGAGGAGCTGCATGTTAGTTTTGTGTGGGTGCTCAAGCTGCTTGATTCCATCCCACTGGGCTCAATGGGCATGGGACCGGAAGTGAGCAAACAGGGTTTCCTAGATAGCTGCCAGGACAGCTGATGGTATGTGAAGTGCATGAGGCAGGTGGAGTTGTTTTGGCACTGGAAGAGCTGTGCTGCTGCTGCTTCGGGCAGTTGCCATTCACCACCACACTACCTTCCCTAGGTGTCATAGCCACTTTCAGACATATGTGCTGCCAGAGCACTTGGTTTCCATGGCAGCGGGAAATGGCTTTGGTGCTGAACTTGTCTTTGGCTGTGGAGTTTTGAGTTCCTTGAGTGAGGAGCTCCATGTTAGTTTTGTGTGGGTGCTCAAGCTGCTTGATTCCATCCCACTGGGCTCAATGGGCATGGGACCGGAAGTGACAAAACAGGGTTTCCTAGATAGCTGCCAGGACAGCTGATGGCATGTGAAGTGCATGAGGCAGGTGGAGTTGTTTTGGCACTGGAAGAGCTGTGCTGCTGCTTCCGGCAGTTGCCATTCACCACCACACTACCTTCCCTAGGTGTCATAGCCACTTTCAGACATATGTGCTGCCAGAGCACTTGGTTTCCATAGCAGTGGGAAATGGCTTGTGCTCTGAACTTGTCTTTGGCTGTGGAGTTTTGAGCGCCTTGAGTGAGGAGCTGCATGTTAGTTTTGTGTGGGTGCTCAAGCTGCTTGATTCCATCCCACTGGGCTCAATGGGCATTGGACTGGTAGTGAGCAAACAGGGTTTCCTCGATAGCTGGCAGGACAGCTGATGGTATGTGAAGTGCATGAGGCAGGTGGAGTTGTTTTGGCACTGGAAGAGCTGTGCTGCTGCTTCGGGCAGTTGCCATTCACCACCACACTCCCTTCCCTAGGTGTCATAGCCACTTTCAGACATATGTGCTGCCAGAGCCCTTGGTTTCCATGGCAGCGGGAAATGGCTTTGGCCCTGAACTTGTCTTTGGCTGTGGAGTTTTGATCGCCTTGAGTGAGGAGCTGCATGTTAGTTTTGTGTGGGTGCTCAAGCTGCTTGATTCCATGCTACTGGGCTCAATTGACATCGGACCGGAAGTGACCAAACAGGGTTTCCTAGATAGCTGCCAGGACGGCTGATGGTATGTGAAGTGCATGAGGCATGTGGAGTTGTTTTGGCACTGGAAGAGCTGTGCTGCTGCTTCGGGCAGTTGCCATTCACCACCACACTCCCTTCCCTAGGTGTCATAGCCACTTTCAGACATATGCGCTGCCAGAGCACAAAGTTTCCATTGTTACGGGAAATGGCTTTGGCTTTGAACTTGTCTTTGGCTGTGGAGTTTTTAGTGTTTGAGTGAGGAGCTCCATGTTAGTTTTGTGTGGGTGCTCAAGCTGCTTGATTCCATCCCACTGAGCTCAATGGGCATTGGACCGGAAGTGACCAAACAGGGTTTCCTAGATAGCTGCCAAGACAGCTGATGGTATGTGAAGTTTGTGAGGCATGTGGAGTTGTCTTGTCACTGGAAGAGCTGTGCTGCTGCTTCGGGCAGTTGCCATTCACCACCACACTACCTTCCCTAGGTGTCATAGCCACTTTCAGACATATGTGCTGCCAGAGCACTTGGTTTCCATGGCAGCGGGAAATGGCTTGGGCACTGAACTTGTGTTTGCTTGTGGAGTTTTGAGCGCCTTGAGTAAGGAGCTGCATGTTAGTTTTGTGTGGGTGCTCAAGCTGCTTGATTCCATCAGACTGGGCTCAAAGGGCATGGGACCGGAAGTGAGCAAACAGGGTTTCCTAGATAGCTGCCAGGACAGCTGATGGTATGTGAAGTGCATGAGGCAGGTGGAGTTGTTTTGGCACTGGAAGAGCTGTGCTGCTGCTTCGGGCAGTTGCCATTCACCACCAAACTACCTTCCCTAGGTGTCATAGCTACTTTCAGACATATGTGCTGCCAGAGCACTTGATTTCCATGGCAGCGGGAAATGGCTTGGGCGCTGAACTTGTGTTTGGCTGTGGAGTTTTGAGCGCCTTGAGTAAGGAGCTGCATGTTAGTTTTGTGTGGGTGCTCAAGCTGCTTGATTCCATCCCACTGGGCTCAATGGGCATGGGACCGGAAGTGAGCAAACAGGGTTTCCTAGATAGCTGCAAGCGCAGCTGATGGTATGTGAAGTGCATGAGGCAGGTGGAGTTGTTTTGGCACTGGAAGAGCTGTGCTGCTGCTTCGGGCAGTTGCCATTCACCACCACACTACCTTCCCTAGGTGTCATAGCCACTTTCAGACATATGTGCTGCCAGAGCACTTGGTTTCCATGGCAGCGGGAAATGGCTTGGGCGCTGAACTTGTCTTTGGCTGTGGAGTTTTGAGCGCCTTGAGTAAGGAGCTGCATGTTAGTTTTGTGTGGGTGCTCAAGCTGCTTGATTCCATCCCACTGGGCTCAATGGGCATGGGACCGGAAGTGAGCAAACAGGGTTTCCTAGATAGCTGCCAGGACAGCTGATGGTATGTGAAGTTTGTGATTTATGTGGAGTTGTTTTGGCAGTGTAAGAGCTGTGCTGCTGCTTCGGGCAGTTGCCATTCACCACCACACTACCTTCTCTAGGTGTCATAGCCACTTTCAGACATATGTGCTGCCAGAGCTCTTGGTTTCCATGGCAGCGGGAAATGGCTTGGGCGCTGCACTTGTCTTTGGCTGTGGAGTTTTGAGCGCCTTGAGTGAGGAGCTCCATGTTAGTTTTGTGTGGGTGCTCAATCTGCTTGATTCCATCCCACTGGGCTCAATGGCCTGGGACTGGAAGTGAGCAAACAGGGTTTCCTAGATAGCTGCCAGGACAGCTGATGGTATGTGAAGTGCATGAGGCAGGTGGAGTTGTTTTGGCAGTGGAAGAGCTGTGCTGCTGCTTCCGGCAGTTGCCATTCACCACCACACTACCTTCCCTAGGTGTCATAGCCACTTTCAGACATATGTGCTGCCAGAGCACTTGGTTTAAAATGGCAGCGGGAAATGGCTTGGGCTCTGAACTTGTGTTTGGCTGTGGAGTTTTGAGCGCCTTGAGTGAGGAGCTCCATGTTGGTTTTGTGTGGGTGCTCAAGCTGCTTGATTCCATCCCACTGGGCTCAATGGGCATTGAACCGGAAGTGACCAAGCAGGGTTTCCGAGATAACAGCCAGGACAGCTGATGGTATGTGAAGTGCATGAGGCAGGTGGAGTTGTTTTGGCACTGGAAGAGCTGTGCTGCTGCTTCGGGCAGTTGCCATTCACCACCACACTACCATTCCTAGGTGTCATAGCCACTTTCAGACATATGTGCTGCCAGAGCTCTTGGTTTCCATGGCAGCGGGAAATGGCTTTGGCCCTGAACTTGTCTTTGGCTGTGGAGTTTTGAGCGCCTTGAGTGAGGAGCTCAATGTTAGTTTTGTGTGGGTGCTCAAGCTGCTTGATTCCATCCCACTGGGCTCAATTGGCAATGTACCGGAAGTGAGCAAACAGGGTTTCCTAGATAGCTGCCAGGACAGCTGATGGTATGTGAAGTGCATGAGGCAGGTGGAGTTGTTTGGCACTGGAAGAGCTGTGCTGCTGCTTCCGGCAGTTGCCATTCACCACCACACTACCTTCAATAGGTGTCATAGCCACTTTCAGACATATGTGCTGCCAGAGCACTTGGTTTCCATGGCAGCGGGAAATGGCTTGGGCTCTGAACTTGTCTTTGGCTGTGGAGTTTTGAGCGCCTTGAGTGAGGAGCTCCATGTTAGTTTTGTGTGGGTGCTCAAGCTGCTTGATTCCATCCCACTGGGCTCAATGGGCATGGGACCGGAAGTGACCAAACAGGGTTTCCTCGATAGCTGCCAGGACAGCTGATGGTATGTGAAGTTCATGAGGCAGGTGGAGTTGTTTTGGCACGGGAAGAGATGTGCTGCTGCTTCGGGCAGTTGCCATTCACCACCACACTACCTTCCCTAGGTGTCATACCTACTTTCAGACATATGTGCTGCCAGAGCCCTTGGTTTCCATGGCAGCGGGAAATGGCTTTGGCGCTGAACTTGTCTTTGGCTGTGGAGTTTTGAGCGCATTGAGTGAGGAGCTCCATGTTAGTTTTCCTTGTTGGTGCTTAAGCTGCTTGATTCCATCCCCCTGGGCTCAATGGGCATTGGACCGGAAGTGAGCAAACAGGGTTTCCTAGATATCTGACAGGACAGCTGATGGTATGTGAAGTGCATGAGGCAGGTGGAGTTGTTTTGGCAGTGTAAGAGCTGTGCTGCTGCTTCCGGCAGTTGCCATTCACCACCACACTACCTTCCATAGTTGTCATAGCCACTTTCAGACATATGTGCTGCCAGAGCACTTGGTTTCCATGGCAGCGGGAAATGTCTTTGGCCCTGAACTTGTGTTTGGCTGTGGAGTTTTGAGCGCCTTGAGTGAGGAGCTGCATGTTAGTTTTGTGTGGGTGCTCAAGCTGCTTGATTCCATCCCACAGGCTCAATGGGCATGGGACCGGAAGTGAGCAAACAGGGTTTCCTAGATAGCTGCCAGGACAGCTGATGGTATGTGAAGTTTGTGATTTATGGGGAGTTGTTTTGGCACTGGAAGAGCTGTGCTGCTGCTTCGGGCAGTTGCCATTCACCACCACACTCCCTTCCCTAGGTGTCATAGCCACTTTCAGACATATGTGCTGCCAGAGCACTTGGTTTCCATGGCAGCGGGAAATGGCTTGGGCCCTGAACTTGTCTTTGGCTGTGGAGTTTTGATCGGCTTGAGTGAGGAGCTCCATGTTAGTTTTCCTTGTTGGTGCTTAAGCTGCTTGATTCCATCCCACTGGGCTCAATGGGCATTGAATCGCAAGTGAGCAAACAGGGTTTCCTAGATAGCTGCCAGAACAGCTCATGGTATGTGAAGTGCATGAGGCAGGTGGAGTTGTTTTGGCAGTGTAAGAGCTGTGCTGCTGCTTCCGGCAGTTGCCATTCACCACCACACTACCTTCCTAGGTGTCATAGCCACTTTCAGACATATGTGCTGCAAGAGCACTTGGTTTCCATGGCAGTGGGAAATGGCTTGTGCTCTGAACTTGTCTTTGGCTGTGGAGTTTTGAGCGTCTTGAGTGAGGAGCTGCATGTTAGTTTTGTGTGGGTGCTCAAGCTGCTTGATTCCATCCCACTGGGCTCAATGGGCATTGGACTGGCAGTGAGCAAACAGGGTTTCCTCGATAGCTGGCAGGACAGCTGATGGTATGTGAAGTGCATGAGGCAGGTGGAGTTGTTTTGGCACTGGAAGAGCTGTGCTGCTGCTTCGGGCAGTTGCCATTCACCACCACACTACCATGCCTAGGTGTCATAGCCACTTTCAGACATATGTGCTGCCAGAGCACTTGGTTTCCATGGCCGCGGGAAATGGCTTTGGCCATGAACTTGTCTTTGGCTGTGGAGTTTTGAGTGCCTTGAGTGAGGAGCTGCATGTTAGTTTTGTGTGGATGCTCAAGCTGCTTGATTCCATCCCACTGGGCTCAATGGGCATGGGACCGGAAGTGAGCAAACAGGGTTTCCTCGATAGCTAACAGGACAGCTGATGGTATGTGAAGTGCATGAGGTAGGTGGAGTTGTTTTGGCACTGGAAGAGCTGTGCTGCTGCTTCGGGCAGTTGCCATTCACCACCACACTACCTTTCCTAGGTGTCATAGCCACTTTCAGACATATGTGCTGCCAGAGCACTTGGTTTCCATGGTAGCGGGAAATGGCTTGGGCTCTGAACTTGTCTTTGGTTGTGGAGTTTTGAGCGCCTTGAGTGAGGAGCTGCATGTTAGTTTTGTGTGGGTGCTCAAGCTGCTTGATTCCATTACTCTGGGCTCAATGGGCATTGAACCGGAAGTGAGCAAACAGGATTTCCTAGATAGCTGCCAGGACAGCTGATGGTATGTGAAGTGCATGAGGCAGGTGGAGTTGTTTTGGCACTGGAAGAGCTGTGCTGCTGCTTCCGGCAGTTGCCATTCACCACCACACTACCTTCCCTAGGTGTCATATCCACTTTCAGACATATGTGCTGCCAGAGCTCTTGGTTTCCATGGCAGCGGGAAATGGCTTGGGCTCTGAACTTGTGTTTGGCTGTGGAGTTTTGAGCGCCTTGAGTGAGGAGCTGCATGTTAGTTTTGTGTGGGTGTTCAAGCTGCTTGATTCCATCCCACTGGGCTCAATGGGCATTGGACTGGTAATGAGCAAACAGGGTTTCCTAGATAGCTGCCAGGACAGCTGATGGTATGTGAAGTGCATGAGGCAGGTGGAGTTGTTTTGGCACTGGAAGAGCTGTGCTGCTGCTTCGGGCAGTTGCCATTCACCACCACACTACCTTCCCTAGGTGTCATATCCACTTTCAGACATATGTGCTGCCAGAGCACTTGGTTTCCATGGCAGCGGGAAATGGCTTGGGCTCTGAACTTGTCTTTGGCTGTGGAGTTTTGAGCACCTTGAGTGAGGAGGTCCATGTTGGTTTTGTGTGGGTGCTCAAGCGCATGATTCCTTTACTCTGGGCTCAATGGGCATGGGACCGGAAGTGACCAAACAGGGTTTCCTAGATAATTGCCATCACACCTGATGGTATGTGAAGTGTATGAGGCAGGTGGAGTTGTTTTGGCACTGGAAGAGCTGTGCTGCTGCTTCCGGCAGTTGCCATTCACCACCACACTACCTTCAATAGGTGTCATAGCCACTTTCAGACATATGTGCTGCCAGAGCACTTGGTTTCCATGGCAGCAGGAAATGGCTTGGGCCCTGAACTTGTCTTTGGCTGTGGAGTTTTGAGCGCCTTGAGTGAGGAGGTGCATGTTAGTTTTGTGTGGGTGCTCAAGCTGCTTGATTCCATCCCACTGGGCTCAATGGGCATGGGACCGGAAGTGAGCAAACAGGGTTTCCTAGATAGCTGCCAGGACAGATGATGGTATGTGAAGTGCATGAGGCAGGTGGAGTTGTTTTGGCACTGGAAGAGCTGTGCTGCTGCTTCGGGCAGTTGCCATTCACCACCACACTACCTTCCCTAGGTGTCATAGCCACTTTCAGACATATGTGCTGCCAGAGCACTTGGTTTCCATGGCCGCGGGAAATGGCTTGTGCGCTGAACTTGTCTTTCGCTGTGGAGTTTTGAACGCCTTGAATGAGGAGGTCCATGTTGGTTTTGTGTGGGTGCTCAAGCTGCTTGATTCCATCCCACTGGGCTCAATGGGCATTTAACCGCAAGTGAACAAACAGGGTTTCCTAGATAGCTGGCAGGACAGCTGATGGTATGTGAAGTGCATGAGGCAGGTGGAGTTGTATTGGCACTGGAAGAGCTGTGCTGCTGCTTCGGGCAGTTGCCATTCACCACCACACTACCTTCCTTAGGTGTCATAGCCACTTTCAGACATATGTGCTGCCAGAGCTCTTGGTTTCCATGGCAGCGGGAAATGGCTTGGGCTCTGAACTTGTCTTTGGCTGTGGAGTTTTGATCGCCTTGAGTGAGGAGCTCCATGTTAGTTTTCCTTGTTGGTTCTTAAGCTGCTTGATTCCATCCCACTGGGCTCAATGGACATTGAACCGGAAGTGAGCAAACAGGGTTTCCTAGATAGCTGCCAGGACAGCTGATGGTATGTGAAGTGCATGAGGCAGGTGGAGTTGTTTTGGTACTGGAAGAGCTGTGCTGCTGCTTCGGGCATTTGCCATTCACCACCACACTACCTTCAATAGGTGTCATAGCCACTTTCAGACATATGTGTTGCCAGAACACTTGGTTTCCATGGCAGCAGGAAATGGCTTTGGCCCTGAACTTGTCTTTGTCTGTGGAGTTTTGAGCGCCTTGAGTGAGGAGCTACATGTTAGTTTTGTGTGGGTGCTCAAGCTGCTTGATTCCATCCCACTGGGCTCAATGGGCATAGGACCGGAAGTGACAAAACAGGGTTTCCTAGATAGCGGCCAGGACAGCTGATGGTATGTGAAGTTTGTGATTTATGTGGAGTTGTTTTGGCAGTGTAAGAGCTGTGCTGCTGCTTCGGGCAGTTGCCATTCACCACCACACTACCTTCTCTAGGTGTCATAGCCACTTTCAGACATATGTGCTGCCAGAGCTCTTGGTTTCCATGGCAGCGGGAAATGGCTTGGGCGCTGCACTTGTCTTTGGCTGTGGAGTTTTGAGCGCCTTGAGTGAGGAGCTCCATGTTAGTTTTGTGTGGGTGCTCAATCTGCTTGATTCCATCCCACTGGGCTCAATGGCCTGGGACTGGAAGTGAGCAAACAGGGTTTCCTAGATAGCTGCCAGGACAGCTGATGGTATGTGAAGTGCATGAGGCAGGTGGAGTTGTTTTGGCAGTGGAAGAGCTGTGCTGCTGCTTCCGGCAGTTGCCATTCACCACCACACTACCTTCCCTAGGTGTCATAGCCACTTTCAGACATATGTGCTGCCAGAGCCCTTGGTTTAAAATGGCAGCGGGAAATGGCTTGAGCTCTGAACTTGTGTTTGGCTGTGGAGTTTTGAGCGCCTTGAGTGAGGAGCTCCATGTTGGTTTTGTGTGGGTGCTCAAGCTGCTTGATTCCATCCCACTGGGCTCAATGGGCATTGAACCGGAAGTGACCAAGCAGGGTTTCCGAGATAACAGCCAGGACAGCTGATGGTATGTGAAGTGCATGAGGCAGGTGGAGTTGTTTTGGCACTGGAAGAGCTGTGCTGCTGCTTCGGGCAGTTGCCATTCACCACCACACTACCATTCCTAGGTGTCATAGCCACTTTCAGACATATGTGCTGCCAGAGCTCTTGGTTTCCATGGCAGCGGGAAATGGCTTTGGCCCTGAACTTGTCTTTGGCTGTGGAGTTTTGAGCGCCTTGAGTGAGGAGCTCAATGTTAGTTTTGTGTGGGTGCTCAAGCTGCTTGATTCCATCCCACTGGGCTCAATTGGCAATGTACCGGAAGTGAGCAAACAGGGTTTCCTAGATAGCTGCCAGGACAGCTGATGGTATGTGAAGTGCATGAGGCAGGTGGAGTTGTTTTGGCACTGGAAGAGCTGTGCTGCTGCTTCCGGCAGTTGCCATTCACCACCACACTACCTTCCCTAGGTGTCATAGCCACTTTCAGACATATGTGCTGCCAGAGCACTTGGTTTCCATGGCCGCGGGAAATGGCTTGGGCTCTGAACTTGTCTTTGGCTGTGGAGTTTTGAGCGCCTTGAGTGAGGAGCTCCATGTTAGTTTTGTGTGGGTGCTCAAGCTGCTTGATTCCATCCCACTGGGCTCAATGGGCATGGGACCGGAAGTGACCAAACAGGGTTTCCTCGATAGCTGCCAGGACAGCTGATGGTATGTGAAGTTCATGAGGCAGGTGGAGTTGTTTTGGCACGGGAAGAGCTGTGCTGCTGCTTCCGGCAGTTGCCATTCACCACCACACTACCTTCCCTAGGTGTCATACCTACTTTCAGACATATGTGCTGCCAGAGCACTTGGTTTCCATGGCAGCGGGAAATGGCTTTGGCGCTGAACTTGTCTTTGGCTGTGGAGTTTTGAGCGCATTGAGTGAGGAGCTCCATGTTAGTTTTCCTTGTTGGTGCTTAAGCTGCTTGATTCCATCCCCCTGGGCTCAATGGGCATTGGACCGGAAGTGAGCAAACAGGGTTTCCTAGATATCTGACAGGACAGCTGATGGTATGTGAAGTGCATGAGGCAGGTGGAGTTGTTTTGGCAGTGTAAGAGCTGTGCTGCTGCTTCCGGCAGTTGCCATTCACCACCACACTACCTTCCATAGGTGTCATAGCCACTTTCAGACATATGTGCTGCCAGAGCACTTGGTTTCCATGGCAGCGGGAAATGTCTTTGGCCCTGAACTTGTGTTTGGCTGTGGAGTTTTGAGCGCCTTGAGTGAGGAGCTGCATGTTAGTTTTGTGTGGGTGCTCAAGCTGCTTGATTCCATCCCACAGGGCTCAATGGGCATGGGACCGGAAGTGAGCAAACAGGGTTTCCTAGATAGCTGCCAGGACAGCTGATGGTATGTGAAGTTTGTGATTTATGGGGAGTTGTTTTGGCACTGGAAGAGCTGTGCTGCTGCTTCGGGCAGTTGCCATTCACCACCACACTCCCTTCCCTAGGTGTCATAGCCACTTTCAGACATATGTGCTGCCAGAGCACTTGGTTTCCATGGCAGCGGGAAATGGCTTTGGTGCTGAACTTGTCTTTGGCTGTGGAGTTTTGATCGGCTTGAGTGAGGAGCTCCATGTTAGTTTTCCTTGTTGGTGCTTAAGCTGCTTGATTCCATCCCACTGGGCTCAATGGGCATTGAATCGCAAGGGGGCAAACAGGGTTTCCTAGATAGCTGCCAGGACAGCTGATGGTATGTGAAGTGCATGAGGCAGGTGGAGTTGTTTTGGCACTGGAAGAGCTGTGCTGCTGCTTCCGACAGTTGCCATTCACCACCACACTACCTCCCTGGGGTCATAGCCACTTTCAGACATATGTGTTGCCAGAGCACTTGGTTTCCATGGCAGCGGGAAATGGCTTGGGCGCTGAACTTGTGTTTGGCTTTGGAGTTTTGAGCGCCTTTAGTGAGGAGGTCCATGTTGGTTTTGTGTGGGTGCTCAAGCTGCTTGATTCCATCCCACTGGGCTCAATGGGCATGGGACCGGAAGTGAGCAAACAGGGTTTCCTCGATAGCTAACAGGACAGCTGATGGTATGTGAAGTTCATGAGGCAGGTGGAGTTGTTTTGGCACTGGAAGAGCTGTGCTGCTGCTTCCGGCAGTTGCCATTCACCAGCAAACTACCTTCCCTAGATGTCATACCTACTTTCAGACATATGTGCTGTCAGAGCACTTGGTTTCCATGCAGCGGGAAATGGCTTGGGCGCTGAACTTGTTTTTGGCTGTGGAGTTTTGATCGCCTTGAGTGAGGAGCTGCATGTTAGTTTTGTGTGGGTGCTCAAGCTGCTTGATTCCATCCCACTGGGCTCAATGGGCATGGGACCGGAAGTGAGCAAACAGGGTTTCCTAGATAGCTGCCAGGACAGCTGATGGTATGTGAAGTGCATGAGGCATGTGGAGTTGTTTTGGCACTGGAAGAGCTGTGCTGCTGCTTCGGGCAGTTGCCATTCACCACCACACTACCTTCCCTAGGTGTCATAGCCACTTTCAGACATATGTGCTGCCAGAGCACTTGGTTTCCATGGCAGCGGGAAATGGCTTGGGTGCTGAACTTGTCTTTGGCTGTGGAGTTTTGAGTGCCTTGAGTGAGGAGCTCCATGTTAGTTTTGTGTGGGTGCTCAAGCTGCTTGATTCCATCCCACTGGGCTCAATGGGCATGGGACCGGAAGTGACAAAACAGGGTTTCCTAGATAGCTGCCAGGACAGCTCATGGTATGTGAAGTGCATGAGGCAGGTGGAGTTGTTTTGGCAGTGTAAGAGCTGTGCTGCTGCTTCCGGCAGTTGCCATTCACCACCACACTACCTTCCTAGGTGTCATAGCCACTTTCAGACATATGTGCTGCCAGAGCACTTGGTTTCCATGGCAGTGGGAAATGGCTTGTGCTCTGAACTTGTCTTTGGCTGTGGAGTTTTGAGCGCCTTGTGTGAGGAGCTGCATGTTAGTTTTGTGTGGGTGCTCAAGCTGCTTGATTCCATCCCACTGGGCTCAATGGGCATTGGACTGGTAGTGAGCAAACAGGGTTTCCTCGATAGCTGGCAGGACAGCTGATGGTATGTGAAGTGCATGAGGCAGGTGGAGTTGTTTTGCCACTGGAAGAGCTGTGCTGCTGCTTCGGGCAGTTGCCATTCACCACCACACTACCTTCCCTAGGTGTCATAGCCACTTTCAGACATATGTGCTGCCAGAGCACTTGGTTTCCATGGCCGCGGGAAATGGCTTGGGCTCTGAACTTGTCTTTGGCTGTGGAGTTTTGAGCGCCTTGAGTGAGGAGCTGCATGTTAGTTTTGTGTGGATGCTCAAGCTGCTTGATTCCATCCCACTGGGCTCAATGGGCATGGGACCGGAAGTGAGCAAACAGGGTTTCCTAGATAGCTAACAGGACAGCTGATGGTATGTGAAGTGCATGAGGCAGGTGGAGTTGTTTTGGCACTGGAAGAGCTGTGCTGCTGCTTCGGGCAGTTGCCATTCACCACCGCACTACCTTTCCTAGGTGTCATAGCCACTTTCAGACATATGTGCTGCCAGAGCACTTGGTTTCCATGGCAGCGGGAAATGGCTTGGGTGCTGAACTTGTCTTTGGCTGTGGAGTTTTGAGTGCCTTGAGTGAGGAGCTCCATGTTAGTTTTGTGTGGGTGCTCAAGCTGCTTGATTCCATCCCACTGGGCTCAATGGGCATTGGACTGGCAGTGAGCAAACAGGGTTTCCTCGATAGCTGGCAGGACAGCTGATGGTATGTGAAGTGCATGAGGCAGGTGGAGTTGTTTTGGCACTGGAAGAGCTGTGCTGCTGCTTCGGGCATTTGCCATTCACCACCGCACTACCTTTCCTAGGTGTCATAGCCACTTTCAGACATATGTGCTGCCAGAGCACTTGGTTTCCATGGTAGCGGGAAATGGCTTGGGCTCTGAACTTGTCTTTGGTTGTGGAGTTTTGAGCGCCTTGAGTGAGGAGCTGCATGTTAGTTTTGTGTGGGTGCTCAAGCTGCTTGATTCCATTACTCTGGGCTCAATGGGCATTGAACCGGAAGTGAGCAAACAGGATTTCCTAGATAGCTGCCAGGACAGCTGATGGTATGTGAAGTGCATGAGGCAGGTGGAGTTGTTTTGGCACTGGAAGAGCTGTGCTGCTGCTTCCGGCAGTTGCCATTCACCACCACACTACCTTCCCTAGGTGTCATAGCCACTTTCAGACATATGTGCTGCCAGAGCTCTTGGTTTCCATGGCAGCGGGAAATGGCTTGGGCTCTGAACTTGTGTTTGGCTGTGGAGTTTTGAGCGCCTTGAGTGAGGAGCTGCATGTTAGTTTTGTGTGGGTGTTCAAGCTGCTTGATTCCATCCCACTGGGCTCAATGGGCATTGGACTGGTAATGAGCAAACAGGGTTTCCTAGATAGCTGCCAGGACAGCTGATGGTATGTGAAGTGCATGAGGCAGGTGGAGTTGTTTTGGCACTGGAAGAGCTGTGCTGCTGCTTCGGGCAGTTGCCATTCACCACCACACTACCTTCCCTAGGTGTCATATCCACTTTCAGACATATGTGCTGCCAGAGCACTTGGTTTCCATGGCAGCGGGAAATGGCTTGGGCTCTGAACTTGTCTTTGGCTGTGGAGTTTTGAGCACCTTGAGTGAGGAGGTCCATGTTGGTTTTGTGTGGGTGCTCAAGCGCATGATTCCTTTACTCTGGGCTCAATGGGCATGGGACCGGAAGTGAGCAAACAGGGTTTCCTAGATAATTGCCATCACACCTGATGGTATGTGAAGTGTATGAGGCAGGTGGAGTTGTTTTGGCACTGGAAGAGCTGTGCTGCTGCTTCCGGCAGTTGCCATTCACCACCACACTACCTTCAATAGGTGTCATAGCCACTTTCGGACATATGTGCTGCCAGAGCACTTGGTTTCGATGGCAGCAGGAAATGGCTTGGGCCCTGAACTTGTCTTTGGCTGTGGAGTTTTGAGCGCCTTGAGTGAGGAGCTGCATGTTAGTTTTGTGTGGGTGCTCAAGCTGCTTGATTCCATCCCACTGGGCTCAATGGGCATGGGACCGGAAGTGAGCAAACAGGGTTTCCTAGATAGCTGCCAGGACAGATGATGGTATGTGAAGTGCATGAGGCAGGTGGAGTTGTTTTGGCACTGGAAGAGCTGTGCTGCTGCTTCGGGCAGTTGCCATTCACCACCACACTACCTTCCCTAGGTGTCATAGCCACTTTCAGACATATGTGCTGCCAGAGCACTTGGTTTCCATGGCCGCGGGAAATGGCTTGTGCGCTGAACTTGTCTTTCGCTGTGGAGTTTTGAACGCCTTGAATGAGGAGGTCCATGTTGGTTTTGTGTGGGTGCTCAAGCTGCTTGATTCCATCCCACTGGGCTCAATGGGCATGGGACCGGAAGTGAGCAAACAGGGTTTCCTAGATAGCTAACAGGACAGCTGATGGTATGTGAAGTGCATGAGGCAGGTGGAGTTGTTTTGGCACTGGAAGAGCTGTGCTGCTGCTTCGGGCAGTTGCCATTCACCACCGCACTACCTTTCCTAGGTGTCATAGCCACTTTCAGACATATGTGCTGCCAGAGCACTTGGTTTCCATGGCAGCGGGAAATGGCTTGGGCTCTGAACTTGTCTTTGGTTGTGGAGTTTTGAGCGCCTTGAGTGAGGAACTGCATGTTAGTTTTGTGTGGGTGCTCAAGCTGCTTGATTCCATTACTCTGGGCTCAATGGGCATTGAACCGGAAGTGAGCAAACAGGGTTTCCTAGATAGCTGCCAGGACAGCTGATGCTATGTGAAGTGCATGAGGCAGGTGGAGTTGTTTTGGCACTGGAAGAGCTGTGCTGCTGCTTCGGGCAGTTGCCATTCACCACCACACTACCTTCCCTAGGTGTCATATCCACTTTCAGACATATGTGCTGCCAGAGCACTTGGTTTCCATGGCAGCGGGAAATGGCTTGGGCTCTGAACTTGTCTTTGGCTGTGGAGTTTTGAGCACCTTGAGTGAGGAGGTCCATGTTGGTTTTGTGTGGGTGCTCAAGCGCATGATTCCTTTACTCTGGGCTCAATGGGCATGGGACCGGAAGTGACCAAACAGGGTTTCCTAGATAATTGCCATCACACCTGATGGTATGTGAAGTGTATGAGGCAGGTGGAGTTGTTTTGGCACTGGAAGAGCTGTGCTGCTGCTTCGGGCAGTTGCCATTCACCACCACACTACCTTCCCTAGGTGTCATAGCCACTTTCAGACATATGTGCTGCCAGAGCACTTGGTTTCCATGGCAGCGGGAAATGGCTTGGGCCCTGAACTTGTCTTTGCCTGTGGAGTTTTGAGCGCCTTGAGTGAGGAGCTGCATGTTAGTTTTGTGTGGGTGCTCAAGCTGCTTGATTCCATCCCACTGGGCTCAATGGGCATTGGATTGGGAGTGAGCAAACAGGGTTTCCTAAATTGCTGCCAGGACAGCTGATGGTATGTGAAGTGCATGAGGCAGGTGGAGTTGTTTTGGCACTGGAAGAGCTGTGCTGCTGCTTCGGGCAGTTGCCAATCACCACCACATTATCTTTCCTAGGTGTCATAGCCACTTTCAGACATATGTGCTGCCAGAGTACTTGGTTTCCATGGCAGCGGGAAATGGCTTGGGCTCTGAACTTGTGTTTGGCTGTGGAGTTTTGAGCGCTTGAGTGAGGAGCTCCATGTTAGTTTTGTCTGGGTGCTGAAGCTGCTTGATTCCATCCCACTGGGCTCAATGGGCTTTGGACCGGAAGTGAGCAAACAGGGTTTCCTAGATAGCTGCCAGGACAGCTGATGGTATGTGAAATGCATGAGGCAGGTGGAGTTGTTTTGGCACTGGAAGAGCTGTGCTGCTGGTTCGGGCAGTTGCCATTCACCACCACACTACCTTCCCTAGGTGTCATAGCCACTTTCAGACATATGTGCTGCCAGAGCTCTTGGTTTCCTTGGCAGCGGGAAATGGCTTGTGCACTGAACTTGTCTTTGGCTGTGGAGTTTTGAGCGATTTGAGTGAGGAGCTCCATGTTAGTTTTCCTTGTTGGTGCTCAAGCTGCTTGATTCCATCCCATTGGGCTCAATGGACATTGAACCGGAAGTGAGCAAACAGGGTTTCCTAGATAGCTGCCAGGACAGCTGATGGTATGTGAAGTGCATGAGGCAGATGGAGTTGTTTTGGCACTGGAAGAGCTGTGCTGCTGCTTCCGGCAGTTGCCATTCACCACCACACTACCTTCAATAGGTGTCATAGCCACTTTCAGACATATGTGCTGCCAGAGCACTTGGTTTCCATGGCAGCAGGAAATGGCTTGGGCCCTGAACTTGTCTTTGGCTGTGGAGTTTTGAGCGCCTTGTGTGAGGAGCTGCATGTTAGTTTTGTGTGGGTGCTCAAGCTGCTTGATTCCATCCCACTGGGCTCAATGGGCATGGGACCGGAAGTGAGCAAACAGGGTTTCCTAGATAGCTGCCAGGACAGATGATGGTATGTGAAGTGCATGAGGCAGGTGGAGTTGTTTTGGCACTGGAAGAGCTGTGCTGCTGCTTCGGGCAGTTGCCATTCACCACCACACTACCTTCCCTAGGTGTCATAGCCACTTTCAGACATATGTGCTGCCAGAGCACTTGGTTTCCATGGCCGCGGGAAATGGCTTGTGTGCTGAACTTGTCTTTCGCTGTGGAGTTTTGAACGCCTTGAATGAGGAGGTCCATGTTGGTTTTGTGTGGGTGCTCAAGCTGCTTGATTCCATCCCACTGGGCTCAATGGGCATTTAACCGCAAGTGAACAAACAGGGTTTCCTAGATAGCTGGCAGGACAGCTGATGGTATGTGAAGTGCATGAGGCAGGAGGAGTTGTTTTGGCACTGGAAGAGCTGTGCTGCTGCTTCAGGCAGTTGCCATTCACCACCACACTACCTTCCTTAGGTGTCATAGCCATTTTCAGACATATGTGCTGCCAGAGCTCTTGGTTTCCATGGCAGCGGGAAATGGCTTGGGCTCTGAACTTGTCTTTGGTTGTGGAGTTTTGATCGCCTTGAGTGAGGAGCTCCATGTTAGTTTTCCTTGTTGGTGCTTAAGCTGCTTGATTCCATCCCACTGGGCTCAATGGGCATGGGACCGGAAGTGAGCAAACAGGGTTTCCTAGATAGCTGCCAGGACAGCTGATGGTATGTGAAGTGCATGAGGCAGGTGGAGTTGTTTTGGTACTGGAAGAGCTGTGCTGCTGCTTCGGGCATTTGCCATTCACCACCACACTGCCTTCAATAGGTGTCATAGCCACTTTCAGACATATGTGTTGCCAGAACACTTGGTTTCCATGGCAGCAGGAAATGGCTTTGGCCCTGAACTTGTCTTTGTCTGTGGAGTTTTGAGCGCCTTGAGTGAGGAGCTGCATGTTAGTTTTGTGTGGGTGCTCAAGCTGCTTGATTCCATCCCACTGGGCTCAATGGGCATAGGACCGGAAGTGAGCAAACAGGGTTTCCTAGATAGCTGCCAGGACAGCTGATGGTATGTGAAGTGCATGAGGCAGGTGGAGTTGTTTTGGCACTGGAAGAGCTGTGCTGCTGCTTCGGGCAGTTGCCATTCACCACCGCACTACCTTTCCTAGGTGTCATAGCCACTTTCAGACATATGTGCTGCCAGAGCACTTGGTTTCCATGGCAGCGGGAAATGGAGTGGGTGCTGAACTTGTCTTTGGCTGTGGAGTTTTGAGTGCCTTGAGTGAGGAGCTCCATGTTAGTTTTGTGTGGGTGCTCAAGCTGCTTGATTCCATCCCACTGGGCTCAATGGGCATGGGACCGGAAGTGACAAAACAGGGTTTCCTAGATAGCTGCCAGGACAGCTCATGGTATGTGAAGTGCATGAGGCAGGTGGAGTTGTTTTGGCACTGGAAGAGCTGTGCTGCTGCTTCCGGCAGTTGCCATTCACCACCACATTACCTTCCCTAGGTGTCATAGCCACTTTCAGACATATGTGCTGCCAGAGCACTTGGTTTCCATGGCAGTGGGTAATGGCTTGTGCTCTGAACTTGTCTTTGGCTGTGGAGTTTTGAGCGCCTTGAGTGAGGAGCTGCATGTTAGTTTTGTGTGGGTGCTCAAGCTGCTTGATTCCATCCCACTGGGCTCAATGGGCATGGGACTGGTAGTGAGCAAACAGGGTTTCCTCGATAGCTGGCAGGACAGCTGATGGTATGTGAAGTGCATGAGGCAGGTGGAGTTGTTTTGGCACTGGAAGAGCTGTGCTGCTGCTTCGGGCAGTTGCCATTCACCACCACACTACCTTCCCTAGGTGTCATAGCCACTTTCAGACATATGTGCTGCCAGAGCACTTGGTTTCCATGGCCGCGGGAAATGGCTTTTGCCCTGAACTTGTCTTTGGCTGTGGAGTTTTGAGCGCCTTGAGTGAGGAGCTGCATGTTAGTTTTGTGTGGATGCTCAAGCTGCTTGATTCCATCCCACTGGGCTCAATGGGCATGGGACCGGAAGTGAGCAAACAGGGTTTCCTAGATAGCTAACAGGACAGCTGATGGTATGTGAAGTGCATGAGGCAGGTGGAGTTGTTTTGGCACTGGAAGAGCTGTGCTGCTGCTTCCGGCAGTTGCCATTCACCACCAGACTACCATGCCTAGGTGTCATAGCCACTTTCAGACATATGTGCTGCCAGAGCACTTGGTTTCCATGGCAGTGGGAAATGGCTTGGGCGCTGAACTTGTCTTTGGTTGTGGAGTTTTGAGCGCCTTGAGTGAGGAACTGCATGTTAGTTTTGTGTGGGTGCTCAAGCTGCTTGATTCCATTACTCTGGGCTCAATGGGCATTGAACCAGAAGTGAGCAAACAGGGTTTCCTAGATAGCTGCCAGGACAGCTGATGGTATGTGAAGTGCATGAGGCAGGTGGAGTTGTTTTGGCACTGGAAGAGCTGTGCTGCTGCTTCGGGCAGTTGCCATTCACCACCACACTACCTTCCCTAGGTGTCATATCCACTTTCAGACATATGTGCTGCCAGAGCACTTGGTTTCCATGGCAGCGGGAAATGGCTTGGGCTCTGAACTTGTCTTTGGCTGTGGAGTTTTGAGCACCTTGAGTGAGGAGGTCCATGTTGGTTTTGTGTGGGTGCTCAAGCGCATGATTCCTTTACTCTGGGCTCAATGGGCATGGGACCGGAAGTGACCAAACAGGGTTTCCTACATAATTGCCATCACACCTGATGGTATGTGAAGTGTATGAGGCAGGTGGAGTTGTTTTGGCACTGGAAGAGCTGTGCTGCTGCTTCGGGCAGTTGCCATTCACCACCACACTACCTTCCCTAGGTGTCATAGCCACTTTCAGACATATGTGCTGCCAGAGCACTTGGTTTCCATGGCAGCGGGAAATGGCTTGGGCCCTGAACTTGTCTTTGGCTGTGGAGTTTTGAGCGCCTTGAGTGAGGAGCTGCATGATAGTTTTGTGTGGGTGCTCAAGCTGCTTGATTCCATCCCCCTAGGCTCAATGGGCATTGGACCGGAAGTGAGCAAACAGGGTTTCCTAGATAGCTGCCAGGACAGCTGATGGTATGTGAAGTGCATGAGGCAGGTGGAGTTGTTTTGGCACTGGAAGAGCTGTGCTGCTGCTTCGGGCAGTTGCCAATCACCACCACATTATCTTTCCTAGGTGTCATAGCCACTTTCAGACATATGTGCTGCCAGAGTACTTGGTTTCCATGGCAGCGGGAAATGGCTTGGGCTCTGAACTTGTGTTTGGCTTTGGAGTTTTGAGCGCCTTGAGTGAGGAGCTCCATGTTAGTTTTGTCTGGGTGCTGAAGCTGCTTGATTCCATCCCACTGGGCTCAATGGGCTTTGGACCGGAAGTGAGCAAACAGGGTTTCCTAGATAGCTGCCAGGACAGCTGATGGTATGTGAAATGCATGAGGCAGGTGGAGTTGTTTTGGCACTGGAAGAGCTGTGCTGCTGCTTCGGGCAGTTGCCATTCACCACCACACTACCTTCCCTAGGTGTCATAGCCACTTTCAGACATATGTGCTGCCAGAGCTCTTGGTTTCCATGGCAGCGGGAAATGGCTTGAGCACTGATCTTGTCTTTGGCTGTGGAGTTTTGAGCGATTTGAATGAGGAGCTCCATGTTAGTTTTCCTTGTTGGTGCTCAAGCTGCTTGATTCCATCCCATTGGGCTCAATGGACATTGAACCGGAAGTGAGCAAACAGGGTTTCCTAGATAGCTGCCAGGACAGCTGATGGTATGTGAAGTGCATGAGGCAGGTGGAGTTGTTTTGGCACTGGAAGAGCTGTGCTGCTGCTTCCGGCAGTTGCCATTCACCACCACACTACCTTCAATAGGTGTCATAGCCACTTTCAGACATATGTGCTGCCAGAGCACTTGGTTTCCATGGCAGCAGGAAATGGCTTGGGCCCTGAACTTGTCTTTGGCTGTGGAGTTTTGAGCGCCTTGAGTGAGGAGCTACATGTTAGTTTTGTGTGGGTGCTCAAGCTGCTTGATTCCATCCCACTGGGCTCAATGGGCATGGGACCGGAAGTGAGCAAACAGGGTTTCCTAGATAGCTGCCAGGACAGCTGATGGTATGTGAAGTTCATGAGGCAGGTGGAGTTGTTTTGGCACTGGAAGAGCTGTGCTGCTGCTTCGGGCAGTTGCCATTCACCACCACACTACCTTCCCTAGGTGTCATAGCCACTTTCAGACATATGTGCTGCCAGAGCACTTGGTTTCCATGGCCGCGGGAAATGTCTTGTGCGCTGAACTTGTCTTTGGCTGTGGAGTTTTGAACGCCTTGAATGAGGAGGTCCATGTTGGTTTTGTGTGGGTGCTCAAGCTGCTTGATTTGAGCCCACTGGGCTCAATGGGCATTTAACCGCAAGTGAACAAACAGGGTTTCCTAGATAGCTGGCAGGACAGCTGATGGTATGTGAAGTGCATGAGGCAGGTGGAGTTGTATTGGCACTGGAAGAGCTGTGCTGCTGCTTCGGGCAGTTGCCATTCACCACCACACTACCTTCCTTAGGTGTCATAGCCACTTTCAGACATATGTGCTGACAGAGCTCTTGGTTTCCATGGCAGCGGGAAATGGCTTGGGCTCTGAACTTGTCTTTGGCTGTGGAGTTTTGAGCGCCTTGAGTGAGGAGCTCCATGGTAGTTTTCCTTGTTGGTGCTTAAGCTGCTTGATTCCATCCCACTGGGCTCAATGGACATTGAACCGGAAGTGAGCAAACAGGGTTTCCTAGATAGCTGCCAGGACAGCTGATGCTATGTGAAGTGCATGAGGCAGGTGGAGTTGTTTTGGCACTGGAAGAGCTGTGCTGTTGCTTCGGGCATTTGACATTCACCACCACACTACCTTCAATAGGTGTCATAGCCACTTTCAGACATATGTGCTGCCAGAACACTTGGTTTCCATGGCAGCAGGAAATGGCTTTGGCCCTGAACTTGTCTTTGTCTGTGGAGTTTTGAGCGCCTTGAATGAGGAGCTGCATGTTAGTTTTGTGTGGGTGCTCAAGCTGCTTGATTCCATCCCACTGGGCTCAATGGGCATAGGACCGGAAGTGAGCAAACAGGGTTTCCTAGATAGCTGCCAGGACAGCTGATGGTATGTGAAGTGCATGAGGCAGGTGGAGTTGTTTTGGCACGGGAAGGGCTGTGCTGCTGCTTCGGGCAGTTGCCATTCACCACCACACTACCTTCAATAGGTGTCATAGCCATTTTCAGACATATATGCTGCCACAGCCCTTGGTTTCCATGGCAGCGGGAAATGGCTTTGGCCCTGAACTTGTCTTTGGCTGTGGAGTTTTGAGCGCCTTGAGTGAGGAGCTCCATGTTAGTTTTGTGTGGGTGCTTAAGCTGCTTGATTCCATCCCACTGGGCTCAATGGGCATGGGACCGAAGTGACCAAACAGGGTTTCCTAGATAGCTGCCAGGACAGCTGATGGTATGTGAAGTGCATGAGGCAGGTGGAGTTGTTTTGGCACTGGAAGAGCTGTGCTGCTGCTTCGGGCAGTTGCCATTCACCACCACACTCCCTTCCCTAGGTGTCATAGCCACTTTCAGACATATGTGCTGCCAGAGCACTTGGTTTCCATGGCAGCGGGAAATGGCTTGAGCTCTGAACTTGTCTTTGGCTGTGGAGTTTTGAGCGCCTTGAGTGAGGAGCTGCATGTTAGTTTTGTGTGGGTGCTCAAGCTGCTTGATTCCATTCAATTGGGCTCAATGGGCATGGGACCATAAGTGAGCAAACAGGGTTTCCTAGATAGCTGCCAAGACAGCTGATGGTATGTGAAGTGCATGAGGCAGGTGGAGTTGTTTTGGCACTGGAAGAGCTGTGTTGCTGCTTCGGGCAGTTGCCATTCACCACCACACTACCTTCCCTAGGTGTCATAGCCACTTTCAGACATATGTGCTGCCAGAGCACTTGGTTTCCATGGCAGCGGGAAATGGCTTTGGCCGTGAACTTGTCTTTGGCTGTGGAGTTATGAGCGCCTTGAGTGAGGAGGTCCATGTTGGTTTTGTGTGGTTGCTCAAGCGCTTGATTCCATCCAACTGGGCTCAATGGGCATGGGACCGGAAGTGAGCAAACAGGGTTTCCTAGATAGCTGCCAAGATAGCTGATGGTATGTGAAGTGCATGAGGCAGGTGGAGTTGTTTTGGCACTGGAAGAGCTGTGCTGCTGCTTCGGGCAGTTGCCATTCACCACCACACTACCTTCCCTAGGTGTCATAGCCACTTTCAGACATATGTGCTGCCAGAGCACTTGGTTTCCATGGCAGCGGGAAATGGCTTTGGCTCTGAACTTGTCTTTTGCTGTGGAGTTTTGAGCGCCTTGAGTGAGGAGCTCCATGTTAGTTTAGTGTGGGTGCTCAAGCTGCTTGATTCCATATCACTGGGCTCAATGGGCATGGGACCGGAAGTGAGCAAACAGGGTTTCCTAGATAGCTGCCAGGACAGCTGATGGTATGTGAAGTTCATGAGGCAGGTGGAGTTGTTTTGGCACTGGAAGAGCTGTGCTGCTGCTTCGGGCAGTTGCCATTCACCACCACACTACCTTCCCTAGGTGTCATAGCCACTTTCAGACATATGTGCTGCCAGAGCACTTGGTTTCCATGGCAGCGGTAAATGGCATTGCCTCTGAACTTGTCTTTGGCTGTGGAGTTTTGAGCGCCTTGAGTGAGGAGCTCCATGTTAGTTTTCCTTGTTGGTGCTTAAGCTGCTTGATTCCATCCCACTGGGCTCAATGGGCATTGAATCGGAAGTGACCAAGCAGGGTTTCCTAAACAGCTGGCAGGACAGCTGATGGTATGTGAAGTGCATGAGGCAGGTGGTGTTGTTTTGGCACTGGAAGAGCTGTGCTGCTGCTTCGGGCAATTGCCATTCACCACCACACTCCCTTCCGTAGGTGTCATAGCCACTTTCAGACATATGTGCTGCCAGAGCTCTTGGTTTCCATGGCAGCGGGAAATGGCTTGGGCGCTGAACTTGTCTTTGGCTGTGGAGTTTTGAACGCCTTGAGTGAGGAGCTCCTTGTTAGTTTTCCTTGTAGGTGCTTAAGCTGCTTGATTCCATCCCACTGGGCTCAATGGGCATGGGACCGGAAGTGAGCAAACAGGGTTTCCTAGATAGCTGCCAAGACAGCTGATGGTATGTGAAGTGTATGAGGCAGGTGGAGTTGTTTTGGCACTGGAAGAGCTGTGCTGCTGCTTCCGGCAGTTGCCATTCACCACCACACTACCTTCCCTAGGTGTCATAGCCACTTTCAGACATATGTGCTGCCAGAGCTCTTGGTTTCCATGGCAGCGGGAAATGGCTTGGGCCCTGAACTTGTCTTTGGCTGTGGAGTTTTGAGCGCCTTGAGTGAGGAGCTACATGTTAGTTTTGTGTGGGTGCTCAAGCTGCTTGATTCCATCCCACTGGGCTCAATGGGCATGGGACCGGAAGTGAGCAAACAGGGTTTCCTAGATAGCTGCCAGGACAGCTGATGGTATGTGAAGTGTATGAGGCAGGTGTAGTTGTTTTGGCACTGGAAGAGCTGTGCTGCTGCTTCGGGCAGTTGCCATTCACCACCACACTACCTTCCCTAGGTGTCATAGCCACTTTCAGACATATGTGCTGCCAGAGCACTTGGTTTCCATGCCAGCGGGAAATGGCTTGGGCGCTGAACTTGTTTTTGGCTTTGGAGGTTTGAGCGCCTTGAGTGAGGAGCTGCATGTTAGTTTTGTGTGGGTGCTCAAGCTGCTTGATTCCATCCCACTGGCCTCAATGGGCATTGAATTGGGTGTGAGCAAACAGCGTTTCCTAGATAGCTGGCAGGACAGCTGATGGTATGTGAAGTGCATGAGGCAGGTGGAGTTGTTTTGGCACTGGAAGAGCTGTGCTGCTGCTTCGAGCAGTTGCCATTCACCACCACATTATCTTTCCTAGGTGTCATAGCCACTTTCAGACATATGTGCTGCCAGAGCACTTGGTTTCCATGGCAGCGGGAAATGGCTTGGGCCCTGAACTTGTCTTTGGCTGTGGAGTTTTGAGCGCCTTGAGTGAGGAGCTCCATGTTAGTTTTCCTTGTTGGTGCTTAAGCTGCTTGATTCCATCCCACTGGGCTCAATGGACATTGAACCGCAAGTGAGCAAACAGGGTTTCCTAGATAGCTGCCAGTACAGCTGATGGTATGTGAAGTGCATGAGGCAGGTGGAGTTGTTTTGGCACTGGAAGAGCTGTGCTGCTGCTTTGGGCAGTTGCCATTCACCACCACACTACCTTCAATAGGTGTCATAGCCACTTTCAGACATATGTGCTGCCAGAGCACTTGGTTTCCATGGCAGCAGGAAATGGCTTTGGCCCTGAACTTGTCTTTGGCTGTGGAGTTTTGAGCGCCTTGAGTGAGGAGCTCCATGTTAGTTTTGTGTGGGTGCTCAAGCTGCTTGATTCCATCCCACGAGGTTCAATGGGCATAGGACCGGAATTGAGCAAACAGGGTTTCCTAGATAGCTGGCAGGACAGCTGATGGTATGTGAAGTGCATGAGGTAGGTGGAGTTGTTTTGGCACTGGGAGAGCTGTGCTGCTGCTTCCGGCAGTTGCCATTCACCACCACACTACCTTCAATAGGTGTCATAGCCACTTTCAGACATATGTGCTGCCAGAGCTCTTGGTTTCCATGGCAGCGGGAAATGGCTTGGGCGCTGAACTTGTCTTTGGCTGTGGAGTTTTGATCTCCTTTAGTGAGGAGCTCCTTGTTAGTTTTCCTTGTAGGTGCTTAAGCTGCTTGATTCCATCCCACTGGCCTCAATGGGCATGGGACCAGAAGTGAGCAAACAGGGTTTCGAGATAGCTGCCAGGACAGCTGATGGTATGTGAAGTTCATGAGGCAGGAGGAGGTGTTTTGGCACTGGAAGAGCTGTGCTGCTGCTTCGGGCAGTTGCCATTCACCACCACACTACCTTCCCTAGGTGTCATAGCCACTTTCAGACATATGTGCTGCCAGAGCCCTTGGTTTCCATGGCAGAGGAAAATGGCTTTGGCCGTGAACTTGTCTTTGGCTGTGGAGTTTTGAGCGCCTTGAGTGAGGAGGTCCATGTTAGTTTTGTGTGGGTGCTCAAGCTGCTTGATTCTATCCCACTGGGCTCAATGGGCATTGGAACGGAAGTGACCAAACAGGGTTTCCTAGAAATCTGCCAGGACAGCTGATGGTATGTGAAGTGCATGAAGCAGGTGGAGTTGTTTTGGCACTGGAAGAGCTGTGCTGCTGCTTCGGGCAGTTGCCATTCACCACCACACTACCTTCAATAGGTGTCATAGCCACTTTCAGACATATGTGCTGCCAGAGCACTTGGTTTCCATGGCAGCGGGAAATGGCTTGGGCTCTGAACTTGTCTTTGGGTGTGGAGTTTTGAGCGCCTCGAGTGAGGAGCTCCATGTTAGTTTTGTGTGGGTGCTCAAGCTGCTTGATTCCATCCCACTGGGCTCAATGGGCATGGGACCGGAAGTGAGCAAACAGGGTTTCCTAGATAGCTGCCAGGACAGCTGATGCTATGTGAAGTGCATGAGGCAGGTGGAGTTGTTTTGGCACTGGAAGAGCTGTGCTGCTGCTTCGGGCAGTTGCCATTCACCACCACACTACCTTCAATAGGTGTCATAGCCACTTTCAGACATATGTGCTGCCAGAGCACTTGGTTTCCATGCCAGCGGGAAATGGCTTGGGCCCTGAACTTGTCTTTGGCTGTGGAGTTTTGAGCACCTTGAGTGAGGAGCTCCATGTTAGTTTTGTGTGGGTGCTCAAGCTGCTTGATTCCATCCCCTGGGCTCAATGGGCATGGGACCGGAAGTGAGCAAACAGGGTTTCCTAGATAGCTGCCAGAACAGCTGATGGTATGTGAAGTGCATGAGGCAGGAGGAGGTGTTTTGGCACTGGAAGAGCTGTGCTGCTGCTTCGGGCAGTTGCCATTCACCACCACATTACCTTTCCTAGGTGTCATAGCCACTTTCAGACATATGTGCTGCCAGAGCACTTGGTTTCCATGGCAGCGGGAAATGGCTTGGGCTCTGAACTTGTCTTTGGCTGTGGAGTTTTGAGCGCCTTGAGTGAGGAGCTGCATGTTAGTTTTGTGTGGGTGCTCAAGCTGCTTGATTCCATCCCACTGGGCTCAATGGGCATTGAATCGGAAGTGACCAAGCAGGGTTTCCTAGATAGCTGGCAGGACAGCTGATGGTATGTGAAGTGCATGAGGCAGGTGGAATTGTTTTGGCACTGGAAGAGCTGTGCTGCTGCTTCGGGCAGTTGCCATTCACCACCACACTACCTTCCCTAGATGTCATAGACACTTGCAGACATATGTGCTGCCAGAGCACTTGGTTTCCATGGCAGCGGGAAATGGCTTGGGCTCTGAACTTGTCTTTTCCTGTGGAGTTTTGAGCGCCTTGAGTGAGGAGCTGCATGTTAGTTTTGTGTGGGTGCTCAAGCTGCTTGATTCCATCCCACTGGGCTCAAGGGGCAGGGGACCCGAAGTGAGCAAACAGGGTTTCCTAGATAGCTGCCAGGACAGCTGATGGTATGTGAAGTGCATGAGGCAGGTGGAGTTGTTTTGGCACTGGAAGAGCTGTGCTGCTGCTTCGGGCAGTTGCCATTCACCACCACACTCCCTTCCCTAGGTGTCATAGACACTTGCAGACATATGTGCTGCCAGAGCACTTGGTTTCCATGGCAGCGGGAAATGGCTTTGGCCCTGAACTTGTCTTTGGCTGTGGAGTTTTGAGCGCCTTGAGTGAAGGAGCTCCATGTTAGTTTTGTGTGGGTGCTCAAGCTGCTTGATTCCATCCCACTGGGCTCAATGGGCATGGGACCGGAAGTGAGCAAACAGGGTTTCCTAGATAGCTGCCAGGACAGCTGATGGTATGTGAAGTTTAGGAAGCAGATGGAGTTGTTTTGGCACTGGAAGAGCTGTGCTGCTGCTTCGGGCAGTTGCCATTCACCACCACACTACCTTCCCTAGGTGTCATAGCCACTTTCAGACATATGTGCTGCCAGAGCACTTGGTTTCCATGGCAGCGGGAAATGGCTTTGGCTCTGAACTTGTCTTTGGCTGTGGAGTTTTGAGCGCCTTGAGTGAGGAGCTCCATGTTAGTTTTGTGTGGGTGCTCAAGCTGCTTGATTCCATCCCACTGGGCTCAAAGGGCATTGGACCGAAAGTGAGCAAACAGGGTTTCCTAGATAGCTGCCAGGACAGCTGATGGTATGTGAAGTGCATGAGGCAGGTGGAGTTGTTTTGGCACTGGAAGAGCTGTGTTGCTGCTTCGGGCAGTTGCCATTCACCACCACACTACCTTCAATAGGTGTAATAGCCACTTTCAGACATATGTGCTGCCAGAGCACTTGGTTTCCATGGCAGCGGGAAATGGCTTGGGCTCTGAACTTGTCTTTGGCTGTGGAGTTTTGAGCACATTGCGTGAGGAGCTCCATGTTAGTTTTGTGTGGGTGCTCAAGCTGCTTGATTCCATCCCACTGGGCTCAATGGGCATGGGACCGGAAGTGAGCAAACAGGGTTTCCTAGATAGCTGCCAGGACAGCTGATGGTATGTGAAGTTTAGGAAGCAGATGGAGTTGTTTTGGCATTGGAAGAGCTGTGCTGCTGCTTCGGGCAGTTGCCATTCACCACCACACTCCCTTCCCAAGGTGTCATAGCCGCTTTCAGACATATGTGCTGCCAGAGCACTTGGTTTCCATGGCAGCGGGAAATGGCTTGGGCGCTGAACTTGTCTTTGGCTGTGGAGCTTTGAGCGCCTTGAGTGAGGAGCTCCATGTTAGTTTTGTGTGGGTTCTCAAGCTGCTTGATTCCATCCCACTGGGCTCAATGGGCATGGGACCGGAAGTGAGCAAACAGGGTTTCCTAGATAGCTGCCAGGACAGCTGATGGTATGTGAAGTGCATGAGGCAGGTGGAGTTGTTTTGGCACTGGAAGAGCTGTGCTGCTGCTTCGGGCAGTTGCCATTCACCACCACACTACATTCCCTAGGTGTCATTGCGACTTTCAAATATATGTGCTGCCAGAGCACTTGGTTTCCATGGCAGTGGGAAATGGCTTGGGCTCTGAACTTGTCTTTGGCTGTGGAGTTTTGAGCACCATGAGTGAGGAGCTCCATGTTAGTTTTGTGTGGGTGCTCAAGCTTCTTGATTCCATCCCACTGGGCTCAATTTGCATGGGACCGGAAGTGACCAAACAGGGTTTCCTAGATAACAGCCAGAATAGCTGATGGTATGTGAAGTTCATGAGGCAGGTGGAGTTGTGTTGGCACTGGAAGAGCTGTGCTGCTGCTTCGGGCAGTTGCCATTCACCACCACACTACCTTCCCTATGTGTCATAGCCACTTTCAGACATATGTGCTGCCAGAGCACTGGGTTTCCATGGCAGCGGGAAATGGCTTTAATCGCTCTGAACTTGTGTTTGGGTGTGGAGTTTTGAGCGCCTTGCGTGAGGAGCTGCATTAAAGTTCTGTGTGGGTGCTCAAGCTGCTTGATTCCATCCCACTGGGCTCAATGGGCATTGGACTGGAAGTGACCAAACAGGGTTTCCTAGATAGCTGCCAGGACAGCTGATGGTATGTGAAGTGCATGAGGCAGGTGGAGTTGTTTTGGCACTGGAAGAGCTGTGCTGCTGCTTCGGGCATTTGCCATTCACCACCACACTACCTTCCCTAGGTGTCATAGCCACTTTCAGACATATGTACTGCCAGAGCACTTGGTTTCCATGGCAGCGGGAAATGGCTTGGGCGCTGAACGTGTCTTTGGTGGTGGAGTTTTGAGTGCCTTGAGTGAGGAGCTCCATGTTAGTTTTGTGTGGGTGCTCAAGCTGCTTGATTCCATCCCACTGGGCTCAATGGGCATAGGACCGGAAGTGAGCAAACAGGGTTTCCTAGATAGCTGCCGGGACAGCTGATGGTATGTGATGTGCATGAGGCAGGTGGAGTTGTTTTGGCACTGGAAGAGCTGTGCTGCTGCTTCTGGGAAGTTGCCATTCACCACCACACTACCTTCCCTAGGTGTCATATTCACTTTCAGACATATGTGCTGCCAGAGCACTTGGTTTCCATGGCAGCGGGAAATGGCTTGGGCGCTGAACTTGTCTTTGGCTGTGGAGTTTTGAGCGACTTGAGTGAGGAGCTCCATGTTAGTTTTGTGTGGGTGCTCAAGCTGCTTGATTCCATCCCACTGGGCTCAATGGGCATGGGCCCTGAAGTGAGCAAACAGGGTTTCCTAACTAGCTGCCAGGACAGCTGATGGTATCTGAATTCTGTGAGGCAGGTGGAGTTGTTTTGGCACAGAAGAGCTGTGCTGCTGCTTCGGGCAGTTGCCATTCACCACCACACTACATTCCCTAGGTGTCATTGCGACTTTCAAATATATGTGCTGCCAGAGCACTTGGTTTCCATGGCAGTGGGAAATGGCTTGGGCTCTGAACTTGTCTTTGGCTGTGGAGTTTTGAGCGCCATGAGTGAGGAGCTCCATGTTAGTTTTGTGTGGGTACTCAAGCTGCTTGATTCCATCCCCCTGGGCTCAATTTGCATGGGACCGGAAGTGACCAAACAGGGTTTCCTAGATAACAGCCAGAATAGCTGATGGTATGTGAAGTTCATGAGGCAGGTGGAGTTGTGTTGGCACTGGAAGAGCTGTGCTGCTGCTTCTGGCAGTTGCCATTCACCACCACACTACCTTCCCTATGTGTCATAGCCACTTTCAGACATATGTGCTGCCAGAGCACTGGGTTTCCATGGCAGCGGGAAATGGCTTTAATCGCTCTGAACTTGTGTTTGGCTGTGGAGTTTTGAGCGCCTTGCGTGAGGAGCTCCATTAAAGTTCTGTGTGGGTGCTCAAGCTGCTTGATTCCATCCCACTGGGTCTAATTTGCTTTGGACCGAAAGTGAGCAAACAGGGTTTCCTAGATAGCTGCCAGGACAGCTGATGGTATGTGAAGTGCATGAGGCAGGTGGAGTTGTTTTGGCCCTGGAAGAGCTGTGCTGCTGCTTCGGGCAGTTGCCATTCACCACCACACTACCTTCCCTAGGTGTCATAGCCACTTTCAGACATATGTGCTGCCAGAGCACTTGGTTTCCATGGCAGCGGGAAATGGCTTGGGCGCTGAACGTGTCTTTGGCGGTGGAGTTTTGAGTGCCTTGAGTGAGGAGCTCCATGTTAGTTTTGTGTGGGTGCTCAAGCTTCTTGATTCCATCCCACTGGGTCTAATTTGCTTTGGACCGAAACTGACCAAACAGGGTTTCCTAGATAGCTGCCAGGACAGCTGATGGTATCTGAATTTTGTGAGGCAGGTGGAGATGTTTTGGCACTGGAAGAGCTGTGCTGCTGCTTCGGGCAGTTGCCATTCACCACCACACTACCTTCCCTAGGTGTCATAGCCACTTTCAGACATATGTGCTGCCAGAGCACTTGGTTTCCATGGCAGCGGGAAATGGCTTGGTCGCTGAACTTGCCTTTGGCTGTGGAGTTTTGAGCGCCATGAGTGAGGAGCTGCATGTTAGTTTTGTGTGGGTGCTCAAGCTGCTTGATTCCATCCCACTGGGCTCAATGGACATTAGACCGGAAGTGAGCAAACAGGGTTTCCTAAATAACAGCCAGAATAGCTGATGGTATGTGAAGTTCATGAGGCAGGTGGAGTTGTTTTGGCACTGGAAGAGCTGTGCTGCTGCTTCGGGCAGTTGCCATTCACCACCACACTACCTTCCCTAGGTGTCATAGCCACTTTCAGACATATGTGCTGCCAGAGCACTTGGTTTCCATGGCAGCGGGAAATGGCTTGGGCTCTGAACTTGTCTTTGGCTGTGGAGTTTTGAGCGCCTTGAGTGAGGAGCTCCATGTTAGTTTTTTGTGGATGCTCGAGCTGGTTGATTCCATCCCACTGGGCTCAATGGGCATGGTACCGGAAATTTCCAAACAGGGTTTCGTAGATAGCTGCCAGGACAGCTGAAGGTATTTGAAGTGCATGAGGCATGTGGAGTTGTTTGGCACTGGAAGAGCTGTGCTGCTGCTTCGGGCAGTTGCCATTCACCACCACACTACCTTCCTTAGGTGTCATAGCCATTTTCTGACATATGTGCTGCCAGAGCCCTTGGTTTCCATGGCAGCGGGAAATGGCTTGGGCGCTGAAGTTGTGTTTGGCGGTGGAGTTTTGAGCGCCTTCAGTGAGGAGCTGCATGTTAGTTTTGTGTGGGTGCTCAAGCTGCTTGATTCCATCCCACTGGGCTCAATGGACATTAGACCGGAAGTGACCAAACAGGGTTTCCTAGATAACAAACAGAATAGCTGATGGTATGTGAAGTGCATGAGGCAGGTGAAGTTGTTTTGGCACTGGAAGAGCTGTGCTGCTGCCTTTGGCAGTTGCCATTCACCACCACACTACCTTCCCTAGGTGTCATAGCCACTTTCAGACATATGTGCTGCCAGATCACTTGGTTTCCATGGCAGCGGGAAATGGCTTGGCTCTGAACTTGTGTTTGGCGGTGGAGGTTTGAGCGCCTTGAGTGAGGAGCTCCATGTTAGTTTTGTGTGGGTGCTCAAGCTGCTTGATTCCCTCCCACAAGGTTCAATGGGCATTGGACCGGAAGTGAGCAAACAGGGTTTCCTAGATAGCTGCCAGCACAGCTGATGGTATCTGAATTTTGTGAGGCAGGTAGAGATGTTTTGGCACTGGAAGAGCTGTGCTGCTGCTTCGAGCAGTTGCCATTCACCACCACACTACCTTCCCTAGGTGTCATAGCCACTTTCAGACATATGTGCTGCCAGAGCACTTGGTTTCCATGGCAGCGGGAAATGGCTTGGGCACTGAAATTGTCTTTGGCTGTGTAGTTTTGAGTGCCTTGAGTAGGTGCTCCATGTTAGTTTTGTGTGGGTGCTCAAGCTTCTTGATTCCATCCCACTGGGTCTAATTTGCTTTGGACCGAAACTGACCCAACAGGGTTTCCTAGATAGCTGACAGGACAGCTGATGGTATCTGAATTTTGTGAAGCAGCTGGAGTTGTTTTGGCACTGGAAGAGCTGTGCTGTTGCTTCGGGCAGTTGCCATTCACCACCACACTACCTTCCCTAGGTGTCATAGCCACTTTCAGACATATGTGCTGCCAGAGCACTTGGTTTCCATGGCAGCGGGAAATGGCTTGGTCGCTGAAATTGTCTTTGGCTGTGGAGTTTTGAGCGCCTTGATTGAGGAGCTGCATGTAAGTTTTGTGTGGGTGCTCAAGCTGCTTGATTCCCTCCCACAAGGCTCAATGGGTATTGGACCGGAAGTGAGCAAACAGGGTTTCCTAGATAGCTGACAGGACAGCTGATGGTATGTGAAGTGCATGAGGCAGGTGGAGTTGTTTTGGCACTGGAAGAGCTGTGCTGCTGGTTCGGGCAGTTGCCATTCACCACCACACTACCTTCCCTAGGTGTCATAGCCAACTTCAGACATATGTGCTGCCAGAGCACTTGGTTTCCATGGCAGCGGGAAATGGCTTGGGCGCTGTACTTGTGTTTGGCTGTGGAGATTTGAGCACCTTGAGTGAGGAGCTGCATGTAAGTTTTGTGTGGGTGCTCAAGCTGCTTGATTCCATCCCACTGGGCTCAATGGGCATTGGACAGGAAGTGAGCAAACAGGGTTTCCTAGATAGCTGCCAGGACAGCTGATGTGTCTGAAATTTGTGAGGCAGGTCGAGTTGTTTCGGCAGTGGAAGAGCTGTACTGCTGCTTTTGGCAGTTGCCATTCACCACCCCACTACCTTCCCTAGGTGTCATAGCCACTTTCAGACATATGTGCTGCCAGAGCACTTGGTTTCCATGGCAGCGGGAAAGGGCTTGGGAGCTGAACTTGTCTTTGTCTGTGAAGTATTGAGCGCCTTGAGTGAGGAGCTCCATGTTAGTTTTGTGTGGGTGCTCAATCTGCTTGATTCCATCCCACTGGGTTCAAAGGGCATGGGACCGAAGTGAGTAAACAGGGTTTCCTAGATAGCTGCCAGGACAGCTGATGGTATGTGAAGTGCATGAGGCAGGTGGAGATGTTTTGGCACTGGAAGAGCTCTGCTGCTGCTTTGGGCAGTTGCCATTCACCACCACACTACCTTCCCTAGGTGTCATAGCCACTTTCAGACATATGTGCTGCCAGAGCACGTGGTTTCCATGGCATCGGGAAATGACTTGGGTGCTGAACTTGTCTTTGGCTGTGGAGTTTTGAGTGCCTTGAGTGAGGAGCGGCATGTAAGTTCCGTGAGGGTGCTCAAGCTGCTTGATTAAATCCCACTGGGCTCAATGGGCATTGGACCGGAAGTGAGCAAACAGGGTTTCCTAGATAGCTGCCAGGACAGCTGATGGTATGTGAAGTGCATGAGGCAGGTGGAGTTGTTTTGGCAGTGGAAGAGCTGTGCTGCTGCTTCGGGCATTTGCCATTCACCACCACACTACCTTCCCTAGGTGTCATAGCCACTTTCAGACATATGTACTGCCAGAGCACTTGGTTTCCATGGCAGCGGGAAATGGCTTGGGCGCTGAACGTGTCTTTGGTGGTGGAGTTTTGAGTGCCTTGAGTGAGGAGCTCCATGTTAGTTTTGTGTGGGTGCTCAAGCTGCTTGATTCCATCCCACTGGGCTCAATGGGCATTGGACCGGAAGTGAGCAAACAGGGTTTCCTAGATAGCTGCCGGGACAGCTGATGGTATGTGATGTGCATGAGGCAGGTGGAGTTGTTTTGGCACTGGAAGAGCTGTGCTGCTGCTTCTGGGAAGTTGCCATTCACCACCACACTACCTTCCCTAGGTGTCATATTCACTTTCAGACATATGTGCTGCCAGAGCACTTGGTTTCCATGGCAGCGGGAAATGGCTTGGGCGCTGAACTTGTCTTTGGCTGTGGAGTTTTGAGCGACTTGAGTGAGGAGCTCCATGTTAGTTTTGTGTGGGTGCTCAAGCTGCTTGATTCCATCCCACTGGGCTCAATGGGCATGGGCCCTGAAGTGAGCAAACAGGGTTTCCTAACTAGCTGCCAGGACAGCTGATGGTATCTGAATTCTGTGAGGCAGGTAGAGTTGTTTTGGCACAGAAGAGCTGTGCTGCTGCTTCGGGCAGTTGCCATTCACCACCACACTACATTCCCTAGGTGTCATTGCGACTTTCAAATATATGTGCTGCCAGAGCACTTGGTTTCCATGGCAGTGGGAAATGGCTTGGGCTCTGAACTTGTCTTTGGCTGTGGAGTTTTGAGCACCATGAGTGAGGAGCTCCATGTTAGTTTTGTGTGGGTGCTCAAGCTTCTTGATTCCATCCCACTGGGCTCAATTTGCATGGGACCGGAAGTGACCAAACAGGGTTTCCTAGATAACAGCCTGAATAGCTGATGGTATGTGAAGTTCATGAGGCAGGTGGAGTTGTGTTGGCACTGGAAGAGCTGTGCTGCTGCTTCTGGCAGTTGCCATTCACCACCACACTACCTTCCCTATGTGTCATAGCCACTTTCAGACATATGTGTTGCCAGAGCACTGGGTTTCCATGGCAGCGGGAAATGGCTTTAATCGCTCTGAACTTGTGTTTGGGTGTGGAGTTTTGAGTGCCTTGCGTGAGGAGCTGCATTAAAGTTCTGTGTGGGTGCTCAAGCTGCTTGATTCCATCCCACTGGGCTCAATGGGCATTGGACTGGAAGTGACCAAACAGGGTTTCCTAGATAGCTGCCAGGACAGCTGATGGTATGTGAAGTGCATGAGGCAGGTGGAGTTGTTTTGGCACTGGAAGAGCTGTGCTGCTGCTTCGGGCATTTGCCATTCACCACCACACTACCTTCCCTACGTGTCATAGCCACTTTCAGACATATGTACTGCCAGAGCACTTGGTTTCCATGGCAGCGGGAAATGGCTTGGGCGCTGAACGTGTCTTTGGTGGTGGAGTTTTGAGTGCCTTGAGTGAGGAGCTCCATGTTAGTTTTGTGTGGGTGCTCAAGCTGCTTGATTCCATCCCACTGGGCTCAATGGGCATGGGCCCTGAAGTGAGCAAACAGGGTTTCCTAACTAGCTGCCAGGACAGCTGATGGTATCTGAATTCTGTGAGGCAGGTAGAGTTGTTTTGGCACAGAAGAGCTGTGCTGCTGCTTCGGGCAGTTGCCATTCACCACCACACTACATTCCCTAGGTGTCATTGCGACTTTCAAATATATGTGCTGCCAGAGCACTTGGTTTCCATGGCAGTGGGAAATGGCTTGGGCTCTGAACTTGTCTTTGGCTGTGGAGTTTTGAGCGCCATGAGTGAGGAGCTGCATGTTAGTTTTGTGTGGGTACTCAAGCTGCTTGATTCCATCCCCCTGGGCTCAATTTGCATGGGACCGGAAGTGACCAAACAGGGTTTCCTAGATAACAGCCAGAATAGCTGATGGTATGTGAAGTTCATGAGGCAGGTGGAGTTGTGTTGGCACTGGAAGAGCTGTGCTGCTGCTTCTGGCAGTTGCCATTTACCACCACACTACCTTCCCTATGTGTCATAGCCACTTTCAGACATATGTGCTGCCAGAGCACTGGGTTTCCATGGCAGCGGGAAATGGCTTTAATCGCTCTGAACTTGTGTTTGGGTGTGGAGTTTTGAGCGCCTTGCGTGAGGAGCTGCATTAAAGTTCTGTGTGGGTGCTCAAGCTGCTTGATTCCATCCCACTGGGTCTAATTTGCTTTGGACCGAAAGTGAGCAAACAGGGTTTCCTAGATAGCTGCCAGGACAGCTGATGGTATGTGAAGTGCATGAGGCAGGTGGAGTTGTTTTGGCCCTGGAAGAGCTGTGCTGCTGCTTCGGGCAGTTGCCATTCACCACCACACTACCTTCCCTAGGTGTCATAGCCACTTTCAGACATATGTGCTGCCAGAGCACTTGGTTTCCATGGCAGCGGGAAATCGCTTTAATGGCTCTGAATTTGTCTTTGGCTGTGGAGTTTTGAGCGCCTTGAGTGAGGAGCTGCATGTAAGTTTTGTGTGGGTGCTCAAGCTGCTTGATTCCATCCCACTGGGCTCAATGGGCATTGGACCGGAAGTGAGCAAACAGGGTTTCCTAGATAGCTGCCAAGACAGCTGATGGTATGTGAAGTGCATGAGGCAGGTGGAGTTGTTTTGGCACTGGAAGAGCTGTGCTGCTGCTTCGGGCAGTTGCCATTCACCACCACACTACCTTCCCTAGGTGTCATAGCCACTTTCAGACATATGTGCTGCCAGAGCACTTGGTTTCCATGGCAGCGGGAAATGGCTTGGGCGCTGAACGTGTCTTTGGCGGTGGAGTTTTGAGTGCCTTGAGTGAGGAGCTCCATGTTAGTTTTGTGTGGGTGCTCAAGCTGCTTGATTCCATCCCACTGGGCTCAATGGGCATGGGACCGGAAGTGAGCAAACAGGCTTTCCTAGATAGCTGCCGGGACAGCTGATGGTATGTGATGTGCATGAGGCAGGTGTAGTTGTTTTGGCACTGGAAGAGCTGTGCTGCTGCTTCTGGGAAGTTGCCATTCACCACCACACTACCTTCCCTAGGTGTCATATTCACTTTCAGACATATGTGCTGCCAGAGCACTTGGTTTCCATGGCAGCGGGAAATGGCTTGGGCGCTGAACTTGTCTTTGGCTGTGGAGTTTTGAGCGACTTGAGTGAGGAGCTCCATGTTAGTTTTGTGTGGGTGCTCAAGCTTCTTGATTCCATCCCACTGGGTCTAATTTGCTTTGGACCGAAACTGACCAAACAGGGTTTCCTAGATAGCTGCCAGGACAGCTGATGGTATCTGAATTTTGTGAGGCAGGTGGAGATGTTTTGGCACTGGAAGAGCTGTGCTGCTGCTTCGGGCAGTTGCCATTCACCACCACACTACCTTCCCTAGGTGTCATAGCCACTTTCAGACATATGTGCTGCCAGAGCACTTGGTTTCCATGGCAGCGGGAAATGGCTTGGTCGCTGAACTTGCCTTTGGCTGTGGAGTTTTGAGCGCCATGAGTGAGGAGCTGCATGTTAGTTTTGTGTGGGTGCTCAAGCTGCTTGATTCCATCCCACTGGGCTCAATGGACATTAGACCGGAAGTGAGCAAACAGGGTTTCCTAGATAACAGCCAGAATAGCTGATGGTATGTGAAGTTCATGAGGCAGGTGGAGTTGTTTTGGCACTGGAAGAGCTGTGCTGCTGCTTCGGGCAGTTGCCATTCACCACCACACTACCTTCCCTAGGTGTCATAGCCACTTTCAGACATATGTGCTGCCAGAGCACTTGGTTTCCATGGCAGCGGGAAATGGCTTGGGCTCTGAACTTGTCTTTGGCTGTGGAGTTTTGAGCGCCTTGAGTGAGGAGCTCCATGTTAGTTTTGTGTGGATGCTCGAGCTGGTTGATTCCATCCCACTGGGCTCAATGGGCATGGTACCGGAAATTTCCAAACAGGGTTTCGTAGATAGCTGCCAGGACAGCTGAAGGTATTTGAAGTGCATGAGGCATGTGGAGTTGTTTGGCACTGGAAGAGCTGTGCTGCTGCTTCGGGCAGTTGCCATTCACCACCACACTACCTTCCTTAGGTGTCATAGCCATTTTCTGACATATGTGCTGCCAGAGCCCTTGGTTTCCATGGCAGCGGGAAATGGCTTGGGCGCTGAAGTTGTGTTTGGCGGTGGAGTTTTGAGCGCCTTCAGTGAGGAGCTGCATGTTAGTTTTGTGTGGGTGCTCAAGCTGCTTGATTCCATCCCACTGGGCTCAATGGGCATTGGACCGGAAGTGAGCAATCAGGGTTTCCTAGATAGCTGCCGGGACAGCTGATGGTATGTGATGTGCATGAGGCAGGTGTAGTTGTTTTGGCACTGGAAGAGCTGTGCTGCTGCTTCTGGGAAGTTGCCATTCACCACCACACTACCTTCCCTAGGTGTCATATTCTCTTTCAGACATATGTGCTGCCAGAGCACTTGGTTTCCATGGCAGCGGGAAATGGCTTGGGCGCTGAACTTGTCTTTGGCTGTGGAGTTTTGAGCGACTTGAGTGAGGAGCTCCATGTTAGTTTTGTGTGGGTGCTCAAGCTTCTTGATTCCATCCCACTGGGTCTAATTTGCTTTGGACCGAAACTGACCAAACAGGGTTTCCTAGACAGCTGCCAGGACAGCTGATGGTATCTGAATTTTGTGAGGCAGGTGGAGATGTTTTGGCACTGGAAGAGCTGTGCTGTTGCTTCGGGCAGTTGCCATTCACCACCACACTACCTTCCCTAGGTGTCATAGCCACTTTCAGACATATGTGCTGCCAGAGCACTTGGTTTCCATGGCAGCGGGAATTGGCTTGGTCGCTGAACTTGCCTTTGGCTGTGGAGTTTTGAGCGCCATGAGTGAGGAGCTGCATGTTAGTTTTGTGTGGGTGCTCAAGCTGCTTGATTCCATCCCACTGGGCTCAATGGACATTAGACCGGAAGTGAGCAAACAGGGTTTCCTAGATAACAGCCAGAATAGCTGATGGTATGTGAAGTTCATGAGGCAGGTGGAGTTGTTTTGGCACTGGAAGAGCTGTGCTGCTGCTTCGGGCAGTTGCCATTCACCACCACACTACCTTCCCTAGGTGTCATAGCCACTTTCAGACATATGTGCTGCCAGAGCACTTGGTTTCCATGGCAGCGGGAAATGGCTTGGGCTCTGAACTTGTCTTTGGCTGTGGAGTTTTGAGCGCCTTGAGTGAGGAGCTCCATGTTAGTTTTGTGTGGATGCTCGAGCTGGTTGATTCCATCCCACTGGGCTCAATGGGCATGGTACCGGAAATTTCCAAACAGGGTTTCGTAGATAGCTGCCAGGACAGCTGAAGGTATTTGAAGTGCATGAGGCATGTGGAGTTGTTTGGCACTGGAAGAGCTGTGCTGCTGCTTCGGGCAGTTGCCATTCACCACCACACTACCTTCCTTAGGTGTCATAGCCATTTTCTGACATATGTGCTGCCAGAGCCCTTGGTTTCCATGGCAGCGGGAAATGGCTTGGGCGCTGAAGTTGTGTTTGGCGGTGGAGTTTTGAGCGCCTTCAGTGAGGAGCTGCATGTTAGTTTTGTGTGGGTGCTCAAGCTGCTTGATTCCATCCCACTGGGCTCAATGGGCATTGGACCGGAAGTGAGCAATCAGGGTTTCCTAGATAGCTGCCGGGACAGCTGATGGTATGTGATGTGCATGAGGCAGGTGTAGTTGTTTTGGCACTGGAAGAGCTGTGCTGCTGCTTCTGGGAAGTTGCCATTCACCACCACACTACCTTCCCTAGGTGTCATATTCTCTTTCAGACATATGTGCTGCCAGAGCACTTGGTTTCCATGGCAGCGGGAAATGGCTTGGGCGCTGAACTTGTCTTTGGCTGTGGAGTTTTGAGCGACTTGAGTGAGGAGCTCCATGTTAGTTTTGTTTGGGTGCTCAAGCTTCTTGATTCCATCCCACTGGGTCTAATTTGCTTTGGACCGAAACTGACCAAACAGGGTTTCCTAGACAGCTGCCAGGACAGCTGATGGTATCTGAATTTTGTGAGGCAGGTGGAGATGTTTTGGCACTGGAAGAGCTGTGCTGTTGCTTCGGGCAGTTGCCATTCACCACCACACTACCTTCCCTAGGTGTCATAGCCACTTTCAGACATATGTGCTGCCAGAGCACTTGGTTTCCATGGCAGCGGGAAATGGCTTGGTCGCTGAACTTGCCTTTGGCTGTGGAGTTTTGAGCGCCATGAGTGAGGAGCTGCATGTTAGTTTTGTGTGGGTGCTCAAGCTGCTTGATTCCATCCCACTGGGCTCAATGGACATTAGACCGGAAGTGAGCAAACAGGGTTTCCTAGATAACAGCCAGAATAGCTGATGGTATGTGAAGTTCATGAGGCAGGTGGAGTTGTTTTGGCACTGGAAGAGCTGTGCTGCTGCTTCGGGCAGTTGCCATTCACCACCACACTACCTTCCCTAGGTGTCATAGCCACTTTCAGACATATGTGCTGCCAGAGCACTTGGTTTCCATGGCAGCGGGAAATGGCTTGGGCTCTGAACTTGTGTTTGGCTGTGGAGTTTTGAGCGCCTTGAGTGAGGAGCTCCATGTTAGTTTTGTGTGGATGCTCGAGCTGGTTGATTCCATCCCACTGGGCTCAATGGGCATGGTACCGGAAATTTCCAAACAGGGTTTCGTAGATAGCTGCCAGGACAGCTGAAGGTATTTGAAGTGCATGAGGCAGGTGGAGTTGTTTGGCACTGGAAGAGCTGTGCTGCTGCTTCGGGCAGTTGCCATTCACCACCACACTACCTTCCTTAGGTGTCATAGCCATTTTCTGACATATGTGCTGCCAGAGCCCTTGGTTTCCATGGCAGCGGGAAATGGCTTGGGCGCTGAAGTTGTGTTTGGCGGTGGAGTTTTGAGCGCCTTCAGTGAGGAGCTGCATGTTAGTTTTGTGTGGGTGCTCAAGCTGCTTGATTCCATCCCACTGGGCTCAATGGGCATTGGACCGGAAGTGAGCAATCAGGGTTTCCTAGATAGCTGCCGGGACAGCTGATGGTATGTGATGTGCATGAGGCAGGTGTAGTTGTTTTGGCACTGGAAGAGCTGTGCTGCTGCTTCTGGGAAGTTGCCATTCATCACCACACTACCTTCCCTAGGTGTCATATTCTCTTTCAGACATATGTGCTGCCAGAGCACTTGGTTTCCATGGCAGCGGGAAATGGCTTGGGCGCTGAACTTGTCTTTGGCTGTGGAGTTTTGAGCGCCTTGAGTGAGGAGCTCCATGTTAGTTTTGTGTGGGTGCTCAAGCTTCTTGATTCCATCCCACTGGGTCTAATTTGCTTTGGACCGAAACTGACCAAACAGGGTTTCCTAGACAGCTGCCAGGACAGCTGATGGTATCTGAATTTTGTGAGGCAGGTGGAGATGTTTTGGCACTGGAAGAGCTGTGCTGTTGCTTCGGGCAGTTGCCATTCACCACCACACTACCTTCCCTAGGTGTCATAGCCACTTTCAGACATATGTGCTGCCAGAGCACTTGGTTTCCATGGCAGCGGGAAATGGCTTGAGTATTGAACTTGTCTTTGGCTGTGGAGTTTTTAGCGCCTTGAGTGAGGAGCTGCATGTTAGTTTTGCGTGGGTGCTCAAGCTGCTTGATTCCATCCCACTGGGCTCAATTTGCATGGGACCTGAAGTTACCAAACAGGGTTTCCTAGATAACAGCCAGAATAGCTGATGGTATGTGAAGTTCATGAGGCAGGTGGAGTTGTTTTGGCAGTGGAAGAGCTGTGCTGCTGCTTCGGGCAGTTGCCATTCACCACCACACTACCTTCCATACGTGTCATAGCCACTTTCAGACATATGTGCTGCCAGAGCACTTGCTTTCCATGGCAGCGGGAAATGGCTTGGGCTCTGAACTTGTCTTTGGCTGTGGAGTTTTGAGCGCCTTGAGTGAGGAGCTCCATGTTAGTTTTGTCTGAATGCTCAAGCTGCCTGATTCCATCCCACTGGGCTCAATGGGCATTGGACCGGAAGTTTCCAAACAGGGTTTCGTAGATAGCTGCCAGGACAGCTGAAGGTATTTGAAGTGCATGAGGCAGGTGGAGTTGTTTGGCACTTCTAGAGCTGTGCTGCTGCTTCGGGCAGTTGCCATTCACCACCACACTACCTTCCCTAGGTGTCATAGCCACTTTCAGACATATGTGCTGCCAGAGCACTTGGTTTCCATGGCAGCGGGAAATGGCTTGAGCTCTGAACTTGTCTTTGGCTGTGGAGTTTTGAGAGACTTGAGTGAGGAGCTGCATGTTAGTTTTGTGTGGATGCTCAAGCTGCTTGATTCCATCCCACTGGGCTGAATGGGCATGGGCCCTGAAGTGAGCAATCAGGGTTTCCTATCTAGCTGCCAGGACAGCTGATGGTATCTGAATTCTGTGAGGCAGGTGGAGTTGTTTTGGCACTGGAAGAGCTGTGCTGCTGCTTCGGGCAGTTGCCATTCACCACCACACTACCTTCCCTAGGTGTCAAAGCTACTTTCAGACATATGTGCTGCCAGAGCACTTGGTTTCCATGGCAGCGGGAAATGGTTTGAACGCTGAACTTGTCTTTGGCTGTGGAGTTTTGAGCGCCATGAGTGAGGAGCTCCATGTTAGTTTTGTGTGGGTGCTCAAGCTATTTGACTCCATCCCACTGGGCTCAATGGGCATGGGACCAGAAGTGAGGAAACAGGGTTTCCTAGATAGCTGCCAGGACAGCTGATGGTATGTGAAGTGCATGAGGCAGGTGGAGTTTTTTTGGCACGGGAAGAGCTGTGCTGCTGCTTCGGGCAGTTGCCATTCACCACCACACTACCTTCCCTTGGTGTCATTGCGACTTTCAAATATATGTGCTGCCAGAGCACTTGGTTTCCATGGCAGCGGGAAATGGCTTTAATCGCTCTGAACTTGTCTTTGACTGTGGAGTTTTGAGCGCCATGAGTGAGGAGCTCCATGTTAGTTTTGTGTGGGTGCTCAAGCTGCTTGATTCCATCCCATTGGGCTCAAATTGCATGGGACTGGAAGTGACCAAACAGGGTTTCCTAGATAACAGCCAGAATAGCTGATGGTATGTGAAGTTCATGAGGCAGGTGGAGTTGTTTTGGCAGTGGAAGAGCTGTGCTGCTGCTTCGGGCAGTTGCCATTCACCACCACACTACCTTCCCTAGGTGTCATTGCGACTTTCAGACATATGTGCTGCCAGAGCACTTGGTTTCCATGGCAGTGGGAAATGGCTTGGGCTGAACTTGTCTTTGGCTGTGGAGTTTTGAGCACCATGAGTGAGGAGCTCCATGTTAGTTTTGTGTGGGTGCTCAAGCTGCTTGATTCCATCCCACTGGGCTCAATGGGCACTGGACCGGAAGTGAGCAAACAGGGTTTCCTAGATAGCTGCCAGGACAGCTGATGGTATCTGAATTTTGTGATATAGGTGGAGATGTTTTGTCCCTGGAAGAGTTGTGCTGCTGCTTCGGGCAGTTGCCATTCACCACCACACTACCTTCCCTAGGTGGCATAGCCACTTTCAGACATATGTGCTGCCAGAGCACTTGGTTTCCATGGCAGCGGGAAATGGCTTTAATCGCTCTGAACTTGTCTTTGGGTGTGGAGTTTTGAGCGCCTTGAGTGAGGAGCTGCATGAAAGTTCTGTGTGGGTGCTCAAGCTGCTTGATTCCATCCCACTGGGCTCAATGGGCATTGGACTGGAAGTGAACAAACAGGGTTTCCTAGATAGCTTCCAGGACAGCTGATGGTATGTGAAGTGCATGAGGCAGGTGGAGTTGTTTGGGCAGTGGAAGAGCTGTGCTGCTGCTTCGGGCAGTTGCCATTCACCACCACACTACCTTCCCTAGGTGTCATAGCCACTTTCAGACATATGTGCTGCCAGAGCACTTGGTTTCCATGGCAGCGGGAAATGGCTTTAATCGCTCTGAACTTGTGTTTCGCTGTGGAGTTTTGAGTGCATTTAGTGAGGAGCTCCATGTTAGTTATGTGTGGGTGCTCAAACTGCTTGATTCCATCCCATTGGGCTCAATGTGCATGGGCATTGGACTGGAAGTGAACAAACAGGGTTTCCTAGATAACAGCCAGGACAGGTGATGGTATGTGAAGTGCATGAGGCAGGTGGAGTTGTTTTGGCCCTGGAAGAGCTGTGCTGCTTTGGGAAGTTGCCATTCACCACCACACTACCTTCCCTAGGTGTCATATCCACTTGCAGACAAATCTGCTGTCAGAGCACTTGGTTTCCATGGCAGCGGGAAATGGCTTGGGCTCTGAACTGGTCTTTGGCGGTGGAGTTTTGAGCGCCTTGAGTGAGGAGCTCCATGTTACTTTTATGTGGGGGCTAAGCTGCTTGATTCCATCCCACTGGGCTCAATGGGCATTGGACCGGAAGTGAGCAAACAGGGTTTCCTAGACAGCGGCCAAGACATCTGATGGTATGTGAAGTGCATGAGGCAGGTGGAGTTGTTTTGGCACTGGAAGAGCTGTGCTGCTGCTTCGGGCAGTTGCCATTCACCACCACACTACCTTCCCTAGGTGTCATAGCCACTTTCAGACATATCTACTACCAGAGCACTTGGTTTCCATGGCAGCGGTAAATGGCTTGGGCGCTGAACTTGTGTTTGGCTGTGGAGTTTTGAGCGACTTGAGTGAGGAGCTGCATGTTAGTTTTGTGTGGGTGCTCAAGCTGCTTGATTCCATCCCACTGGGCTCAATGGGCATTGGACCGGAAGTGAGCAAACAGGGTTTCCTAGATAGCTGCCAGGACAGCTGATGGTATGTGAAGTGCATGAGGCAGGTGGAGTTGTTTTGTCCCTGGAAGAGCTGTGCTGCTTTGGGAAGTTGCCATTCACCACCACACTACCTTCCCTAGGTGTCATAGCCACTTTCAGACATATCTGCTGCCAGAGCACTTGGTTTCCATGGCAGCGGGAAATGGCTTGGGTTCTGAACTTGTCTTTGGCTGTGGAGTTTTGAGCGACTTGAGTGAGGAGCTCCATGTAAGTTTTGTGTGGGTGCTCAAGCTGCTTGATTCCAACCCACTGGGCTCAATGGGCATGGGACCGGAAGTGACCAAACAGGGTTTCCTAGATAGCTGCCAGGACAGCTGATGGTATGTGAAGTGCATGAGGCAGGTGGAGTTGTTTTGGCCCTGGAAGAGCTGTGCTGCTTTGGGAAATAGCCATTCACCACCACACTACCTTCCCTAGGTGTCATAGCCACTTTCAGACAAATCTGCCGTCAGAGCACTTGGTTTCCATGGCAGCGGGAAATGGCTTGGGCTCTGAACTGGTCTTTGGCTTTTGAGTTTTGAGCGCATTGAGTGAGGAGCTCCATGTTAGTTTTGTGTTTGTGCTCAAGCTGCTTGATTCCAACCCACTGGGCTCAATGGGCATTGGACCTGAAGTGAGCAAACAGGGTTTCCTAGATAGCTGCCAGGACAGCTGATGGTATGTGAAGTGCATGAGGCAGGTGGAGTTGTTTTGGCACGGGAAGAGCTGTGCTGCTGCATCGGGAAGTTGCCATTCACAACCACACTACCTTCCCTAGGTGTCATAGCCACTTTCAAATGTATGTGCTGCCAGAGCACTTGGTTTCCATGGCAGCGGGAAATGGCTGTAATCGCTCTGAACTTGATTTGGCTGTGGAGTTTTCAGCGCCTTGAGTGAGGAGCTCCATGTTAGTTTTGTTTGGGTGCTCAAGCTGCTTGATTCCATCCCACTGGGATCAATGTGCATTTGACCGGAAGTGACCAAACAGGGTTTCCTAGATAGCTGCCAGGACAGCTGATGGTATGTGAAGTGCTTGAGGCAGGTGGAGATGTTTTGGCAGTGGAAGAGCTGTGCTGCTGTTTCGGGCAGTTGCCATTCACCACCACACTACCTTCCCTAGGTGTCATAGCCACTTTCAAATATATGTGCTGACAGAGCACTTCGTTCCCATGGCAGCGGGAAATGGCTTGGGCGCTGAACGCGTTTTTGGCTGTGGTGTTTTGAGCAACTTGAATGAGGAGCAGCATGTTCGAATTGTGTGGGTGCTCAAGCTGCTTGATTCCATCCCACTGGGCACAATGGGCATGGGACCGGAAGTGAGCAAACAGGGTTTCCTATCTAGCTGCCAGGACAGCTGATGGTATGTGAAGTGCATGAGGCAGGTGGAGTTGTTTTGTCCCTGGAAGAGCTGTGCTGCTTGGGGAAGTTGCCACTCACCACCACACTACCTTCCCTAGGTGTCATAGCCACTTTCAGACATATGTGCTGCCAGAGCACTTGTTTTCCATGGCAGCGGGAAATGGCTTGGGCGCTGAAATTGTCTTTGGCTGTGGAGTTTTGAGCGCCTTGAGTAGGGGCTCCATGTAAGTTTTGTGTGGGTGCTCAATCTGCTTGATTCCATCCCACTGGGTTCAAAGGGCATGGGACCGAAGTGAGTAAACAGGGTTTCCTAGATAGCTGCCAGGACAGCTGATGGTATGTGAAGTGCATGAGGCAGGTGGAGATGTTTTGGCACTGGAAGAGCTCTGCTGCTGCTTTGGGCAGTTGCCATTCACCACCACACTACCTTCCCTAGGTGTCATAGCCACTTTCAGACATATGTGCTGCCAGAGCACGTGGTTTCCATGGCATCGGGAAATGACTTGGGTGCTGAACTTGTCTTTGGCTGTGGAGTTTTGAGTGCCTTGAGTGAGGAGCGGCATGTAAGTTCCGTGAGGGTGCTCAAGCTGCTTGATTAAATCCCACTGGGCTCAATGGGCATTGGACCGGAAGTGAGCAAACAGGGTTTCCTAGATAGCTGCCAGGACAGCTGATGGTATGTGAAGTGCATGAGGCAGGTGGAGTTGTTTTGGCAGTGGAAGAGCTGTGCTGCTGCTTCGGGCATTTGCCATTCACCACCACACTACCTTCCCTAGGTGTCATAGCCACTTTCAGACATATGTACTGCCAGAGCACTTGGTTTCCATGGCAGCGGGAAATGGCTTGGGCGCTGAACGTGTCTTTGGTGGTGGAGTTTTGAGTGCCTTGAGTGAGGAGCTCCATGTTAGTTTTGTGTGGGTGCTCAAGCTGCTTGATTCCATCCCACTGGGCTCAATGGGCATTGGACCGGAAGTGAGCAAACAGGGTTTCCTAGATAGCTGCCGGGACAGCTGATGGTATGTGATGTGCATGAGGCAGGTGGAGTTGTTTTGGCACTGGAAGAGCTGTGCTGCTGCTTCTGGGAAGTTGCCATTCACCACCACACTACCTTCCCTAGGTGTCATATTCACTTTCAGACATATGTGCTGCCAGAGCACTTGGTTTCCATGGCAGCGGGAAATGGCTTGGGCGCTGAACTTGTCTTTGGCTGTGGAGTTTTGAGCGACTTGAGTGAGGAGCTCCATGTTAGTTTTGTGTGGGTGCTCAAGCTGCTTGATTCCATCCCACTGGGCTCAATGGGCATGGGCCCTGAAGTGAGCAAACAGGGTTTCCTAACTAGCTGCCAGGACAGCTGATGGTATCTGAATTCTGTGAGGCAGGTAGAGTTGTTTTGGCACAGAAGAGCTGTGCTGCTGCTTCGGGCAGTTGCCATTCACCACCACACTACATTCCCTAGGTGTCATTGCGACTTTCAAATATATGTGCTGCCAGAGCACTTGGTTTCCATGGCAGTGGGAAATGGCTTGGGCTCTGAACTTGTCTTTGGCTGTGGAGTTTTGAGCACCATGAGTGAGGAGCTCCATGTTAGTTTTGTGTGGGTGTTCAAGCTTCTTGATTCCATCCCACTGGGCTCAATTTGCATGGGACCGGAAGTGACCAAACAGGGTTTCCTAGATAACAGCCTGAATAGCTGATGGTATGTGAAGTTCATGAGGCAGGTGGAGTTGTGTTGGCACTGGAAGAGCTGTGCTGCTGCTTCTGGCAGTTGCCATTCACCACCACACTACCTTCCCTATGTGTCATAGCCACTTTCAGACATATGTGTTGCCAGAGCACTGGGTTTCCATGGCAGCGGGAAATGGCTTTAATCGCTCTGAACTTGTGTTTGGGTGTGGAGTTTTGAGTGCCTTGCGTGAGGAGCTGCATTAAAGTTCTGTGTGGGTGCTCAAGCTGCTTGATTCCATCCCACTGGGCTCAATGGGCATTGGACTGGAAGTGACCAAACAGGGTTTCCTAGATAGCTGCCAGGACAGCTGATGGTATGTGAAGTGCATGAGGCAGGTGGAGTTGTTTTGGCACTGGAAGAGCTGTGCTGCTGCTTCGGGCATTTGCCATTCACCACCACACTACCTTCCCTACGTGTCATAGCCACTTTCAGACATATGTACTGCCAGAGCACTTGGTTTCCATGGCAGCGGGAAATGGCTTGGGCGCTGAACGTGTCTTTGGTGGTGGAGTTTTGAGTGCCTTGAGTGAGGAGCTCCATGTTAGTTTTGTGTGGGTGCTCAAGCTGCTTGATTCCATCCCACTGGGCTCAATGGGCATGGGCCCTGAAGTGAGCAAACAGGGTTTCCTAACTAGCTGCCAGGACAGCTGATGGTATCTGAATTCTGTGAGGCAGGTAGAGTTGTTTTGGCACAGAAGAGCTGTGCTGCTGCTTCGGGCAGTTGCCATTCACCACCACACTACATTCCCTAGGTGTCATTGCGACTTTCAAATATATGTGCTGCCAGAGCACTTGGTTTCCATGGCAGTGGGAAATGGCTTGGGCTCTGAACTTGTCTTTGGCTGTGGAGTTTTGAGCGCCATGAGTGAGGAGCTGCATGTTAGTTTTGTGTGGGTACTCAAGCTGCTTGATTCCATCCCCCTGGGCTCAATTTGCATGGGACCGGAAGTGACCAAACAGGGTTTCCTAGATAACAGCCAGAATAGCTGATGGTATGTGAAGTTCATGAGGCAGGTGGAGTTGTGTTGGCACTGGAAGAGCTGTGCTGCTGCTTCTGGCAGTTGCCATTTACCACCACACTACCTTCCCTATGTGTCATAGCCACTTTCAGACATATGTGCTGCCAGAGCACTGGGTTTCCATGGCAGCGGGAAATGGCTTTAATCGCTCTGAACTTGTGTTTGGGTGTGGAGTTTTGAGCGCCTTGCGTGAGGAGCTGCATTAAAGTTCTGTGTGGGTGCTCAAGCTGCTTGATTCCATCCCACTGGGTCTAATTTGCTTTGGACCGAAAGTGAGCAAACAGGGTTTCCTAGATAGCTGCCAGGACAGCTGATGGTATGTGAAGTGCATGAGGCAGGTGGAGTTGTTTTGGCCCTGGAAGAGCTGTGCTGCTGCTTCGGGCAGTTGCCATTCACCACCACACTACCTTCCCTAGGTGTCATAGCCACTTTCAGACATATGTGCTGCCAGAGCACTTGGTTTCCATGGCAGCGGGAAATCGCTTTAATGGCTCTGAATTTGTCTTTGGCTGTGGAGTTTTGAGCGCCTTGAGTGAGGAGCTGCATGTAAGTTTTGTGTGGGTGCTCAAGCTGCTTGATTCCATCCCACTGGGCTCAATGGGCATTGGACCGGAAGTGAGCAAACAGGGTTTCCTAGATAGCTGCCAAGACAGCTGATGGTATGTGAAGTGCATGAGGCAGGTGGAGTTGTTTTGGCACTGGAAGAGCTGTGCTGCTGCTTCGGGCAGTTGCCATTCACCACCACACTACCTTCCCTAGGTGTCATAGCCACTTTCAGACATATGTGCTGCCAGAGCACTTGGTTTCCATGGCAGCGGGAAATGGCTTGGGCGCTGAACGTGTCTTTGGCGGTGGAGTTTTGAGTGCCTTGAGTGAGGAGCTCCATGTTAGTTTTGTGTGGGTGCTCAAGCTGCTTGATTCCATCCCACTGGGCTCAATGGGCATGGGACCGGAAGTGAGCAAACAGGCTTTCCTAGATAGCTGCCGGGACAGCTGATGGTATGTGATGTGCATGAGGCAGGTGTAGTTGTTTTGGCACTGGAAGAGCTGTGCTGCTGCTTCTGGGAAGTTGCCATTCACCACCACACTACCTTCCCTAGGTGTCATATTCACTTTCAGACATATGTGCTGCCAGAGCACTTGGTTTCCATGGCAGCGGGAAATGGCTTGGGCGCTGAACTTGTCTTTGGCTGTGGAGTTTTGAGCGACTTGAGTGAGGAGCTCCATGTTAGTTTTGTGTGGGTGCTCAAGCTTCTTGATTCCATCCCACTGGGTCTAATTTGCTTTGGACCGAAACTGACCAAACAGGGTTTCCTAGATAGCTGCCAGGACAGCTGATGGTATCTGAATTTTGTGAGGCAGGTGGAGATGTTTTGGCACTGGAAGAGCTGTGCTGCTGCTTCGGGCAGTTGCCATTCACCACCACACTACCTTCCCTAGGTGTCATAGCCACTTTCAGACATATGTGCTGCCAGAGCACTTGGTTTCCATGGCAGCGGGAAATGGCTTGGTCGCTGAACTTGCCTTTGGCTGTGGAGTTTTGAGCGCCATGAGTGAGGAGCTGCATGTTAGTTTTGTGTGGGTGCTCAAGCTGCTTGATTCCATCCCACTGGGCTCAATGGACATTAGACCGGAAGTGAGCAAACAGGGTTTCCTAGATAACAGCCAGAATAGCTGATGGTATGTGAAGTTCATGAGGCAGGTGGAGTTGTTTTGGCACTGGAAGAGCTGTGCTGCTGCTTCGGGCAGTTGCCATTCACCACCACACTACCTTCCCTAGGTGTCATAGCCACTTTCAGACATATGTGCTGCCAGAGCACTTGGTTTCCATGGCAGCGGGAAATGGCTTGGGCTCTGAACTTGTCTTTGGCTGTGGAGTTTTGAGCGCCTTGAGTGAGGAGCTCCATGTTAGTTTTGTGTGGATGCTCGAGCTGGTTGATTCCATCCCACTGGGCTCAATGGGCATGGTACCGGAAATTTCCAAACAGGGTTTCGTAGATAGCTGCCAGGACAGCTGAAGGTATTTGAAGTGCATGAGGCATGTGGAGTTGTTTGGCACTGGAAGAGCTGTGCTGCTGCTTCGGGCAGTTGCCATTCACCACCACACTACCTTCCTTAGGTGTCATAGCCATTTTCTGACATATGTGCTGCCAGAGCCCTTGGTTTCCATGGCAGCGGGAAATGGCTTGGGCGCTGAAGTTGTGTTTGGCGGTGGAGTTTTGAGCGCCTTCAGTGAGGAGCTGCATGTTAGTTTTGTGTGGGTGCTCAAGCTGCTTGATTCCATCCCACTGGGGCTCAATGGGCATTGGACCGGAAGTGAGCAATCAGGGTTTCCTAGATAGCTGCCGGGACAGCTGATGGTATGTGATGTGCATGAGGCAGGTGTAGTTGTTTTGGCACTGGAAGAGCTGTGCTGCTGCTTCTGGGAAGTTGCCATTCACCACCACACTACCTTCCCTAGGTGTCATATTCTCTTTCAGACATATGTGCTGCCAGAGCACTTGGTTTCCATGGCAGCGGGAAATGGCTTGGGCGCTGAACTTGTCTTTGGCTGTGGAGTTTTGAGCGACTTGAGTGAGGAGCTCCATGTTAGTTTTGTGTGGGTGCTCAAGCTTCTTGATTCCATCCCACTGGGTCTAATTTGCTTTGGACCGAAACTGACCAAACAGGGTTTCCTAGACAGCTGCCAGGACAGCTGATGGTATCTGAATTTTGTGAGGCAGGTGGAGATGTTTTGGCACTGGAAGAGCTGTGCTGTTGCTTCGGGCAGTTGCCATTCACCACCACACTACCTTCCCTAGGTGTCATAGCCACTTTCAGACATATGTGCTGCCAGAGCACTTGGTTTCCATGGCAGCGGGAATTGGCTTGGTCGCTGAACTTGCCTTTGGCTGTGGAGTTTTGAGCGCCATGAGTGAGGAGCTGCATGTTAGTTTTGTGTGGGTGCTCAAGCTGCTTGATTCCATCCCACTGGGCTCAATGGACATTAGACCGGAAGTGAGCAAACAGGGTTTCCTAGATAACAGCCAGAATAGCTGATGGTATGTGAAGTTCATGAGGCAGGTGGAGTTGTTTTAGCACTGGAAGAGCTGTGCTGCTGCTTCGGGCAGTTGCCATTCACCACCACACTACCTTCCCTAGGTGTCATAGCCACTTTCAGACATATGTGCTGCCAGAGCACTTGGTTTCCATGGCAGCGGGAAATGGCTTGGGCTCTGAACTTGTCTTTGGCTGTGGAGTTTTGAGCGCCTTGAGTGAGGAGCTCCATGTTAGTTTTGTGTGGATGCTCGAGCTGGTTGATTCCATCCCACTGGGCTCAATGGGCATGGTACCGTGAAATTTCCAAACAGGGTTTCCTAGATACTGCCAGGACAGCTGAAGGTATTTGAAGTGCATGAGGCATGTGGAGTTGTTTGGCACTGGAAGAGCTGTGCTGCTGCTTCGGGCAGTTGCCATTCACCACCACACTACCTTCCTTAGGTGTCATAGCCATTTTCTGACATATGTGCTGCCAGAGCCCTTGGTTTCCATGGCAGCGGGAAATGGCTTGGGCGCTGAAGTTGTGTTTGGCGGTGGAGTTTTGAGCGCCTTCAGTGAGGAGCTGCATGTTAGTTTTGTGTGGGTGCTCAAGCTGCTTGATTCCATCCCACTGGGCTCAATGGGCATTGGACCGGAAGTGAGCAATCAGGGTTTCCTAGATAGCTGCCGGGACAGCTGATGGTATGTGATGTGCATGAGGCAGGTGTAGTTGTTTTGGCACTGGAAGAGCTGTGCTGCTGCTTCTGGGAAGTTGCCATTCACCACCACACTACCTTCCCTAGGTGTCATATTCTCTTTCAGACATATGTGCTGCCAGAGCACTTGGTTTCCATGGCAGCGGGAAATGGCTTGGGCGCTGAACTTGTCTTTGGCTGTGGAGTTTTGAGCGACTTGAGTGAGGAGCTCCATGTTAGTTTTGTTTGGGTGCTCAAGCTTCTTGATTCCATCCCACTGGGTCTAATTTGCTTTGGACCGAAACTGACCAAACAGGGTTTCCTAGACAGCTGCCAGGACAGCTGATGGTATCTGAATTTTGTGAGGCAGGTGGAGATGTTTTGGCACTGGAAGAGCTGTGCTGTTGCTTCGGGCAGTTGCCATTCACCACCACACTACCTTCCCTAGGTGTCATAGCCACTTTCAGACATATGTGCTGCCAGAGCACTTGGTTTCCATGGCAGCGGGAAATGGCTTGGTCGCTGAACTTGCCTTTGGCTGTGGAGTTTTGAGCGCCATGAGTGAGGAGCTGCATGTTAGTTTTGTGTGGGTGCTCAAGCTGCTTGATTCCATCCCACTGGGCTCAATGGACATTAGACCGGAAGTGAGCAAACAGGGTTTCCTAGATAACAGCCAGAATAGCTGATGGTATGTGAAGTTCATGAGGCAGGTGGAGTTGTTTTGGCACTGGAAGAGCTGTGCTGCTGCTTCGGGCAGTTGCCATTCACCACCACACTACCTTCCCTAGGTGTCATAGCCACTTTCAGACATATGTGCTGCCAGAGCACTTGGTTTCCATGGCAGCGGGAAATGGCTTGGGCTCTGAACTTGTGTTTGGCTGTGGAGTTTTGAGCGCCTTGAGTGAGGAGCTCCATGTTAGTTTTGTGTGGATGCTCGAGCTGGTTGATTCCATCCCACTGGGCTCAATGGGCATGGTACCGGAAATTTCCAAACAGGGTTTCGTAGATAGCTGCCAGGACAGCTGAAGGTATTTGAAGTGCATGAGGCAGGTGGAGTTGTTTGGCACTGGAAGAGCTGTGCTGCTGCTTCGGGCAGTTGCCATTCACCACCACACTACCTTCCTTAGGTGTCATAGCCATTTTCTGACATATGTGCTGCCAGAGCCCTTGGTTTCCATGGCAGCGGGAAATGGCTTGGGCGCTGAAGTTGTGTTTGGCGGTGGAGTTTTGAGCGCCTTCAGTGAGGAGCTGCATGTTAGTTTTGTGTGGGTGCTCAAGCTGCTTGATTCCATCCCACTGGGCTCAATGGGCATTGGACCGGAAGTGAGCAATCAGGGTTTCCTAGATAGCTGCCGGGACAGCTGATGGTATGTGATGTGCATGAGGCAGGTGTAGTTGTTTTGGCACTGGAAGAGCTGTGCTGCTGCTTCTGGGAAGTTGCCATTCATCACCACACTACCTTCCCTAGGTGTCATATTCTCTTTCAGACATATGTGCTGCCAGAGCACTTGGTTTCCATGGCAGCGGGAAATGGCTTGGGCGCTGAACTTGTCTTTGGCTGTGGAGTTTTGAGCGCCTTGAGTGAGGAGCTCCATGTTAGTTTTGTGTGGGTGCTCAAGCTTCTTGATTCCATCCCACTGGGTCTAATTTGCTTTGGACCGAAACTGACCAAACAGGGTTTCCTAGACAGCTGCCAGGACAGCTGATGGTATCTGAATTTTGTGAGGCAGGTGGAGATGTTTTGGCACTGGAAGAGCTGTGCTGTTGCTTCGGGCAGTTGCCATTCACCACCACACTACCTTCCCTAGGTGTCATAGCCACTTTCAGACATATGTGCTGCCAGAGCACTTGGTTTCCATGGCAGCGGGAAATGGCTTGAGTATTGAACTTGTCTTTGGCTGTGGAGTTTTTAGCGCCTTGAGTGAGGAGCTGCATGTTAGTTTTGCGTGGGTGCTCAAGCTGCTTGATTCCATCCCACTGGGCTCAATTTGCATGGGACCTGAAGTTACCAAACAGGGTTTCCTAGATAACAGCCAGAATAGCTGATGGTATGTGAAGTTCATGAGGCAGGTGGAGTTGTTTTGGCAGTGGAAGAGCTGTGCTGCTGCTTCGGGCAGTTGCCATTCACCACCACACTACCTTCCATACGTGTCATAGCCACTTTCAGACATATGTGCTGCCAGAGCACTTGCTTTCCATGGCAGCGGGAAATGGCTTGGGCTCTGAACTTGTCTTTGGCTGTGGAGTTTTGAGCGCCTTGAGTGAGGAGCTCCATGTTAGTTTTGTCTGAATGCTCAAGCTGCCTGATTCCATCCCACTGGGCTCAATGGGCATTGGACCGGAAGTTTCCAAACAGGGTTTCGTAGATAGCTGCCAGGACAGCTGAAGGTATTTGAAGTGCATGAGGCAGGTGGAGTTGTTTGGCACTTCTAGAGCTGTGCTGCTGCTTCGGGCAGTTGCCATTCACCACCACACTACCTTCCCTAGGTGTCATAGCCACTTTCAGACATATGTGCTGCCAGAGCACTTGGTTTCCATGGCAGCGGGAAATGGCTTGAGTTCTGAACTTGTCTTTGGCTGTGGAGTTTTGAGAGACTTGAGTGAGGAGCTGCATGTTAGTTTTGTGTGGATGCTCAAGCTGCTTGATTCCATCCCACTGGGCTGAATGGGCATGGGCCCTGAAGTGAGCAATCAGGGTTTCCTATCTAGCTGCCAGGACAGCTGATGGTATCTGAATTCTGTGAGGCAGGTGGAGTTGTTTTGGCACTGGAAGAGCTGTGCTGCTGCTTCGGGCAGTTGCCATTCACCACCACACTACCTTCCCTAGGTGTCAAAGCTACTTTCAGACATATGTGCTGCCAGAGCACTTGGTTTCCATGGCAGCGGGAAATGGTTTGAACGCTGAACTTGTCTTTGGCTGTGGAGTTTTGAGCGCCATGAGTGAGGAGCTCCATGTTAGTTTTGTGTGGGTGCTCAAGCTATTTGACTCCATCCCACTGGGCTCAATGGGCATGGGACCAGAAGTGAGGAAACAGGGTTTCTAGATAGCTGCCAGGACAGCTGATGGTATGTGAAGTGCATGAGGCAGGTGGAGTTTTTTTGGCACGGGAAGAGCTGTGCTGCTGCTTCGGGCAGTTGCCATTCACCACCACACTACCTTCCCTTGGTGTCATTGCGACTTTCAAATATATGTGCTGCCAGAGCACTTGGTTTCCATGGCAGCGGGAAATGGCTTTAATCGCTCTGAACTTGTCTTTGACTGTGGAGTTTTGAGCGCCATGAGTGAGGAGCTCCATGTTAGTTTTGTGTGGGTGCTCAAGCTGCTTGATTCCATCCCATTGGGCTCAAATTGCATGGGACTGGAAGTGACCAAACAGGGTTTCCTAGATAACAGCCAGAATAGCTGATGGTATGTGAAGTTCATGAGGCAGGTGGAGTTGTTTTGGCAGTGGAAGAGCTGTGCTGCTGCTTCGGGCAGTTGCCATTCACCACCACACTACCTTCCCTAGGTGTCATTGCGACTTTCAGACATATGTGCTGCCAGAGCACTTGGTTTCCATGGCAGTGGGAAATGGCTTGGGCTGAACTTGTCTTTGGCTGTGGAGTTTTGAGCACCATGAGTGAGGAGCTCCATGTTAGTTTTGTGTGGGTGCTCAAGCTGCTTGATTCCATCCCACTGGGCTCAATGGGCACTGGACCGGAAGTGAGCAAACAGGGTTTCCTAGATAGCTGCCAGGACAGCTGATGGTATCTGAATTTTGTGATATAGGTGGAGATGTTTTGTCCCTGGAAGAGTTGTGCTGCTGCTTCGGGCAGTTGCCATTCACCACCACACTACCTTCCCTAGGTGGCATAGCCACTTTCAGACATATGTGCTGCCAGAGCACTTGGTTTCCATGGCAGCGGGAAATGGCTTTAATCGCTCTGAACTTGTCTTTGGGTGTGGAGTTTTGAGCGCCTTGAGTGAGGAGCTGCATGAAAGTTCTGTGTGGGTGCTCAAGCTGCTTGATTCCATCCCACTGGGCTCAATGGGCATTGGACTGGAAGTGAACAAACAGGGTTTCCTAGATAGCTTCCAGGACAGCTGATGGTATGTGAAGTGCATGAGGCAGGTGGAGTTGTTTGGGCAGTGGAAGAGCTGTGCTGCTGCTTCGGGCAGTTGCCATTCACCACCACACTACCTTCCCTAGGTGTCATAGCCACTTTCAGACATATGTGCTGCCAGAGCACTTGGTTTCCATGGCAGCGGGAAATGGCTTTAATCGCTCTGAACTTGTGTTTCGCTGTGGAGTTTTGAGTGCATTTAGTGAGGAGCTCCATGTTAGTTATGTGTGGGTGCTCAAACTGCTTGATTCCATCCCATTGGGCTCAATGTGCATGGGCATTGGACTGGAAGTGAACAAACAGGGTTTCCTAGATAACAGCCAGGACAGGTGATGGTATGTGAAGTGCATGAGGCAGGTGGAGTTGTTTTGGCCCTGGAAGAGCTGTGCTGCTTTGGGAAGTTGCCATTCACCACCACACTACCTTCCCTAGGTGTCATATCCACTTGCAGACAAATCTGCTGTCAGAGCACTTGGTTTCCATGGCAGCGGGAAATGGCTTGGGCTCTGAACTGGTCTTTGGCGGTGGAGTTTTGAGCGCCTTGAGTGAGGAGCTCCATGTTACTTTTATGTGGGTGCTAAGCTGCTTGATTCCATCCCACTGGGCTCAATGGGCATTGGACCGGAAGTGAGCAAACAGGGTTTCCTAGACAGCGGCCAAGACATCTGATGGTATGTGAAGTGCATGAGGCAGGTGGAGTTGTTTTGGCACTGGAAGAGCTGTGCTGCTGCTTCGGGCAGTTGCCATTCACCACCACACTACCTTCCCTAGGTGTCATAGCCACTTTCAGACATATCTACTACCAGAGCACTTGGTTTCCATGGCAGCGGTAAATGGCTTGGGCGCTGAACTTGTGTTTGGCTGTGGAGTTTTGAGCGACTTGAGTGAGGAGCTGCATGTTAGTTTTGTGTGGGTGCTCAAGCTGCTTGATTCCATCCCACTGGGCTCAATGGGCATTGGACCGGAAGTGAGCAAACAGGGTTTCCTAGATAGCTGCCAGGACAGCTGATGGTATGTGAAGTGCATGAGGCAGGTGGAGTTGTTTTGTCCCTGGAAGAGCTGTGCTGCTTTGGGAAGTTGCCATTCACCACCACACTACCTTCCCTAGGTGTCATAGCCACTTTCAGACATATCTGCTGCCAGAGCACTTGGTTTCCATGGCAGCGGGAAATGGCTTGGGTTCTGAACTTGTCTTTGGCTGTGGAGTTTTGAGCGACTTGAGTGAGGAGCTCCATGTAAGTTTTGTGTGGGTGCTCAAGCTGCTTGATTCCAACCCACTGGGCTCAATGGGCATGGGACCGGAAGTGACCAAACAGGGTTTCCTAGATAGCTGCCAGGACAGCTGATGGTATGTGAAGTGCATGAGGCAGGTGGAGTTGTTTTGGCCCTGGAAGAGCTGTGCTGCTTTGGGAAATAGCCATTCACCACCACACTACCTTCCCTAGGTGTCATAGCCACTTTCAGACAAATCTGCCGTCAGAGCACTTGGTTTCCATGGCAGCGGGAAATGGCTTGGGCTCTGAACTGGTCTTTGGCTTTTGAGTTTTGAGCGCATTGAGTGAGGAGCTCCATGTTAGTTTTGTGTTTGTGCTCAAGCTGCTTGATTCCAACCCACTGGGCTCAATGGGCATTGGACCTGAAGTGAGCAAACAGGGTTTCCTAGATAGCTGCCAGGACAGCTGATGGTATGTGAAGTGCATGAGGCAGGTGGAGTTGTTTTGGCACGGGAAGAGCTGTGCTGCTGCATCGGGAAGTTGCCATTCACAACCACACTACCTTCCCTAGGTGTCATAGCCACTTTCAAATGTATGTGCTGCCAGAGCACTTGGTTTCCATGGCAGCGGGAAATGGCTGTAATCGCTCTGAACTTGATTTGGCTGTGGAGTTTTCAGCGCCTTGAGTGAGGAGCTCCATGTTAGTTTTGTTTGGGTGCTCAAGCTGCTTGATTCCATCCCACTGGGATCAATGTGCATTTGACCGGAAGTGACCAAACAGGGTTTCCTAGATAGCTGCCAGGACAGCTGATGGTATGTGAAGTGCTTGAGGCAGGTGGAGATGTTTTGGCAGTGGAAGAGCTGTGCTGCTGTTTCGGGCAGTTGCCATTCACCACCACACTACCTTCCCTAGGTGTCATAGCCACTTTCAAATATATGTGCTGACAGAGCACTTCGTTCCCATGGCAGCGGGAAATGGCTTGGGCGCTGAACGCGTTTTTGGCTGTGGTGTTTTGAGCAACTTGAATGAGGAGCAGCATGTTCGAATTGTGTGGGTGCTCAAGCTGCTTGATTCCATCCCACTGGGCACAATGGGCATGGGACCGGAAGTGAGCAAACAGGGTTTCCTATCTAGCTGCCAGGACAGCTGATGGTATGTGAAGTGCATGAGGCAGGTGGAGTTGTTTTGTCCCTGGAAGAGCTGTGCTGCTTGGGGAAGTTGCCACTCACCACCACACTACCTTCCCTAGGTGTCATAGCCACTTTCAGACATATGTGCTGCCAGAGCACTTGTTTTCCATGGCAGCGGGAAATGGCTTGGGCGCTGAAATTGTCTTTGGCTGTGGAGTTTTGAGCGCCTTGAGTAGGGGCTCCATGTAAGTTTTGTGTGGGTGCTCAAGCTTCTTGATTCCATCCCATTGGGCTCAATGTGCATGGGCATTGGACTGGAAGTGAACAAACAGGGTTTCCTAGATAGCTGCCAGGACAGCTGATGGTATGTGAAGTTCATGAGGCAGGTGGATATGTTTTGGCACTGGAAGAGCTGTGCTGCTGCTTCGGGCAGTTGCCATTCACCACCCCACTACCTTCCCTAGGTGTCATAGCCACTTTCAGACATATGTGCTGCCAGAGCACTTGGTTTCCATGGCAGCGGGAAATCGCTTTTATGGCTCTGAACTTGTCATTGTCTGTGAAGTTTTGAGCGCCTTGAGTGAGGAGCTCCATGTTAGTTTTGTGTGGGTGCTCAAGCTGGTTGATTCCATCCCACTGGGCTCAATGGGCATGGGACCGGAAGTGACCAAACAGGGTTTCGTAGATAGCTGCCAGGACAGCTGATGGTATGTGAAGTTCATGAGGCAGTTGGAGATGTTTTGGCAGTGGAAGAGCTGTGCTGCTGCTTCGGGCAGTTGCCAGTCACCACCACACTACCTTCCCTAGGTGTCATAGCCACTTTCAAATATATGTGCTGCCAGAGCACTTGGTTTCCATGGCAGCGGGAAATGGCTTGGGCGCTGAACTTGTTTTTGGCTGTGGAGTTTTGAGCGCCTTGAGTGAGGAGCAGCATGAGAGTTTTATGTGGGTGCTCAAGCTGCTTGATTCCATCCCACTGGGCTCAATGGGCATTGGACAGGACGTGAGCAAACATGGTTTCCTTGATAGCTGCCAGTACAGCTGATGGTATGTGAAGTGCATGAGGCAGGTGGAGTTGTTTTGGCACTGGAAGAGCTGTGCTGCTGCTTTGGGAAGTTGCCATTCACCACCACACTACCTTCCCTAGGTGTCATAGCCACTTTCAGACAAATCTGCTGTCAGAGCACTTGGTTTCCATGGCAGCGGGAAATGGCTTTGGCTCTGAACTGGTCTTTGGCGGTGGAGTTTTGAGCGCCTTGAGTGAGGAGCTCCATGTTAGTTTTGTGTGGGTGCTCAACCTACCTGATTCCATCCCACTGGGCTCAATTTGCATGGTACCGGATGTGACCAAACATGGTTTCCTAGATAGCTGCCAGGACAGCTGATGGTATGTGAAGTGCATGAGGCAGGTGGAGTTTTTTTGGCACGGGAAGAGCTGTGCTGCTGCATCGGGAAGTTGCCATTCACCACCACACTACCTTCAATAGGTGTCATAGCCACTTTCAAATATATGTGCTGCCAGAGCACTTGGTTTCCATGGCAGCGGGAAATGGCTTTAATCGCTCTGAACTTGATTTGGCTGTGGAGTTTTGAGCGCCTTGAGTGAGGAGCTCCATGTTAGTTTTGTGTGGGTGCTCAAGCTGCTTGATTCCATCCCACTGGGCTCAATGGGCATGGGACCGGAAGTGACCAAACAGGGTTTCCTAGATAGCTGGCAGGACAGCTGATGGTATGTGAAGTTCATGAGGCAGGTGGAGTTGTTTTGGCACTGGAAGAGCTGTGCTGCTGCTTCGGGCACTTGACATTCACCACCACACTACCTTCCCTAGGTGTCATAGCCACTTTCAGACATATGTGCTGCCAGAGCACTTGGTTTCCATGACAGCGGGAAATGGGCGCTGAACTTGTCTTTGGCTGTTGAATTTTGAGCGCCTTGAGTGAGGAGCAGCATGTAAGTTTTGTGTGGGTGCTCAAGCTGCTTGATTCCATCCCACTGGGCTCAATGGGCATTTGACAGGAAGTGACCAAACAGGGTTTCCTAGATAGCTGCCAGGACAGCTGATGGTATGTGAAGTACATGAGGCAGGTGGAGTTGTTTTGGCCCTGGAAGAGCTGTGCTGCTTTGGGAAGTTGCCATTCACCACCACACTACCTTACCTAGGTGTCATAGCCACTTTCAGACATATCTGCTGCCAGAGCACTTGGTTTCCATGGCAGCGGGAAATGGCTTGGGCTCTGAACTGGTCTTTGGCTGTGGAGTTTTGAGCGCCTTGAGTGAGGAGCTGCATGTAAGTTTTGTGTGGGTGCTCAAGCTGCTTGATTCCATCCCACTGGGCTCAATGGGCATTGGACTGGAAGTGAGTAAACAGGGTTTCCTAGACAGCTGCCAAGACATCTGATGGTATGTGAAGTGCATGAGGCAGGTGGAGTTGTTTTGGCACGGGAAGAGCTGTGCTGCTGCTTCGGGCAGTTGCCATTCACCACCACACTACCTTCCCTAGGTGTCATAGCCACTTTCAGACATATGTGCTGACAGAGCCCTTGGTTTCCATGGCAGCGGGAAATGGCTTGGGCTCTGAACTTGTCTTTGGCTGTGGAGTTTTGAGCGCCTTGAGTGAGGAGCTGCATGTAAGTTTTGTGTGGGTGCTCAAGCTGCTTGATTCCATCCCACTGGGCTCAATGGGCACTGGACCGGAAGTGACCAAACAGGGTTTCCTAGACAGCTGCCAGGACAGCTGATGGTATGTGAAGTGCATGAGGCAGGTGGAGTTGTTTTGGCACTGGAAGAGCTGTGCTGCTGCTTCGGGCAGTTGCCATTCACCACCACACTACCTTCCCTAGGTGTCATAGCCACTTTCAGACAAATCTGCTGTCAGAGCACTTGGTTACCAGGGCAGTGGAAAATGGGTTGAGGTCTGAACTTGTCTTTGGTTGTGGAGTTTTGAGCGCCTTGAGTGAAGAGCTCTATGTAAGTTTTGTGTGGGTGCTCAAGCTGCTTGATTCCATCCAACTGGGCTCAATTGACATTGGACCGGAAGTGAGCAAACTTCCGGTATTGCTAGATAGCTCCCAGGACAGCTGATGGTATCTGAAGTTTGTGCGGAAGGGGAGTTGTTTTGGTAGTGGAAGAGCTGTGCTGCTGCTTTGGGCAGTTGCCATTCACCACCACACTACCTTCCCTAGGTGTCATAGCCACTTTCAGACATATGTGCTGCCAGAGCACTTGGTTTCCATGGCATTGGGAAATGGCTTTAATCGCTCTGAACTTGTTTTTGGCTGTGGAGTTTTGAGCGCCTTGAGTGAGGAGCTGCATGTAAGTTTTGTGTGGGTGCTCAAGCTGGTTGATTCCATCCCACTGGGCTCAATTTGCATGGTACCAGATGTGACCAAACAGGGTTTCCTAGATAGCTGCCAGGACAGCTGATGGTATGTGAAGTTCATGAGGCAGGTGGAGTTGTTTTGGCACTGGAAGAGCTGTGCTGCTGCTTCGGGCAGTTGCCATTCACCACCACACTACCTTCCCTAGGTGTCATAGCCACTTTCAAATATATGTGCTGCTAGAGCACTTCGTTTCCATGGCAGCGGGAAATGGCTTGGGCGCTGAACTTGTGTTTCTCTGTGGAGTTTTGAGCACCTTGAGTGAGGAACTGCATGTTAGTTTTGTGTGGGTGCTCAAGCTGCCTGATTCCATCCCACTGGGCTCAATGGGCATTGGACCGGAAGTGAGCAAACAGGGTTTCCTAAATAACTGCCAGGACAGCTGATGGTATGTGAAGTTCATGAGGCAGGTGGAGTTGTTTTGGCAGTGGAAGAGCTGTGCTGCTGCTTCGGGCAGTTGCCATTCACCACCACACTACCTTCCCTAGGTGTCATAGCCACTTTCAGACATATGTGCTGCCAGAGCACTTGGTTTCCATGGCCGCGGGAAATGGCTTGGGCGCTGTAGTTTTCTTTGGTTGTGGATTTTTGAGCGCCTTGAGTGAGGAGCTGCATGTAAGTTTTGTGTGGGTACTCAAGCTGCTTGATTCCATCCCACTGGGCTCAATGGGCATTGGACCGGAAGTGACCAAACAGGGTTTCCTAGATAGCTGCCAGGACAGCTGATGGTATGTGAAGTGCATGAGGCAGGTGGAGTTGTTTTGGCACTGGAAGAGCTGTGCTGCTGCTTCGGGCAGTTGCCATTCACCACAACACTACCTTCCCTAGGTGTCATAGCCACTTTCAGACATATGTGCTGCCAGAGCACTTGGTTTCCATGGCCGCGGGAAATGGCTTTAATGGCTCTGAACTGGTGTTTGGCTGTGGAGTTTTGAGCGCCTTGAGTGAGGAGCTGCATGTTAGTTTTGTGTGGGTGCTCAAGCTGCTTGATTCCATCCCACTGGGCTCAATGGGCATTGGACCGGAAGTGAACAAACAGGGTTTCCTAGATAGCTGCCAGGACAGCTGATGGTATGTGAAGTTCATGAGGCAGGTGGAGTTGTTTCGGCAGTGGAAGAGCTGTGCTGCTGCTTTGGGCAGTTGCCATTCACCACCACACTACCTTCCCTAGGTGTCATAGCCACTTTCAGACATATGTGCTGCCAGAGCACTTGGTTTCCATGGCAGCAGGAAATGACTTGGGCGCTGAACTTGTGTTTAGCTGTGAAGTATTGAGTGCCTTGAGTGAGAAGGTGCATGTTAGTTTTGTGTGGGTGCTCAAGCTGCTTGATTCCATCCCACTGGGCTCAATGGACATTAGACCGGAAGTGACCAAACAGGGTTTCCTAGATAGCTGCCAGGACAGCTGATGGTATGTGAAGTTCATGAGGCAGGTTTAGTTGTTTTGGCAGTAGAAGAGCTGTGCTGCTGCTTTGGGCAGTTGCCATTCACCACCACACTACCTTCCCTACGTGTCATAGTCACTTTCTGACATATGTGCTGCCAGAGCACTTGGTTTCCATGGCAGCGGGAAATGGCTTGGGTACTGAACTTGTCTTTGGCTGTGGAGTTTTGAGCGCCTTGAGTGAAGAGCTCCATGTTAATTTTGTGTGGATGCTCAAGCTGCTTGATTCCATCAGACTGGGCTCAATGGGCATGGGACCGGAAGTGACCAATCAGGGATTCCTAGATAGCTGCCAGGACAGGTGATTGTAAGGGAAGTGCATGAGGCAGAATGAGTTGTTTTGGCACTTGAAGAGCTGTGCTGCTGCTTCTGGCAGTTGCCACTCACCACCATACTCCTTTGCTTAAGTGTCATACCCACATTTGGATATATGTGCTGCCAGAGCACTTGGTTTCCATGGCAGCGGAAATGGCTTGGGCTCTGAACTCTGTGTTTGGCTGTGGAGTTTTGAGCGCCTTGAGTGAGGAGCTGCATGTTAGTTTTGTATGGGTGCTCAAGCTGTTTGATTCCATCCCACTGGGCTCAATGGGCATGGGACCGGAAGTGAGCAAATAGGGTTTCCTAGATAGCTGCCAGGACAGCTGATGGTATGTGAAGTACATGAGGCAGGTGGAGTTGTTTTGGCCCTGGAAGAGCTGTGCTGCTGCTTCGGGCTGTTGCCATTCCCCACCACACTACCTTCCCTAGATGTCATAGCCACTTTCAGACATATGTGCTGCCAGAGCACTTGGTTTCCATGGCAGCGGGAAATGGCTTGGGCGCTGAAATTGTCTTTGGCTGTGGAGTTTTGAGCGCCTTATTAGTGGTTCCATGTTAGTTTTGTGTGGGTGCTCAAGCTGCTTGATTCCAACCCACTGGGCTCAATGGGCATTTGACAGGAAGTGACCAAACAGGGTTTCCTAGATAGCTGCCAGGACAGCTGATGGTATGTGAAGTACATGAGGCAGGTGGAGTTGTTTTGGCACTTGAAGAGCTGTGCTGCTTTGGGAAGTTGCCATTCACCACCACACTACCTTCCCTAGGTGTCATAGCCACTTTCAGACAAATCTGCTGTCAAAGCACTTGGTTTCCATGGCTGCGGGAAATGGCTTGGGCTCTGAACTGGTCTTTGGCTGTGGAGTTTTGAGCGCCTTGAGTGAGGAGCTGCATGTTCGTTTTGTGTGGGTACTCAAGCTGCTTGATTCCATCCCACTGGGCTCAATGGGCATTTGACCGGAAGTGAGCAAACAGGTATTCCTAGATAGCTGCCAGGACTTCTGATGGTATCTGAAGTTTGTGCGGAAGAGGAATTGTTTTGGTAGTGGAAGAGCTGTGCTGCTGCTTTGGGCAGTTGCCATTCACCACCACACTACCTTCCCTAGGTGTCATAGCCACTTTCAGACATATGTGCTGCCAGAGCACTTGGTTTCCATGGCCGCGGGAAATGGCTTTAATCGCTCTGAACTTGTCTTTGGCTGTGGAGTTTTGAGCGCCTTGAGTGAGGAGCTGCATGTAAGTTTTGTGTGGGTGCTCAAGCTGCTTGATTCCATCCCACTGGGCTCAATTTGCATGGTACCGGAAGTGACCAAACAGGGTTTCCTTGATAGCTGCCAGGACAGCTGATGGTATGTGAAGTTCATGAGGCAGGTGGAGTTGTTTTGGCACTGGAAGAGCTGTGCTGCTGCTTCGGGCAGTTGCCATTCACCACCACACTACCTTCCCTAGGTGTAATAGCCACTTTCAAATATATGTGCTGCCAGACCACTTCGTTTCCATGGCATCGGGAAATGGCTTTGGCGCTGAACTTGTGTTTCTCTGTGGAGTTTTGAGCGCCTTGAGTGAGGAACTGCATGTTAGTTTTGTGTGGGTGCTCAAGCTGCTTGATTCCATCCCACTGGGCTCAATGTGCATGGGACCGGAAGTGAACAAACAGGGTTTCCTAGATAGCTGCCAGGACAGCTGATGGTGTCTGAAGTTTGTGAGGCAGGTGGAGTTGTTTCGGCAGTGGAAGAGCTGTGCTGCTGCTTTGGGCAGTTGCCATTCACCACCACACTACCTTCCCTAGGTGTCATAGCCACTTTCAGACATATGTGCTGCCAGAGCACTTGGTTTCCATGGCAGCCGGAAATGTCTTGGGTACTGAACTTGTCTTTGGCTGTGGAGTTTTGAGCGCCTTGAGTGAGGAGCTGCATGTTAGTTTTGTGTGGGTGCTCAAGCTGCTTGATTCCATCCCACTGGGCTCAATGGGCATTGGACCGGAAGTGACCAAACAGGGTTTCCTAGATAGCTGCCAGGACAGCTGATGGTATGTGAAGTTCATGAGGCAGGTGGAGTTGTTTTGGCACTGGAAGAGCTGTGCTGCTGCTTCTGGCAGTTGCCATTCACCACCACACTACCTTCCCTACGTGTCATAGTCACTTTCTGACATATGTGCTGCCAGAGCACTTGGTTTCCATGGCAGCGGGAAATGGCTTGGGCTCTGAACTTGTCTTTGGCTGTGGAGTTTTGAGCGCCTTGAATGAGAAGCTGCATGTTAGTTTTGTGTGGGTGCTCAAGCTGCTTGATTCCATCCCACTGAGCTCAATGGGCATTGGACCGGAAGTGAGCAAACAGGGTTTCCTAGATAGCTGCCAGGACAGCTGATGGTATGTGAAGTTCATGAGGCAGGTGGAGTTGTTTTGGCACTGGAAGAGCTGTGCTGCTGCTTCGGGCAGTTGCCATTCACCACCACACTACCTTCCCTAGGTGTCATAGCCACTTTCAGACATATGTGCTGCCAGAGCACTTGGTTTCCATGGCAGCGGAAAATGGCTTGGGCTGTGAACTTGTCTTTGGCTGTGTAGTTTTGAGCGACTTGAGTGAGGAGCTCCATGTTAATTTTGTGTGGATGCTCAAGCTGCTTGATTCCATCAGACTGGGCTCAATGGGCATGGGACCGGAAGTGACCAATCAGGGTTTCCTAGATAGCTGCCAGGACAGGTGATTTTAAGGGAAGTGCATGAGGCAGATGGAGTTGTTTTGGCACTGGAAGAGCTGTGCTGCTGCTTCGGGCAGTTGCCATTCACCACCATAATCCTTTGCTTAAGTGTCATACCCACATTTGGATATATGTGCTGCCAGAGCATTTGGTTTCCATGGCAGCGGGAAATGGCTTGGGCTCTGAACTCTGTCTTTGGCTGTGGAGTTTTGAGCGCGTTGAGTGAGGAGCTGCATGTTAGTTTTGTATGGGTGCTCAAGCTGTTTGATTCCATCCCACTGGGCTCAATGGGCATGGGACCGGAAGTGAGCAAACAGGGTTTCCTAGATAGCTGCCAGGACAGCTGATGGTATCTGAATTGTGTGAGGCAGTTGGACATGTTTCGGCAGTAGAAGAGCTGTGCTGCTGCTTCGGGCAGTTGCCATTCACCACCAAACTGCTTTCCCTAGGTGTCATAGCCACTTTCAGAAATATCTCCTGCCAGAGCCCTTAGTTTCCATGGCAGCGGGAAATGACTTGAGCGCTGGACTTGTCTTTGGCTGTGGAGGTTTGAAACCCTTGAGTGAGGAGCTGCATGTTAGTTTTGTGTGGGTGCTCAAGCTGCTTGATTCCATCCCACTGGGTTCAATGGGTCCTGGACCGGAAGTGAGCAAACAGGGTTTCCTAGATAGCTGCCAGGACAGCTGATGGTATGTGAAGTGCATGAGGCAGGTGGAGTTGTTTTGGCACTGGAAGAGCTGTGCTGCTGCTTCGGGCAGTTGCCATTCACCACCACACTACCTTCCCTAGGTGTCATAGCCACTTTCAGACATATGTGCTGCCAGAGCACTTGGTTTCCATGGCAGCGGGAAATGTTTTTCGCCATGAACTTGTCTTTGGCTGTGGAGTTTTGAGCGCCTTGAGTGAGGAGGTGCATGTAAGTTTTGTGTGGGTGCTCAAGCTGCTTGATTCCATCCGACTGGGCTCAATGGGCATTGGACTGGAAGTGACCAAACAGGGTTTCCTAGATAGCTGCCAGGACAGCTGATGGTATGTGAAGTGCATGAGGCAGGTGGAGTTGTTTTGGCACTGGAAGAGCTGTGCTGCTGCTTCGGGCAGTTGCCATTCACCACCACACTACCTTCCCTAGGGGTCATAGCCACTTTCAGACATATCTGTTGCCAGAGCACTTGGTTTCCATGGCAGCGGGAAATGGCTTGGGCTCTGAACTTGTCTTTGGCTGTGGAGTTTTGAGCACCATGAGTGAGGAGCTCCATGTTAGTTTTGTGTGGGTGCTCAAGCTGCTTGATTCCATCGCACTGTTCTCAATGGGCATGGGACCGGAAGTGAACAAACAGGGTATCCTACATAGCTGCCAGGACAGCTGATGGTATGTGAAGTGCATGAGGAAGGTGGAGTTGTTTTGGCACTGGAAGGGCTGTGCACCTGCTTCGGGCAGTTGCCATTCAACACCACACTACTTTCCCTAGGTGTCATAGCCACTTTCAGACATATGTCCTGCCAGAGCACTTGGTTTCCATGGCAGCGGGAAATGGCTTTGGCCGTGAAGTTGTCTTTGGCTGTGAAGTTTTGAGTGCCATGAGTGAGGAGCTGCATGTTAATTTTGTGTGGGTGCTCAAGCTGCTTGATTCCATCCCACTGGGCTCAATGGGCATGGGACCTGAAGTGACAAAACAGGGTTTCCTAGATAGCTGCCAGGGCAGCTGATGGTATCTGAATTTAGTGAGGCAGGTGGAGTTGTTTTGGCACTGGAAGAGCTGTGCTTTTGCTTCGGGCAGTTGCCATTCACCACCACACTACCTTCCCTAGGTGTCATAGCCACTTTCAGACACATGTGCTGCCAGAGCCCTTGGTTTCCATGGCAGCGGGAAATGGCTTGGGCTCTGAACTTGTGTTTGTCTGTGGAGTTTTGAGCGCCTTGAGTGAGGAGCTGCATGTTAGTTTTGCGTGGGTGCTCAAGCTGCTTGATTCCATCCCACTGGGCTCAATGGGCATTGGACCGGAAGTGAGCAAACAGGGTTTCCTAGATAGCTGCCAGGACAGCTGATGGTATGTGAAGTGCATGAGGCAGGTGGAGTTGTTTTGGCACTGGAAGAGCTGTGCTGCTGCTTCGGGCAGTTGCCATTCACCACCACACTACCTTCCCTAGGTGTCATAGCCACTTTCAGACATTTGTGCTGCCAGAGCACTTGGTTTCCATGGCAGTGGGAAATGGCTTGGGCTCTGAACTTGTCTTTGGCTGTGGAGTTTTGAGTGAATTGAGTAAGGAGCTTCATGTAAGTTTTGTGTGGGTGCTCAAGCTGCTTGATTCCATCCCACTGGGCTCATGGGCACTGGACCGGAAGTGACCAAACAGGGTTTCCTAGACAGCTGCCAGGACAGCTGATGGTATGTGAAGTGCATGAGGCAGGTGGAGTTGTTTTGGCACTGGAAGAGCTGTGCTGCTGCTTCGGGCAGTTGCCATTCACCACCACACTACCTTCCCTAGGTGTCATAGCCACTTTCAGACAAATCTGCTGTCAGAGCACTTGGTTTCCATGGCAGTGGAAAATGGGTTGAGGTCTGAACTTGTCTTTGGCTGTGGAGTTTTGAGCGACTTGAGTGAAGAGCTGCATGTAAGTTTTGTGTGGGTGCTCAAGCTGCTTGATTCCATCCCACTGGGCTCAATGGGCATTTGACCGGAAGTGAGCTACAGGTATTCCTAGATAGCTGCCAGGACAGCTGATGGTATCTGAAGTTTGTGCGGAAGGGGAATTGTTTTGGTAGTGGAAGAGCTGTGCTGCTGCTTTGGGCAGTTGCCATTCACCACCACACTACCTTCCCTAGGTGTCATAGCCACTTTCAGACATATGTGCTGCCAGAGCACGTGGTTTCCACGGCAGCGGGAAATGGCTTGGGCTCTGAACTTGTCTTTGGCTGTGGAGTTTTGAGTGCCTTGAGTGAGGAGCTCCATGTAAGTTTTGTGTGGGTGCTCAAGCTGCTTGATTCCATCCCACTGGGCTCATGGGCACTGGACCGGAAGTGACCAAACAGGGTTTCCTAGACCGCTGCCAGGACAGCTGATGGTATGTGAAGTGCATGAGGCAGGTGGAGTTGTTTTGGCACTGGAAGAGCTGTGCTGCTGCTTCGGGCAGTTGCCATTCACCACCACACTACCTTCCCTAGGTGTCATAGCCACTTTCAGACATAAGTGCTGCCAGAGCACTTGGTTTCCATGGCAGTGGGAAATGGCTTGGGCTCTGAACTTGTCTTTGGCTGTGGAGTTTTGAGCGCCTTCAGTGAGGAGCTTCATGTTAGTTTTGTGTGGGTGCTCAAGCTGCTTGATTCCATCCCACTGGGCTCAATGGGCATGGGACCTGAAGTGAGCAAACAGGGTTTCCTAGATAGCTGCCAGGGCAGCTGATGGTATGTGAAGTGCATGAGGCAGGTGGAGTTGTTTTGGCACTGGAAGAGCTGTGCTGTTGCTTCGGGCAGTTGCCATTCACCACCACACTACCTTCCCTAGGTATCATAGCCACTTTCAGACACATGTGCTGCCAGAGCCCTTGGTTTCCATGGCAGTGGGAAATGGCTTGGGCTCTGAACTTGTGTTTGGCTGTGGAGTTTTGAGCGCCTTGAGTGAGGAGCTGCATGTTAGTTTTGTGTGGGTGCTCAAGCTCTTGATTCCATCCGACTGGGCTCAATGTGCATGGGACCGGAAGTGACAAAACAGGGTTTCCTAGATAGCTGCCAGGACAGCTGATGGTATGTGAAGTGCATGAGGCAGGTGGAGTTGTTTTGGCACTTGAAGAGCTGTGCTGCTTCGGGCAGTTGCCATTCACCACCACACTACCTTCCCTAGGTGTCATAGCCACTTTCAGACATATGTGCTGCCAGAGCACTTGGTTTCCATGGCAGCGGGAAATGGCTTGAGTATTGAACTTGTCTTTGGCTGTGGAGTTTTTAGCGCCTTGATTGAGGAGCTGCATGTTAGTTTTGCGTGGGTGCTCAAGCTGCTTGATTCCATCCCACTGGGCTCAATGGGGATGGGACCGGAAGTGACCAAACAGGGTTTCCTAGATAGCTGCCAGGACAGCTGATGGTATGTGAAGTGCAAGAGGCAGGTGAAATTGTTTTGGCACTGGAAGAGCTGTGCTGCTGCTTCATGCAGTTGCCATTCACCACCACACTACCTTCCCTAGGTGTCATAGCCACTTTCAGACATATGTGCTGCCAGAGCTCTTGGTTTCCATGGCAGTGGGAAATGGCTTGGGCCGTGAAGTTGTCTTTGGCTGTGGAGTTTTGAGCGCCTTGAGTGAGGAGCTCCATGTTAGTTTTGTGTGGGTGCTGAATCTGCTTGATTCCATCCCACTGGGCTCAATGGGCATGGGACCAGAAGTGAGCAAACGGGGTTTCCTAGATAGCTGCCAGGACAGATGAAGGTATCTGAATTTTGTGAGGCAGGTGGAGTTGTTTTGGCACTGGAAGAGCTGTGCTGCTGCTTCGGGCAGTTGCCATTCACCACCACACTACCTTCCCTAGGTGTCATAGCCACTTTCAGACATATGTTCTGCCAGAGCACTTGGTTTCCATGGCAGCGGGAAATGTCTTGGGCGCTGAACTTGTCTTTGGCTGTGGAGTTTTGAGCACCATGAGTGAGGAGCTCCATGTTAGTTTTGTGTGGGTGCTCAAGCTGCTTGATTCCATCCCACTGGGCTCAATGGGGATGGGACCGGAAGTGACCAAACAGGGTTTCCTAGATAGCTGCCAGGACAGCTGATGGTATGTGAAGTGCATGAGGCAGGTGGAGTTGTTTTGGCACTGGAAGAGCTGTGCTGCTGCTTCGGGCAGTTGCCATTCACCACCACACTACCTTCCCTAGGTGTCATAGCCACTTTCAGACATAAGTGCTGCCAGAGCACTTGGTTTCCATGGCAGCGGGAAATGGCTTGGGCTCTGAACTTGTCTTTGGCTGTGGAGTTTTGAGCGCCTTCAGTGAGGAGCTGCATGTTAGTTTTGTGTGGGTGCTCAAGCTGCTTGATTCCATCCCACTGGGCTCAATGGGCATGGAACCGGAAGTGAGCAAACAGGGTATCCTACATAGCTGCCAGGACAGCTGATGGTATGTGAAGTGCATGAGGAAGGTGGAGTTGTTTTGGCACGGGAAGGCCTGTGCTGCTGCTTCGGGCAGTTGCCATTCAACACCACACTACTTTCCCTAGGTGTCATAGCCACTTTCAGACATATGTCCTGCCAGAGCACTTGGTTTCCATGGTAGCGGGAAATGGCTTGGGCGCTGAACTTGTCTTTGGCTGTGTAGTTTTGAGTGCCATGAGTGAGGAGCTGCATGTTAATTTTGTGTGGGTGCTCAAGCTGCTTGATTCCATCCCACTGGGCTCAATGGGCATGGGACCTGAAGTGAGCAAACAGGGTTTCCTAGATAGCTGCCAGAGCAGCTGATGGTATGTGAAGTGCATGAGGCAGGTGGAGTTGTTTTGGCACTGGAAGAGCTGTGCTGTTGCTTCGGGCAGTTGCCATTCACCACCACACTACCTTCCCTAGGTATCATAGCCACTTTCAGACACATGTGCTGCCAGAGCCCTTGGTTTCCATTGTTGGCAACACCCTTGTCGCCACGTAATCCGAGCCGAGCGGAGGGACTAGGGTTGCAACGCAGACAACGCAGAGAGACAAGACAACACGCAGTACACCGAATGCCGATCGATGACAGAATGATTGATCTTTATTGCAACTCCAGACTTTCTTTTATACTCTGCTTAGCTCCTCCCAGTAGTGGCCACCCTAAATCCCTTCAGTTCCTCCCAGTACTGGCAACCCTAAATCCCTTCAGTTCCTCCCAGTGTTTATCCAATCCTCTAGTGGCCACCCTAAATCCCTTGAGTTTTATCCAATCCCTTGGCAGATAACTTGACAATAGGAAGCAGGAACTTGCGGTTAAGCCAGTGGCTATATGTATCAGGCCAAAATTACCAATCCTGTTATGCTCTGAGAAACAAGCTAAGCTGTGGAGTTAATCCTTGGGAGACTGGGGCCTGCATGTCCCCCTTTTTTTGTTTTTTTTTTTTTTAATGGACGCCTGTCTTAGGTTGTCCAGCAGTCAGTTGACGCCTTACCCGTCATGGGGAGCCCCACCTGGGGAATCCCTGTCTTAGGTTGGTCATCAGCGCTGCCAGATCTTACCCGTCTCTGGCTGCCCATCACACCATGTTCAGCCAAACTTGAGCGCTAGGATTTTCCACAGCTAAAACCATCATGGTTTGTCAAATAATGACCTGCTCCCAGGCTTGTTGCCTGCATAGGCGGCAAAGAAGACTAAACAGTACTGCAATCATGGCTATGACCATCAGCCCCATGGCCAAGATTCCGCTTTGTTCCTAAAACATCCATGCTGCCAGTTAAATGCCATTTCACAGGGGTAACACATATATGATGGTAAATCGGGGAGCAGCTGGAGATCTGCGTTTCCCATGGGCAGGATATCAGGAAGTTGCACCACTGCTGTCAGGGTCTCCTATCCTGCAAGAACATCATTAGGAGTGGGATCATGTTGAGTTGGAGCCAAGGAGATTTGTCGTGTAAGTCTCTCGGGAACCCATCTAGGTGTTTCTTCATCCTGGGGAAAAACACAAACAGAGCCTCGCCCCCACGTTAGTACTGGATCTGGTCCTCGCCATTTATTTGTGGCCAGATCTTTCCATTTTACTTGGCCTTTATTCTCATTAGCAGGGCGAAGCCAATGGCGCTCTGCAGGAGCTACATCATTAGTGACAGTTAAAAAAATTTAACACATAGATGGCAGATGCCAGTAAGGAATGGGGTGAGCTGCAATGCTCAGCCACATCCCCCTTCTTTATTTTTTCTAAATAAACTTTAAGGGTGCGGTTAGCACGTTCAACAATGGCTTGACCCTGAGGATTATAAGGAATGCCTGTTTTGTGAGTTATATTAAAATCTTGGCAGAACTTCTCAAAACCTTGGCTAACATAGGCCGGTCCATTATCGGTCTTAATTTGTTTGGGGACCCCCATATAGGCAAAGGCCTGTAAACAATGGGCTTCTTTCAATTTCTCTCAAGCTGTTCCTTTACCAATTCAATTGCAGCCTCTAATTTTTAACCCTGTCACAGACTGGTTGGGGGTCACCTTGAAGATGTCTGCCCAAACCTTTTCCAGGAAAGTATCCCTGTCTATTAAGCATATTTGGCACAGGCTGAGAGGTCAATACAACATTCATGGCACTCAACAAATCTCGTCCCCACAGATTGATAGGAATATGTGGTAAGACATACGGCTGGAAAACTCCTGAATGCCCTTCTTGATCCTTCCACCTTAACAACCTGGCACTTTTCTGTGGCTGAGAAGTTCCTATCCCTTGGAGAACGGTTGGGGTGGCCTCTAATGGCCAGGAACTTGGCCACTGTGCCTGGGATATAACTGTACTGTCAGCCCCGGTATCAAGTAAACCTGTGAATTTTCTCCCTTCTATCTCTAACTGTAAGGTGGGTCGGGTTTGCATGTCGGAGACCCAACATGCCAAGGGGCCAGAATGTCCAAATCCTCCTTGTCTATCTCTCTTAAGAATGGGGTTGTCAGTTGGAACCTTGGGGATCAAGATTAGCTGGGCAAATCTAGCTCCTGGTGGAATGATTATAGTGCCTTTGGCTGATTCTGCCATGACTTCTATTTCTGCAGGGGTATCCTCATCTATCACTCCTGGTAGTACCCTGATTCCATGCATAGTAGCACTACTTCTTCCTAGGATCAGGCCCAAGGTATTCTTAGGTAAGGGGCCCCTGACTCCTGTTTTTATCCGTTGGGGTCCCAGGAGCGGGGTCAATACCTCTCCAGAGGTGGCACAGAGGTCCAGTCCTGCGCTACCTGGTGTTGCTCTGAGGAGGGTTGAAATGTCGGTGTTCCTCGCCGTGGGAGAGGGACTCTGGAAGGAGTCTGCGCTGTTCCGGAAGTTGCAGGTGTCTGCTGGGCTCCGTACACCTGAGGTTGGGGGGCCCGGAGCGGGCCCCTGACCCCGTTTCCCGATAGGGGATTGCCTTGGGCATCATATCTGGACCTACAATCACTGCTCCAATGATAGCCTTTATGGCATCTTGGACAAAGATCTGGGGCCTGCAAGGATTGTGGGGGTGATCTTCCTTGTCGCAGAATTTTGGGGCACTGTTTTTTAAAATGTCCAGGCTGTCCACATCTGAAACAGGTTTTGGGAGGCGCCCTAGGGTGGGGCTGAGGGTGTTGAACAGCGGCTGCTATTACTTGCCCAAGGGCATGGGTGGAGTCAATATGTCTGCAGATTTTGAGATAATCATGCAGGGACTTATCTCTGTGGAACCTGAGAGCATCCTGACAATATTTATTAGCATTCTCAAAGGCTATATGCTTAATTACTGGCATTGCTGGTTCCACGTTACCAAAGATCTTAGTAGCAACCTGCATAATACGGTCCACAAATTCTTGAAAAGGTTCTGTGGGGCCTTGCAAGACCTTGGAAAGCTGGTCTCCTGTATTAGCATTAGGCAAGGCCTTCCAGGCTCCAAGGGCTGCATTTGCTATCTGTGCATAAACTCCTAGGTCATAATTAACTTGTTGTTGGATGCCCTCAAAAGGTCCAGTGCCAGTAAGCATTTCAAGGCTTCGATCTGCGTGTCCCCCAGCCGCGTTCTGCTCAGCAAAAAATCTGCATCTATCTTGAAAATCCCCTTTCCATAGGAGAAAGTCACCACCATCGAGAGCAGAGCGACACAATTGCATCCAATCACTAGGAGTAAGATTCAAACTCGAAAAGGATTCTATGAGTGCAAGAGTAAAGGGTGCCTGGGCACCATAATCTTTAACAGCCTGCTTTACATTTTTGAGGTCTTTAAATTGAAGGGGCTGATGCTCCCGGCGAGGGGGACCCCCTCGAACTGGGACCTCTATTACAGGGAAGCATCGAACCCCACCCACAGGCTGATCAGTGAGACCGTCACTCCATGGCCGCGTGGGGTAATTATTGCGTGAATGGCCCGTGGCTTCCTCCTCAGGAGGAGCGGTAGGGGTCACAAAATTAGGGGCATATGGTGGTAGTCTTGAACTGGACAATTTGCCAGAGGAACGTGCACCTATTCCTGCTTTCTTTAACTTTCTTTTAATGTCCCTAATTTCCCGCTTTAAGAAAACCTTCTCTTTATCCTTAATTTTCCGCTTTAAGAAAACCTCCTCATCTCGTTTGTCCTCACTCTCTTCCGAGGAAGAGGCCTCGTTCTCATCTGAAAAAGAGGCTTCACTCTCCTCTAAAGAAGAGACCTCACTCTCCTCTAAAGAAGAGGTCTCACTCGGGGTGGTTTCACTCGAGGCCACCTCGTTCCAGGCTTCCAAGGACCGTAGAACTTCCCACCCCTGGATTGCTTCAAAAGTAGTCTGTACTTCTCTTAACTGTCTCTCAACTTTCACTTTATCAGTAAATAATGAATCACGGACTAAGCGCCACAAAGAAAAGTTAACAATGGGGAAATTATCTGGGTCTTTTTGTAAACAGGATTGTAAATTGGCCTTAACCTGTTCCCAATCGGGAATATTGAAGTTGCCTGAAACAATAAACCAAGGACTGCTAGATTGAATGGCTTTAACAAAATTTCTAATCATTTTAAATTTAACTGGCATCCCCAGTTGACGTAGAAGTTCTTCAAGCTCGGTGGCCAATTTATCCCGTGAGAAGGCAGAACCCATTTTATCGTCCTTTTCAACGGATAAATTAAACACCAAGACCTAACTATACTTCAAAATAAATCTAAAACCTGACTATACTTCTAAATTAATCGAAAACTTACAAAATAAATCCAAAACCTAGTTATATTTCAAAATAAGTCTAAAACCTAACTATATTTCAAAATAAAACTAAAACCTAACTATATTTCAAAATCAAACTCCCTCTCCTACCAGTTTAGCAGAGACTTACAATACGTCCCACTTACCTGGATCAGCTGGCCAGCCTCTTGGGACGACCCTTCGTCGTATCCTCTCTTTCTCAATCTCGGTGAGACCTCCAGATGTTGGGAACACCCTTGTCGCCACGTAATCCGAGCCGAGCGGAGGGACTAGGGTTGCAACGCAGACAACGCAGAGAGACAAGACAACACGCAGTACACCGAATGCCGATCGATGACAGAATGATTGATCTTTATTGCAACTCCAGACTTTCTTTTATACTCTGCTTAGCTCCTCCCAGTAGTGGCCACCCTAAATCCCTTCAGTTCCTCCCAGTAGTGGCAACCCTAAATCCCTTCAGTTCCTCCCAGTGTTTATCCAATCCTCTAGTGGCCACCCTAAATCCCTTGAGTTTTATCCAATCCCTTGGCAGATAACTTGACAATAGGAAGCAGGAACTTGCGGTTAAGAAAGTGGCTATATGTATCAGGCCAAAATTACCAATCCTGTTATGCTCTGAGAAACAAGCTAAGCTGTGGAGTTAATCCTTGGGAGACCGGGGCCTGCATTCCATGGCAGTGGGAAATGGCTTGGGCTCTGAACTTGTGTTTGGCTGTGGAGTTTTGAGCGCCTTGAGTGAGGAGCTCCATGTTAGTTTTGTGTGGGTGCTGAATCTGCTTGATTCCATCCCACTGGGCTCAATTGGCATGGGACCAGAAGTGAGCAAACGGGGTTTCCTAGATAGCTGCCAGGACAGATGAAGGTATCTGAATTTTGTGAGGCAGGTGGAGTTGTTTTGGCACTGGAAGAGCTGTGCTGCTGCTGCTTCGGGCAGTTGCCATTCACCACCACACTACCTTCCCTAGGTGTCATAGCCACTTTCAGACATAAGTGCTGCCAGAGCACTTGGTTTCCATGGCAGCGGGAAATGTCTTGGGCGCTGAACTTGTCTTTGGCTGTGGAGTTTTGAGCACCATGAGTGAGGAGCTCCATGTTAGTTTTGTGTGGGTGCTCAAGCTGCTTGATTACATCCCACTGGGCTCAATGGGGATGGGACCGGAAGTGACCAAACAGGGTTTCCCAGATAGCTGCCAGGACAGCTGATGGTATGTGAAGTGCATGAGGCAGGTGGAGTTGTTTTGGCACTGGAAGAGCTGTGCTGCTGCTTCGGGCAGTTGCCATTCACCACCACACTACCTTCCCTAGGTGTCATAGCCACTTTCAGACATATGTGCTGCCAGAGCACTTGGTTTCCATGGCAGCGGGAAATGTTTTTCGCCATGAACTTGTCTTTGGCTGTGGAGTTTTGAGCGCCTTGAGTGAGGAGGTGCATGTTAGTTTTGTGTGGGTGCTCAAGCTGCTTGATTCCATCCCACTGGGCTCAATGGGCATAGGACTGGAAGTGACCAAACAGGGTTTCCTAGATAGCTGCCAGGACAGCTGATGGTATGTGAAGTGCATGAGGCAGGTGGAGTTGTTTTGGCACTGGAAGAGCTGTGCTGCTGCTTCGGGAAGTTGCCATTCACCACCACACTACCTTCCCTAGGGGTCATAGCCACTTTCAGACATATCTGTTGCCAGAGCACTTGGTTTCCATGGCAGCGGGAAATGGCTTGGGCTCTGAACTTGTCTTTGGCTGTGGAGTTTTGAGCACCATGAGTGAGGAGCTCCATGTTAGTTTTGTGTGGGTGCTCAAGCTGCTTGATTCCATCGCACTGTTCTCAATGGGCATGGGACCGGAAGTGAGCAAACAGGGTATCCTACATAGCTGCCAGGACAGCTGATGGTATGTGAAGTGCATGAGGAAGGTGGAGTTGTTTTGGCACTGGAAGGGCTGTGCTGCTGCTTCGGGCAGTTGCCATTCAACACCACACTACTTTCCCTAGGTGTCATAGCCACTTTCAGACATATGTCCTGCCAGAGCACTTGGTTTCCATGGCAGCGGGAAATGGCTTGGGCGCTGAACTTGTCTTTGGCTGTGAAGTTTTGAGTGCCATGAGTGAGGAGCTCCATGTTAATTTTGTGTGGGTGCTCAAGCTGCTTGATTCCATCCCACTGGGCTCAATGGGCATGGGACCTGAAGTGACCAAACAGGGTTTCCTAGATAGCTGACAGGGCAGCTGATGGTATCTGAATTTAGTGAGGCAGGTGGAGTTGTTTTGGCACTGGAAGAGCTGTGCTGTTGCTTCGGGCAGTTGCCATTCACCACCACACTACCTTCCCTAGGTGTCATAGCCACTTTCAGACACATGTGCTGCCAGAGCCCTTGGTTTCCATGGCAGCGGGAAATGGCTTGGGCTCTGAACTTGTGTTTGTCTGTGGAGTTTTGAGCGCCTTGAGTGAGGAGCTGCATGTTAGTTTTGTGTGGGTGCTCAAGCTCTTGATTCCATCCGACTGGGCTCAATGTGCATGGGACCGGATGTGACAAAACAGGGTTTCCTAGATAGCTGCCAGGACAGCTGATGGTATGTGAAGTGCATGAGGCAGGTGGAGTTGTTTTGGCACTTGAAGAGCTGTGCTGCTTCGGGCAGTTGCCATTCACCACCACACTACCTTCCCTAGGTGTCATAGCCACTTTCAGACATCTGTGCTGCCAGAGCACTTGGTTTCCATGGCAGCGGGAAATGGCTTGAGTATTGAACTTGTCTTTGGCTGTGGAGTTTTGAGCGTGTTGAGTGAGGAGCTGCATGTTAGTTTTGCGTGGGTGCTCAAGCTGCTTGATTCCATCCCACTGGGCTCAATGGGCATTGGACCGGAAGTGAGCAAACAGGGTTTCCTAGATAGCTGCCAGGACAGCTGATGGTATGTGAAGTGCATGAGGCAGGTGAAATTGTTTTGGCACTGGAAGAGCTGTGCTGCTGCTTCGGGCAGTTGCCATTCACCACCACACTACCATGCCTAGGTGTCATAGCCACTTTCAGACATATGTGCTGCCAGAGCACTTGGTTTCCATGGCAGCGGGAAATGGCTTGGGCCGTGAAGTTGTCTTTGGCTGTGGAGTTTTGAGCGCCTTGAGTGAGGAGCTCCATGTTAGTTTTGTGTGGGTGCTGAATCTGCTTGATTCCATCCGACTGGGCTCAATGGGCATGGGACCAGAAGTGAGCAAACGGGGTTTCCTAGATAGCTGCCAGGACAGATGAAGGTATCTGAATTTTGTGAGGCAGGTGGAGTTGTTTTGGCACTGGAAGAGCTGTGCTGCTGCTTCGAACAGTTGCCATTCACCACCACACTACCTTCCCTAGGTGTCATAGCCACTTTCAGACATATGTGCTGCCAGAGCACTTGGTTTCCATGGCAGCGGGAAATGGCTTGGGCTCTGAACTTGTCTTTGGCTGTGGAGTTTTGAGCACCATGAGTGAGGAGCTCAATGTTACTTTTGTGTGGGTGCTCAAGCTGCTTGATTCCATCCCACTGGGCTCAATGGGGATGGGACCGGAAGTGACCAAACAGGGTTTCCTAGATAGCTGCCAGGACAGCTGATGGTATGTGAAGTGCATGAGGCAGGTGGAGTTGTTTTGGCACTGGAAGAGCTGTGCTGCTGCTTCGGGCAGTTGCCATTCACCACCACACTACCTTCCCTAGGGGTCATAGCCACTTTCAGACATATGTGCTGCCAGAGCACTTGGTATCCATGGCAGCGGGAAATGGCTTGGGCTCTAAACTTGTCTTTGGCTGTGGAGTTTTGAGCGACTTGAGTGAGGAGCTGCATGTTAGTTTTGTGTGGGTGCTCAAGCTGCTTGATTCCATCCCACTGGGTTCAATGGGGCCTGGACCGGAAGTGAGCAAACAGGGTTTCCTAGATAGCTTCCAGGACATCTGATGGTATCTGAAATTTGTGAGGCAGGTGTAGTTGTTTTGGCACTGGAAGAGCTGTGCTGCTGCTTCGGGCAGTTGCCATTCACCACCACACTACCTTCCCTAGGTGTCATAGCCACTTTCAGACATATGTGCTGCCAGAGCACTTGGTTTCCATGGCAGCGGGAAATGTTTTTCGCCATGAACTTGTCTTTGGCTGTGGAGGTTTGAGCGCCTTGAGTGAGGAGGTGCATGTTAGTTTTGTGTGGGTGCTCAAGCTGCTTGATTCCATCCCACTGGGCTCAATGGGCATTGGACTGGAAGTGAGCAAACAGGGTTTCCTAGATAGCTGCCAGGACAGCTTATGGTATGTGAAGTGCATGAGGCAGGTGGAGTTGTTTTGGCACTGGAAGAGCTGTGCTGCTGCTTCGGGCAGTTGCCATTCACCACCACACTACCTTCCCTAGGTGTCATAGCCACTTTCAGACATATCTGTTGCCAGAGCACTTGGTTTCCATGGCAGCGGGAAATGGCTTGGGCTCTGAACTTGTCTTTGGCTGTGGAGTGTTGAGCGCCTTGAGTGAGGAGCTCCATGTTAGTTTTGTGTGGTTGCTCAAGCTGCTTGATTCCATCGCACTGGGCTCAATGGGCATGGGACCGGAAGTGAGCAAACAGGGTATCCTACATAGCTGCCAGTACAGCTGATGGTATGTGAAGTGCATGAGGAAGGTGGAGTTGTTTTGGCACGGGAAGGGCTGTGCTGCTGCTTCGGGCAGTTGCCATTCACCACCACACTACCTTCCCTAGGTATCATAGCCACTTTCAGACACATTTGCTGCCAGAGCACTTGGTTTCCATGGCAGCGGGAAATGGCTTGGGCTCTGAACTTGTGTTTGGCTGTGGAGTTTTGAGCGCCTTGAGTGAGGAGCTGCATGTTAGTTTTGTGTGGGTGCTCAAGCTCTTGATTCCATCGCACTGGCTCAATGGGCATGGGACCGGAAGTGACAAAACAGGGTTTCCTAATAGCTGCCAGGACAGCTGATGGTATGTGAAGTGCATGAGGCAGGTGGAGTTGTTTTGGCACTGGAAGAGCTGTGCTGCTTAGGGCAGTTGCCATTCACAACCACACTACCTTCCCTAGGTGTCATAGCCACTTTCAGACATATGTGCTGCCAGAGCACTTGGTTTCCATGGCAGCGGGAAATGGCTTGAGTATTGAACTTGTCTTTGGCTGTGGAGTTTTTAGCGCCTTGAGTGAGGAGCTGCATGTTAGTTTTGCGTGGGTGCTCAAGCTGCTTGATTCCATCCCACTGGGCTCAATGGGCATTGGACCGGAAGTGAGCAAACAGGGTTTCCTGGATAGCTGCCAGGACAGCTGATGGTATGTGAAGTGCATGAGGCAGGTGAAATTGTTTTGGCACTGGAAGAGCTGTGCTGCTGCTTCGGGCAGTTGCCATTCACCACCACACTACCTTCCCTAGGTGTCATAGCCACTTTCAGACATATGTGCTGCCAGAGCACTTGGTTTCCATGGCAGCGGGAAATGGATTGGGCCGTGAAGTTGTCTTTGGCTGTGGAGTTTTGAGCGCCTTGAGTGAGGAGCTCCATGTTAGTTTTGTGTGGGTGCTGAATCTGCTTGATTCCATCCCACTGGGCTCAATTGGCATGGGACCAGAAGTGAGCAAACGGGGTTTCCTAGATAGCTGCCAGGACAGATGAAGGTATCTGAATTTTGTGAGGCAGGTGGAGTTGTTTTGGCACTGGAAGAGCTGTGCTGCTGCTTCCAACAGTTGCCATTCACCACCACACTACCTTCCCTAGGTGTCATAGCCACTTTCAGACATATGTGCTGCCAGAGCTCTTGGTTTCCATGGCAGCGGGAAATGGCTTGGGCCGTGAAGTTGTCTTTGGCTGTGGAGTTTTGAGCGCCTTGAGTGAGGAGCTCCATGTTAGTTTTGTGTGGGTGCTGAATCTGCTTGATTCCATCCCACTGGGCTCAATTGGCATGGGACCAGAAGTGAGCAAACGGGGTTTCCTAGATAGCTGCCAGGACAGATGAAGGTATCTGAATTTTGTGAGGCAGGTGGAGTTGTTTTGGCACTGGAAGAGCTGTGCTGCTGCTTCGGGCAGTTGCCATTCACCACCACACTACCTTCCCTAGGTGTCATAGCCACTTTCAGACATAAGTGCTGCCAGAGCACTTGGTTTCCATGGCAGCGGGAAATGTCTTGGGCGCTGAACTTGTCTTTGGCTGTGGAGTTTTGAGCACCATGAGTGAGGAGCTCCATGTTAGTTTTGTGTGGGTGCTCAAGCTGCTTGATTACATCCCACTGGGCTCAATGGGGATGGGACCGGAAGTGACCAAACAGGGTTTCCCAGATAGCTGCCAGGACAGCTGATGGTATGTGAAGTGCATGAGGCAGGTGGAGTTGTTTTGGCACTGGAAGAGCTGTGCTGCTGCTTTGGGCAGTTGCCATTCACCACCACACTACCTTCCCTAGGTGTCATAGCCACTTTCAGACATATGTGCTGCCAGAGCACTTGGTTTCCATGGCAGCGGGAAATGTTTTTCGCCATGAACTTGTCTTTGGCTGTGGAGTTTTGAGCGCCTTGAGTGAGGAGGTGCATGTTAGTTTTGTGTGGGTGCTCAAGCTGCTTGATTCCATCCCACTGGGCTCAATGGGCATTGGATCTGAAGTGACCAAACAGGGTTTCCTAGATAGCTGCCAGGACAGCTGATGGTATGTGAAGTGCATGAGGCAGGTGGAGTTGTTTTGGCACTGGAAGAGCTGTGCTGCTGCTTCGGGAAGTTGCCATTCACCACCACACTACCTTCCCTAGGGGTCATAGCCACTTTCAGACATATCTGTTGCCAGAGCACTTGGTTTCCATGGCAGCGGGAAATGGCTTGGGCTCTGAACTTGTCTTTGGCTGTGGAGTTTTGAGCACCATGAGTGAGGAGCTCCATGTTAGTTTTGTGTGGGTGCTCAAGCTGCTTGATTCCATCGCACTGTTCTCAATGGGCATGGGACCGGAAGTGAGCAAACAGGGTATCCTACATAGCTGCCAGGACAGCTGATGGTATGTGAAGTGCATGAGGAAGGTGGAGTTGTTTTGGCACTGGAAGGGCTGTGCTGCTGCTTCGGGCAGTTGCCATTCAACACCACACTACTTTCCCTAGGTGTCATAGCCACTTTCAGACATATGTCCTGCCAGAGCACTTGGTTTCCATGGCAGCGGGAAATGACTTGGGCGCTGAACTTGTCTTTGGCTGTGAAGTTTTGAGTGCCATGAGTGAGGAGCTCCATGTTAGTTTTGTGTGGGTGCTCAAGCTGCTTGATTCCATCCCACTGGGCTCAATGGGCATGGGACCTGAAGTGACCAAACAGGGTTTCCTAGATAGCTGCCAGGGCAGCTGATGGTATCTGAATTTAGTGAGGCAGGTGGAGTTGTTTTGGCACTGGAAGAGCTGTGCTGTTGCTTCGGGCAGTTGCCATTCACCACCACACTACCTTCCCTAGGTGTCATAGCCACTTTCAGACACATGTGCTGCCAGAGCCCTTGGTTTCCATGGCAGCGGGAAATGGCTTGGGCTCTGAACTTGTGTTTGTCTGTGGAGTTTTGAGCGCCTTGAGTGAGGAGCTGCATGTTAGTTTTGTGTGGGTGCTCAAGCTCTTGATTCCATCCGACTGGGCTCAATGTGCATGGGACCGGATGTGACAAAACAGTGTTTCCTAGATAGCTGCCAGGACAGCTGATGGTATGTGAAGTGCATGAGGCAGGTGGAGTTGTTTTGGCACTTGAAGAGCTGTGCTGCTTCGGGCAGTTGCCATTCACCACCACACTACCTTCCCTAGGTGTCATAGCCACTTTCAGACATCTGTGCTGCCAGAGCACTTGGTTTCCATGGCAGCGGGAAATGGCTTGAGTATTGAACTTGTCTTTGGCTGTGGAGTTTTTAGCGCCTTGAGTGAGGAGCTGCATGTTAGTTTTGCGTGGGTGCTCAAGCTGCTTGATTCCATCCCACTGGGCTCAATGGGCATTGGACCGGAAGTGAGCAAACAGGGTTTCCTAGATAGCTGCCAGGACAGCTGATGGTATGTGAAGTGCATGAGGCAGGTGAAATTGTTTTGGCACTGGAAGAGCTGTGCTGCTGCTTCGGGCAGTTGCCATTCACCACCACACTACCATGCCTAGGTGTCATAGCCACTTTCAGACATATGTGCTGCCAGAGCACTTGGTTTCCATGGCAGCGGGAAATGGCTTGGGCCGTGAAGTTGTCTTTGGCTGTGGAGTTTTGAGCGCCTTGAGTGAGGAGCTGCATGTTAGTTTTGTGTGGGTGCTGAATCTGCTTGATTCCATCCGACTGGGCTCAATGGGCATGGGACCAGAAGTGAGCAAACGGGGTTTCCTAGATAGCTGCCAGGACAGATGAAGGTATCTGAATTTTGTGAGGCAGGTGGAGTTGTTTTGGCACTGGAAGAGCTGTGCTGCTGCTTCGAACAGTTGCCATTCACCACCACACTACCTTCCCTAGGTGTCATAGCCACTTTCAGACATATGTGCTGCCAGAGCACTTGGTTTCCATGGCAGCGGGAAATGGCTTGGGCTCTGAACTTGTCTTTGGCTGTGGAGTTTTGAGCACCATGAGTGAGGAGCTCAATGTTACTTTTGTGTGGGTGCTCAAGCTGCTTGATTCCATCCCACTGGGCTCAATGGGGATGGGACCGGAAGTGACCAAACAGGGTTTCCTAGATAGCTGCCAGGACAGCTGATGGTATGTGAAGTGCATGAGGCAGTTGGAGTTGTTTTGGCACTGGAAGAGCTGTGCTGCTGCTTCGGGCAGTTGCCATTCACCACCACACTACCTTCCCTAGGGGTCATAGCCACTTTCAGACATATGTGCTGCCAGAGCACTTGGTTTCCATGGCAGCGGGAAATGGCTTGGGCTCTAAACTTGTCTTTGGCTGTGGAGTTTTGAGCGACTTGAGTGAGGAGCTGCATGTTAGTTTTGTGTGGGTGCTCAAGCTGCTTGATTCCATCCCACTGGGTTCAATGGGGCCTGGACCGGAAGTGAGCAAACAGGGTTTCCTAGATAGCTTCCAGGACATCTGATGGTATCTGAAATTTGTGAGGCAGGTGTAGTTGTTTTGGCACTGGAAGAGCTGTGCTGCTGCTTCGGGCAGTTGCCATTCACCACCACACTACCTTCCCTAGGTGTCATAGCCACTTTCAGACATATGTGCTGCCAGAGCACTTGGTTTCCATGGCAGCGGGAAATGTTTTTCGCCATGAACTTGTCTTTGGCTGTGGAGGTTTGAGCGCCTTGAGTGAGGAGGTGCATGTTAGTTTTGTGTGGGTGCTCAAGCTGCTTGATTCCATCCGACTGGGCTCAATGGGCATTGGACTGGAAGTGAGCAAACAGGGTTTCCTAGATAGCTGCCAGGACAGCTGATGGTATGTGAAGTGCATGAGGCAGGTGGAGTTGTTTTGGCACTGGAAGAGCTGTGCTGCTGCTTCGGGCAGTTGCCATTCACCACCACACTACCTTCCCTAGGTGTCATAGCCACTTTCAGACATATGTGCTGCCAGAGCACTTGGTTTCCATGGCAGCGGGAAATGTTTTTCGCCATGAACTTGTCTTTGGCTGTGGAGTTTGAGCGCCTTGAGTGAGGATCTGCATGTTCGTTTTGTGTGGGTGCTCAAGCTGCTTGATTCCATCCCACTGGATTCAATGGGCTTTGGACCAGAAGTGAGCAAACAGGGTTTCCTAGATAGCTTCCAGGACAGCTGATGGTATGTGAAGTGCATGAGGCAGGTGGAGTTGTTTTGGCACTGGAAGAGCTGTGCTGCTGCTTCGGGAAGTTGCCATTCAATACAACCACACTACCTTCCCTAGGTGTCATAGCCACTTTCAGACATATGTGCTGCCAGAGCACTTGGTTTCCATGGCAGCGGGAAATGGCTTGGGCTCTGAACTTGTCTTTGGCTGTGGAATTTTGAGCGCCTTGAGTGAGGAGGTGCTAGTTAGTTTTGTGTGGGTGCTCAAGCTGCTTGATTCCATCCCACTGGGCTCAATGGGCATGGGACCGGAAGTGACCAAACAGGGTTTCCTAGATAGCTGCCAGGGCAGCTGATGGTATCTGAATTTAGTGAGGCAGGTGGAGTTGTTTTGGCACTGGAAGAGCTGTGCTGTTGCTTCGGGCAGTTGCCATTCACCACCACACTACCTTCCCTAGGTATCATAGCCACTTTCAGACACATGTGCTGCCAGAGCCCTTGGTTTCCATGGCAGCGGGAAATGGCTTGGGCTCTGAACTTGTGTTTGTCTGTGGAGTTTTGAGCGCCTTGAATGAGGAGCTGCATGTTCGTTTAGTGTGGGTGCTCAAGCTTCTTCATTCCATCCCACTGGCCTAATGTGCATGGGACCGGAAGTGACAAAACAGGGTTTCCTAGATAGCTGCCAGGACAGCTGATGGTATGTGAAGTGCATGAGGCAGGTGGAGTTGTTTTGGCACTTGAAGAGCTGTGCTGTTGCTTCGGGCAGTTGCCATTCACCACCACACTACCTTCCCTAGGTGTCATAGCCACTTTCAGACATATGTGCTGCCAGAGCACTTGGTTTCCATGGCAGCGGGAAATGGCTTGAGTATTGAACTTGTCTTTGGCTGTGGAGTTTTTAGCGCCTTGAGTGAGGAGCTGCATGTTAGTTTTGCGTGGGTGCTCAAGCTGCTTGATTCCATCCCACTGGGCTCAATGGGGATGGGACCGGAAGTGAGCAAACAGGGTTTCCTAGATAGCTGCCAGGACAGCTGATGGTATGTGAAGTGCATGAGGCAGGTGAAATTGTTTTGGCACTGGAAGAGCTGTGCTGCTGCTTCGGGCAGTTGCCATTCACCACCACACTACCTTCCCTAGGTGTCATAGCCACTTTCAGACATATGTGCTGCCAGAGCCATTGGTTTCCATGGCAGCGGGAAATGGCTTGGGCCGTGAAGTTGTCTTTGGCTGTGGAGTTTTGAGCGCCTTGAGTGAGGAGCTGCATGTTAGTTTTGTGTGGGTGCTGAATCTGATTGATTCCATCCGACTGGGCTCAATGGGCATTTGACCAGAAGTGAGCAAACGGGGTTTCCTAGATAGCTGCCAGGACAGATGAAGGTATCTGAATTTTGTGAGGCAGGTGGAGTTGTTTTGGCACTGGAAGAGCTGTGCTGCTGCTTCGAACAGTTGCCATTCACCACCACACTACCTTCCCAAGGGGTCATAGCCACTTTCAGACATATGTGCTGCCAGAGCACTTGGTTTCCATGGCAGCGGGAAATGGCTTGGGCTCTGAACTTGTCTTTGGCTGTGGAGTTTTGAGCACCATGAGTGAGGAGCTCCATGTTAGTTTTGTGTGGGTGCTCAAGCTGCTTGATTCCATCCCACTGGGCTCAATGGGCATTGGACCGGAAATGACCAAACAGGGTTTCCTAGATAGCTGCCAGGACAGCTGATGGTATGTGAAGTGCATGAGGCAGGTGGAGTTGTTTTGGCAGTGGAAGAGCTGTGCTGCTGCTTCGGGCCGTTGCCATTCACCACCACACTACCTTCCCTAGGTGTCATAGCCACTTTCAGACATATGTGCTGCCAGAGCACTTGGTTTCCATGGCAGCGGGAAATGGCTTGGGCTCTGAACTTGTCTTTGGCTGTGGAGTTTTGAGTGCATTTAGTGAGGAGCTCCATGTTAGTTATGTGTGGGTGCACAAACTGCTTGATTCCATCCCACTGGGTTCAATGGGCATTGGACCAGAACTGAGCAAACAGGGTTTCCTATCTAGCTGCCAGGACAGCTGATGGTATGTGAAGTGCATGAGGCAGGTGGAGTTGTTTTGGCACTGGAAGAGCTGTGCTGCTGCTTCGGGCAGTTGCCATTCACCACCACACTACCTTCCCTAGGTGTCATAGCCACTTTCAGACATATGTGCTGCCAGAGCACTTGATTTCCATGGCAGCGGGAAATGGCTTGAGCCCTGAACTTTTCTTTAGCTGTGGAGTTTTGAGCGCCTTGAGTGAGGAGCTGCATGTTAGTTTTGCGTGTGTGCTCAAGCTGCTTGATTCCATCTCACTGGGCTCAAAGGGCAATGGATCGGAAGTGAGCAAACAGGGTTTCCTAGGTAGCTGCCAGGACAGCTGATGGTATGTGAATTTTGAGAGGCAGGTGGAGATGTTTTGGCACTAGAAGAGCTGTGCTGCTGCTTCGGGCAGTTGCCATTCACCACCACACTACCTTCCCTAGGTGTCATAGCCACTTTCAGACATATGTGCTGCCAGAGCACATGGTTTCCATGGGAGCGGGAAATGGCTTGGGCTCTGAACTTGTCTTTGGCTGTGGAGCTTTGAGCGCCTTGAGTGAGGAGCTGCATGTTCGTTTAGTGTGGGTGCTCAAGCTTCTTCATTCCATCCCACTGGGCTCAATGGGCATGGACCGGAAGTGAGCAAACAGGGTATCCTAGATAGCTGCCAGGACAGCTGATGGTATGTGAAGTTCATGAGGCAGGTGGAGTTGTTTTGGCACTGGAAGAGCTGTGCTGCTGGTTCGGGCAGTTGCCATTCACCACCACACTACCTTCCCTAGGGGTCATAGCCACTTTCAGACCTATGTGCTGCCAGAGCACTTCGTTTCTATGGCAGCGGGAAATGGCTTGGGTGATGAACTTGTGTTTGGCTGTGGAGTTTGAGCGCCTTGAGTGAGGAGCTCCATGTTAGTTTTGTGTGGGTGCTCAAGCTCTTGATTCCATCCCACTGGGCTCAATGGGCATGGGACCGGAAGTGAGCAAACAGGGTTTCCTACCTAGCTGCCAGGACAGCTGATGGTATGTGAAGTGCATGAGGCAGGTGGAGTTGTTTTGGCACTGGAAGAGCTGTGCTGCTGCTTCGGGCAGTTGCCATTCAATACAACCACACTACCTTCCCTAGGTGTCATAGCCACTTTCAGACATATGTGCTGCCAGAGCACTTGGTTTCCATGGCAGCGGGAAATGGCTTGGGCTCTGAACTTGTCTTTGGCTGTGGAATTTTGAGCGCCTTGAGTGAGGAGCTGCTTGTTAGTTTTGTGTGGGTGCTCAAGCTGCTTGATTCCATCCCACTGGGCTCAATGGGCATTGGATCAGAAGTGAGCAAACAAGGTTTCCTAGATAGCTGCCAGGACAGCTGATGGTATGTGAAGTGCATGAGGCAGGTGGAGTTGTTTTGGCACTGGAAGAGCTGTGCTGCTGCTTCGGGCAGTTGCCATTCACCACCACACTACCTTCCCTAGGTGTCATAGCCACTTTCAGACATATCTGTTGCCAGAGCACTTGGTTTCCATGGCAGCGGGAAATGGCTTGGGCTCTGAACTTGTCTTTGGCTGTGGAGTTTTGAGCGCCTTCAGTGAGGAGCTCCATGTTAGTTTTGTGTGGTTGCTCAAGCTGCTTGATTCCATCGCACTGGGCTCAATGGGCATGGGACCGGAAGTGAGCAAACAGGGTTTCCTAGATAGCTGCCAGGACAGCTGATGGTATGTGAAGTGCATGATTAAGGTGGAGTTGTTTTGGCACGGGAAGGGCTGTGCTGCTGCTTCGGGCAGTTGCCATTCAACACCACACTACTTTCCCTAGGTGTCATAGCCACTTTCAGACATATGTCCTGCCAGAGCACTTGGTTTCCATGGCAGCGGGAAATAGCTTGGGCGCTGAACGTGTCTTTGGCTGTGAAGTTTTGAGTGCCTTCAGTGAGGAGCTGCATGTTAATTTTGTGTGGGTGCTCAAGCTGCTTGATTCCATCCCACTGGGCTCAATGGGCATGGGACCTTAAGTGACCAAACAGGGTTTCCTAGATAGCTGCCAGGGCAGCTGATGGTATCTGAATTTAGTGAGGCAGGTGGAGTTGTTTTGGCACTGGAAGAGCTGTGCTGTTGCTTCGGGCAGTTGCCATTCACCACCACACTACCTTCCCTAGGTGTCATAGCCACTTTCAGACATATGTGCTGCCAGTGCACTTGGTTTCCATGGCAGCGGGAAATGGCTTGGGCTCTGAACTTGTCTTTGGCTGTGGAGTTTTGAGCGCCTTGAGTGAGGAGCTGCATGTTAGTTTTGCGTGGGTGCTCAAGCTGCTTGATTCCATCCCACTGGGCTCAATGGGCATTGGACCGGAAGTGAGCAAACAGGGTTTCCTAGATAGCTGCCAGGACAGCTGATGGTATGTGAAGTGCATGAGGCAGGTGGAGTTGTTTTGGCACTGGAAGAGCTGTGCTGCTGCTTCGGGCAGTTGCCATTCACCACCACACTACCTTCCCTAGGTGTCATAGCCACTTTCAGACGTATGTGCTACCAGAGCCCTTGGTTTCCATGGCAGCGGGAAATGGCTTGGGCCGTGAAGTTGTCTTTGGCTGTGGAGTTTTGAGCGCCTTGAGTGAGGAGCTCCATGTTAGTTTTGTGTGGGTGCTGAATCTGCTTGATTCCATCCGACTGGGCTCAATGGGCATGGGACCAGGAGTGAGCAAACGGGGTTTCCTAGATAGCTGCCAGGACAGATGAAGGTATCTGAATTTTGTGAGGCAGGTGGAGTTGTTTTGGCACTGGAAGAGCTGTGCTGCTGCTTCGAACAGTTGCCATTCACCACCACACTACCTTCCCTAGGTGTCATAGCCACTTTCCGACATATGTGCTGCCAGAGCACTTGGTTTCCATGGCAGCGGGAAATGGCTTGGGTGATGAACTTGTCTTTGGCTGTGGAGTTTTGAGCGCCTTGAGTGAGGAGGTGCTTGTTAGTTTTGTGTGGGTGCTCAAGCTTCTTGATTCCATCCCACTGGGCTCAATGGGCATGGGACCGGAAGTGACCAAACAGGGTTTCCTAGATAGCTGCCAGGACAGCTGATGGTATGTGAAGTGCATGAGGCAGGTGGAGTTGTTTTGGCACTGGAAGAGCTGTGCTGCTGCTTTGGGCAGTTGCCATTCACCACCACACTACCTTCCCTTGGTGTCCTAGCCACTTTCACACCTATGTGCTGCCAGAGCACTTGGTTTCCATGGCAGCGGGAAATGGCTTGGCCTCTGAACTTGTCTTTGGCTGTGGAGTTTTGAGCGCCTTGAGTGAGGAGCTGCATGTTAGTTTTGTGTGTGTGCTCAAGCTGTTTGATTCCAACACAGTGGGCTCAATGGGCATGGGACCGGAAGTGAGCAAACAGCGTTTCCTAGATAGCTGCCAGGACAGCTGATGGTATGTGAAGTGCACGAGGCAGTTGAATGTTTTGGCACTGGAAGAGCTGTGCTGCTGCTTCGGGCAGTTGCCATTCACCACCAAACTACCTTCCCTAGGTGTCATAGCCACTTTCTGACATATGTGCTGCCAGTGCACTTGGTTTCCATGGCAGCGGGAAATGGCTTGGGCCCTGAACTTGCCTTTGGCTGTGGAGTTTTGAGCGCTTTAAGTGAGAAGCTCCCTGTTAGTTTTGTGTGGATGCTCAAGCTGCTTGATTCCATCCCACTGGGCTCAATGGGCATGGGACCGGAAGTGACCAAACAGGGTTTCCTAGATAGCTGCCAGGACAGCTGATGGTATGTGAAGTGCATGAGGCAGGTGGAGTTGTTTTGGCACTGGAAGAGCTGTGCTGCTGCTTCGGGCAGTTGCCATTCACCACCACACTACCTTCCCTAGGTGTCATAGCCACTTTCAGACATATGTGCTGCCAGAGCCCTTGGTTTCCATGGCAGCGGGAAATGGCTTGGGCCGTGAACTTGTCTTTGGCTGTGGAGTTTTGAGCGCCTTGAGTGAGGAGCTCCATGTTAGTTTTGTGTGGGTGCTCAAGCTCTTGATTCCATCCCACTGGGCTCAATGGGCATGGGACCGGAAGTGAGCAAACAGGGTTTCCTAGATAGCTGCCAGGACAGCTGATGGTATGTGAAGTGCATGAGGCAGGTGGAGTTGTTTTGTCACTGGAAGAGCTGTGCTGCTGCTTTGGGCAGTTGCCATTCACCACCACACTACCTTCCCTAGGGGTCATAGCCACTTTCAGACATATGTGCTGCCAGAGCACTTGGTTTCCATGGCAGCGGGAAATGGCTTGTGCCGTGAAGTTGTCTTTGGCTGTGGAGTTTTGAGCGTCTTGAGTGAGGAGCTCCATGTTCGTTTTGTGTGGGTGCTCAAGCTACTTGATTCCATCCCACTGGGCTCAATGGGCATTGGACCAGAAGTGAGCAAACAGGGTTTCCTAGATAGCTGCCAGGACAGCTGATGGTATGTGAAGTGCATGAGGCAGGTGGAGTTGTTTTGGCACTGGAAGAGCTGTGCTGCTGCTTCGGGCAGTTGCCATTCACCACCAAACTACCTTCCCTAGGTGTCATAGCCACTTTCTGACATATGTGCTGCCAGTGCACTTGGTTTCCATGGCAGCGGGAAATGGCTTGGGCCCTGAACTTGCCTTTGGCTGTGGAGTTTTGAGCGCTTTAAGTGAGAAGCTCCCTGTTAGTTTTGTGTGGATGCTCCAGCTGCTTGATTCCATCCCACTGGGCTCAATGGGCATGGGACCGGAAGTGACCAAACAGGGTTTCCTAGATAGCTGCCAGGACAGCTGATGGTATGTGAAGTGCATGAGGCAGGTGGAGTTGTTTTGGCACTGGAAGAGCTGTGCTGCTGCTTCGGGCAGTTGCCATTCACCACCACATTACCTTCCCTAGGTGTCATAGCCACTTTCAGACATATGTGCTGCCAGAGCACTTGGTTTCCATGGCAGCGGGAAATGGCTTGGGCTCTGAACTTGTCTTTGGCTGTGGAATTTTGAGCGCCTTGAGTGAGGAGCTGCTTGTTAGTTTTGTGTGGGTGCTCAAGCTGCTTGATTCCATCCCACTGGGCTCAATGGGCATTGGATCAGAAGTGAGCAAACAGGGTTTCCTAGATAGCTGCCAGGACAGCTGATGGTATGTGAAGTGCATGAGGCAGGTGGAGTTGTTTTGGCACTGGAAGAGCTGTGCTGCTGCTTTGGGCAGTTGCCATTCAATACCACACTACCTTCCCTAGGTGTCCTAGCCACTTTCACACCTATGTGCTGCCAGAGCCCTTGGTTTCCATGGCAGCGGGAAATGGCCTGGCCTCTGAACTTGTCTTTGGCTGTGGAATTTTGAGCGCCTTGAGTGAGGAGCTCCATGTTAGTTTTGTGTGTGTGCTCAAGCTGTTTGATTCCAACACAGTGGGCTCAATGGGCATGGGACCGGAAGTGAGCAAACAGCGTTTCCTAGATAGCTGCCAGGACAGCTGATGGTATGTGAAGTGCATGAGGCAGTTGAATGTTTTGGCAGTGGAAGAGCTGTGCTGCTGCTTCGGGCAGTTGCCATTCACCACCACACTACCTTCCCTAGGGGTCATAGCCACTTTCTGACATATGTGCTGCCAGAGCACTTGGTTTCTATGTCAGCGGGAAATGGCTTGGATGATGAACTTGTCTTTGGCTGTGGAGTTTTGAGCGCCTTGAGTGAGGAGCTCCATGTTAGTTTTGTGTGGGTGCTCAAGCTCTTGATTCCATCCCACTGGGCTCAATGGGCATGGGACCGGAAGTGAGCAAACAGGGTTTCCTAGATAGCTGCCAGGACAGCTGATGGTATGTGAAGTGCATGAGGCAGGTGGAGTTGTTTTGTCACTGGAAGAGCTGTGCTGCTGCTTTGGGCAGTTGCCATTCACCACCACACTACCTTCCCTAGGTGTCATAGCCACTTTCAGACATATGTGCTGCCAGAGCACTTGGTTTCCATGGCAGCGGGAAATGGCTTGGGCCGTGAAGTTGTCTTTGGCTGTGAGGTTCTGAACGTCTTGAGTGAGGAGCTCCATGTTCGTTTTGTGTGGGTGCTCAAGCTACTTGATTCCATCCCACTGGGCTCAATGGGCATTGGACCAGAAGTGAGCAAACAGGGTTTCCTAGATAGCTGCCAGGACAGCTGATGGTATGTGAAGTGCATGAGGCAGGTGGAGTTGTTTTGGCACTGGAAGAGCTGTGCTGCTGCTTCGGGCAGTTGCCATTCAATACCACACTACCTTCCCTAGGTGTCATAGCCACTTTTAGACATATGTGCTGCCAGAGCCCTTGGTTTCCATGGCAGCGGGAAATGGCTTGGGCTCTGAACTTGTCTTTGGCTGTGGAGTATTGAGCGCCTTGAGTGAGGAGCTGAATGTTCGTTTTGTGTGGGTGCTCAAGCTGCTTGATTCCATCCCACTGGGCTCAATGAGCATGGGACCGGAAGTGACCAAACAGGGTTTCCTAGATAGCTGCCAGGACAGCTGATGGTATGTGAAGTGCATGAGGCAGGTGAAATTGTTTTGGCACTGGAAGAGCTGTGCTGCTGCTTCGGGCAGTTGCCATTCATCACCATACTCCTTTGCTTAAGTGTCATACCCACATTTGGATATATGTGTTGCCAGAGCACTTGGTTTCCATGGCAGCGGGAAATGGATTTGGCCCTGAAATTGTGTTTGGCTGTGGAGTTTTGAGCGCCTTGAGTGAGGAGCTCCATGTTAGTTTTGTGTGGCTGCTCAAGCTGCTTGAATCCAACCCACTGGGCTCAATGATCATGGGACCGGAAGAGAGCAAACAGGGTTTCCTAGATAGCTGCCAGGACAGCTGATGGTATCTGAATTTTGTGACTCAGTTGGACATGTTTTGGCACTGGAAGAGCTGTGCTGGTGCTTCGGGCAGTTGCCATTCACCACCACACTACCTTCCCTAGGTGTCATAACCACTTTCAGACATATGTGCTGCCAGATCACTTGGTTTCCATGGCAACGGGAAATGGCTTGGGCTCTGAACTTGTCTTTGGCTTTTGAGTTTTGAGCGCCTTGAGTGAGGAGCTGCATGTTATTTTTGTGTGGGTGCTCAAGCTGCTTGATTCCATCCCACTGGGCTCAATGGGCATGGGACCAGAAGTGAGCAAACAGGGTTTCCTAGATAGCTGCCAGGACAGCTGATGGTATGTGAAGTTTATGAGGCAGGTGGATATGTTTTGGCACTGGAAGAGCTGTGCTGCTGCTTCGGGCAGTTGCCATTCACCACCACACTACCTTCCCTAGGTGTCATAGCCACTTTCAGACTTATGTGCTGCCAGAGCACTTGGTTTCCATGGCAGAGGGAAATGGCTTGGGCAAGGAACTTGTGTTTGGGTGTGGAGTTTTGAGTTCCTTGTGTAGGGAGCTCCATGTTAGTTTTGTGTGTGTGCTCAAGCTGTTTGATTCCAACACATGGGCTCAATGGGCATGGGACCGGAAGTGAGCAAACAGGGTTTACTAGATAGCTGCCAGGACAGCTTATGGTATGTGAATTTTGTGAGGCTAGTGGAGATGTTTTGGCAGTGGAAGAGCTGTGCTGCTGCTTCAGGCAGTTGCCATTCACCACGACACTACCTTCCCTAGGTGTCATAGCCATTTTTGGAAATATGTGCTGTCAGAGCACTTGGTTTCCATGGCAGCGAGAAATGGCTTTGGCTCTGAACTTGTGTTTGACTGTGGAGTTTTGAGCGCCTTGAATGAGGAGCTGCATGTTAGTTTTGTGTGGGTGCTCAAGCTGCTTGATTCCAACCCACTGGGCTCAATGGGCATGGGACCGGAAGTGAGCAAACAGGGTTTCCTAGATAGCAGCTAGGACAGCTGATGGTATGTGAAGTGCATGAGGCAGGTGGAGTTGTTTTGGCACTGGAAGAGCTGTGCTGCTGCTTCGGGCAGTTGCCATTCACCACCACACTACCTTCCCTAGGTGTCATAGCCACTTTCAGACATATGTGCTGCCACAGCACTTGGTTTCCATGGCAGAGGGAAATGGCTTGGGCTCTGAACTTGTGTTTGGCTGTGGAGTTTTGAGCGCCTTGAGTGAGGAGCTGCATGTTAGTTTTGTGTGGGTGCTCAAGCTGCTTGATTCCATCCCACTGGGCTCAATGGGCATGGGACCGGAAGTGAGCAAACAGGGTTTCCTAGATAGCTGCCAGGACAGCTGATGGTATGTGAAGTTCATGAGGCAGGTGGAGTTGTTTTGGCACTGGAAGAGCTCTGCTGCTGCTTCGGGCAGTTGCCATTCACCACCACACTACCTTCCCTAGGTGTCATATCCACTTTCAGACATATGTGCTGCCAGAGCACTTGGTTTCCATGGCAGCGGGAAATGGCTTTTGGCGCTGAACTTGTCTTTGGCTGTGGAGTTTTGAGTGCCTTGAGTGAGGAGCTCCATGTTAGTTTTGTGTGGGTGCTCAAGCTGCTTGATTCCATCCCACTGGGCTCAATGGGCATGGGACCGGAAGTGAGCAAACAGGGTTTCCTAGATAGCTGCCAGGACAGCTGATGGTATGTGAAGTGCATGAGGCAGGTGGAGTTGTTATGGCACTGGAAGAGCTGTGCTGCTGCTTCGGGCAGTTGCCATTCACCACCACACTACCTTCCCTAGGTGTCATAGCCACTTTCAGACATATGTGCTGCCAGAGCACTTGGTTTCCTTGGCAGCGGGAAATGGCTTGGGCGCTGAACTTGTCTTTGGCTGTGGAATTTTGAGCACCTTGAGTGAGGAGCTCCATGTTAGTTTTGTGTGGGTGCTCAAGCTGCTTGATTCCATCCCACTGGGCTCAATGGGCATGGGACCGGAAGTGACCAAACAGGGTTTCCTAGATAGCTGCCAGGACAGCTGATGGTATGTGAAGTTCATGAGGCAGGTGGAGTTGTTTTGGCACTGGAAGAGCTGTGCTGCTGCTTCCGGCAGTTGCCATTCACCACCATACTGCTTTGCTTAAGTGTCATACCCACATTTGGATATATGTGCTGCCAGAGCACTTGGTTTCCATGGCAGCGGGAAATGGCTTGGGTTCTGAACTCTGTCTTTGGCTGTGGAGTTTTGAGCGCCTTGAGTGAGGAGCTCCATGTTAGTTTTTTGTGGGTGCTCAAGCTGCTTGATTCCATCCCACTGGGCTCAATGGGCATGGGACCAGAAGTGAGCAAACAGGGTTTCCTAGATAGCTGCCAGGACAGCTGATGGTATGTGAAATTCATGAGGCAGGTGGAGTTGTTTTGGCACTGGAAGAGCTGTACTGCTGCTTCGGGCAGTTGCCATTCACCACCAAACTGCTTTCCCTAGGTGTCATAGCCCCTTTCAGAAATATCTCCTGCCAGAGCCCTTAGTTTCCATGGCAGCGGGAAAAGACTTGGGCGCTGCACTTGTCTTTGGCTGTGGAGGTTTGAAACCCTTGAGTGAGGAGCTGCATGTTAGTTTTGTGTGGCTGCTCAAACTGCTTGATTCCATCCCACTGGGCTCAATGGGCACTGGACCGGAAGTGAGCAAACAGGGTTTCCTAGTAAGCTGCCAGTACAGCTGATGGTATGTGAAGTGCATGAGGCAGGTGGAGTTGTTTTGGCACTGGAAGAGCTGTGCTGCTGCTTCGGGCAGTTGCCATTCACCACCACACTACCTTTCCTAGGTGTCATATCCACTTTCAGACATATGTGCTGCCAGAGCACTTGGTTTCCATGGCAGCGGGAAATGGCTTTTGGCGCTGAACTTGTCTTTGGCTGTGGAGTTTTGAGTGCCTTGAGTGAGGAGCTGCATGTTAGATTTGTGTGGGTGCTCAAGCTGCTTGATTCCATCCGACTGGGCTCAATGGGCATGGGACCGGAAGTGACCAAACAGGGTTTCCTAGATAGCTGCCAGGACAGCTGATGGTATGTGAAGTGCATGAGGCAGGTGGAGTTGTTTTGGCAGTGGAAGAGCTGTGCTGCTGCTTCGGGCAGTTGCCATTCACCACCACACTACCTTCCCTAGGTGTCATAGCCACTTTCAGACATATGTGCTGTCAGAGCACTTGGTTTCCATGGCAGCGGGAAATGGCTGTTGGCGCTGAACTTGTCTTTGGCTGTGGAGTTTAGAGCACCTTGAGTGAGGAGCTCCATGTTAGTTTTGTGTGGATGCTCAAGCTGCTTGATTCCATCCCACTGGGCTCAATGGGCATGGGACCGGAAGTGACCAAACAGGGTTTCCTAGATAGCTGCCAGGACAGCTGATGGTATGTGAAGTTCATGAGGCAGGTGCAGTTGTTTTGGCACTGGAAGAGCTGTGCTGCTGCTGCTTCGGGCAGTTGCCATTCACCACCATACTCCTTTGCTTAAGTGTCATACCCACATTTGGATATATGTGCTGCCAAAGCACTTGGTTTCCATGGCAGCGGGAAATGGCTTGGGTTCTGAACTTGTCTTTGGCTGTGGAGTTTTGAGCGCCTTGAGTGAGGAGCTGCATGTTAGTTTTGTATGGGTGCTCAAGCTGCTTGATTCCATCCCACTGGGCTCAATGGGCATGGGACCGGAAGTGACCAAACAGGGTTTCCTAGATAGCTGCCAGGACAGCTGATGGTATCTGAATTGTGTGAGGCAGGTGGAGTTGTTTTGGCACTGGAAGAGCTGTGCTGCTGCTTCGGGCAGTTGCCATTCACTACCAAACTGCTTTCCCTAGGTGTCATAGGCACTTTCAGAAATATCTCCTGCCAGAGCCCTTAGTTTCCATGGCAGCGGGAAAAGACTTGGGCGCTGCACTTGTCTTTGGCTGTGGAGGTTTGAAACCCTTGAGTGAGGAGCTGCATGTTAGTTTTGTGTGGGTGCTCAAGCTGCTTGTTTCCATCCCACTGGGCTCAATGGGCATGGGACCGGAAGTGAGCAAACAGGGTTTCCTAGATAGCTGCCAGGACAGCTGATGGTATGTGAAGTGCATGAGGCAGGTGGAGTTGTTTTGGCAGTGGAAGAGCTGTGCTGCTGCTTCGGGCAGTTGCCATTCACCACCACACTACCTTCCCTAGGTGTCATAGCCACTTTCAGACATATGTGCTGCCAGAGCACTTGGTTTCCATGGCAGCGGGAAATGGCTTTTGGCGCTGAACTTGTCTTTGGCTGTGGAGTTTTGAGCACCTTGAGTGAGGAGCTCCATGTTAGTTTTGTGTGGGTGCTCAAGCTGCTTGATTCCATCCCACTGGGCTCAATGGGCATGGGACCGGAAGTGAGCAAACAGGGTTTCCTAGATAGCTGCCTGGACAGCTGATGGTATGTGAAGTGCATGAGGCAGGTGGAGTTGTTTTGGCACTGGAAGAGCTGTGCTGCTGCTTCGGGCAGTTGCCATTCACCACCACACTACCTTCCCTAGGTGTCATAGCCACATTCAGATTTATGTGCTGCCAGAGCCCTTGGTTTCCATGGCAGCGGGAAACGGCTTGGGCTCTGAACTTGTCTTTGGCTGTGGAGTTTTGAGCACCTTGAGTGAGGAGCTCCATGTTAGTTTTGTGTGGGTGCTCAAGCTGCTTGATTCCATCCCACTAGGCTCAATGGGCATTGGACCGGAAGTGAGCAAACAGGGTTTCCTAGATAGCTGCCAGGACAGCTGATGGTATGTGAAGTACATTAGACAGGTGGAGTTGTTTCGGCAGTGGAAGAGCTGTGCTGCTGCTTCGGGCAGTTGCCATTCACCACCACACTACCTTCCCTAGGTGTCATTGCGACTTTCAGACATATGTGCTGCCAGAGCACTTGGTTTCCATGGCAGCGGGAAATGGCTTGGGTTCTGAACTCTGTCTTTGGCTGTGGAGTTTTGAGCGCCTTGAGTGAGGAGCTGCATGTTAGTTTTGTATGGGTGCTCAAGCTGCTTGATTCCATCCCACTGGGCTCAATGGGCATGTAACCGGAAGTGAGCAAACAGGGTTTCCTAGATAGCTGCCAGGACAGCTGATGGTATGTGAAGTGCATAAGGCAGGTGGAGTTGTTTTGGCACTGGAAGAGCTGTGCTGCTGCTTCAGGCTGTTGCCATTCACCACCACACTACCTTCCCTAGGTGTCATAGCCACTTTCAGACATATGTGCTGCCAGAGCCCTTGGTTTCCATGGCAGCGGGAAATGGCTTGGGCGCTGAAATTGTCTTTGGCTGTGGAGTTTTGAGCGCCTTGAGTAGGGGCTCCATGTTAGTTTTGTGTGGGTGCTCAAGCTTCTTGATTCTATCCCACTGGGTCTAATTTGCTTTGGACCGAAAGTGACCAAACAGGGTTTCCTAGATAGCTGCCAGGACAGCTGATGGTATCTGAATTTTGTGATGCAGGTGAGATGTTTTGGCACTGGAAGAGCTGTGCTGCTGCTTCGGGCAGTTGCCATTCACCACCACACTACCTTCCCTAGGTGAATAGCCACTTTCAGACATATGTGCTGCCAGAGCACTTGGTTTCCATGGCAGCGCGAAATGGCTTGGGCACTGAACTTGTGTTTGGGTGTGGAGTTTTGAGCGCCTTGAGTGAGGAGCTCCATGTTAGTTTTGTGTGGGTGCTCAAGCTGCTTGATTCCATCCCACTGGGCTCAATGGGCATGGGACCAGAAGTGAGCAAACAGGGTTTCCTAGATAGCTGCCAGGACAGCTGATGGTATGTGAAGTGCATGAGGCAGGTGGAGTTGTTTTGGCACTGGAAGAGCTGTGCTGCTGCTTCGGGCAGTTGCCATTCACCACCACACTACCTTCCCTAGGTGTCATAACCACTTTCAGACATATGTGCTGCCAGATCACTTGGTTTCCATGGCAGTGGAAAATGGCTTGGTCTCTGAACTTGTCTTTGACTGTGGAGTTTTGAGCGGCATGAGTGAGGAGCTGCATGTTAGTTTTGTGTGGGTGTTCAAGCTGCTTGATTTCATTCCACTGGGCTCAATGTGCATGGGACCGGAAGTGAGCAAACAGGGTTTCCTAGATAGCTGCCAGGACAACGGATGGTATGTGAAGTCCATGAGGCAGGTGGAGATGTTTTGGCACTGGAAGAGCTGTGCTGCTGCTTCGGGCAGTTGCCATTCACCACCACACTACCTTCCCTAGGTGTCATAGCCACTTTCAGACATATGTGCTGCCAGAGCACTTGGTTTCCATGGCAGCGGGAAATGGCTTCGTCGCTGCACTTGTCTTTGGCTACGGAGTTTTGAGCGCCATGAGTGAGGAGCTCCATGTTCGTTTTGTGTGGGTGTTCAAGCTGCTTGATTCCATCCCACTGGGCTCAATGGACATTAGACCGGAAGTGACCAAACAGGGTTTCCTAGATAACAAACAGAATAGCTGATGGTATGTGAAGTGCATGAGGCAGGTGGAGATGTTTTGGCACTGGAAGAGCTGTGCTGCTGCTTCGGGCAGTTGCCATTCACCACCACACTACCTTCCCTAGGTGTCATAGCCACTTTCAGACATATGTTCTGCCAGAACACTTGGTTTCCATGGCAGCGGGAAATGGCTTGGGCTCTGGACTTGTCTTTGGCTGTGGAGTTTTGAGCACCTTGAGTGAGGAGCAGCATGTTAGTTTTCTGTGGGTGCTCAAGCTGCTTGATTTAATTCCATCCCACTGGGCTCAATGAGCATTGGACCAGAAGTGAGCAAACAGGGTTTCCTACATAGCTGCCAGGACAGCTGATGGTATGTGAAGTGCATGAGGCAGGTGGTGTTGTTTTGGCACTGGAAGAGCTGTGCTGCTGCTTCAGGCTGTTGCCATTCACCACCACACTACCTTCCCTAGGTGTCATAGCCACTTTCAGACATATGTGCTGCCAGAGCCCTTGGTTTCCATGGCAGCGGGAAATGGCTTGGGCGCTGAACTTGTCTTTGGCTGTGGAGTTTTGAGCGCCTTGAGTAGGGGCTCCATGTTAGTTTTCTGTGGGTGCTCAAGCTTCTTGATTCTATCCCACTGGGTCTAATTTGCTTTGGACCGAAAGTGAGCAAACAGGGTTTCCTAGATAGCTGCCAGGACAGCCGATGGTATCGGAATTTTGTGATGCAGGTGAGATGTTTTGGCACTGGAAGAGCTGTGCTGCTGCTTCGGGCAGTTGCCATTCACCACCACACTACCTTCCCTAGGTGTCATCCCACTTTCAGACATATGTGCTGCCAGAGCACTTGGTTTCCATGGCAGCGCGAAATGGCTTGGGCACTGAACTTGTGTTTGGCTGTGGAGTTTTGAGCGCCTTGAGTGAGGAGCTGCATGTTAGTTTTGTGTGGGTGCTCAAGCTGCTTGATTCCATCCCACTGGGCTCAATGGGCATGGGACCAGAAGTGAGCAAACAGGGTTTCCTAGATAGCTGCCAGGACAGCTGATGGTATGTGAAGTGCATGAGGCAGGTGGAGTTGTTTTGGCACTGGAAGAGCTGTGCTGCTGCTTCGGGCAGTTGCCATTCACCACCACACTACCTTCCCTAGGTGTCATAGCCACTTTCAGACATATGTGCTGCCAGATCACTTGGTTTCCATGGCAGTGGGAAATGGCTTGGTCTCTGAACTTGTCTTTGACTGTGGAGTTTTGAGCACCTTGAGTGAGGAGCTCCATGTTCGTTTTGTGTGGGTGTTCAAGCTGCTTGATTCCATCCCACTGGGCTCAATGGGCATTGAACCGGAAGTGAGCAAACAGGGTTTCCTAGATAGCTGCCAGGACAGCTGATGGTATGTGAAGTGCATGAGGCAGGTGGAGTTGTTTTGGCAGTGGAAGAGCTGTGCTGCTGCTTCGGGCAGTTGCCATTCACCACCACACTACCTTCCCTAGGTGTCATAGCCACTTTCAGACATATGTGCTGCCAGAGCACTTGGTTTCCATGGCAGCGGGAAATGGCTTGGTCGCTGAACTTGTCTTTGGCTGTGGAGTTTTGAGCGCCTTGAGTGAGGAGCTGCATGTTAGTTTTGTGTGGGTGCTCAAGCTGCTTGATTCCATCCCACTGGGCTCAATGGGCATGGGACCGGAAGTGAGCAAACAGGGTTTCCTAGATAGCTGCCAGGACAGCTGATGGTATGTGAAGTGCATGAGGCAGGTGGAGTTGTTTTGGCACTGGAAGAGCTGTGCTGCTGCTTCGGGCAGTTGCCATTCACCACCACACTTCCTTCCCTAGGTGTCATTGCCACTTTCAGACATATGTGCTGCCAGATCACTTGTTTTCCATGGCAGCGGAAAATGGCTTGGGCTCTGAACTTGTCTTTGACTGTGGAGTTTTGAGCGCCTTGAGTGAGGAGCTGCATGTTAGTTTTGTGTGGGTGCTCAAGCTGCTTGATTCCATCCCACTGGGCTCAATGGGCATGGGACCGGAAGTGAGCAAACAGGGTTTCCTAGATAGCTGCCAGGACAGCTGATGGTATGTGAAGTGAATGAGGCAGGTGGAGTTGTTTTGGCACTGGAAGAGCTGTGCTGCTGCTTCGGGCAGTTGCCATTCACCACCACACTACCTTCCCTAGGTGTCATAGCCACTTTCAGACATATGTGCTGCCAGATCACTTGTTTTCCATGGCAGTGGAAAATGGCTTGGTCGCTGAACTTGTCTTTGACTGTGGAGTTTTGAGCGCCATGAGTGAGGAGCTGCATGTTAGTTTTGTGTGGGTGTTCAAGCTGCTTGATTCCATCATACTGGGCTCAATGGGCATTGAACCGGAAGTGACCCAACAGGGTTTCCTAGATAGCTGCCAGGACAGCTGATGGTATCTGAATTTTGTGAGGCAGGTGGAGATGTTTTGGCACTGGAAGAGCTGTGCTGCTGCTTCGGGCAGTTGCCATTCACCACCAAACTACCTTCCCTAGGTGTGATAGCCACTTTCAGACATATGTGCTGTCAGAGCCCTTGGTTTCCATGACAGCGGGAAATGGCTTTAATCGCTCTGAACTTGATTTGGCTGTGGAGTTTTGAGCGCCTTGAGTGAGGGGCTGCATGTAAGTTTTGTGTGTGTGCTCAAGCTGCTTGATTCCATCCCACTGGGCTCAGTGGATGGGACAGGAAGTGAGCAAACAGGGTTTCCTAGATAGCTGCCAGGACAGCTGATGGTATGTGAATTTTGTGAGGCTAGTGGAGAAGTTTTGGCAGTGGAAGAGCTGTGCTGCTGCTTCGTGCATTGCCATTCACCACCACACTACCTTCCATAGGTGTCATAGCCACTTTCAGATATATGTGCTGCCAGAGCACTTGGTTTCCATGGCAGAGGGAAATGGCTTTAATCGCTCTGAACTTGTGTTTGCCTGTAGAGTTTTGAGTGCATTTAGTGAGGAGCTCCATGTTAGTTTTGTGTGGGTGCTCAAGCTGCTTGATTCCATCCCATTGGGCTCAATGTGCATGGGCATTGGACTGGAAGTGAACAAACAGGGTTTCCTAGATAGCGGCCAGGACAGCTGATGGTATGTGAAGTTCATGAGGCAGGTGGAGTTGTTTTGGCACTGGAAGAGCTGTGCTGCTGCTTCGGGCAGTTGCCATTCACCACCACACTACCTTCCCTAGGTGTCATAGCCACTTTCAGACATATGTGCTGCCAGAGCACTTGGTTTCCATGGCAGCGGGAAATCGCTTTAATGGCTCTGAACTTGTCTTTGGCTGTGGAGTTTTGAGCGCCTTGAGTGAGGAGCTCCATGTTAGTTTTGTGTGGGTGCTCAAGCTGGTTTATTCCATCGCACTGGGCTCAATGGGCATTGGACCGGAAGTGACCAAACAGGGTTTCCTAGATAGCTGCCAGGACACCTGATGGTATGTGAAGTTCATCAGGAAGGTGGAGTTGTTTTGGCACTGGAAGAGCTGTGCTGCTGCTTCGGGCAGTTGCCATTCACCACCACACTACCTTCCCTAGGTGTCATAACCACTTTCAGACATATGTGCTGCCAGATCACTTGGTTTCCATGGCAGCGGGAAATGGCTTGTGCGCTGAACTTGTGTTTGGCTGTGGAGTTTTTAGCGCCTTGAGTGAGGAGCTCCATGTTAGTTTTGTGTGGGTGCTCAAGTTATTTGACTTCATTCCACTGGGCTCAATGGGCATGTAACCGGAAGTGAGCAAACAGGGTTTCCTAGATAGCTGCCAGGACAGCTGATGGTATGTGAAGTGCATGAGGCAGGTGGAGTTGTTTTGGCACTGGAAGAGCTGTGCTGCTGCTTCGGGCTGTTGCCATTCACCACCACACTACCTTCCCTAGGTGTCATAGCCACTTTCAGACATATGTGCTGCCAGAGCACTTGGTTTCCAAGGCAGCGGGAAATGGCTTGGGCTCTGAACTTGTCTTTGGCTGTGGAGTTTTGAGCGACTTGAGTGAGGAGCTGCATGTTAGTTTTGTGTGGGTGCTCAAGCTGCTTGATTCCATCCCACTGGGCTCAATGGGCATTGGCCCTGAAGTGAGCAAACAGGGTTTCCTATCTAGCTGCCAGGACAGCTGATGGTATCTGAATTCTGTGAGGCAGGTGGAATTGTTTTGGCACTGGAAGAGCTGTGCTGCTGCTTCGGGCAGTTGCCATTCACCACCACACTACCTTCCTTAGGTGTCATAGCCACTTTCAGACCTATGTGCTGCCAGAGCACTTGGTTTCTATGGCAGCGGGAAATGGCTTGGGTGATGAACTTGTCTTTGGCTGTGGAGTTTTGAGCGCCTTGAGTGAGGAGCTGCATGTTAGTTTTGTGTGGTTACTCAAGCTGCTTGATTCCATCCCACTGGGCTCAAAGGGCATTGGACCTGAAGTGAGCAACAGGGTTTCCTAGATACCTGCCAGGACAGCTCATGGTATGAGAAGTGCATGAGGAAGGTGGAGTTGTTTTGGCACTGGAAGAGCTGTGCTGCTGCTTCGGGCAGTTGCCATTCCCCACCACACTACCTTCCCTAGGGGTCATAGCCACTTTCAGACATATGTGCTGCCAGAGCACTTGATTTCCATGGCAGCGGGAAATGGCTTGAGTACTGAACTTGTCTTTGGCTGTGGAGTTTTGAGCGCCTTGAGTGAGGAGATCCATGTTAGTTTTGTGTGGTTGCTCAAGCTGCTTGTTTCCATCCCACTGGGCTCAGTGGGCATGAAACCGGAAGTGACAAAACAGGGTTTCCTAGATAGCTGCCAGGACAGCTGATGGTATGTGAAGTGCATGAGGCAGGTGGAGTTGTTTTGGCAGTGGAAGAGCTGTGCTACTGCTTCGGGCCGTTGCCATTCACCACCACACTACCTTCCCTAGGTGTCATAGCCACTTTCAGACATATGTGCTGCCAGAGCACTTGGTTTCCATGGCAGCGGGAAATGTTTTTCACCATGAACTTGTCTTTGGCTGTGGAGTTTTCAGCGCCTTGAATGAGGAGCTCCATGTTAGTTTTGTGTGGATGCTCAAGCTGGTTGATTCCATCCCACTGGGCTCAATGGGCATTGGACCGGAAGTGAGCAAACAGGGTTTCCTAGATAACAGCCAGAATAGCTGATGCTATCTGAATTTTGTGAGGCAGGTGGAGTTGTTTTGTCCCTGGAAGAGCTGTGCTGCTTTGGGAAGTTGCCATTCACCACCACACTACCTTCCCTAGGTGTCATAGCCACTTTCAGACAAATCTGCTGTCAGAGCACTTGGTTTCCATGGCAGCGGGAAATGGCTTGGGCTCTGAACTTGTCTTTGGCTGTGGAGTTTTGAGCGCCTTGAGTGAGGAGCTCCATGTTAGTTTTGTGCGGGTGCTCAAGCTGCTTGATTCCATCGCACTGGGCTCAATGTGCATTGGACCGGAAGTGAGTAAACATGGTTTCCTAGACAGCTGCCAAGACATCTGATGGTATGTGAAGTGCATGAGGCAGGTGGAGTTGTTTTGGCACTGGAAGAGCTGTGCTGCTGCTTCGGGCAGTTGCCATTCACCACCACACTACATTCCCTAGGTGTCATAGCCATTTTCAGACATATCTACTACCAGAGCACTTGGTTTCCATGGCAGCGGGAAATGGCTTGGGTGCTGAACTTGTCTTTGGCTGTGGAGTTTTGAGTGCCTTGAGTGAGGAGCTGCATGTAAGTTCTGTGTGGGTGCTCAAGCTGCTTGAATAAATCCCACTGGGCTCAATTAGCATTGGACCGGAAGTGAGCAAACAGGGTTTCCTAGATAGCTGCCAGGACAGCTGATGGTATGTGAATTTTGTGAGGCTAGTGGAGAAGTTTTGGCAGTGGAAGTGCTGTGCTGCTGCTTCGTGCATTGCCATTCACCACCACACTACCTTCCATAGGTGTCATAGCCACTTTCAGACATATGTGCTGCCAGGGCACTTGGTTTCCATGGCAGAGGGAAATGGCTTTAATCGCTCTGAACTTGTGTTTGCCTGTGGAGTTTTGAGTGCATTTAGTGAGGAGCTCCATGTTAGTTTTGTGTGGGTGCTCAAGCTGCTTGATTCCATCCCATTGGGCTCAATGTGCATGGGCATTGGACTGGAAGTGAACAAACAGGGTTTCCTAGATAGCTGCCAGGACAGCTGATGGTATGTGAAGTTCATGAGGCAGGTGGAGTTGTTTTGGCACTGGAAGAGCTGTGCTGCTGCTTCGGGCAGTTGCCATTCACCACCACACTACCTTCCCTAGGTGTCATAACCACTTTCAGACATATGTGCTGCCAGAGCACTTGGTTTCCATGGCAGCGGGAAATCGCTTTAATGGCTCTGAACTTGTCTTTGGCTGTGGAGTTTTGAGCGCCTTGAGTGAGGAGCTCCATGTTAGTTTTGTGTGGGTGCTCAAGCTGGTTTATTCCATCGCACTGGGCTCAATGGGCATTGGACCGGAAGTGACCAAACAGGGTTTCCTAGATAGCTGCCAGGACAGCTGATGGTATGTGAAGTTCATCAGGAAGGTGGAGTTGTTTTGGCACTGGAAGAGCTGTGCTGCTGCTTCGGGCAGTTGCCATTCACCACCACACTACCTTCCCTAGGTGTCATAGCCACTTTCAGACATATGTGCTGCCAGAGCACTTGATTTCCATGGCATCGAGAAATGGCTTGGGCTCTGAACTTGTGTTTGGCGGTGGAGTTTTTAGCGCCTTGAGTGAGGAGCTCCATGTTAGTTTGTGTGGGTGCTCAAGCTGCTTGATTCCATTCCACTGGGCTCAATGGGCATGGGACCGGAAGTGAGCAAACAGGGTTTCCTAGATAGCTGCCAGGACAGCTGATGGTATCAGAATTTTGTGAGGCAGGTGGAGATGTATTAGGCACTGGAAGAGCTGTGCTGCTGCTTCGGGCTGTTGCCATTCACCACCACACTACCTTCCCTAGGTGTCATAGCCACTTTCAGACATATGTGCTGCCAGAGCACTTGGTTTCCATGGCAGCGGGAAATGGCTTGGGCGCTTAAATTGTCTTTGGCTGTGGAGCTTTGAGCTCCTTGAATAGGGGCTCCATGTTAGTTTTGTGTGGGTGCTCAAGCTGCTTGATTCCATCCCACTGGGCTCAATGGGCATGGGACCAGAAGTGAGCAAACAGGTTTCCTAGATAGCTGCCAGGACAGCTGATGGTATCTGAATTTTTTGATGCAGGTGGAATTGTTTTGGCACTAGAAGAGCTGTGCTGCTGCTTCGGGCAGTTGCCATTCACCACCACACTACCTTCCCTAGGTGTCATAGCCACTTTCAGACCTATGTGCTGCCAGAGCCCTTGGTTTCTATGGCAGCGGGAAATGGCTTGGGCTCTGAACTTGTGTTTGGCTGTGGAGTTTTGAGCGCCTTGAGTGAGGAGCTGCCTGTTAGTTTTGTGTGGTTACTCAAGCTGCTTGATTCCATCCCACTGGGCTCAAAGGGCATTGGACCTGAAGTGAGCAACAGGGTTTCCTAGATACCTGCCAGGACAGCTGATGGTATGAGAAGTGCATGAGGAAGGTGGAGTTGTTTTTTCGCTGGAAGAGCTGTGCTGCTGCTTCGGGCAGTTGCCATTCACCACCACACTACCTTCCCTAGGTGTCATAGCCACTTTCAGACATATGTGCTGCCAGAGCACTTGGTTTCCATGGCAGCGGGAAATGTTTTTCGCCATGAACTTGTCTTTGGCTGTGGAGTTTTGAGCGCCTTGAGTGAGGAGATGCATGTTAGTTTTGTGTGGGTGCTCAAGCTGCTTGATTCCATCCGACTGGGCTCAATGGGTATTGGACTGGAAGTGAGCAAACAGGGTTTCCTAGATAGCTGCCAGGACAGCTGATGGTATGTGAAGTGCATGAGGCAGGTGGAGTTGTTTGGGCAGTGGAAGAGCTGTGCTGCTGCTTCGGGCAGTTGCCATTCACCACCAAACTACCTTCCCTAGGTGTCATAGCCACTTTCAGACATATGTGCTGCCAGAGCACTTGATTTCCATGGCAGCGGGAAATGGCTTGAGTACTGAACTTGTCTTTGGCTGTGGAGTTTTTAGCGCCTTGAGTGAGGAGCTGCATGTTAGTTTTGTGTGGTTGCTCAAGCTGCTTGTTTCCATCCCACTGGGCTCAGTGGGCATGGAACCGGAAGTGACCAAACAGGGTTTCCTAGATAGCTGCCAGGACAGCTGATGGTATGTGAAGTGCATGAGGCAGGTGGAGTTGTTTTGGCAGTGGAAGAGCTGTGCTACTGCTTCGGGCAGTTGCCATTCACCACCACACTACCTTCCCTAGGTGTCATAGCCACTTTCAGACATATGTGCTGCCAGAGCACTTGGTTTCCATGGCAGCGGGAAATGTTTTTCACCATGAACTTGTCTTTGTCTGTGGAGTTTTCAGCGCCTTGAATGAGGAGCTCCATGTTAGTTTTGTGTGGATGCTCAAGCTGGTTGATTCCATCCCACTGGGCTCAATGGGCATTGGACCGGAAGTGAGCAAACAGGGTTTCCTAGATAACAGCCAGAATAGCTGATGCTATCTGAATTTTGTGAGGCAGGTGGAGATGTTTTGGCAGTGGAAGAGCTGTGCTGCTGCTTCGGGCAGTTGCCATTCACCACCACACTACCTTCCCTAGGTGTCATAGCCACTTTCAGACATATGTGCTGCCAGAGCACTTGGTTTCCAAGGCAGCGGGAAATGGCTTGGGCTCTGAACTTGTCTTTGGCTGTGGAGTTTTGAGCGACTTGAGTGAGGAGCTCCATGTTAGTTTTGTGTGGGTGCTCAAGCTGCTTGATTCCATCCCACTGGGCTCAATGGGCATTGGCCCTGTAGTGAGCAAACAGGGTTTCCTATCTAGCTGCCAGGACACTGATGGTATCTAAATTCTGTGAGGCAGGTTGAATTGTTTTGGCACTAGAAGAGCTGTGCTGCTGCTTCGGGCAGTTGCCATTCACCACCACACTACCTTCCTTAGGTGTCATAGCCACTTTCAGACCTATGTGCTGCCAGAGCACTTGGTTTCTATGGCAGCGGGAAATGGCTTGGGTGATGAACTTGTCTTTGGCTGTGGAGTTTTGAGCGCCTTGAGTGAGGAGCTGCATGTTAGTTTTGTGTGGTTACTCAAGCTGCTTGATTCCATCCCACTGGGCTCAAAGGGCATTGGACAGGAAGTGAGCAACAGGGTTTCCTAGATACTTGCCAGGACAGCTGATGGTATGAGAAGTGCATGAGGAAGGTGGAGTTGTTTTGGCACTGGAAGAGCTGTGCTGCTGCTTCGGGCAGTTGCCATTCAATACCACCACACTCCCTTCCCTAGGTGTCATAGCCACTTTCAGACATATGTGCTGCCAGAGCACTTGGTTTCCATGGCAGCGGGAAATGGCTTGGGCCCTGAACTTGTCTTTGGCTGTGGAATTTTGAGCGCCTTGAGTGAGGAGCTGCATGTTATTTTTGTGTGGGTGCTCAAGCTGCTTGATTCCATCCCACTGGGCTCAATGGACATTGGACCAGAAGTGAGCAAACAGGGTTTCCTAGATACTTGCCAGGACAGCTGATGGTATGTGAAGTGCATGAGGCAGGTGGAGTTGTTTTGGCAGTGGAAGAGCTGTGCTGCTGCTTCGGGCAGTTGCCATTCACCACCACACTACCTTCCCTAGGTGTCATAGCCACTTTCAGACATATGTGCTGCCAGAGCACTTGGTTTCCATGGCAGCGGGAAATGTTTTTCGCCATGAACTTCTCTTTGGCTGTGGAGTTTTGAGCGCCTTGAGTGAGGAGGTGCATGTTAGTTTTGTGTGGGTGCTCAAGCCTCTTGATTCCATCCCACTGGGCTCAATGGGCATTGGACTGGAAGTGACCAAACAGGGTTTCCTAGATAGCTGCCAGGACAGCTGATGGTATGTGAAGTGCATGAGGCAGGTGGAGTTGTTTTGGCAGTGGAAGAGCTGTGCTGCTGCTTCGGGCAGTTGCCATTCACCACCACACTACCTTCCCTAGGTGTCATAGCCACTTTCAGACATATGTGCTGCCAGAGCACTTGGTTTCCATGGCAGCGGGAAATGTTTTTCACCATGAACTTGTCTTTGGCTGTGGAGTTTTGAGCGCCTTGAGTGAGGAGCTCCATGTTAGTTTTGTGTGGATGCTCAAGCTGGTTGATTCCATCCCACTGGGCTCAAAGGGCATTGGACCGGAAGTGAGCAAACAGGGTTTCCTAGATAACAGCCAGAATAGCTGATGCTATCTGAATTTTGTGAGGCAGGTGGAGTTGTTTTGGCAGTGGAAGAGCTGTGCTGCTGCTTCGGGCAGTTGCCATTCACCACCACACTACCTTCCCTAGGTGTCATAGCCACTTTCAGACATATGTGCTGCCAGAGCACTTGGTTTCCAAGGCAGCGGGAAATGGCTTGGACTCTGAACTTGTCTTTGGCTGTGGAGTTTTGAGCGCCATGAGTGATGAGCTGCATGTTAGTTTTGTGTGGGTGCTCAAGCTGCTTGATTCCATCCCACTGGGCACAATGGGCATTGGACCGGAAATGAGCAAACAGGGTTTCCTAGATAGCTGCCAGGACAGCTGATGGTATGTGAAGTGCATGAGGCAGGTGGAGTTGTTTTGGCACTGGAAGAGCTGTGCTGCTGCTTCGGGCAGTTGCCATTCACCACCACACTACCTTCCCTAGGTGTCATAGCCACTTTCAGACATATCTGCTGCCAGAGCACTTGGTTTCTATGGCAGCGGGAAATGGCTTGGGTGATGAACTTGTCTTTGGCTGTGGAGTTTTGAGCGCCTTGAGTGAGGAGCTCCATGTTAGTTTTGTGTGGGTGCTCAAGCTGCTTGTTTCCATCCCACTGGGCTCAATGGGCATTGGACCGGAAGTGAGCAAACAGGTTTCCTAGATAGCTGCCAGGACAGCTGATGGTATGTGAAGTGCATGAGGCAGGTGGAGTTGTTTTGGCAGTGGAAGAGCTGTGCTGCTGCTTCGGGCAGTTGCCATTCAATACCACACTACCTTCCCTAGGTGTCATAGCCACTTTCAGACATATGTGCTGCCAGAGCACTTGGTTACCATGGCAGCGGGAAATGGCTTGGGCTCTGAACTTGTCTTTGGCTGTGGAGTTTTGAGCGCCTTGAGTGAGGAGCTCCATGTTAGTTTTGTGTGTGTGCTCAAGCTCTTGATTCCATCCCACTGGGCTCAATGGGCATTGGACCGGAAGTGAGCAAACAGAGTTTCCTAGATAGCTGCCAGGACAGCTGATGGTATGTGAAGTTCATGAGACAGGTGGAGTTGTTTTGGCACTGGAAGAGCTGTGCTGCTGCTTCGGGCAGTTGCCATTCACCACCACACTACCTTCCCTAGGTGTCATAGCCATTTTCAGACATATGTTCTGCCAGAGCACTTGGTTTCCATGGCAGCGGGAAATGGCTTGGGTACTGAACTTGTCTTTGGCTGTGGAGTTTTGAGCGCCATGAGCAAAGAGCTCCATGTTAGTTTTGTGTGGGTGCTCAAGCTTCTTGTTTCCATCCCACTGGGCTCAATGGGCATGGAACCGGAAGTGAGCAAACAGGGTTTCCTAGATAGCTGCCAGGACAGCTGATGGTATGTGAAGTGCACGAGGCAGTTGAATGTTTTGGCAGTGGAAGAGCTGTGCTGCTGCTTCGGGCAGTTGCCATTCACCACCAAACTACCTTCCCTCGATGTCATAGCCACTTTCAGACATATGTGCTGCCAGTGCACTTGGTTTCCATGGCAGCGGGAAATGGCTTGGGCCCTGAACTTGTCTTTGGCTGTGGAGTTTTGAGCACTTTAAGTGAGAAGCTCCCTGTTAGTTTTGTGTGGGTGCTCAAGCTGCTTGATTCGATCCCACTGGGCTCAATGGGCATGGGACCGGAAGTGAGCAAACAGGGTTTCCTAGATAACTGCCAGGACAGCTGATGGTATGTGAAGTGCATGAGGCAGGTGGAGTTGTTTTGGCACTGGAAGAGCTGTGCTGCTGCTTCGGGCAGTTGCCATTCACCACCACACTACCTTCCCTAGGTGTCATAGCCACTTTCAGACATATGTGCTGCCAGAGCACTTGGTTTCCATGACAGCGGGAAATGGCTTGAGCACTGAACTTTTCTTTGGCTGTGGATTTCTGAACGTCTTGAGTGAGGAGCTCCATGTTCGTTTTGTGTGGGTGCTCAAGCTACTTGATTCCATCCCACTGGGCTCAATGGGCATGGGACCGGAAGTGAGCAAACAGGGTTTCCTACTTAGCTGCTAGGACAGCTGATGGTATGTGAAGTACATTAGACAGGTGGAGTTGTTTTGGCAGTGGAAGAGGTGTGCTGCTGCTTCGGGCAGTTGCCATTCACCACCACACTACCTTCCTTAGGTGTCATAGCCACTTTCAGACCTATGTGCTGCCAGAGCACTTGGTTTCTATGGCAGCGGGAAATGGCTTGGGTGATGAACTTGTCTTTGGCTGTGGAGTTTTGAGCGCCTTGAGTGAGGAGCTGCATGTTAGTTTTGTGTGGTTACTCAAGCTGCTTGATTCCATCCCACTGGGCTCAAAGGGCATTGGACCTGAAGTGAGCAACAGGGTTTCCTAGATACCTGCCAGGACAGCTCATGGTATGAGAAGTGCATGAGGAAGGTGGAGTTGTTTTGGCACTGGAAGAGCTGTGCTGCTGCTTCGGGCAGTTGCCATTCCCCACCACACTACCTTCCCTAGGGGTCATAGCCACTTTCAGACATATGTGCTGCCAGAGCACTTGATTTCCATGGCAGCGGGAAATGGCTTGAGTACTGAACTTGTCTTTGGCTGTGGAGTTTTGAGCGCCTTGAGTGAGGAGATCCATGTTAGTTTTGTGTGGTTGCTCAAGCTGCTTGTTTCCATCCCACTGGGCTCAGTGGGCATGAAACCGGAAGTGACAAAACAGGGTTTCCTAGATAGCTGCCAGGACAGCTGATGGTATGTGAAGTGCATGAGGCAGGTGGAGTTGTTTTGGCAGTGGAAGAGCTGTGCTACTGCTTCGGGCCGTTGCCATTCCCCACCACACTACCTTCCCTAGGTGTCATAGCCACTTTCAGACATATGTGCTGCCAGAGCACTTGGTTTCCATGGCAGCGGGAAATGTTTTTCACCATGAACTTGTCTTTGGCTGTGGAGTTTTCAGCGCCTTGAATGAGGAGCTCCATGTTAGTTTTGTGTGGATGCTCAAGCTGGTTGATTCCATCCCACTGGGCTCAATGGGCATTGGACCGGAAGTGAGCAAACAGGGTTTCCTAGATAACAGCCAGAATAGCTGATGCTATCTGAATTTTGTGAGGCAGGTGGAGTTGTTTTGTCCCTGGAAGAGCTGTGCTGCTTTGGGAAGTTGCCATTCACCACCACACTACCTTCCCTAGGTGTCATAGCCACTTTCAGACAAATCTGCTGTCAGAGCACTTGGTTTCCATGGCAGCGGGAAATGGCTTGGGCTCTGAACTGGTCTTTGGCTGTGGAGTTTTGAGCGCCTTGAGTGAGGAGCTCCATGTTAGTTTTGTGCGGGTGCTCAAGCTGCTTGATTCCATCGCACTGGGCTCAATGTGCATTGGACCGGAAGTGAGTAAACATGGTTTCCTAGACAGCTGCCAAGACATCTGATGGTATGTGAAGTGCATGAGGCAGGTGGAGTTGTTTTGGCACTGGAAGAGCTGTGCTGCTGCTTCGGGCAGTTGCCATTCACCACCACACTACATTCCCTAGGTGTCATAGCCATTTTCAGACATATCTACTACCAGAGCACTTGGTTTCCATGGCAGCGGGAAATGGCTTGGGTGCTGAACTTGTCTTTGGCTGTGGAGTTTTGAGTGCCTTGAGTGAGGAGCTGCATGTAAGTTCTGTGTGGGTGCTCAAGCTGCTTGAATAAATCCCACTGGGCTCAATGGGCATTGGACCGGAAGTGAGCAAACAGGGTTTCCTAGATAGCTGCCAGGACAGCTGATGGTATGTGAATTTTGTGAGGCTAGTGGAGAAGTTTTGGCAGTGGAAGTGCTGTGCTGCTGCTTCGTGCATTGCCATTCACCACCACACTACCTTCCATAGGTGTCATAGCCACTTTCAGACATATGTGCTGCCAGAGCACTTGGTTTCCATGGCAGAGGGAAATGGCTTTAATCGCTCTGAACTTGTGTTTGCCTGTGGAGTTTTGAGTGCATTTAGTGAGGAGCTCCATGTTAGTTTTGTGTGGGTGCTCAAGCTGCTTGATTCCATCCCATTGGGCTCAATGTGCATGGGCATTGGACTGGAAGTGAACAAACAGGGTTTCCTAGATAGCTGCCAGGACAGCTGATGGTATGTGAAGTGCACGAGGCAGGTGGAGTTGTTTTGGCACTGGAAGAGCTGTGCTGCTGCTTCGGGCAGTTGCCATTCACCACCACACTACCTTCCCTAGGTGTCATAACCACTTTCAGACATATGTGCTGCCAGAGCACTTGGTTTCCATGGCAGCGGGAAATCGCTTTAATGGCTCTGAACTTGTCTTTGGCTGTGGAGTTTTGAGCGCCTTGAGTGAGGAGCTCCATGTTAGTTTTGTGTGGGTGCTCAAGCTGGTTTATTCCATCGCACTGGGCTCAATGGGCATTGGACCGGAAGTGACCAAACAGGGTTTCCTAGATAGCTGCCAGGACAGCTGATGGTATGTGAAGTTCATCAGGAAGGTGGAGTTGTTTTGGCACTGGAAGAGCTGTGCTGCTGCTTCGGGCAGTTGCCATTCACCACCACACTACCTTCCCTAGGTGTCATAACCACTTTCAGACATATGTGCTGCCAGATCACTTGGTTTCCATGGCAGCGGGAAATGGCTTGGGCGCTGAACTTGTGTTTGGCTGTGGAGTTTTTAGCGCCTTGAGTGAGGAGCTCCATGTTAGTTTTGTGTGGGTGCTCAAGTTATTTGACTTCATTCCACTGGGCTCAATGGGCATGTAACCGGAAGTGAGCAAACAGGGTTTCCTAGATAGCTGCCAGGACAGCTGATGGTATGTGAAGTGCATGAGGCAGGTGGAGTTGTTTTGGCACTGGAAGAGCTGTGCTGCTGCTTCGGGCTGTTGCCATTCACCACCACACTACCTTCCCTAGGTGTCATAGCCACTTTCAGACATATGTGCTGCCAGAGCACTTGATTTCCATGGCATCGAGAAATGGCTTGGGCTCTGAACTTGTGTTTGGCGGTGGAGTTTTTAGCGCCTTGAGTGAGGAGCTCCATGTTAGTTTGTGTGGGTGCTCAAGCTGCTTGATTCCATTCCACTGGGCTCAATGGGCATGGGACCGGAAGTGAGCAAACAGGGTTTCCTAGATAGCTGCCAGGACAGCTGATGGTATCAGAATTTTGTGAGGCAGGTGGAGATGTATTAGGCACTGGAAGAGCTGTGCTGCTGCTTCGGGCTGTTGCCATTCACCACCACACTACCTTCCCTAGGTGTCATAGCCACTTTCAGACATATGTGCTGCCAGAGCACTTGGTTTCCATGGCAGCGGGAAATGGCTTGGGCGCTTAAATTGTCTTTGGCTGTGGAGCTTTGAGCTCCTTGAATAGGGGCTCCATGTTAGTTTTGTGTGGGTGCTCAAGCTGCTTGATTCCATCCCACTGGGCTCAATGGGCATGGGACCAGAAGTGAGCAAACAGGTTTCCTAGATAGCTGCCAGGACAGCTGATGGTATCTGAATTTTTTGATGCAGTGGAATTGTTTTGGCACTAGAAGAGCTGTGCTGCTGCTTCGGGCAGTTGCCATTCACCACCACACTACCTTCCCTAGGTGTCATAGCCACTTTCAGACCTATGTGCTGCCAGAGCCCTTGGTTTCTATGGCAGCGGGAAATGGCTTGGGCTCTGAACTTGTGTTTGGCTGTGGAGTTTTGAGCGCCTTGAGTGAGGAGCTGCCTGTTAGTTTTGTGTGGTTACTCAAGCTGCTTGATTCCATCCCACTGGGCTCAAAGGGCATTGGACCTGAAGTGAGCAACAGGGTTTCCTAGATACCTGCCAGGACAGCTGATGGTATGAGAAGTGCATGAGGAAGGTGGAGTTGTTTTTTCGCTGGAAGAGCTGTGCTGCTGCTTCGGGCAGTTGCCATTCACCACCACACTACCTTCCCTAGGTGTCATAGCCACTTTCAGACATATGTGCTGCCAGAGCACTTGGTTTCCATGGCAGCGGGAAATGTTTTTCGCCATGAACTTGTCTTTGGCTGTGGAGTTTTGAGCGCCTTGAGTGAGGAGGTGCATGTTAGTTTTGTGTGGGTGCTCAAGCTGCTTGATTCCATCCGACTGGGCTCAATGGGTATTGGACTGGAAGTGAGCAAACAGGGTTTCCTAGATAGCTGCCAGGACAGCTGATGGTATGTGAAGTGCATGAGGCAGGTGGAGTTGTTTGGGCAGTGGAAGAGCTGTGCTGCTGCTTCGGGCAGTTGCCATTCACCACCAAACTACCTTCCCTAGGTGTCATAGCCACTTTCAGACATATGTGCTGCCAGAGCACTTGATTTCCATGGCAGCGGGAAATGGCTTGAGTACTGAACTTGTCTTTGGCTGTGGAGTTTTTAGCGCCTTGAGTGAGGAGCTGCATGTTAGTTTTGTGTGGTTGCTCAAGCTGCTTGTTTCCATCCCACTGGGCTCAGTGGGCATGGAACCGGAAGTGACCAAACAGGGTTTCCTAGATAGCTGCCAGGACAGCTGATGGTATGTGAAGTGCATGAGGCAGGTGGAGTTGTTTTGGCAGTGGAAGAGCTGTGCTACTGCTTCGGGCAGTTGCCATTCACCACCACACTACCTTCCCTAGGTGTCATAGCCACTTTCAGACATATGTGCTGCCAGAGCACTTGGTTTCCAAGGCAGCGGGAAATGGCTTGGGCTCTGAACTTGTCTTTGGCTGTGGAGTTTTGAGCGACTTGAGTGAGGAGCTCCATGTTAGTTTTGTGTGGGTGCTCAAGCTGCTTGATTCCATCCCACTGGGCTCAATGGGCATTGGCCCTGTAGTGAGCAAACAGGGTTTCCTATCTAGCTGCCAGGACACTGATGGTATCTAAATTCTGTGAGGCAGGTTGAATTGTTTTGGCACTAGAAGAGCTGTGCTGCTGCTTCGGGCAGTTGCCATTCACCACCACACTACCTTCCTTAGGTGTCATAGCCACTTTCAGACCTATGTGCTGCCAGAGCACTTGGTTTCTATGGCAGCGGGAAATGGCTTGGGTGATGAACTTGTCTTTGGCTGTGGAGTTTTGAGCGCCTTGAGTGAGGAGCTGCATGTTAGTTTTGTGTGGTTACTCAAGCTGCTTGATTCCATCCCACTGGGCTCAAAGGGCATTGGACAGGAAGTGAGCAACAGGGTTTCCTAGATACTTGCCAGGACAGCTGATGGTATGAGAAGTGCATGAGGAAGGTGGAGTTGTTTTGGCACTGGAAGAGCTGTGCTGCTGCTTCGGGCAGTTGCCATTCAATACCACCACACTCCCTTCCCTAGGTGTCATAGCCACTTTCAGACATATGTGCTGCCAGAGCACTTGGTTTCCATGGCAGCGGGAAATGGCTTGAGCCCTGAACTTGTCTTTGGCTGTGGAATTTTGAGCGCCTTGAGTGAGGAGCTGCATGTTATTTTTGTGTGGGTGCTCAAGCTGCTTGATTCCATCCCACTGGGCTCAATGGACATTGGACCAGAAGTGAGCAAACAGGGTTTCCTAGATACTTGCCAGGACAGCTGATGGTATGTGAAGTGCATGAGGCAGGTGGAGTTGTTTTGGCAGTGGAAGAGCTGTGCTGCTGCTTCGGGCAGTTGCCATTCACCACCACACTACCTTCCCTAGGTGTCATAGCCACTTTCAGACATATGTGCTGCCAGAGCACTTGGTTTCCATGGCAGCGGGAAATGTTTTTCGCCATGAACTTCTCTTTGGCTGTGGAGTTTTGAGCGCCTTGAGTGAGGAGGTGCATGTTAGTTTTGTGTGGGTGCTCAAGCCTCTTGATTCCATCCCACTGGGCTCAATGGGCATTGGACTGGAAGTGACCAAACAGGGTTTCCTAGATAGCTGCCAGGACAGCTGATGGTATGTGAAGTGCATGAGGCAGGTGGAGTTGTTTTGGCAGTGGAAGAGCTGTGCTGCTGCTTCGGGCAGTTGCCATTCACCACCACACTACCTTCCCTAGGTGTCATAGCCACTTTCAGACATATGTGCTGCCAGAGCACTTGGTTTCCATGGCAGCGGGAAATGTTTTTCACCATGAACTTGTCTTTGGCTGTGGAGTTTTGAGCGCCTTGAGTGAGGAGCTCCATGTTAGTTTTGTGTGGATGCTCAAGCTGGTTGATTCCATCCCACTGGGCTCAAAGGGCATTGGACCGGAAGTGAGCAAACAGGGTTTCCTAGATAACAGCCAGAATAGCTGATGCTATCTGAATTTTGTGAGGCAGGTGGAGTTGTTTTGGCAGTGGAAGAGCTGTGCTGCTGCTTCGGGCAGTTGCCATTCACCACCACACTACCTTCCCTAGGTGTCATAGCCACTTTCAGACATATGTGCTGCCAGAGCACTTGGTTTCCAAGGCAGCGGGAAATGGCTTGGACTCTGAACTTGTCTTTGGCTGTGGAGTTTTGAGCGCCATGAGTGATGAGCTGCATGTTAGTTTTGTGTGGGTGCTCAAGCTGCTTGATTCCATCCCACTGGGCACAATGGGCATTGGACCGGAAATGAGCAAACAGGGTTTCCTAGATAGCTGCCAGGACAGCTGATGGTATGTGAAGTGCATGAGGCAGGTGGAGTTGTTTTGGCACTGGAAGAGCTGTGCTGCTGCTTCGGGCAGTTGCCATTCACCACCACACTACCTTCCCTAGGTGTCATAGCCACTTTCAGACATATCTGCTGCCAGAGCACTTGGTTTCTATGGCAGCGGGAAATGGCTTGGGTGATGAACTTGTCTTTGGCTGTGGAGTTTTGAGCGCCTTGAGTGAGCAGCTCCATGTTAGTTTTGTGTGGGTGCTCAAGCTGCTTGTTTCCATCCCACTGGGCTCAATGGGCATTGGACCGGAAGTGAGCAAACAGGTTTCCTAGATAGCTGCCAGGACAGCTGATGGTATGTGAAGTGCATGAGGCAGGTGGAGTTGTTTTGGCACTGGAAGAGCTGTGCTGCTGCTTCGGGCAGTTGCCATTCAATACCACACTACCTTCCCTAGGTGTCATAGCCACTTTCAGACATATGTGCTGCCAGAGCACTTGGTTACCATGGCAGCGGGAAATGGCTTGGGCTCTGAACTTGTCTTTGGCTGTGGAGTTTTGAGCGCCTTGAGTGAGGAGCTCCATGTTAGTTTTGTGTGTGTGCTCAAGCTCTTGATTCCATCCCACTGGGCTCAATGGGCATTGGACCGGAAGTGAGCAAACAGAGTTTCCTAGATAGCTGCCAGGACAGCTGATGGTATGTGAAGTTCATGAGACAGGTGGAGTTGTTTTGGCACTGGAAGAGCTGTGCTGCTGCTTCGGGCAGTTGCCATTCACCACCACACTACCTTCCCTAGGTGTCATAGCCATTTTCAGACATATGTTCTGCCAGAGCACTTGGTTTCCATGGCAGCGGGAAATGGCTTGGGTACTGAACTTGTCTTTGGCTGTGGAGTTTTGAGCGCCATGAGCAAAGAGCTCCATGTTAGTTTTGTGTGGGTGCTCAAGCTTCTTGTTTCCATCCCACTGGGCTCAATGGGCATGGAACCGGAAGTGAGCAAACAGGGTTTCCTAGATAGCTGCCAGGACAGCTGATGGTATGTGAAGTGCACGAGGCAGTTGAATGTTTTGGCAGTGGAAGAGCTGTGCTGCTGCTTCGGGCAGTTGCCATTCACCACCAAACTACCTTCCCTCGATGTCATAGCCACTTTCAGACATATGTGCTGCCAGTGCACTTGGTTTCCATGGCAGCGGGAAATGGTTTGGGCCCTGAACTTGTCTTTGGCTGTGGAGTTTTGAGCACTTTAAGTGAGAAGCTCCCTGTTAGTTTTGTGTGGGTGCTCAAGCTGCTTGATTCGATCCCACTGGGCTCAATGGGCATGGGACCGGAAGTGAGCAAACAGGGTTTCCTAGATAACTGCCAGGACAGCTGATGGTATGTGAAGTGCATGAGGCAGGTGGAGTTGTTTTGGCACTGGAAGAGCTGTGCTGCTGCTTCGGGCAGTTGCCATTCACCACCACACTACCTTCCCTAGGTGTCATAGCCACTTTCAGACATATGTGCTGCCAGAGCACTTGGTTTCCATGACAGCGGGAAATGGCTTGAGCACTGAACTTTTCTTTGGCTGTGGATTTCTGAACGTCTTGAGTGAGGAGCTCCATGTTCGTTTTGTGTGGGTGCTCAAGCTACTTGATTCCATCCCACTGGGCTCAATGGGCATGGGACCGGAAGTGAGCAAACAGGGTTTCCTACTTAGCTGCTAGGACAGCTGATGGTATGTGAAGTGCATGAGGCAGGTGGAGTTGTTTTGGCAGTGGAAGAGGTGTGCTGCTGCTTCGGGCAGTTGCCATTCACCACCACACTACCTTCCCTAGGTGTCATAGCCACTTTCAGACATATGTGCTGCCAGAGCACTTGGTTTCCATGGCAGCGGGAAATGGCTTGGGCGCTGAACTTGTCTTTGGCTGTGGAGTTTTGAGCGCCTTGAGTGAAGAGCTGTATGTTAGTTTTGTGTGGGTGCTCAAGCTGCTTGATTCCATCCCACTGGGCTCAATGGGCATGGAACCGGAAGTGAGAAAACAGGGTTTCCTACATAGCTGCCAGGACAGCTGATGGTATGTGAAGTGCACGAGGCAGTTGAATGTTTTGGCAGTGGAAGAGCTGTGCTGCTGCTTCGGGCAGTTGCCATTCACCACCAAACTACCTTCCCTAGGTGTCATAGCCACTTTCAGACATATGTGCTGCCAGTGCACTTGGTTTCCATGGCAGCGGGAAATGGCTTGGGCCCTGAACTTGTCTTTGGCTGTGGAGTTTTGAGCGCTTTAAGTGAGAAGCTCCCTGTTAGTTTTGTGTGGGTGCTCAAGCTGCTTGATTCCATCCCACTGGGCTCAATGGGCATGGGACCGGAAGTGAGCAAACAGGGTTTCCTAGATAGCTGCCAGGACAGCTGATGGTATGTGAAGTGCATGAGGCAGGTGGAGTTGTTTTGGCACTGGAAGAGCTGTGCTGCTGCTTTGGGCAGTTGCCATTCACCACCACACTAACTTCCCTAGGTGTCATAGCCACTTGCAGACATATGTGGTGCCAGAGCCCTTGGTTTCCATGGCAGCGGGAAATGGCTTGAGCACTGAACTTTTCTTTGGCTGTGGATTTCTGAACGTCTTAAGTGAGGAGCTCCATGTTCGTTTTGTGTGGGTGCTCAAGCTACTTGATTCCATCCCACTGGGCTCAATGGGCATGGGACCGGAAGTGAGAAAACAGGGTTTCCTACATAGCTGCCAGGACAGCTGATGGTATGTGAAGTGTATGAGGCAGGTGAAATTGTTTTGGCACTGGAAGAGCTGTGATGCTGCTTCGGGCAGTTGCCATTCAATACCACCACACTACCTTCCCTAGGTGTCATAGCCACTTTCAGACATATGTGCTGCCAGAGCCCTTGGTTTCCATGGCAGCGGGAAATGGCTTTAATAGCTCTGAACTTGCCTTTGGCTGTGGAGTTTTGAGCGCCTTGAGTGAGGAGCTCCATGTTAGTTTTGTGTGGGTGCTCAAGCTGCTTGATTCCATCCCACTGGGCTCAATGGGCATTGGACCGGAAGTGAGCAAACAGGGTTTCCTAGATAGCTGCCAGGACAGCTGATGGTATGTGAAGTTTGAGGCAGGTGGAGTTTTTTTGGCACTGGAAGAGCTGTGCTGCTGCTTCGGGCAGTTGCCATTCACCACCACACTACCATGCCTAGGTGTAATAGCCACTTTCAGACATATGTGCTGCCAGAGCCCTTGGTTTCCATGGCAGCGGGAAATGGCTTGAGCCTTGAACTTTTCTTTGGCTGTGGAGTTTTGAACGCCATGAGTGAGGAACTCCATGTTAGTTTTGTGTGGGTGCTCAAGCTGCTTGATTCCATCCCACTGGGCTCAATGGGCAATGGACCGGAAGTGAGGAAACAGGGTTTCCTAGGTAGCTGGCAGGATAGCTGATGGTATGTGAAGTGCATGAGGCAGGTGGAGTTGTTTTGGCACTGGAAGAGCTGTGCTGCTGCTTCGGGCAGTTGCCATTCACCACCACACTACCTTCCCTAGGTGTCATAGCCACTTTCAGACATATGTGCTGCCAGAGCACATGGTTTCCATGGCAGCGGGATATGGCTTGGACTCTGAACTTGTCTTTGGCTGTGGAGTTTTGAGCGCCTTGAGTGAGGAGCTGCATGTTCGTTTAGTGTGGGTGCTCAAGCTTCTTCATTCCATCCCATTGGGCTCAATGGGCATGGGACCGGAAGTGAGCAAACGGAGTATCCTAGATAGCTGCCAGGACAGCTGATGGTATGTGAAAATCATGAGGCAGGTGGAGTTGTTTTGGCACTGGAAGAGCTGTGCTGCTGGTTTGGGCAGTTGCCATTCACCACCACACTACCATGCCTAGGTGTCATAGCCACTTTCAGACATATGTGCTGCCAGAGCACTTGGTTTCAATGGCAGCGGGAAATGGATTGGGTGATGAACTTGTCTTTGGTTGTGGAGTTTTGAGCGCCTTGAGTGAGGAGCTCCATGTTAGTTTTGTGTGGGTGCTCAAGCTGCTTGATTCCATCCCACTGTGCTCAATGGGCATTGGACCGGAAGTGAGCAAACAGGGTTTCCTAGATAGCTGCCAGGACAGCTGATGGTATGTGAAGTGCATGAGGCAGGTGGAGTTGTTTTGGCACTGGAAGAGCTGTGCTGCTGCTTCAGGCAGTTGCCATTCACCACCACACTACCTTCCCTAGGGGTCATAGCCACTTTCTGACATATGTGCTGCCAGTGCACTTGGTTTCCATGGCAGCGGGAAATGGCTTGAGCACTGAACTTTTCTTTGGCTGTGGAGTTCTGAACGTCTTGAGTGAGGAGCTGCATGTTAGTTTTGTGTGGGTGCTCAAGCTGCTTGATTCCATCCCACTGGGCTCAATGGGCATTGGACCAGAAGTGAGCAAACAGGGTTTCCTAGATAGCTGCCAGGACAGCTGATGGTATGTGAAGTGCATGAGGCAGGTGGAGTTGTTTTGCACTGAAAGAGCTGTGCTGCTGCTTCGGGAAGTTGCCATTCACCACCACACTACCTTCCCTAGGTGTCATAGCCACTTTCAGACATATGTGCTGCCAGAGCACTTGGTTTCCATGGCAGCGGGAAATGGCTTGGACTCTGAACTTGTCTTTGGCTGTGGAGTTTTGAGCGCCTTGAGTGAGGAGCTCCATGTTCGTTTTGTGTGGGTGCTCAAGCTGCTTGATTCCATCCCCCTGGGCTCAATGGGCAAAGGACCGAAAGTGAGCAAACAGGGTTTCCTAGATAGCTGCCAGGACAGCTGATGGTATGTGAAGTGCATGAGGCAGGTGGAGTTGTTTTGGCACTGGAAGAGCTGTGCTGCTGCTTCGGGCAGTTGCCATTCACCACCACACTACCTTCCCTAGGTGTCATAGCCACTTTCAGACATATGTGCTGCCAGAGCACTTGATTTCCATGGCAGCGGGAAATGGCTTGGGCCCTGAACTTGTCTTTGGCTGTGGAGTTTTGAGCGCCTTGAGTGAGGAGCTGCTTGTTAGTTTTGTGTGGGTGCTCAAGCTGCTTGATTCCATCCCACTGGGCTCAATGGGCAATGGACTAGAAGTGAGCAAACAGGGTTTCCTAGGTAGCTGCCAGGACAGCTGATGGTATGTGAAGTGCATGAGGCTGGTGGATTTTTTTTGGCAGTGGAAGAGCTGTGCTGCTGCTTCGGGCAGTTGCCATTCACCACCATACTACCTTCCCTAGGTGTCATAGCCACTTTCAGACATATGTGGTGCCAGAGCACTTGGTTTCCATGGCAGCGGGAAATGGCTTGAGCACTGAACTTGTCTTTGGCTGTGGAGTTTTGATCGCCTTGAGTGAGGAGCTGCTTGTTAGTTTTGTGTGGCTGCTCAAGCTGCTTGATTCCATCCCACTGGGCTCAATGGGCATGGGACCGGAAGTGAGCAAACAGGGTTTCCTAGTTAGCTGCCAGGACAGCTGATGGTGTGTGAAGTGCATGAGGCAGGTGGAGTTGTTTTGGCACTGGAAGAGCTGTGCTGCTACTTCGGGCAGTTGCCATTGACCACCACACTACCTTCCCTAGGTGTCATAGCCACTTTCAGACATATGTGCTGCCAGAGCACTTGGTTTCCATGGCAGCGGGAAATGGCTTGGGCCATGAACTTGTGATTGGCTGTGGAGTTTTGAGCGCCTTGAGTGAGGAGCTCCATGTTAGTTTTGTGTGGGTGCTCAAGCTGCTTGATTCCATCCCATTGGGCTCAATGGGCATTGGACCGGAAGTGAGCAAACAGGGTTTCCTAGATAGCTGCCAGGACAGCTGATGGTATGTGAAGTGCATGAGGCAGGTGGAGTTGTTTTGCACTGGAAGAGCTGTGCTGCTGCTTCGGGCAGTTGCCATTCACCACCACACTACCTTCCCTAGGTGTCATAGCCACTTTCAGACATATGTGCTGCCAGAGCACTTGGTTTCCATGGCAGCGGGAAATGGCTTGGACTCTGAACTTGTCTTTGGCTGTGGAGGTTTGAGCGACTTGAGTGAGGAGCTGCATGTTCGTTTTGTGTGGGTGCTCAAGCTGCTTGATTCCACCCCACTGGGCTCAATGGGCATTGGACCGGAAGTGACCAAACAGGGTTTCCTAGATAGCTGCCAGGACAGCTGATGGTATGTGAAGTGCATGAGGCAGGTGGAGTTGTTTTGGCACTGGAAGAGCTGTGCTGCTGCTTCGGGCAGTTGCCATTCACCACCACACTACCTTCCCTAGGTGTCATAGCCACTTTCAGACATATCTGCTGTCAGAGCCCTTGGTTTCCATGGCAGCGGGAAATGGCTTGGGCTCTGAACTTGTGTTTGGCTGTGGAGTTTTGAGCGCCTTGAGTGAGGAGCTCCATGTTAGTTTTGTGTGTGTGCTCAAGCTCTTGATTCCATCCCACTGGGCTCAATAGGCATTGGACCGGAAGTGAGCAAACAGAGTTTCCTAGATAGCTGCCAGGACAGCTGATGGTATGTGAAGTGCATGAGGCAGTTGGAGTTGTTTTGGCACTGGAAGAGCTGTGTTGCTGCTTCGGGCAGTTGCCATTCACCACCACACTACCTTCCCTAGATGTCATAGCCACTTTCAGACATATGTGCTGCCAGAGCACTTGGTTTCCATGGCAGCGGGAAATGGCTTGGGCGCTTAAATTGTCTTTGGCTGTGGAGTTTTGAGCGCCTTGAGTGAGGAGCTGCATGTTAGTTTTGTGTTGGTGCTCAAGCTGCTTGATTCCATCCCACTGGGCTCAATGGGCATTGGACCGGAATTGAGCAAACAGGGTTTCCTAGATAGCTGGCAGGACAGCTGATGGTATGTGAAGTGCATGAGGCAGGTGGAGTTGTTTGGCACTGGAAGAGCTGTGCTGCTGCTTCGGGCAGTTGCCATTCACCACCACACTCCCTTCCCTAGGTGTCATAGCCACTTTCAGACATATGTGCTGCCAGAGCACTTGGTTTCCATGGCAGCGGGAAATGGCTTGGACTCTGAACTTGTCTTTGGCTGTGGAGGTTTGAGCGCCTTGAGTGAGGAGCTGCATGTTCGTTTTGTGTGGGTGCTCAAGCTGCTTGATTCCATCCCACTGGGCTCAATGGGCATGGGACCGGAAGTGAGCAAACAGGGTTTCCTAGATAGCTGCCAGGACAGCTGATGGTATGTGAAGTGCATGAGGCAGGTGGAGTTGTTTTGGCACTGGAAGAGCTGCGCTGCTGCTTCGGGCAGTTGCCATTCACCACCACACTACCTTCCCTAGGTGTCATAGCCACTTTCAGACATATGTGCTGCCAGAGCACTTGGTTTACATGGCAGCGGGAAATGGCTTGGACTCTGAACTTGTCTTTGGCTGTGGAGTTTTGAGCGCCTTGAGTGAGGAGCTGCATGTTCGTTTTGTGTTGGTGCTCAAGCTTCTTGATTCCACCCCACTGGGCTCAATGGACATGGGACTGGAAGTGAGCAAACAGGGTTTCCTAGATAACTGCCAGGAGAGCTGATGGTATGTGAAGTGCATGAGGCAGGTGGAGTTGTTTTGGCACTGGAAGAGCTGTGCTGCTGCTTCGGGCAGTTGCCATTCACCACCACACTACCTTCCCTAGGTGTCATAGCCACTTTCAGACATATGTCCTGCCAGAGCACTTGGTTTCCATGGCAGCGGGAAATGGCTTGAGCACTGAACTTGACTTTGGCTGTGGAGTTTTGAGCGCCTTGAGTGAGGAGCTGCATGTTAGTTTTGTGTGGGTGCTCAAGCTGCTTGATTCCATCCCACTGGGCTCAATGGGCATTGGACCGGAAGTGACCAAACAGGGTTTCCTAGATAGCTGGCAGGACAGCTGATGGTATGCGAAGTGCATGAGGCAGGTGGAGTTGTTTTGGCACTGGAAGAGCTGTGCTGCTGCTTCGGGCAGTTGCCATTCACCACCACACTACCTTCCGTAGGTGTCATAGCCACTTTCAGACATATGTGCTGCCAGAGCACTTGCTTTCCATGGCAGCGGGAAATGGCTTGAGCACTGAACTTGTCTTTGGCTGTGGAGTTTTGAGCGCCTTGAGTGAGGAGCTGCATGTTAGTATTGTGTGTGTGCTCAAGCTGCTTGATTCAATCCCACTGGGCTCAATGGGCATTCGACAGGAAGTGAGCAAACAGGGTTTCCTAGATAGCTGCCAGGACAGCTGATGGTATGTGAAGTGCATGAGGCAGGTGGAGTTGTTTGGCACTGGAAGAGCTGTGCTGCTGCTTCGGGCAGTTGCCATTCACCACCACACTACCTTCCCTAGGTGTCATAGCCACTTTCAGACATATGTGGTGCCAGAGCACTTGGTTTCCATGGCAGCGGGAAATGGCTTAAGCACTGAACTTTTCTTTGGCTGTGGAGTTCTCAACGCCTTGAGTGAGCAGCTCCATGTTAGTTTTGTGTGGGTGCTCAAGCTGCTTGATTCCATCCCACTGGGCTCAATTGGCATTGAACCGGAAGTGAACAAACAGGATTTCCTAGATAGCTGCCAGGACAGCTGATGGTATGTGAATTGCATGAGGCAGGTGGAGTTGTTTTGGCACTGGAAGAGCTGTGCTGCTGCTTCGGGCAGTTGCCATTCACCACCACACTACCTTCCCTAGGTGTCATAGCCACTTTCAGACATATGTGCTGCCAGAGCACTTGGTTTCCATGGCAGCGGGAAATGGCTTGGGCCCTGAACTTGTCTTTGTTGTGGAGTTTTGAGCGCCTTGAGTGAGGAGCTGCATGTTAGTTTTGTGTGGGTGCTCAAGCTGCTTGATTCCATCCCACTGGGCTCAATGGGCATTGGACCGGAAGTGAGCAAACAGGGTTTCCTAGATAGCTGCCAGGACAGCTGATGGTATATGAAGTGCATGAGGCAGGTGGAGTTGTTTTGGCACTGGAAGAGCTGTGTTGCTGCTTCGGGCAGTTGCCATTCACCACCACACTACCTTCCCTAGGTGTCATAGCCACTTTCAGACATATGTGCTGCCAGAGCACTTGGTTTCCATGGCAGCGGGAAATGGCTTGGGCTCTGAACTTGTGTTTGGCTGTGGAGTTTTGAGCGCCTTGAGTGAGGAGCTGCATGTTAGTTTTGTGTGGGTGCTCAAGCTGCTTGATTCTATCCCACTGGGCTCAATGGGCATTGGACCGGAAGTGACCAAACAGGGTTTCCTAGATAGCTGACTGGACAGCTGATGGTATGTGAAGTTTGTGATTTGTGTGGAGTTGTTTTGGCACTGGAAGAGCTGTTCTGCTGCTTCGGTCAGTTGCCATTCACCACCACACTACCTTTCCTAGGTGTCATAGCCACTTTCAGACATATGTGCTGCCAGAGCACTTGGTTTCCATGGCAGCGGGAAATGGCTTGGGCCCTGAACTTGTGATTGGCTGTGGAGTTTTGAGCGCCTCGAGTGAGGAGCTGCATGTTAGTTTTGTGTGGGTGCTCAAGCTGCTTGATTCCATCCCACTGGGCTCAATGGGTATGGGACCGGAAGTGAGCAAACAGGGTTTCCTAGATAGCTGCCAGGACAGCTGATGGTATGTGAAGTGCATGAGGCAGGTGGAGTTGTTTTGGCACTGGAAGAGCTGTGCTGCTGCTTCGGGCAGTTGCCATTCACCACCACACTACCTTCCCTAGGTGTCATAGCCACTTTCAGACATATGTGCCAGTAGAGCACTTGGTTTCAATGGCAGCGGGAAATGGCTTGGGCTCTGAACTTGTGTTTGGCTGTGGAGTTTTGAGCGCCTTGAGTGAGGAGCTGCATGTTAGTTTTGTGTGGGTGCTCAAGCTGCTTGATTCCATCCCACTGGGATCAATGTGCATGGGACCGGATTTGAGCAAACAGGGTTTCCTAGATAGCTGCCAGGACAGCTGATGGTATGTGAAGTGCATGAGGCAGGTGGAGTTGTTTTGGCACTGGAAGAGCTGTGCTGCTGCTTCGGGCAGTTGCCATTCACCACCACACTACCTTCCCTAGGTGTCATAGCCACTTTCAGACATATGTGCTGCCAGAGCACTTGGTTTCCATGGCAGCGGGAAATGGCATGGGCGCTGAACTTGTGTTTGGCTGTGGAGTTTTGAGCGCCTTGAGTGAGGAGCTGCATGTTAGTTTTGTGTGGGTGCTCAAGCTGCTTGATTCCATCCCGCTGTTCTCAATGTGCATTGGACCGGAAGTGAGCAAACAGGGATTCCTAGATAGCTGCCAGGACAGCTGATGGTATGTGAAGTTTGTGATTTGTGTGGAGTTGTTTTGGCACTGGAAGAGCTGTGCTGCTGCTTCGGGCAGTTGCCATTCACCACCACACTACCTTCCCTAGGTGTCATAGCCACTTTCAGACATATGTGCTGCCAGAGCACTTGGTTTCCATGGCAGCGGGAAATGGCTTGGGCTCTGAACTTGTGTTTGGCTGTGGAGTTTTGAGCGCCTTGAGTGAGGAGCTCCATGTTAGTTTTGTGTGGGTGCTCAAGCTGCTTGATTCCATCCCACTGTGCTCAAAGGGCTTGGGCCCGGAAGTGAGCAAACAGGGTTTCCTAGATATCTGCCAGGACAGCTGATGGCATGTGAAGTGCATGAGGCAGGTGGAGTTGTTTTGGCACTGGAAGAGCTGTGCTGCTGCTTCGGGCAGTTGCCATTCACCACCACACTACCATGCCTAGGTGTCATAGCCACTTGCAGACATATGTGCTGCCAGAGCACTTGGTTTCCATGGCAGCGGGAAATGGCTTTGGCACTGCACTTGTGTTTGGCTGTGGAGTTTTGAGCGCCTTGAGTGAGGAGCTGCATGTTAGTTTTGTGTGGGTGCTCAAGCTGCTTGATTCCATCCCACTGGGCTCAATGGGTATGGGACCGGAAGTGAGCAAACAGGGTTTCCTAGATAGCTGCCAGGACAGCTGATGGTATGTGAAGTGCATGACGCAGGTGGAGTTGTTTTGGCACTGGAAGAGCTGTGCTGCTGCTTCGGGCAGTTGCCATTCACCACCACACTACCTTCCCTAGGTGTCATAGCCACTTTCAGACATATGTGCTGCCAGAGCACTTGGTTTCAATGGCAGCGGGAAATGGCTTGGGCTCTGAACTTGTGTTTGGCTGTGGAGTTTTGAGCGCCTTGAGTGAGGAGCTGCATGTTAGTTTTGTGTGGGTGCTCAAGCTGCTTGATTCCATCCCACTGGGCTCAATGGGCATGGGACCAGAAGTGACCAAACAGGCTTTCCTAGATAGCTGCCAGGAGGGCTGATGGTATGTGAAGTTTGTGATTTATGTAGAGTTGTTTTGGCACTGGAAGAGCTGTGCTGCTGCTTCGGGCAGTTGCCATTCACCACCACACTACCTTCAATAGGTGTCATAGCCACTTTCAGACATATGTGCTGCCAGAGCACTTGGTTTCCATGGTAGCGGATAATGGCTTGGGCTCTGAACTTGTCTTTGGCTGTGGAGTTTTGGGCGCCTTGAGTGAGGAGCTGCATGTTAGTTTTTTGCAGGTGCTCAAGCTGCTTGATTCTATCCCACTGGGCTCAATAGGCATGGGACCGGAAGTGAGCAAACAGGCTTTCCTAGATAGCTGCCAGGAGGGCTGATGGTATGTGAAGTTTGTGATTTATGTAGAGTTGTTTTGGCACTGGAAGAGCTGTGCTGCTGCTTCGGGCAGTTGCCATTCACCACCACACTACCTTCAATAGGTGTCATAGCCACTTTCAGACATATGTGCTGCCAGAGCACTTGGTTTCCATGGCAGCAGGAAATGGCTTGAGCAATGAACTTGTGTTTGGCTGTGGAGTTTTGAGCGCCTTGAAGGAGGAGCTCCATGTTAGTTTTGTGTGGGTGCTCAAGCTGCTTGATTCCATCCCACTGTGCTCAATGGGCATTGGTCTTGAAGTGAGGGTTTCCTCGATAGCTGCCAGGACAGCTGATGGTATGTGAAGTGCATGAGGCAGGTGGAGTTGTTTTGGCACTGGAAGAGCTGTGCTGCTGCTTCGGGCAGTTGCCATTCACCACCACACTACCATGCCTAGGTGTCATAGCCACTTTCAGACATATGTGCTGCCAGAGCACTTGGTTTCCATGGCAGCAGGAAATGGCTTGAGCAATGAACTTGTGTTTGGCTGTGGAGTTTTGAGCGCCTTGAGGGAGGAGCTCCATGTTAGTTTTGTGTGGGTGCTCAAGCTGCTTGATTCCATCCCACTGTGCTCAATGGGCTTGGGCCCGGAAGTGAGCAAACAGGGTTTCCTAGATATCTACCAGGACAGCTGATGGCATGTGAAGTTCATGAGGCAGGTGGAGTTGTTTTGGCAGTGGGAGAGCTGTGCTGCTGCTTCGGGCAGTTGCCATTCACCACCACACTACCATGCCTAGGTGTCATAGCCACTTGCAGACATATGTGCTGCCAGAGCACTTGGTTTCCATGCCAGCGGGAATTGGCTTTGGCACTGCACTTGTGTTTGGCTGTGGAGTTTTGAGCGCCTTGAGTGAGGAGCTGCATGTTAGTTTTGTGTGGGTGCTCAAGCTGCTTGATTCCATCCCACTGGGCTCAATGTGCATTGGACTGGAAGTGAGCAAACAGGGTTTCCTAGATAGCTGCCAGGACAGCTCATGGTATGTGAAGTGCATGAGGCAGGTGGAGTTGTTTTGGCACTGGAAGAGCTGTGCCGCTGCTTCGGGCAGTTGCCATTCACCACCACACTACCATGCCTAGGTGTCATAGCCACTTTCAGACATATGTGCTGCCAGAGCACTTGGTTTCCATGGCAGCGGGAAATGGCTTTGGCCCTGAACTTGTGATTGGCTGTGGAGTTTTGAGCGCCTTGAGTGAGGAGCTGCATGTTAGTTTAGTGTGGGTGCTCAAGCTGCTTGATTCCATCCCACTGGGCTCAATGTGCATGGGACCGGAAGAGAGCAAACAGGGTTTCCTAGATAGCTGCCAGGGCAGCTGATGGTATGTGAAGTTTGTGATTTATGTGGAGTTGTTTTGGCACTGGAAGAGCTGTGCTGCTGCTTCGGGCAGTTGTCATTCACCACCACACTACCTTCCCTAGGTGTCATAGCCACTTTCAGACATATGTGCTGCCAGAGCACTTGGTTTCAATGGCAGCGGGAAATGGCTTGGGCGCTGAACTTGTGTTTGGCTGTGGAGTTTTGAGCGCCTTGAGTGAGGAGCTGCATGTTAGTTTTGTGTGGGTGCTCAAGCTGCTTGATTCCATCCCGCTGGGCTCAATGTGCATTGGACCGGAAGTGAGCAAACAGGGTTTCCTAGATAGCTGCCAGGACAGCTGATGGTATGTGAAGTTTGTGATTTGTGTGGAGTTGTTTTGGCACTGGAAGAGCTGTGTTGCTGCTTCGGGCAGTTGCCATTCACCACCACACTACCTTCCCTAGGTGTCATAGCCACTTTCAGACATATGTGCTGCCAGAGCACTTGGTTTCCATGGCAGCGGGAAATGGCTTTGGCCCTGAACTTGTGATTGGCTGTGGAGTTTTGAGCGCCTTGAGTGAGGAGCTGCATGTTAGTTTTGTGTGGGTGCTCAAGCTCTTGATTCCATCCCACTGGGCTCAATGGGTATGGGACCGGAAGTGACCAAACACAGTTTAATGGATAGCTGCCATGACAGCTGATGGTATGTGAAGTGCATGAGGCAGGTGGAGTTGTTTTGGCACTGGAAGAGCTGTGCTGCTGCTTCGGGCAGTTGCCATTCACCACCACACTACCTTCCCTAGGTGTCATAGCCACTTTCAGACATATGTGCCAGTAGAGCACTTGGTTTCCATGGCAGCGGGAAATGGCTTGGGCTCTGAACTTGTCTTTGGCTGTGGAGTTTTGAGCGCCTTGAGTGAGGAGCTGCATGTTAGTTTTGTGTGGGTGCTCAAGCTGCTTGATTCCATCCCACTGGGATCAATGTGCATGGGACCGGATTTGAGCAAACAGGGTTTCCTAGATAGCTGCCAGGAGGGGTGATGGTATGTGAAGTTTGTGATTTATGTAGAGTTGTTTTGGCACTGGAAGAGCTGTTCTGCTGCTTCGGGCAGTTGCCATTCACCACCACACTACCTTCCTTAGGTGTCATAGCCACTTTCAGACATATGTGCTGCCAGAGCACTTGGTTTCCATGGCAGCGGGAAATGGCTTGGGCGCTGAACTTGTGTTTGGCTGTGGAGTTTTGAGCGCCTTGAGTGAGGAGCTGCATGTTAGTTTTGTGTGGGTGCTCAAGCTGCTTGATTCCATCCCACTGGGCTCAATGTGCATTGGACCGGAAGTGAGCAAACAGGGTTTCCTAGATAGCTGCCAGGACAGCTGATGGTATGTGAAGTTTGTGATTTGTGTGGAGTTGTTTTGGCACTGGAAGAGCTGTGCTGCTGCTTCGGGCAGTTGCCATTCACCACCACACTACCTTCCCTAGGTGTCATAGCCACTTTCAGACATATGTGCTGCCAGAGTACTTGGTTTCCATGGCAGTGGGAAATGGCTTGGGCGCTGAACTTGTCTTTGGCTGTGGAGTTTTGAGCGCCTTGAGTGAGGAGCTGCATGTTAGTTTGTGTGGGTGCTCAAGCTGCTTGATTCCATCCCACTGGGCTCAATGCGCATGGGACCGGAAGTGAGCAAACAGGGTTTCCTTGATAGCTGCCAGGAGGGGTGATGGTATGTGAAGTTTGTGATTTATGTAGAGTTGTTTTGGCACTGGAAGAGCTGTGCTGCTGCTTCGGGCAGTTGCCATTCACCACCACACTACCATGCCTAGGTGTCATAGCCACTTTCAGACATATGTGCTGCCAGAGCACTTGGTTTCCATGGTAGCGGGAAATGGCTTGGGCTTTGAACTTGTCTTTGGCTGTGGAGTTTTGAGCGCCTTGAGTGAGGAGCTGCATGTTAGTTTTTTGTGGGTGCTCAAGCTGCTTGATTCTATCCCACTGGGCTCAATGGGCATTGGACCGGAAGTGACCAAACAGTGTTTCCTAGATAGCTGCCTGGACAGCTGATGGTATGTGAAGTGCATGAGGCAGGTGGAGTTGTTTTGGTACAGGAAGAGCTGTGCTGCTGCTTCGGGCAGTTGCCATTCACCACCACACTACCTTCCCTAGGTGTCATAGTCACTTTCAGACATATGTGCTGATAGAGCACTTGGTTTCCATGGCAGTAGGAAATGGCTTGAGCAATGAACTTGTGTTTGGCTGTGGAGTTTTGAGCGCCTTGAAGGAGGAGCTCCATGTTAGTTTTTTGTGGGTGCTCAAGCTGCTTGATTCCATCCCACTGTGCTCAATGGGCATTGGTCTTGAAGTGAGGGTTTCCTCGATAGCTGCCAGGACAGCTTAAGGTATGTGAAGTGCATGAGGCAGGTGGAGTTGTTTTGGCACTGGAAGAGCTGTGTTGCTGCTTCGGGCAGTTGCCATTCACCACCACACTACCATGCCTAGGTGTCATAGCCACTTTCAGACATATGTGCTGCCAGAGCACTTGGTTTCCATGGCAGCAGGAAATGGCTTGAGCAATGAACTTGTGTTTGGCTGTGGAGATTTGAGCGCCTTGAGGGAGGAGATCCATGTTAGTTTTGTGTGGGTGCTCAAGCTGCTTGATTCCATCCCACTGTGCTCAATGGGTTTGGGCCCGGAAGTGAGCAAACAGGGTTTCCTAGATATCTGCCAGGACAGCTGATGGTATGTGAAGTGCATGAGGCAGGTGGAGTTGTTTTGGAACTGGAAGAGCTGTGCTACTGCTTCGGGCAGTTGCCATTCACCACCACACTACCTTCCCTACTTGTCATAGCCACTTTCAGACATATGTGCTGCCAGAGCACTTGGTTTCCATGGCAGCGGGAAATGGCTTTGGCCCTGAACTTGTGATTGGCTGTGGAGTTTTGAGCGCCTTGAGGGAGGAGCTGCATGTTAGTTTTGTGTGGGTGCTCAAGCTGCTTGATTCCATCCCCCTGAGCTCAAAGAGCATGGGACCGGAAGTGAGCAAACAGGGTTTCCTAGATATCTGCCAGGACAGCTGATGGTATGTGAAGTGCATGAGGCAGGTGGAGTTGTTTTGGCACTGGAAGAGCTGTGCTGCTGCTTCGGGCAGTTGCCATTCACCACCACACTACCTTCCCTAGATGTCATACGTACTTTCAGACATATGTGCTGCCAGAGCACTTGGTTTCCATGGCAGCAGGAAATGGCTTGGGCTCTGAACTTGTCGTTGTTGTGGAGCTTTGAGCGCCTTGAGTGAGGAGCTCCATGTTAGTTTTCCTTGTTGGTGCTTAAGCTGCTTGATTCCATCCCACAGGGCTCAATGGGCATTGGACCGGAAGTGAGCAAACAGGGTTTTCAAGATAGCTGCCATGACAGCTGATGGTATGTGAAGTGCATGAGGCAGGTGGAGTTGTTTTGGCACTGGAAGAGCTGTGCTGCTGCTTCGGGCAGGTGCCATTCACCACCACACTACCTTCAATAGGTGTCATAGCCACTTTCAGACATATGTGCTGCCAGAGCACTTGGTTTCCATGGCAGCGGGAAATGGCTTGGGCTCTGAACTTGTCTTTGGCTGTGGAGTTTTGAGCGCCTTGAGTGAGGAGCTGCATGTTAGTTTTGCGTGGGTGCTCAAGCTGCTTGATTCCATCCGACTGGGCTCAATGGGCATTGGACCGGAAGTGAGCAAACAGGGTTTCCTAGATAGCTGCCAGGACAGCTGATGGTATGTGAAGTGCATGAGGCAGGTGGAGTTGTTTTGGCACTGGAAGAGCTGTGCTGCTGCTTCGGGCAGTTGCCATTCACCACCACACTACCATGCCTAGGTGTCATAGCCACTTTCAGACATATGTGCTGCCAGAGCACTTGGTTTCCATGCCAGCGGGAAATGGCTTCCTCTCTGAACTTGTTATTGTTGTAGAGCTTTGAGCGCCTTGAGTGAGGAGCTGCATGTTAGTTTTGTGTGGGTGCTCAAGCTGCTTGATTCCATCCCACTGGGCTCAATGGGCAAAGGACCGGAAGTGAGCAAACAGGGTTTCCTAGATAGCTGCCAGGACAGCTGATGGTATGTGAAGTGCATGAGGCAGGTGGAGTTGTTTTGGCACTGGAAGAGCTGTACTGCTGCTTCGGGCAGTTGCCATTCACCACCACACTCCTTTCCCTAGGTGTCATAGCCACTTTCAGACATATGTGCTGCCGGAACCATTGGTTTCCATGGCAGCGGGAAATGGCTTGGGCTCTGAACTTGTCTTTGGCTGTGGAGTTTTGAGCGCCTTGAGTAAGGAGCTGCATGTTAGTTTTGTGTGGGTGCTCAAGCTGCTTGATTCCATCCCACTGGGCTCAATGGGCATTGGACCCGGAAGTGAGCAAACAGGGTTTCCTAGATAGCTGCCAGGACAGCTGATGGTATGTGAAGTGCATGAGGCAGGTGGAGTTGTTTTGGCACTGGAAGAGCTGTGCTGCTGCTTCGGGCAGTTGCCATTCACCACCACACTACCTTCCCTAGGTGTCATAGCTACTTTCAGACATATGTGCTGCCAGAGCGCTTGGTTTCAATGGCAGCGGGAAATGAAATGGGCTCTGAACTTGTGTTTGGCTGTGGAGTTTTGAGTGCCTTGAGTGAGGAGCTGCATGTTAGTTTTGTGTGGATGCTCAAGCTGCTTGATTCCATCCCCCTGGGCTCAATAGGAATTGAACCGGAAGTGACCAAACAGGGTTTCCTAGACAGCTGCCAGGACAGCTAATGGTATGTGAAGTGCATGAGGCAGGTGGAGTTGTTTTGGAACTGGAAGAGCTGTGCTACTGCTTCGGGCAGTTGCCATTCACCACCACACTACCTTCCCTACTTGTCATAGCCACTTTCAGACATATGTGCTGCCAGAGCACTTGGTTTCCATGGCAGCGGGAAAATGGCTTGGGCTCTGAACTTGTCTTTGGCTGTGGAGTTTTGAGCGCCTTGAGTGAGGAGCTGCATGTTAGTTTTGTGTGGGTGCTCAAGCTGCTTGATTCCATCCCACTGGGCTCAATGGGCATGGGACCGGAAGTGAGCAAACAGGGTTTCCTAGATAGCTGCCAGGACAGCTGATGGTATGTGAAGTGCATGAGGCAGGGAGAGTTGTTTTGGCACTGGAAGAGCTGTGCTGCTGCTTCGGGAAGTTGCCATTCACCACCACACTACCTTCCCTAGGTGTCATAGCCACTTTCAGACATATGTGCTGCCAGAGCACTTGGTTTCAATGGCAGCGGGAAATGGCTTTGGCCCTGAACTTTTGTTTGGCTGTGGAGTTTTGAGCGCCTTGAGTGAGGAGCTGCATGTTAGTTTTGTGTGGGTGCTCAAGCTGCTTGATTCCATCCCACTGGGCTCAATGTGCATGGGACCAGATTTGAGCAAACAGGGTTTCCTAGATAGCTGCCAGGAGGGGTGATGGTATGTGAGATGCATGAGGCAGGTGGTGCTGTTTTGGCACTGGACGAGCTGTGCTGTTGTTTTGGGCAGTTGCCATTCACCACCACACTATCTTCCTTAGGTGTCATAGCCACTTTCAGACATATGTGCTGCCAGAGCCCTTGGTTTCCATGGCAGCGGGAAATGGCTTGGGCTCTGAACTTGTCTTTGGCTGTGGAGTTTTGAGCGCCTTGAGTGAGGAGCTCCATGTTAGTTTTGTGTGGGTGCTCAAGCTGCTTGATTCCATCCCACTGGGCTCAATGGGCATGGGACCGGAAGTGAGCAAACAGGGTTTCCTAGATATCTGCCAGGACAGCTGATGGTATGTGAAGTGCATGAGGCAGGTGGAGTTGTTTTGGCACTGGAAGAGCTGTGCTGCTGCTTCCGGCAGTTGCCATTCACCACCACACTACACTCTCTAGGTGTCATAGCCACTTTCAGACATATGTGCTGCCAGAGCACTTGGTTTCCATGGCAGTGGGAAATGGCTTGGGCGCTGAACTTGTCTTTGGCTGTGGAGTTTTGAGCGCCTTGAGTGAGGAGCTGCATGTTAGTTTTGTGTGGGTGCTCAAGCTGCTTGATTCCATCCCACTGGGCTCAATGTGCATGGGACCGGAAGTGAGCAAACAGGGTTTCCTAGATAGCTGCCAGGAGGGGTGATGGTATGTGAAGTTTGTGATTTATGTAGAGTTGTTTTGGCAGTGGAAGAGCTGTGCTGCTGCTTCGGGCAGTTGCCATTCACCACCACACTACCTTCCCTAGGGGTCATAGCCACTTTCTGACATATGTGCTGCCAGAGCACTTGGTTTCCATGGTAGCGGGAAATGGCTTGGGCTTTGAACTTGTCTTTTGCTCTGTAATTTTGGGCGCCTTGAGTGAGGAGCTGCATGTTAGTTTTTTGTGGGTGCTCAAGCTGCTTGATTCTATCCCACTGGGCTCAATGTTCATTGGACCGGAAGTGACCAAACAGGGTTTCCTAGATAGCTGCCTGGACAGCTGATGGTATGTGAAGTGCATGAGGCAGGTGGAGTTGTTTTGGTACAGGAAGAGTTGTGCTGCTGCTTCGGGCAGTTGCCATTCACCACCACACTACCTTCCCTAGGTGTCATAGTCACTTTCAGACATATGTGCTGATAGAGCACTTGGTTTCCATGGCAGCAGGAAATGGCTTGATCAATGAACTTGTGTTTGGCTGTGGAGTTTTGTGCGCCTTGAGGGAGGAGCTCCATGTTAGTTTTGTGTGGGTGCTCAAGCTGCTTGATTCCATCCCACTGGGCTCAATGGGCATTGGTCTTGAAGTGAGGGTTTCCTCGATAGCTGCCAGGACAGCTGATGGTATGTGAAGTGCATGAGGCAGGTGGAGTTGTTTTGGCACTGGAAGAGCTGTGCTGCTGCTTCCGGCAGTTGCCATTCACCACCACACTACACACTCTAGGTGTCATAGCCACTTTCAGACATATGTGCTGCCAGAGCACTTGGTTTCCATGGCAGTGGGAAATGGCTTGGGCGCTGAACTTGTCTTTGGCTGTGGAGTTTTGAGCGCCTTGAGTGAGGAGCTGCATGTTAGTTTTGTGTGGGTGCTCAAGCTGCTTGATTCCATCCCACTGGGCTCAATGTGCATGGGACCAGATTTGAGCAAACAGGGTTTCCTAGATAGCTGCCAGGAGGGGTGATGGTATGTGAAGTTTGTGATTTACGTAGAGTTGTTTTGGCAGTGGAAGAGCTGTGCTGCTGCTTCGGGCAGTTGCCATTCACCACCACACTACCTTCCCTAGGTGTCATAGCCACTTTCAGACATATGTGCTGCCAGAGCACTTGGTTTCCATGGTAGCGGGAAATGGCTTCGGCTTTGAACTTGTCTTTTGCTCTGTAATTTTGGGCGCCTTGAGTGAGGAGCTGCATGTTAGTTTTTTGTGGGTGCTCAAGCTGCTTGATTCTATCCCTCTGGGCTCAATGGGCATTGGACCGGAAGTGACCAAACAGTGTTTCCTAGATAGCTGCCTGGACAGCTGATGGTATGTGAATTGCATGAGGCAGGTGGAGTTGTTTTGGTACAGGAAGAGCTGTGCTGCTGCTTCGGGCAGTTGCCATTCACCACCACACTACCTTCCCTAGGTGTCATAGTCACTTTCAGACATATGTGCTGATAGAGCACTTGGTTTCCATGGCAGCAGGAAATGGCTTGAGCAATGAACTTGTCTTTGGCTGTGGAGGTTTGTGCGCTTTGAGGGAGGAGCTCCATGTTAGTTTTGTGTGGGTGCTCAAGCTGCTTGATTCCATCCCACTGTGCTCAATGGGCATTGGTCTTGAAGTGAGGGTTTCCTCGATAGCTGCAAGGACAGCTGATGGTATGTGAAGTGCATGAGGCAGGTGGAGTTGTTTTGGCACTGGAAGAGCTGTGCTGCTGCTTCCGGCAGTTGCCATTCACCACCACACTACACTCTCTAGGTGTCATAGCCACTTTCAGACATATGTGCTGCCAGAGCACTTGGTTTCCATGGCAGCGGGAAATGGCTTTGGCCCTGAACTTGTGATTGGCTGTGGAGTTTTGAGCGCCTTGAGGGAGGAGCTGCATGTTAGTTTTGTGTGGGTGCTCAAGCTGCTTGATTCCATTCCCCTGAGCTCAAAGAACATGGGACCGGAAGTGAGCAAACAGCGTTTCCTAGATATCTGCCAGGACAGCTGATGGTATGTGAAGTGCATGAGGCAGGTGGAGTTGTTTTGGCACTGGAAGAGCTGTGCTGCTGCTTCCGGCAGTTGCCATTCACCACCACACTACCTTCCCTAGATGTCATACCTACTTTCAGACATATGTGCTGCCAGAGCACTTGGTTTCCATGGCAGCAGGAAATGGCTTGGGCTCTGAACTTGTCGTTGTTGTGGAGCTTTGAGCGCCTTGAGTGAGGAGCTCCATGTTAGTTTTCCTTGTTGGTGCTTAAGCTGCTTGATTCCATCCCTCAGGGCTCAATGGGCATTGGACCGGAAGTGAGCAAACAGGGTTTTCAAGATAGCTGCCATGACAGCTGATGGTATGTGAAGTGCATGAGGCAGGCAGAGTTGTTTTGGCACTGGAAGAGCTGTGCTGCTGCTTCGGGCAGGTGCCATTCACCACCACACTACCTTCAATAGGTGTCATAGCCACTTTCAGACATATGTGCTGCCAGAGCACTTGGTTTCCATGGCAGCGGGAAATGGCTTGGGCGCTGAACTTGTCTTTGGCTGTGGAGTTTTGAGCGCCTTGAGTGAGGAGCTGCATGTTAGTTTTGTGTGGGTGCTCAAGCTGCTTGATTCCATCCGACTGGGCTCAATGGGCATTGGACCGGAAGTGAGCAAACAGGGTTTCCTAGATAGCTGCCAGGACAGCTGATGGTATGTGAAGTGCATGAGGCAGGTGGAGTTGTTTTGGCACTGGAAGAGCTGTGCTGCTGCTTCGGGCAGTTGCCATTCACCACCACACTACCATGCCTAGGTGTCATAGCCACTTTCAGACATATGTGCTGCCAGAGCACTTGGTTTCCATGCCAGCGGGAAATGGCTTCCTCTCTGAACTTGTCATTGTTGTAGAGCTTTGAGCGCCTTGAGTGAGGAGCTGCATGTTAGTTTTGTGTGGATGCTCAAGCTGCTTGATTCCATCCCACTGGGCTCAATGGGCATGGGAATGGAAGTGAGCAAACAGGGTTTCCTAGATAGCTGCCAGGACAGCTGATGGTATGTGAAGTGCATGAGGCAGGTGGAGTTGTTTTGGCACTGGAAGAGCTGTGCTGCTGCTTCGGGCAGTTGTCATTCACCATCAAACTACCTTTCCTAGGTGTCATAGCTACTTTCAGACATATGTGCTGCCAGAGCGCTTGGTTTCAATGGCAGCGGGAAATGAAATGGGCTCTGAACTTGTGTTTGGCTGTGGAGTTTTGAGCGCCTTGAGTGAGGAGCTGCATGTTAGTTTTGTGTGGGTGCTCAAGCTGCTTGATTCCATCGCACTGGGCTCAATGGGCATGGGACCGGAAGTGAGCAAACAGGGTTTCCTAGATAGCTGCCAGGACAGCTGATGGTATGTGAGGTGCATGAGGCAGGTGGTGCTGTTTTGGCACTGGACGAGCTGTGCTGTTGTTTTGGGCAGTTGCCATTCACCACCACACTATCTTCCTTAGGTGTCATAGCCACTTTCAGACATATGTGCTGCCAGAGCCCTTGGTTTCCATGGCAGCGGGAAATGGCTTGGGCTCTGAACTTGTCTTTGGCTGTGGAGTTTTGATCGCCTTGAGTGAGGAGCTCCATGTTAGTTTTGTGTGGGTGCTCAAGCTGCTTGATTCCATCCCACTGGGCTCAATGGGCATTGGACCGGAAGTGAGCAAACAGGGTTTCCTAGGTAGCTGCCAGGACAGCTGATGGTATGTGAAGTGCATGAGGCAGGTGGAGTTGTTTTGGCACTGGAAGAGCTGTGCTGCTGCTTCCGGCAGTTGCCATTCACCACCACACTACACTCTCTAGGTGTCATAGCCACTTTCAGACATATGTGCTGCCAGAGCACTTGGTTTCCATGGCAGTGGGAAATGGCTTGGGCGCTGAACTTGTCTTTGGCTGTGGAGTTTTCAGCGCCTTGAGTGAGGAGCTGCATGTTAGTTTTGTGTGGGTGCTCAAGCTGCTTGATTCCATCCCACTGGGCTCAATGGGCATGGGACCGGAAGTGAGCAAACAGGGTTTCCTAGATAGCTGCCAGGAGGGGTGATGGTATGTGAAGCGCATGATTTTTGTAGAGTTGTTTTGGCAGTGGAAGAGCTGTGCTGCTGCTTCGGGCAGTTGCCATTCACCACCACACTACCTTCCCGAGGTGTCATAGCCACTTTCAGACATATGTGCTGCCAGAGCACTTGGTTTCCATGGTAGCGGGAAATGGCTTGGGCTTTGAACTTGTCTTTTGCTCTGTAATTTTGGGCGCCTTGAGTGAGGAGCTGCATGTTAGTTTTTTGTGGGTGCTCAAGCTGCTTGATTCTATCCCACTGGGCTCAATCTTCATTGGACCGGAAGTGACCAAACAGTGTTTCCTAGATAGCTGCCTGGACAGCTGATGGTATGTGAATTGCATGAGGCAGGTGGAGTTGTTTTGGTACAGGAAGAGCTGTGCTGCTGCTTCGGGCAGTTGCCATTCACCACCACACTACCTTCCCTAGGTGTCATAGTCACTTTCAGACATATGTGCTGATAGAGCACTTGGTTTCCATGGCAGCAGGAAATGGCTTGAGCAATGAACTTGTGTTTGGCTGTGGAGTTTTGTGCGCCTTGAGGGAGGAGCTCCATGTTAGTTTTGTGTGGGTGCTCAAGCTGCTTGATTCCATCCCACTGGGCTCAATGGGCATTGGTCTTGAAGTGAGGGTTTCCTCGATAGCTGCCAGGACAGCTGATGGTATGTGAAGTGCATGAGGCAGGTGGAGTTGTTTTGGCACTGGAAGAGCTGTGCTGCTGCTTCCGGCAGTTGCCATTCACCACCACACTACACTCTCTAGGTGTCATAGCCACTTTCAGACATATGTGCTGCCAGAGCACTTGGTTTCCATGGCAGTGGGAAATGGCTTGGGCGCTGAACTTGTCTTTGGCTGTGGAGTTTTGAGCGCCTTGAGTGAGGAGCTGCATGTTAGTTTTGTGTGGGTGCTCAAGCTGCTTGATTCCATCCCACTGGGCTCAATGGGCATTTGACAGGAAGTGACCAAACAGGGTTTCCTAGATAGCTGCCAGGAGGGGTGATGGTATGTGAAGTTTGTGATTTACGTAGAGTTGTTTTGGCAGTGGAAGAGCTGTGCTGCTGCTTCGGGCAGTTGCCATTCACCACCACACTACCTTCCCTAGGTGTCATAGCCACTTTCAGACATATGTGCTGCCAGAGCACTTGGTTTCCATGGTAGCGGGAAATGGCTTGGGCTTTGAACTTGTCTTTTGCTCTATAATTTTGGGCGCCTTGAGTGAGGAGCTGCATGTTAGTTTTTTGTGGGTGCTCAAGCTGCTTGATTCTATCCCTCTGGGCTCAATTAGCATTGGACCGTAAGTGACCAAACAGGGTTTCCTAGATAGATGCCTGGACAGCTGATGGTATGTGAATTGCATGAGGCAGGTGGAGTTGTTTTGGTACAGGAAGAGCTGTGCTGCTGCTTCCGGCAGTTGCCATTCACCACCACACTACACTCTCTAGGTGTCATAGCCACTTTCAGACATATGTGCTGCCAGAGCACTTGGTTTCCATTTCAGTGGGAAATGGCTTGGGCTCTGAACTTGTCTTTGGCTGTGGAGTTTTGAGCGCCTTGAGTGAGGAGCTGCATGTTAGTTTTGTGTGGGTGCTCAAGCTGCTTGATTCCATCCCACTGGGCTCAATGAGCATAGGACCGGAAGTGAGCAAACAGGGTTTCCTAGATAGCTGCCAGGACAGCTGATGGTATGTGAAGTGCATGAGGCAGGTGGAGTTGTTTTTTCACTGGAAGAGCTGTGCTGCTGCTTCGGGAAGTTGCCATTCACCACCACACTACCTTCCCTAGGTGTCAAAGCCACTTTCAGACATATGTGCTGCCAGACCACTTGGTTTCCATGGCAGTGGGAAATGGCTTGGGCGCTGAACTTGTCTTTGGCTGTGGAGTTTTGAGCGCCTTGAGTGAGGAGCTGCATGTTAGTTTTGTGTGGGTGCTCAAGCAGCTTGATTCCATCCCACTGTGCTCAATGGGCATTGGTCTTGAAGTGAGGGTTTCCTCGATAGCTGCCAGGACAGCTGATGGTATGTGAAGTGCATGAGGCAGGTGGAGTTGTTTTGGCAGTGGAAGAGCTGTGCTGCTGCTTCGGGCAGTTGCCATTCACCACCACACTACCATGCCTAGGTGTCATAGCCACTTTCAGACATATGTGCTGCCAGAGCACTTGGTTTCCATGGCAGCGGGAAATGGCTTTGGCACTGAACTTGTGTTTGGCTGTGGAGTTTTGAGCGCCTTGAGTGAGGAGCTGCATGTTAGTTTTGTGTGGGTGCTCAAGCTGCTTGATTCCATCCCACTGGGCTCAATGGGCATGGGACCGGATTTGAGCAAACAGGGTTTCCTAGATATCTGCCAGGACAGCTGATGGTATGTGAGGTGCATGAGGCAGGTGGTGCTGTTTTGGCACTGGAAGAGCTGTGCTGTTGTTTTGGGCAGTTGCCATTCACCACCACACTATCTTCCGTAGGTGTCATAGCCACTTTCAGACATATGTGCTGCCAGAGCCCTTGGTTTCCATGGCAGCGGGAAATGGCTTGGGCTCTGAACTTGTCTTTGGCTGTGGAGTTTTGAGCGCCTTGAGTGAGGAGCTGCATGTTAGTTTTGTGTGGGTGCTCAAGCTGCTTGATTCCATCCCACTAGGCTCAATGGGCATTGGACCGGAAGTGAGCAAACAGGGTTTCCTAGATAGCTGCCAGGACAGCTGATGGTATGTGAAGTGCATGAGGCAGGTGGAGTTGTTTAGGCACTGGAAGAGCTGTGCTGCTGCTTCGGGCAGTTGCCATTCACCACCAAACTACACTCTCTAGGTGTCATAGCCACTTTCAGACATATGTGCTGCCAGAGCACTTGGTTTCCATGGCAGTGGGAAATGGCTTGGGCGCTGAACTTGTCTTTGGCTGTGGAGTTTTGAGCGCCTTGAGTGAGGAGCTGCATGTTAGTTTTGTGTGGGTGCTCAAGCTGCTTGATTCCATCCCACTGGGCTCAATGTGCATGGGACCGGATTTGAGCAAACAGGGTTTCCTAGATAGCGGCCAGGAGGGGTGATGGTATGTGAAGTTTGTGATTTATGTAGAGTTGTTTTGGCACTGGAAGAGCTGTGCTGCTGCTTCGGGCAGTTGCCATTCACCACCACACTACCTTCCCTAGGTGTCATAGCCACTTTCAGACATATGTGCTGCCAGAGCACTTGGTTTCCATGGTAGCGGGAAATGGCTTGGGCTTTGAACTTGTCTTTTGCTCTGTAATTTTGGGCGCCTTAAGTGAGGAGCTGCATGTTAGTTTTTTGTGGGTGCTCAAGCTGCTTGATTCTATCCCACTGGGCTCAATGGGCATTGGACCGGAAGTGAGCAAACAGGGTTTCCTAGATAGCTGCCTGGACAGCTGATGGTATGTGAAGTGCATGAGGCAGGTGGAGTTGTTTTGGTACAGGAAGAGCTGTGCTGCTGCTTCGGGCAGTTGCCATTCACCACCACACAACCTTCCCTAGGTGTCATAGTCACTTTCAGACATATGTGCTGATAGAGCACTTGGTTTCCATGGCAGCAGGAAATGGCTTGAGCAATGAACTTGTGTTTGGCTGTGGAGTTTTGTGCACCTTGAGGGAGGAGCTCCATGTTAGTTTTGTGTGGGTGCTCAAGCTGCTTGATTCCATCCCACTGTGCTCAATGGGCATTGGTTTGAAGTGAGGGTTTCCTCGATAGCTGCCAGGACAGCTGATGGTATGTGAAGTGCATGAGGCAGGTGCAGTTGTTTTGGCAGTGGAAGAGCTGTGCTGCTGCTTCGGGCAGTTGCCATTCACCACCACACTACCATGCCTACGTGTCATAGCCACTTTCAGACATATGTGCTGCCAGAGCACTTGGTTTCCATGGCAGCGGGAAATGGTTTTGGCCATGAACTTGTGATTGGCTGTGGAGTTTTGAGCGCCTTGAGTGAGGAGCTCCATGTTAGTTTTGTGTGGGTGCTCAAGCTGCTTGATTCCATCCCACTGGGCTCAAAGAGCATGGGACCGGAAGTGAGCAAACAGGGTTTCCTAGATAGCTGCCAGGACAGCTGATGGTATGTGAAGTGCATGAGGCAGGTGCAGTTGTTTTGGCACTGGAAGAGCTGTGCTGCTGCTTCGGGCAGTTGCCATTCACCACCACACTACCTTCCCTAGGTGTCATAGCCACTTTCAGACATATGTGCTGCCAGAGCACAAAGTTTCCATTGTTACGGGAAATGGCTTTGGCTCTGAACTTGTCTTTGGCTGTGGAGTTTTTAGTGTTTGAGTGAGGAGCTCCATGTTAGTTTTGTGTGGGTGCTCAAGCTGCTTGATTCCATCCCACTGGGCTCAATGGGCATTGGACCGGAAGTGACCAAAAAGGGTTTCCAAGATAGCTGCCAGGACATCTGATGGTATGTGAAGTTCTTGAGGCATGTGGAGTTGTCTTGTCACTGGAAGAGCTGTGCTGCTGCTTCCGGCAGTTGCCATTCACCACCACACTACCTTCCCTAGGTGTCATAGCCACTTTCAGACATATGTGCTGCCAGAGCACTTGGTTTCCATGGCAGCGGGAAATGGCTTGGGCGCTGAACTTGTCTTTCGCTTTGGAGTTTTGAGCGCCTTGAGTGAGGAGCTGCATGTTAGTTTTTTGTGGGTGCTCAAGCTGCTTGATTCCATCCCCCTGGGCTCAATGGTCATAGGACCAGAAGTGAGCAAACAGGGTTTCCTAGATAGCTGCCAGGACAGCTGATGGTATGTGAAGTGCATGAGGCAGGTGGAGTTGTTTTGGCACTGGAAGAGCTGTGCTGCTGCTTCGGGCAGTTGCCATTCACCACCACACTACCTTCCCTAGGTGTCATAGCCACTTGCAGACATATGTGCTGCCAGAGCACTTCGTTTCAATGGCAGCGGGAAATGGCTTTGGCCCTGAACTTGTCTTTGGCTGTGGAGTTTTGAGCGCCTTGAGTGAGGAGCTGCATGTTAGTTTTGTGTGGGTGCTCAAGCTGCTTCATTCCATCCCACTGGGCTCAATGGGCATGGGACCGGAAGTGAGCAAACAGGGTTTCCTAGATAGCTGCCAGGACAGCTGATGGTATGTGAAGTGCATGAGGCATGTGGAGTTGTTTTGGCCCTGGAAGAGCTGTGCTGCTGCTTCGGGCAGTTGCCATTCACCACCACACTACCTTCCCTAGGTGTCATAGCCACTTGCAGATATATGTGCTGCCAGAGCACTTCGTTTCAATGGCAGCGGGAAATGGCTTTGGCCCTGAACTTGTCTTTGGCTGTGGAGTTTTGAGCGCCTTGAGTGAGGAGCTGCATGTTAGTTTTGTGTGGGTGCTCAAGCTGCTTGATTCCATCCCACTGGGCTCAAAGAGCATGGGACCGGAAGTGAGCAAACAGGGTTTCCTACATAGCTGCCAGGACAGCTGATGGTATGTGAAGTGCATGAGGCAGGTGCAGTTGTTTTGGCACTGGAAGAGCTGTGCTGCTGCTTCGGGCAGTTGCCATTCACCACCACACTACCTTCCCTAGGTGTCATAGCCACTTTCAGACATATGTGCTGCCAGAGCACAAAGTTTCCATTGTTACGGGAAATGGCTTTGGCTCTGAACTTGTCTTTGGCTGTGGAGTTTTTAGTGTTTGAGTGAGGAGCTCCATGTTAGTTTTGTGTGGGTGCTCAAGCTGCTTGATTCCATCCCACTGGGCTCAATGGGCATTGGACCGGAAGTGACCAAAAAGGGTTTCCAAGATAGCTGCCAGGACAGCTGATGGTATGTGAAGTTCTTGAGGCATGTGGAGTTGTCTTGTCACTGGAAGAGCTGTGCTGCTGCTTCCGGCAGTTGCCATTCACCACCACACTACCTTCCCTAGGTGTCATAGCCACTTTCAGACATATGTGCTGCCAGAGCACTTGGTTTCCATGGCAGCGGGAAATGGCTTGGGCGCTGAACTTGTCTTTCGCTGTGGAGTTTTGAGCGCCTTGAGTGAGGAGCTGCATGTTAGTTTTTTGTGGGTGCTCAAGCTGCTTGATTCCATCCCCCTGGGCTCAATGGTCATAGGACCGGAAGTGAGCAAACAGGGTTTCCTAGATAGCTGCCAGGACAGCTGATGGTATGTGAAGTGCATGAGGCAGGTGGAGTTGTTTTGGCACTGGAAGAGCTGTGCTGCTGCTTCGGGCAGTTGCCATTCACCACCACACTACCTTCCCTAGGTGTCATAGCCACTTGCAGACATATGTGCTGCCAGAGCACTTCGTTTCAATGGCAGCGGGAAATGGCTTTGGCCCTGAACTTGTCTTTGGCTGTGGAGTTTTGAGCGCCTTGAGTGAGGAGCTGCATGTTAGTTTTGTGTGGGTGCTCAAGCTGCTTCATTCCATCCCACTGGGCTCAATGGGCATGGGACCGGAAGTGAGCAAACAGGGTTTCCTAGATAGCTGCCAGGACAGCTGATGGTATGTGAAGTGCATGAGGCATGTGGAGTTGTTTTGGCCCTGGAAGAGCTGTGCTGCTGCTTCGGGCAGTTGCCATTCACCACCACACTACCTTCCCTAGGTGTCATAGCCACTTTCAGACATATGTGCTGCCAGAGCCCTTGGTTTCCATGGCAGCGGGAAATGGCTTTGGCCGTGAACTTGTCTTTGGCTGTGGAGTTTTGAGCGCCTTGAGGGAGGAGCTGCATGTTAGTTTTGTGTGGGTGCTCAAGCTGCTTGATTCCATCCTACTGGGCTCAATGTGCATGGGACCGGAAGTGACCAAACAGGGTTTCCTAGATAGCTGCCAGGACAGCTGATGGTATGTGAAGTGCATGAGGCAGGTGGAGTTGTTTTTTCACTGGAAGAGCTGTGCTGCTGCTTCGGGCAGTTGCCATTCACCACCACACTACCTTCCCTAGGTGTCATAGCCACTTTCAGACATATGCGCTGCCAGAGCACAAAGTTTCCATTGTTACGGGAAATGGCTTTGGCTCTGAACTTGTCTTTGGCTGTGGAGTTTTTAGTGTTTGAGTGAGGAGCTCCATGTTAGTTTTGTGTGGGTGCTCAAGCTGCTTGATTCCATCCCACTCTGCTCAATGGGCATTGAACCGGAAGTGACCAAACAGGGTTTCCAAGATAGCTGCCAGGACAGCTGATGGTATGTGAAGTTCGTGAGGCAGGTGGAGTTGTCTTGTCACTGGAATAGCTGTGTTGCTGCTTCCGGCAGTTGCCATTCACCACCACACTACCTTCCCTAGGTGTCATAGCCACTTTCAGACATATGTGCTGCCAGAGCACTTGGTTTCCATGGCAGCGGGAAATGGCTTTGGCCCTGAACTTGTCTTTGGCTGTGGAGTTTTGAGCGCCTTGAGTGAGGAGCTGCATGTTAGTTTTGTGTGGGTGCTCAAGCTGCTTGATTCCATCCCACTGGGCTCAATGGGCATAGGACCGGAAGTGAGCAAACAGGGTTTCCTAGATAGCTGCCAGGACAGCTGATGGTATGTGAAGTGCATGAGGCAGGTGGAGTTGTTTTGGCACTGGAAGAGCTGTGCTGCTGCTTCGGGAAGTTGCCATTCACCACCACACTCCCTTCCCTTGGTGTCATAGCCACTTTCAGACATATGTGCTGCCAGAGCCCTTGGATTTAATGCAGCGGGAAATGGCTTGGGCGCTGAACTTGTCTTTGGCTGTGGAGTTTTGAGCGCCTTGAGTGAGGAGCTCCATGTTAGTTTTGTGTGGGTGCTCAAGCTGCTTGATTCCATCCCACTGGGCTCAATGGGCATGGGACCGGAAGTGAGCAAACAGGGTTTCCTAGATAGCTGCCAGGACAGCTGATGGTATGTGAAGTGCATGAGGCAGGTGGAGTTGTTTTGGCACTGGAAGAGCTGTGCTGCTGCTTCGGGCAGTTGCCATTCACCACCACACTATCTTCCCTAGGTGTCCTAGCCACTTTCAGACATATGTGCTGCCAGAGCCCTTGGTTTCCATGGCAGCAGGAAATGGCTTTGGCACTGAACTTGTCTTTGGCTGTGGAGTTTTTAGTGTTTGAGTGAGGAGCTGCATGTTAGTTTTGTGTGGGTGCTCAAGCTGCTTGATTCCATCACACTAGGCTCAATGGGCATTGGACCGGAAGTGAGCAAACAGGGTTTCCTAGATAGCTGCCAGGACAGCTGATGGTATGTGAAGTTCGTGAGGCAGGTGGAGTTGTCTTGTCACTGGAATAGTTGTGCTGCTTCTTCGGGCAGTTGCCATTCACCACCACACTACACTCTCTAGGTGTCATAGCCACTTTCAGACATATGTGCTGCCAGAGCACTTGGTTTCCATGGCAGTGGGAAATGGCTTGGGCTCTGAACTTGTCTTTGGCTGTGGAGTTTTGAGCGCCTTGAGTGAGGAGCTGCATGTTAGTTTTGTGTGGGTGCTCAAGCTGCTTGATTCCATCCCACTGGGCTCAATGGGCATGGGACCGGAAGTGAGCAAACAGGGTTTCCTAGATAGCTGCCAGGACAGCTGATGGTATGTGAGGTGCATGAGGCAGGTGGTGCTGTTTTGGCACTGGACGAGCTGTGCTGCTGTTTTGGGCAGTTGCCATTCACCACCACACTACCTTCAATAGGTGTCATAGCCACTTTCAGACATATGTGCTGCCAGAGCACTTGGTTTCCATGGCAGCGGGAAATGGCTTGTGCTCTGAACTTCTCTTTGGCTGTGGAGTTTTTAGTGCCTTGAGTGAGGAGCTCCATGTTAGTTTTGTGTGGGTGCTCAAGCTGCTTCATTCCATCCCACTGGGCTCAATGGGCATTGGACCGCAAGTGAGCAAACAGGGTTTCCTAGATAGCTGCAAGGACAGCTGATGGTATGTGAAGTGCATGAGGCAGGTGGACTTGTTTTGGCACTGGAAGAGCTGTGCTGCTGCTTCGGGCAGTTGCCATTCTCCACCACACTCCCTTCCCTAGGTGTCATAGCCACTTTCAGACATATGTGCTGCCAGAGCCCTTGGTTTCCATGGCAGCGGGAAATGGCTTTGGTGCTGAACTTGTCTTTGGCTGTGGAGTTTTGATCGGCTTGTGTGAGGAGCTCCATGTTAGTTTTCCTTGTTGGTGCTTAAGCTGCTTGATTCCATCCCACTGGGAACAATGGGCATTGGACCGGAAGTGAGCAAACAGGGTTTCCTAGATAGCTGCCAGGACAGCTGATGGTATGTGAAGTGCATGAGGCAGGTGGAGTTGTTTTGGCACTGGAAGAGCTGTGCTGCTGCTTCGGGCAGTTGCCATTCACCACCACACTACCTTCCCTAGGTGTCATAGCCACTTTCAGACATATGTGCTGCCAGAGCCCTTGGTTTCCATGGCAGCGGGAAATGGCTTGTGCCCTGAATTTGTGTTTGGCTGTGGAGTTTTGAGCGCCTTGAGTGAGGAGCTGCATGTTAGTTTTGTGTGGGTGCTCAAGCTGCTTGATTCCATCCCACTGGACTCAATGGGCATGGGACCGGAAGTGAGCAAACAGGGTTTCCTAGATAGCTGCCAGGACAGCTGATGGTATGTGAAGTTTGTGATTTATGTGGAGTTGTTTTGGCACTGGAAGAGCTGTGCTGCTGCTTCGGGCAGTTGCCATTCACCACCACACTCCCTTCCCTAGGTGTCATAGCCACTTTCAGACATATGTGCTGCCAGAGCACTTGGTTTCCATGGCAGCGGGAAATGGCTTGGGCTCTGAACTTGTGTTTGGCTGTGGAGTTTTGAGCGCCTTGAGTGAGGAGCTGCATGTTAGTTTTGTGTGGGTGCTCAAGCTGCTTGATTCCATCCCACTGGGCTCAATGGGCATGGGACCGGAAGTGAGCAAACAGCGTTTCCTAGATAGCTGCCAGGACAGCTGATGGTATGTGAAGTGCATGAGGCAGGTGGAGTTGTTTTGCACTGGAAGAGCTGTGCTGCTGCTTCGGGCAGTTGCCATTCACCACCACACTACCTTCCCTACGTGTCATAGCCACTTTCAGACATATGTGCTGCCAGAGCACTTGGTTTCCATGGCAGCGGGAAATGCTTGGGCGCTGAACTTGTCTTTGGCTGTGGAGTTTTGAGCGCCTTGAGTGAGGAGCTCCATGTTAGTTTTGTGTGGGTGCTCAAGCTGCTTGATTCCATCCCACTGGGCTCAATGGGCATTGGACCGGAAGTGAGCAAACAGGGTTTCCTAGATAGCTGGCAGGACAGCAGATGGTATGTGAAGTGCATGAGGCAGGTGGAGTTGTTTTGGCACTGGAAGAGCTGTGCTGCTGCTTCGGGCAGTTGCCATTCACCACCACACTACCTTCCCTAGGTGTCATAGCCACTTTCAGACATATGTGCTGCCAGAGCACTTGGTTTCCATGGCAGCGGGAAATGGCTTGGGCGCTGAACTTGTCTTTGGCTGTGGAGTTTTGAGCGCCTTGAGTGAGGAGCTCCATGTTAGTTTTGTGTGGGTGCTCAAGCTGCTTGATTCCATCCCACTGGGCTCAATGGGCATGGGACCGAAAGTGAGCAAACAGGGTTTCCTAGATAGCTGGCAGGACAGCTGATGGTATGTGAGGTGCATGAGGCAGGTGGAGTTGTTTTGGCACTGGAAGAGCTGTGCTGCTGCTTCGGGCAGTTGCCATTCACCACCACACTACACTCTCTAGGTGTCATAGCCACTTTCAGACATATGTGCTGCCAGAGCACTTGGTTTCCATGGCAGCGGGAAATGGCTTGGGCTCTGAACTTGTCTTTGGCTGTGTAGTTTTGAGCGCCATGAGTGAGGAGCTGCATGTTGGTTTTGTGTGGGTGCTCAAGCTGCTTGATTCCATCCCACTGGGCTCAATGGGCATGGGACCGGAAGTGAGCAAACAGGGTTTCCTAGATAGCTGGCAGGACAGCTGATGGTATGTGAAGTGCATGAGGCAGGTGGAGTTGTTTTGGCACTGGAAGAGCTGTGCTGCTGCTTCGGGCAGTTGCCATTCACCACCACACTACCATGCCTAGGTGTCATAGCCACTTTCAGACATATGTGCTGCCAGAGCACTTGGTTTCCATGGCAGCGGGAAATGGCTTGGGCTCTGAACTTGTCTTTGGCTGTGGAGTTTTGAGCGCCTTGAGTGAGGAGCTGCATGTTGGTTTTGTGTGGGTGCTCAAGCTGCTTGATTCCATCCCACTGGGCTCAATGGGCATGGGACCGGAAGTGAGCAAACAGGGTTTCCTCGATAGCTGCCAGGACAGCTGATGGTATGTGAAGTGCATGAGGCAGGTGGAGTTGTTTTGGCACTGGAAGAGCTGTGCTGCTGCTTCGGGCAGTTGCCATTCACCACCACATTACCTTTCCTAGGTGTCATAGCCACTTTCAGACATATGTGCTGCCAGAGCACTTGGTTTCCATGGCAGCGGGAAATGGCTTGGGCTCTGAACTTGTCTTTGGCTGTGGAGTTTTGAGCGCCATGAGTGAGGAGCTACATGTTGGTTTTGTGTGGGTGCTCAAGCTGCTTGATTCCATCCCACTGGGCTCAATGGGCATTGAACCGGAAGTGAGCAAATAAGGTTTCCTAGATAGCCGCCAGGACAGCTGATGGTATGTGAAGTGCATGAGGCAGGTGGAGTTGTTTTGGCACTGGAAGAGCTGTGCTGCTGCTTCGGGCAGTTGCCATTCACCACCACACTACCTTCCTTAGGTGTCATAGCCACTTTCAGACATATGTGCTGCCAGAGCTCTTGGTTTCCATGGCAGCGGGAAATGGTTTGGGCTCTGAACTTGTCTTTGGCTGTGGAGTTTTGAGCGCTTTGAGGGAGGAGCTGCATGTTAGTTTTGTGTGGGTGCTTAAGCTGCTTGATTCCATCCCACTGGGTTCAATGGGCATGGGACCGGAAGTGAACAAACAGGGTTTCCTAGATAGCTGCCAGGACAGCTGATGGTATGTGAAGTGCATGAGGCAGGTGGAGTTGTTTTGGCACTGGAAGAGCTGTGCTGCTGCTTCGGGCAGTTGCCATTCACCACCACACTACCTTCCCTAGGTGTCATAGGGACTTTCAGACATATGTGCTGAAAGAGCACTTGGTTTCCATGGCAGCGGGAAATGGCTTTGGCCCTGAACTTCTCTTTGGCTGTGGAGTTTTTAGTGCCTTGAGTGAGGAGCTCCATGTTAGTTTTGTGTGGGTGCTCAAGCTGCTTGATTCCATCCCACTGGGCTCAATGGGCATTGGACCGGAAGTGAGCAAACAGGGTTTCCTAGATAGCTGCAAGGGCAGCTGATGGTATGTGAAGTGCATGAGGCAGGTGGAGTTGTTTTGGCACTGGAAGAGCTGTGCTGCTGCTTCGGGCAGTTGCCATTCACCACCACACTACCATTCCTAGGTGTCATAGCCACTTTCAGACATATGTGCTGCCAGAGCTCTTGGTTTCAATGGCAGCGGGAAATGGCTTTGGCCCTGAACTTGTGTTTGGCTGTGGAGTTTTGAGCGCCTTGAGTGAGGAGCTCCATGTTAGTTTTGTGTGGGTGCTCAAGCTGCTTGATTCCATCCCCCTGGGCTCAATGGGCATGGGACCGGAAGTGAGCAAACAGGGTTTCCTAGATAGCTGCCAGGACAGCTGATGGTATGTGAAGTGCATGAGGCAGGTGGAGTTGTTTGGCACTGGAAGAGCTGTGCTGCTGCTTCTGGCAGTTGCCATTCACCACCACACTACCTTCAATAGGTGTCATAGCCACTTTCAGACATATGTGCTGCCAGAGCACTTGGTTTCCATGGCAGCGGGAAATGGCTTGGGCTCTGAACTTTTGTTTGGCTGTGGAGTTTTGAGCGCCATGAGTGAGGAGCTCCATGTTAGTTTTGTGTGGGTGCTCAAGCTGCTTGATTCTATCCCACTGGGCTCAATGGGCATTGGACCGGAAGTGAGCAAACAGGGTTTCCTCGATAGCTGCCAGGACAGCTGATGGTATGTGAAGTGCATGAGGCAGGTGGAGTTGTTTTGGCACTGGAAGAGCTGTGCTGCTGCTTCCGGCAGTTGCCATTCACCACCACACTCCCTTCCCTAGGTGTCATAGCCACTTTCAGACATATGTGCTGCCAGAGCACTTGGTTTCCATGGCAGCGGGAAATGGCTTGGGCTCTGAACTTGTCTTTGGCTGTGGAGTATTGAGCGCCTTCAGTGAGGAGCTGCATGTTGGTTTTGTGTGGGTGCTCAAGCTGCTTGATTCCATCCCACTGGGCTCAATGGGCAATGGACCGGAAGTGAGCAAACAGGGTTTCCTAGATAGCTGCCAGGACAGCTGATGGTATGTGAGGTGCATGAGGCAGGTGGAGTTGTTTTGGCACTGGAAGAGCTGTGCTGCTGCTTCGGGCAGTTGCCATTCACCACCACACTCCCTTCCCTAGGTGTCATAGCCACTTTCAGACATATGTGCTGCCAGAGCACTTGGTTTCCATGGCAGCGGGAAATGGCTTGGGCGCTGAACTTGTCTTTGGCTGTGGAGTTTTGATCGGCTTGAGTGAGGAGCTGCATGTTAGTTTTCCTTGTTGGTGCTTAAGCTGCTTGATTCCATCCCACTGGGCTCAATGGGCATGGGACCGGAAGTGAGCAAACAGAGTTTCCTAGATAGCTTCCAGGATAGCTGATGGTATGTGAAGTGCATGAGGCAGGTGGAGTTGTTTTGGCACTGGAAGAGCTGTGCTGCTGCTTCGGGAAGTTGCCATTCACCACCACATTACCTTTCCTAGGTGTCATAGCCACTTTCAGACATATGTGCTGCCAGAGCACTTGGTTTCCATGGCAGCGGGAAATGGCTTGGGCTCTGAACTTGTCTTTGGCTGTGGAGTTTTGAGCGCCATGAGTGAGGAGCTACATGTTGGTTTTGTGTGGGTGCTCAAGCTGCTTGATTCCATCCCACTGGGCTCAATGGGCATTGAACCGGAAGTGAGCAAACAGGGTTTCCTAGATAGCCGCCAGGACAGCTGATGGTATGTGAAGTGCATGAGGTAGGTGGAGTTGTTTTGGCACTGGAAGAGCTGTGCTGCTGCTTCGGGCAGTTGCCATTCACCACCACACTACCTTCCTTAGGTGTCATAGCCACTTTCAGACATATGTGCTGCCAGAGCTCTTGGTTTCCATGGCAGCGGGAAATGGCTTGGGCTCTGAACTTCTCTTTGGCTGTGGAGTTTTTAGTACCTTGAGTGAGGAGCTGCATGTGAGTTTTGTGTGGGTGCTCAAGCTGCTTGATTCCATCCCACTGGGTTCAATGGGCATGGGACCGGAAGTGAACAAACAGGGTTTCCTAGATAGCCGCCAGGACAGCTGATGGTATGTGAAGTGCATGAGGTAGGTGGAGTTGTTTTGGCACTGGAAGAGCTGTGCTGCTGCTTCGGGCAGTTGCCATTCACCACCACACTCCCTTCCCTAGGTGTCATAGCCACTTTCAGACATATGTGCTGCCAGAGTCCTTGGTTTCCATGGCAGCGGGAAATGGCTTGGGCGCTGAACTTTTCTTTGGCTGTGGAGTTTTGATCGGCTTGAGTGAGGAGCTGCATGTTAGTTTTCCTTGTTGGTGCTTAAGCTGCTTGATTCCATCCCACTGGGCTCAATGGGCATGGGACCGGAAGTGAGCAAACAGCGTTTCCTAGATAGCTGCCAGGATAGCTGATGGTATGTGAAGTGCATGAGGCAGGTGGAGTTGTTTTGGCACTGGAAGAGCTGTGCTGCTGCTTCGGGAAGTTGCCATTCACCACCACATTACCTTTCCTAGGTGTCATAGCCACTTTCAGACATATGTGCTGCCAGAGCACTTGGTTTCCATGGCAGCGGGAAATGGCTTGGGCTCTGAACTTGTCTTTGGCTGTGGAGTTTTGAGCGCCATGAGTGAGGAGCTACATGTTGGTTTTGTGTGGGTGCTCAAGCTGCTTGATTCCATCCCACTGGGCTCAATGGGCATTGAACCGGAAGTGAGCAAACAGGGTTTCCTAGATAGCCGCCAGGACAGCTGATGGTATGTGAAGTGCATGAGGCAGGTGGAGTTGTTTTGGCACTGGAAGAGCTGTGCTGCTGCTTCGGGCAGTTGCCATTCACCACCACACTACCTTCAATAGGTGTCATAGCCACTTTCAGACATACGTGCTGCCAGAGCTCTTGGTTTCCATGGAAGCGGGAAATGGCTTGGGCTCTGAACTTGTCTTTGGCTGTGGAGTTTTGAGCGCTTTGAGGGAGGAGCTAAATGTTAGTTTTGTGTGGGTGCTCAAGCTGCTTGATTCCATCCCACTGGGTTCAATGGGCATGGGACCGGAAGTGAACAAACAGGGTTTCCTAGATAGCTGCCAGGACAGCTGATGGTATGTGAAGTGCATGAGGCAGGTGGAGTTGTTTAGGCACTGGAAGAGCTGTGCTGCTGCTTCGGGCAGTTGCCATTCACCACCACACTACCTTCCCTAGGTGTCATAGCCACTTTCAGACATATGTGCTGCCAGAGCACTTGGTTTCAATGGCAGCGGGAAATGGCTTGTGCTCTGAACTTCTCTTTGGCTGTGGAGTTTTTAGTACCTTGAGTGAGGAGCTCCATGTTAGTTTTGTGTGGGTGCTCAAGCTGCTTGATTCCATCCCACTGGGCTCAATGGGCATTGGACCGGAAGTGAGCAAACAGGGTTTCCCAGATAGCTGCAAGGGCAGCTAATGGTATGTGAAGTGCATGAGGCAGGTGGAGTTGTTTTGGCACTTTAAGAGCTGTGCTGCTGCTTCGGGCAGTTGCCATTCACCACCACACTACCATTCCTAGGTGTCATAGCCACTTTCAGACATATGTGCTGCCAGAGCTCTTGGTTTCCATGGCAGCGGGAAATGGCTTTGGCCCTGAACTTGTGTTTGGCTGTGGAGTTTTGAGCGCCTTGAGTGAGGAGCTCCATGTTAGTTTTGTGTGGGTGCTCAAGCTGCTTGATTCCATCCCCCTGGGCTCAATGGGCATGGGACCGGAAGTGAGCAAACAGGGTTTCCTAGATAGCTGCCAGGACAGCTGATGGTATGTGAAGTGCATGAGGCAGGTGGAGTTGTTTGGCACTGGAAGAGCTGTGCTGCTGCTTCGGGCAGTTGCCATTCACCACCACACTCCCTTCCCTAGGTGTCATAGCCACTTTCAGACATATGTGCTGCCAGAGCACTTGGTTTCCATGGCAGCGGGAAATGGCTTTGGTGCTGAACTTGTCTTTGGCTGTGGAGTTTTGATCGGCTTGAGTGAGGAGCTGCATGTTAGTTTTCCTTGTTGGTGCTTAAGCTGCTTGATTCCATCCCACTGGGCTCAATGGGCATTGAACCGCAAGTGAGCAAACAGGGTTTCCTAGATAGCTGCCAGGACAGCTGATGGTATGTGAAGTGCATGAGGCAGGTGGAGTTGTTTTGGCACTGGAAGAGCTGTGCTGCTGCTTCGGGCAGTTGCCATTCACCACCACACTACCTTCCCCAGGTGTCATAGCCACCTTCAGACATATGTGCTGCCAGAGCACTTGGTTTCCATGGCAGCAGGAAATGGCTTGAGCAATGAACTTGTGTTTGGCTGTGGAGTTTTGAGCGCCTTGAGGGAGGAGCTCCATGTTAGTTTTGTGTGGGTGCTCAAGCTGATTGATTCCATCCCACTGTGCTCAATGGGCATTGGTCTTGAAGTGAGGGTTTCCTCGATAGCTGCCAGGACAGCTGATGGTATGTGAAGTGCATGAGGCAGGTGGAGTTGTTTTGGCACTGGAAGAGCTGTGCTGCTGCTTCCGGCAGTTGCCATTCACCACCACACTACCTTCCCTAGGTGTCATAGCCACTTTCAGACATATGTGCTGCCAGAGCACTTGGTTTCCATGGCAGCGGGAAATGGCTTCGGCTCTGAACTTGTCATTGTTGTAGAGCTTTGAGCGCCTTGAGTGAGGAGCTCCATGTTAGTTTTGTGTGGGTGCTCAAGCTGCTTGATTCCATCCCACTGGGCTCAATGGGCATGGGAATGGAAGTGAGCAAACAGGGTTTCCTAGATAGCTGCCAGGACAGCTGATGGTATGTGAAGTGCATGAGGCAGGTGGAGTTGTTTTGGCACTGGAAGAGCTGTGCTGCTGCTTCGGGCAGTTGCCATTCACCACCACACTCCTTTCCCTAGGTATCATAGCCACTTTCAGACATATGTGCTGCCGGAACCATTGGTTTCCATGGCAGCGGGAAATGGCTTGGGCTCTGAACTTGTCTTTGGCTGTGGAGTTTTGAGCGCCTTGAGTAAGGAGCTCCATGTTAGTTTTGTGTGGGTGCTCAAGCTGCTTGATTCCATCCCACTGGGCTCAATGGGCATTGGTATTGAAGTGAGGGTTTCCTCGATAGCTGCCAGGACAGCTGATGGTATGTGAAGTGCATGAGGCAGGTGGAGTTGTTTTGGCACTGGAAGAGCTGTGCTGCTGCTTCGGGCAGTTGTCATTCACCATCAAACTACCTTCCCTAGGTGTCATAGCTACTTTCAGACATATGTGCTGCCAGAGCACTTGGTTTCAATGGCAGCGGGAAATGAAATGGGCTCTGAACTTGTGCTTGGCTGTGAAGTTTTGAGTGCCTTGAGTGAGGAGCTGCATGTTAGTTTTGTGTGGGTGCTCAAGCTGCTTGATTCCATCCCCCTGGGCTTAATGGGAATTGAACCGGAAGTGACCAAACAGGGTTTCCTAGACAGCTGCCAGGACAGCTGATGGTATGTGAAGTGCATGAGGCAGGTGGAGTTGTTTTGGAACTGGAAGAGCTGTGCTACTGCTTCGGGCAGTTGCCATTCACCACCACACTACCTTCCCTACTTGTCATAGCCACTTTCAGACATATGTGCTGCCAGAGCACTTGGTTTCCATGGCAGCGGGAAATGGCTTGGGCTCTGAACTTGTCTTTGGCTGTGGAGTTTTGAGCGCCTTGAGTGAGGAGCTGCATGTTAGTTTTGTGTGGGTGCTCAAGCTGCTTGATTCCATCCCACTGGGCTCAATGGGCATGGGACCGGAAGTGACCAAACAGGGTTTCCTAGATAGCTTCCAGGATAGCTGATGGTATGTGAAGTGCATGAGGCAGGTGGAGTTGTTTTGGCACTGGAAGAGCTGTGCTGCTGCTTCGGGAAGTTGCCATTCACCACCACATTACCTTTCCTAGGTGTCATAGCCACTTTCAGACATATGTGCTGCCAGAGCACTTGGTTTCCATGGCAGCGGGAAATGGCTTTGGCTCTGAACTTGTCTTTGGCTGTGGAGTTTTGAGCGCCATGAGTGAGGAGCTACATGTTGGTTTTGTGTGGGTACTCAAGCTGCTTGATTCCATCCCACTAGGCTCAAAGGGCATGGGACTGGAAGTGAGCAAACAGGGTTTCCTAGATAGCTGGCAGGACAGCTGATGGTATGTGAAGTGCATGAGGCAGGTGGAGTTGTTTTGGCACTGGAAGAGCTGTGCTGCTGCTTCGGGCAGTTGCCATTCACCACCACACTACCTTCCCTAGGTGTCATAGCCACTTTCAGACATATGTGCTGCCAGAGCACTTGGTTTCCATGGCAGCGGGAAATGGCTTGGGTGCTGAACTTGTCTTTGGCTGTGGAGTTTTGAGTGCCTTGAGTGAGGAGCTCCATGTTAGTTTTGTGTGGGTGCTCAAGCTGCTTGATTCCATCGCACTGGGCTCAATGGGCATGGGACCGGAAGTGACAAAACAGGGTTTCCTAGATAGCTGCCAGGACAGCTGATGGTATGTGAAGTGCATGAGGCAGGTGGAGTTGTTTTGGCACTGGAAGAGCTGTGCTGCTGCTTCGGGCAGTTGCCATTCACCACCACACTACCTTCCCTAGGTGTCATAGCCACTTTCAGACATATGTGCCAGTAGAGCACTTGGTTTCAATGGCAGCGGGAAATGGCTTGGGCTCTGAACTTGTCTTTGGCTGTGGAGTTTTGAGCGCCTTGAATGAGGAGCTGCATGTTAGTTTTGTGTGGGTGCTCAAGCTGCTTGATTCCATCCCACTGGGCTCAATGTGCATGGGACCGGATTTGAGCAAACAGGGTTTCCTAGATAGCTGCCAGGAGGGGTGATGGTATGTGAAGTTTGTGATTTATGTAGAGTTGTTTTGGCAGTGGAAGAGCTGTGCTGCTGCTTCGGGCAGTTGCCATTCACCACCACACTACCATCCCTAGGTGTCATAGCCACTTTCAGACATATGTGCTGCCAGAGCACTTGGTTTCCATGGTAGCGGGAAATGGCTTGGGCTTTGAACTTGTCATTTGCTTTGTAATTTTGGGCGCCTTGAGTGAGGAGCTGCATGTTAGTTTTGTGTGGGTGCTCAAGCTGCTTGATTCTATCCCACTGGGCTCAATGGGCATGGGACCGGAAGTGACCAAACAGGGTTTCCTAGATAGCTGCCTGGACAGCTGATGGTATGTGAAGTGCATGAGGCAGGTGGAGTTGTTTTGGCACTGGAAGAGCTGTGCTGCTGCTTCGGGCAGTTGCCATTCACCACCACACTCCCTTCCATAGGTGTCATAGTCACTTTCAGACATATGTGCTGATAGAGCACTTGGTTTCCATGGCAGCAGGAAATGGCTTGAGCAATGAACTTGTCTTTGGCTGTGGAGTTTTGAGCGCCTTGAGGGAGGAGCTCCATGTTAGTTTTGTGTGGGTGCTCAAGCTGATTGATTCCATCCCACTGTGCTCAATGGGCATTGGTCTTGAAGTGAGGGTTTCCTCGATAGCTGCCAGGACAGCTGATGGTATGTGAAGTGCATGAGGCAGGTGGAGTTGTTTTGGCACTGGAAGAGCTGTGCTGCTGCTTCCGGCAGTTGCCATTCACCACCACACTCCCTTCCCTAGGTGTCATAGCCACTTTCAGACATATGTGCTGCCAGAGCACTTGGTTTCCATGGCAGCGGGAAATGGCTTTGGCCCTGAACTTGTGATTGGCTGTGGAGTTTTGAGCGCCTTGAGGGAGGAGCTGCATGTTAGTTTTGTGTGGGTGCTCAAGCTGCTTGATTCCATCCCCCTGAGCTCAAAGAGCATGGGACCGGAAGTGAGCAAACAGGGTTTCCTAGATATCTGCCAGGACAGCTGATGGTATGTGAAGTGCATGAGGCAGGTGGAGTTGTTTTGGCACTGGAAGAGCTGTGCTGCTGCTTCCGGCAGTTGCCATTCACCACCACACTACCTTCCCTAGATGTCATACCTACTTTCAGACATATGTGCTGCCAGAGCACTTGGTTTCCATGGCAGCAGGAAATGGCTTGGGCTCTGAACTTGTCGTTGTTGTGGAGCTTTAAGCGCCTTGAGTGAGGAGCTCCATGTTAGTTTTCCTTGTTGGTGCTTAAGCTGCTTGATTCCATCCCACAGGGCTCAATGGGCATTGGACCGGAAGTGAGCAAACAGGGTTTTCAAGATAGCTGCCATGACAGCTGACGGTATGTGAAGTGCATGAGGCAGGCAGAGTTGTTTTGGCACTGGAAGAGCTGTGCTGCTGCTTCGGGCAGTTGCCATTCACCACCACACTACCATGCCTAGGTGTCATAGCCACTTTCAGACATATGTGCTGCCAGAGCACTTGATTTCCATGGCAGCGGGAAATGGCTTGGGCTCTGAACTTGTCTTTGGCTGTGGAGTTTTGAGCGCCTTGAGTGAGGAGCTGCATGTTAGTTTTGTGTGGGTGCTCAAGCTGCTTGATTCCATCCCACTGGGCTCAATGGGCATGGGAATGGAAGTGAGCAAACAGGGTTTCCTAGATAGCTGCCAGGACAGCTGATGGTATGTGAAGTGCATGAGGCAGGTGGAGTTGTTTTGGCACTGGAAGAGCTGTGCTGCTGCTTCGGGCAGTTGCCATTCACCACCACACTCCTTTCCCTAGGTATCATAGCCACTTTCAGACATATGTGCTGCCGGAACTATTGGTTTCCATGGCAGCGGGAAATGGCTTGGGCTCTGAACTTGTCTTTGGCTGTGGAGTTTTGAGCGCCTTGTGTAAGGAGCTCCATGTTAGTTTTGTGTGGGTGCTCAAGCTGCTTGATTCCATCCCACTGGGCTCAATGGGCATTGGACCGGAAGTGAGCAAACAGGGTTTCCTAGATAGCTGCCAGGACAGCTGATGGTATGTGAAGTGCATGAGGCAGGTGGAGTTGTTTTGGCACTGGAAGAGCTGTGCTGCTGCTTCGGGCAGTTGTCATTCACCATCAAACTACCTTCCCTAGGTGTCATAGCTACTTTCAGACATATGTGCTGCCAGAGCACTTGGTTTCAATGGCAGCGGGAAATGAAATGGGCTCTGAACTTGTGTTTGACTGTGAAGTTTTGAGCGCCTTGAGTGAGGAGCTGCATGTTAGTTTTGTGTGGGTGCTCAAGCTGCTTGATTCCATCCCCCTGGGCTTAATGGGAATTGAACCGGAAGTGACCAAACAGGGTTTCCTAGACAGCTGCCAGGACAGCTGATGGTATGTGAAGTGCATGAGGCAGGTGGAGTTGTTTTGGCACTGGAAGAGCTGTGCTGCTGCTTCCGGCAGTTGCCATTCACCACCACACTACCTTCCCTAGATGTCATACCTACTTTCAGACATATGTGCTGCCAGAGCACTTGGTTTCCATGGCAGCGGGAAATGGCTTTGGCTCTGAACTTTTGTTTGGCTGTGGAGTTTTGAGCGCCTTGAGTGAGGAGCTGCATGTTAGTTTTGTGTGGGTGCTCAAGCTGCTTGATTCCATCCCACTGGGCTCAATGTGCAATGGACCGGATTTGAGCAAACAGGGTTTCCTAGATAGCTGCCAGGAGGGGTGATGGTATGTGAAGTTTGTGATTTATGTAGAGTTGTTTTGGCACTGGAAGAGCTGTGCTGCTGCTTCGGGCAGTTGCCATTCACCACCACACTACCTTCCCTAGGTGTCATAGCCACTTTCAGACATATGTGCTGCCAGAGCACTTGGTTTCCATGGTAGCGGGAAATGGCTTCGGCTTTGAACTTGTCTTTTGCTCTGTAATTTTGGGCGCCTTGAGTGAGGAGCTGCATGTTAGTTTTTTGTGGGTGCTCAAGCTGCTTGATTCTATCCCACTGGGCTCAATGGTCATTGGACCGGAAGTGACCAAACAGGGTTTCCTAGATAGCTGCCTGGACAGCTGATGGTATGTGAAGTGCATGAGGCAGGTGGAGTTGTTTTGGTACAGGAAGAGCTGTGCTGCTGCTTCGGGCAGTTGCCATTCACCACCACACTACCTTCCCTAGGTGTCATAGTAACTTTCAGACATATGTGCTGATAGAGCACTTGGTTTCCATGGCAGCAGGAAATGGCTTGAGCAATGAACTTGTGTTTGGCTGTGGAGTTTTGTGCGCCTTGAGGGAGGAGCTCCATGTTAGTTTTGTGTGGGTGCTCAAGCTGCTTGATTCCATCCCACTGTGCTCAATGGGCATTGGTCTTGAAGTGAGGGTTTCCTCGATAGCTGCCAGGACAGCTGATGGTATGTGAAGTGCATGAGGCAGGTGGAGTTGTTTTGGCACTGGAAGAGCTGTGCTGCTGCTTCCGGCAGTTGCCATTCACCACCACACTACCTTCCCTAGGTATCATAGCCACTTTCAGACATATGTGCTGCCAGAGCACTTGGTTTCCATGGTAGCGGGAAATGGCTTGGGCGCTGAACTTGTCTTTGGCTGTGGAGTTTTGAGCGCCTTGAGTGAGGAGCTGCATGTTAGTTTTCTGTGGGTGCTCAAGCTGCTTGATTCCATCCCACTGGGCTCAATGTGCATGGGACCGGATTTGAGCAAACAGGGTTTCCTAGATAGCTGCCAGGAGGGGTGATGGTATGTGAAGTTTGTGATTTATGTAGAGTTGTTTTGGCACTTGAAGAGCTGTGCTGCTGCTTCGGGCAGTTGCCATTCACCACCACACTACCTTCCCTAGGTGTCATAGCCACTTTCAGACATATGTGCTGCCAGAGCACTTGGTTTCCATGGTAGCGGGAAATGGCTTGGGCTTTGAACTTGTCTTTTGCTCTGTAATTTTGGGCGCCTTGAGTGAGGAGCTCCATGTTAGTTTTTTGTGGGTGCTCAAGCTGCTTGATTCTATCCCACTGGGCTCAATGGGCATTGGACCGGAAGTGACCAAACAGGGTTTCCTAGATAGCTGCCTGGACAGCTGATGGTATGTGAAGTGCATGAGGCAGGTGGAGTTGTTTTGGTACAGGAAGAGCTGTGCTGCTGCTTCGGGTAGTTGCCATTGACCACCACACTACCTTCCCTAGGTGTCATAGTCACTTTCAGACATATGTGCTGATAGAGCACTTGGTTTCCATGGCAGCAGGAAATGGCTTGAGCAATGAACTTGTGTTTGGCTGTGGAGTTTTGAGCGCCTTGAGGGAGGAGCTCCATGTTAGTTTTGTGTGGGTGCTCAAGCTGCTTGATTCCATACCACTGGGCTCAATGGCCATGGGACCGGAAGTGAGCAAACAGGGTTTCCTAGATAGCTGCCAGGACAGCTGATGGTATGTGAGGTGCATGAGGCAGGTGGAGTTGTTTTGGCACTGGAAGAGCTGTGCTGCTGCTTCGGGCAGTTGCCATTCACCACCACACTCCTTTCCCTAGGTGTCATAGCCACTTTCAGACATATGTGCTGCCGGAACCATTGGTTTCCATGGCAGCGGGAAATGGCTTATGCACTGAACTTTTGTTTGGCTGTGGAGTTTTGAGCGCCTTGAGTGAGGAGCTGCATGTTAGTTTTGTGTGGGTGCTCAAGCTGCTTGATTCCATCCCCCTGGGCTCAATGGGCATTGAACCAGAAGTGACCAAACAGGGTTTCCTAGACAGCTGCCAGGACAGCTGATGGTATGTGAAGTGCATGAGGCAGGTGGAGTTGTTTTGGCACTGGAAGAGCTGTGCTGCTGCTTCGGGCAGTTGCCATTCACCACCACACTCCCTTCCCTAGGTGTCATAGCCACTTTCAGACATATGTGCTGCCACAGCCCTTGGATTTCATGCAGCGGGAAATGGCTTGGGTTCTGAACTTGTGTTTGGCTGTGGAGTTTTGAGCGCCTTGAGTGAGGAGCTGCATGTTAGTTTTGTGTGGGTGCTCAAGCTGCTTGATTCCATCCCACTGGCCTCAATGGGCATGGGACCGGAAGTGAGCAAACAGGGTTTTCTAGATAGCTGCCAGGACAGCTGATGGTATGTGAAGTGCATGAGGCAGGTGGAGTTGTTTTGGCACTGGAAGAGCTGTGCTGCTGCTTCGGACAGTTGCCATTCACCATCAAACTACCTTCCCTAGGTGTCATAGCCACTTTCAGACATATGTGCTGCCAGAGCACTTGGTTTCAATGGCAGCGGGAAATGGCTTTGGCTCTGAACTTTTGTTTGGCTGTGGAGTTTTGAGCGCCTTGAGTGAGGAGCTGCATGTTAGTTTTGTGTGGGTGTTCAAGCTGCTTGATTCCATCCCACTAGGCTCAATGGGCATGGGACCGGAAGTGAGCAAACAGGGTTTCCTAGATAGCTGCCAGGACAGCTGATGGTATGTGAAGTGCATGAGGCAGGTGGTGCTGTTTTGGCACTGGACGAGCTGTGCTGTTGTTTTGGGCAGTTGCCATTCACCACCACACTATCTTCCCTAGGTGTCATAGTCACTTTCAGACATATGTGCTGCCAGAGCCCTTGGTTTCCATGGCAGCGGGAAATGGCTTGGGCTCTGAACTTGTCTTTGGCTGTGGAGTTTTGATCGCCTTGAGTGAGGAGCTCCATGTTAGTTTTGTGTGGGTGCTCAAGCTGCTTGATTCCATCCCACTGGGCTCAATGAGCATAGGACCGGAAGTGAGCAAACAGGGTTTCCTAGATAGCTGCCAGGACAGCTGATGGTATGTGAAGTGCATGAGGCAGGTGGAGTTGTTTTTTCACTGGAAGAGCTGTGCTGCTGCTTCGGGAAGTTGCCATTCACCACCACACTACCTTCCCTAGGTGTCATAGCCACTTTTAGACATATGTGCTGCCAGAGCACTTGGTTTCCATGGCAGTGGGAAATGGCTTTGGCTCTGAACTTTTGTTTGGCTGTGGAGTTTTGAGCGCCTTGAGTGAGGAGCTGCATGTTAGTTTTGTGTGGGTGCTCAAGCTGCTTGATTCCATCCCACTGGGCTCAATGTGCATGGGACCGGATTTGAGCAAACAGGGCTTCCTAGATAGTTGCCAGGAGGGGTGATGGTATGTGAACTTTGTGATTTATGTAGAGTTGTTTTGGCACTTGAAGAGCTGTGCTGCTGCTTCGGGCAGTTGCCATTCACCACCACACTACCTTCCCTAGGTGTCATAGCCACTTTCAGACATATGTGCTGCCAGAGCACTTGGTTTCCATGGTAGCGGGAAATGGCTTGGGCTTTGAACTTGTCTTTTGCTCTGTAATTTTGGGCGCCTTGAGTGAGGAGCTGCATGTTAGTTTTTTGTGGGTGCTCAAGCTGCTTGATTCTATCCCACTGGGCTCAATGGGCATTGGACCGGAAGTGACCAAACAGGGTTTCCTAGATAGCTGCCTGGACAGCTGATGGTATGTGAAGTGCATGAGGCAGGTGGAGTTGTTTTTTCACTGGAAGAGCTGTGCTGCTGCTTCGGGCAGTTGCCATTGACCACCACACTACCTTCCCTAGGTGTCATAGTCACTTTCAGACATATGTGCTGATAGAGCACTTGGTTTCCATGGCAGCAGGAAATGGCTTGAGCAATGAACTTGTGTTTGGCTGTGGAGTTTTGAGCGCCTTGAGGGAGGAGCTCCATGTTAGTTTTGTGTGGGTGCTCAAGCTGCTTGATTCCATCCCACTGTGCTCAATGGGCATTGGTCTTGAAGTGAGGGTTTCCTAGATAGCTGCCAGGACAGCTGATGGTATGTGAAGTGCATGAGGCAGGTGGAGTTTTTTTATCACTGGAAGAGCTGTGCTGCTGCTTCGGGCAGTTGCCATTCACCACCACACTATCTTCCGTAGGTGTCATAGCCACTTTTAGACATATGTGCTGCCAGAGCACTTGGTTTCCATGGCAGCGGGAAATGGCTTTGGCACTGAACTTGTGTTTGGCTGTGGAATTTTGAGCGCCTTGAGTGAGGAGCTGCATGTTAGTTTTGTGTGGGTGCTCAAGCTGCTTGATTCCATCCCACTGGGCTCAATGGGCATGGGACCGGAAGTGAGCAAACAGGGTTTCCTAGATAGCTGCCAGGACAGCTGATGGTATGTGAGGTGCATGAGGCAGGTGGTGCTGTTTTGGCACTGGACGAGCTGTGCTGTTGTTTTGGGCAGTTGCCATTCACCACCACACTACCTTCCCTAGGTGTCATAGCCACTTTAGACATATGTGCTGCCAGAGCACTTGGTTTCCATGGCAGTGGGAAATGGCTTGGGCGCTGAACTTGTCTTTGGCTGTGGAGTTTTGAGCGCCTTGAGTGAGGAGCTGCATGTTAGTTTTGTGTGGGTGCTCAAGCTGCTTGATTCCATCCCACTGGGCTCAATGGGCATGGGACCGGATTTGAGCAAACAGGGCTTCCTGGATAGATGCCAGGAGGGGTGATGGTATGTGAACTTTGTGATTTATGTAGAGTTGTTTTGGCACTTGAAGAGCTGTGCTGCTGCTTCGGGCAGTTGCCATTCACCACCACACTACCTTCCCTAGGTGTCATAGTCACTTTCAGACATGTGCTGCCAGAGCACTTGGTTTCCATGGTAGCGTGAAATGGCTTGGGCTTTGAACTTGTCTTTTGCTCTGTAATTTTGGGCGCCTTGAGTGAGGAGCTGCATGTTAGTTTTTTGTGGGTGCTCAAGCTGCTTGATTCTATCCCACTGGGCTCAATGGGCATTGGACCGGAAGTGACCAAACAGGGTTTCCTAGATAGCTGCCTGGACAGCTGATGGTATGTGAAGTGCATGAGGCAGGTGGAGTTGTTTTGGTACAGGAAGAGCTGTGCTGCTGCTTCGGGCAGTTGCCATTGACCACCACACTACCTTCCCTAGGTGTCATAGTCACTTTCAGACATATGTGCTGATAGAGCACTTGGTTTCCATGGCAGCAGGAAATGGCTTGAGCAATGAACTTGTGTTTGGCTGTGGAGTTTTGAGCGCCTTGAGGGAGGAGCTCCATGTTAGTTTTGTGTGGGTGCTCAAGCTGCTTGATTCCATCCCACTGTGCTCAATGGGCATTGGTCTTGAAGTGAGGGTTTCCTCAATAGCTGGCAGGACAGCTGATGGTATGTGAAGTGCATGAGGCAGGTGGAGTTTTTTTGGCACTGGAAGAGCTGTGCTGCTGCTTCGGGCAGTTGCCATTGACCACCACACTACCTTCCCTAGGTGTCATAGCCACTTTCAGACATATGTGCTGCCAGAGCACTTGGTTTCCATGGCAGCGGGAAATGGCTTTGGCACTGAACTTGTGTTTGGCTGTGGAATTTTGAGCGCCTTGAGTGAGGAGCTGCATGTTAGTTTTGTGTGGGTGCTCAAGCTGCTTGATTCCATCCCACTGTGCTCAATGGGCATGGGACCGGAAGTGAGCAAACAGGGTTTCCTAGATAGCTGCCAGGACAGCTGATGGCATGTGAGGTGCATGAGGCAGGTGGTGCTGTTTTGGCACTGGACGAGCTGTGCTGTTGTTTTGGGCAGTTGCCATTCACCACCACACTATCTTCCGTAGGTGTCATAGCCACTTTCAGACATATGTGCTGCCAGAGCACTTGGTTTCCATGGCAGCGGGAAATGGCTTGGGCGCTGAACTTGTCTTTGGCTGTGGAGTTTTTAGCGCCTTGAGTGAGGAGCTGCATGTTAGTTTTGTGTGGGTGCTCAAGCTGCTTGATTCCATCCCACTAGGCTCAATGGGCATTGGACCGGAAGTGAGCAAACAGGGTTTCCTAGATAGCGGCCAGGAGGGGTGATGGTATGTGAAGTTTGTGATTTATGTAGAGTTGTTTTGGCACTGGAAGAGCTGTGCTGTTGCTTCGGGCAGTTGCCATTCACCACCACACTACCTTCCCTAGGTGTCATAGCCACTTTCAGACATATGTGCTGCCAGAGCACTTGGTTTCCATGGTAGCGGGAAATGGCTTGGGCTTTGAACTTGTCTTTTGCTCTGTAATTTTGGGCGCCTTAAGTGAGGAGCTGCATGTTAGTTTTTTGTGGGTGCTCAAGCTGCTTGATTCTATCCCACTGGCCTCAATGGGCATTGGACCGGAAGTGACCAAACAGGGTTTCCTAGATGTCTGCCAGGACAGCTGATGGTATGTGAAGTTCATGAGGCAGGTGGAGTTGTTTTGGCACTGGAAGAGCTGTGCTGCTGCTTCCGGCAGTTGCCATTCACCACCACACTACCATGCCTACGTGTCATAGCCACTTTCAGACATATGTGCTGCCAGAGCACTTGGTTTCCATGGCAGCGGGAAATGGCTTTGGCACTGAACTTGTGTTTGGCTGTGGAGTTTTGAGCGCCTTGAGTGAGGAGCTGCATGTTAGTTTTGTGTGGGTGCTCAAGCTGCTTGATTCCATCCCCCTGGGCTCAATGGGCATTGGACCGGAAGTGAGCAAACAGGGTTTCCTAGATAGCTGCCAGGACAGCTGATGGTATGTGAAGTGCATGAGGCAGGTGGAGTTGTTTTGGCACTGGAAGAGCTGTGCTGCTGCTTCCGGCAGTTGCCATTCACCACCACACTACCTTCAATAGGTGTCATAGCCATTTTCAGACATATGTGCTGCCAGAGCACTTGGTTTCCATGGCAGCGGGAAATGGTTTTGGCCCTGAACTTGTGATTGGCTGTGGAGTTTTGAGCGCCTTGAGTGAGGAGCTGCATGTTAGTTTTGTGTGGGTGCTCAAGCTGCTTGATTCCATCCCCCTGGGCTCAAAGAGCATGGGACCGGAAGTGAGCAAACAGGGTTTCCTAGATAGCTGCCAGGACAGCTGATGGTATGTGAAGTGCATGAGGCAGGTGCAGTTGTTTTGGCACTGGAAGAGCTGTGCTGCTGCTTCGGGCAGTTGCCATTCACCACCACACTACCTTCCCTACGTGTCATAGCCACTTTCAGACATATGTGCTGCCAGAGCACAAAGTTTCCATTGTTACGGGAAATGGCTTTGGCTCTGAACTTGTCTTTGGCTGTGGAGTTTTTAGTGTTTGAGTGAGGAGCTCCATGTTAGTTTTGTGTGGGTGCTCAAGCTGCTTGATTCCATCCCACTGGGCTCAATGGGCATTGGACCGGAAGTGACCAAACAGGGTTTCCTAGACAGCTGCCAGGACAGCTGATGGTATGTGAAGTGCATGAGGCAGGTGGAGTTGTTTTGGAACTGGAAGAGCTGTACTACTGCTTCGGGCAGTTGCCATTCACCACCACACTACCTTCCCTACTTGTCATAGCCACTTTCAGACATATGTGCTGCCAGAGCACTTGGTTTCCATGGCAGCGGGAAATGGCTTGGGCTCTGAACTTGTCTTTGGCTGTGGAGTTTTGAGCGCCTTGAGTGAGGAGCTGCATGTTAGTTTTGTGTGGGTGCTCAAGCTGCTTGATTCCATCCCACTGGGCTCAATGGGCATTGGACCGAAAGTGAGCAAACAGGGTTTCCTAGATAGCTGCCAGGACAGCTGATGGTATGTGAAGTGCATGAGGCAGGTGGAGTTGTTTTGGCACTGGAAGAGCTGTGCTGCTGCTTCGGGCAGTTGCCATTCACCACCACACTACCTTCCCTAGGTGTCATAGCCACTTTCAGACATATGTGCTGCCACAGCCCTTGGATTTCATGCAGCGGGAAATGGCTTTGGCCCTGAACTTGTCTTTGGCTGTGGAGTTTTGAGCGCCTTGAGTGAGGAGCTGCATGTTAGTTTTGTGTGGGTGCTCAAGCTGCTTGATTCCATCCCACTGGGCTCAATGGGCATAGGACCGGAAGTGAGCAAACAGGGTTTCCTAGATAGCTGCCAGTACAGCTGATGGTATGTGAAGTGCATGAGGCAGGTGGAGTTGTTTTGGCACTGGAAGAGCTGTGCTGCTGCTTCGGACAGTTGCCATTCACCACCACACTACCTTCCCTAGGTGTCATAGCCACTTTCAGACATATGTGCTGCCAGAGCACTTGGTTTCAATGGCAGCGGGAAATGGCTTTGGCTCTGAACTTTTGTTTGGCTGTGGAGTTTTGAGCGCCTTGAGTGAGGAGCTGCATGTTAGTTTTTTGTGGGTGCTCAAGCTGCTTGATTCCATCCCACTGTGCTCAATGGGCATGGGACCGGAAGTGAGCAAACAGGGTTTCCTAGATAGCTGCCAGGACAGCTGATGGTATGTGAAGTGCATGAGGCAGGTGGTGCTGTTTTGGCACTGGACGAGCTGTGCTGTTGTTTTGGGCAGTTGCCATTCACCACCACACTATCTTCCCTAGGTGTCATAGCCACTTTCAGACATATGTGCTGCCAGAGCCCTTGGTTTCCATGGCAGCGGGAAATGGCTTGGGCTCTGAACTTGTCTTTGGCTGTGGAATTTTGATCGCCTTGAGTGAGGAGCTCCATGTTAGTTTTGTGTGGGTGCTCAAGCTGCTTGATTCCATCCCACTGGGCTCAATGAGCATAGGACCGGAAGTGAGCAAACAGGGTTTCCTAGATAGCTGCCAGGACAGCTGATGGTATGTGAAGTGCATGAGGCAGGTGGAGTTGTTTTTTCACTGGAAGAGCTGTGCTGCTGCTACGGGCAGTTGCCATTCACCACCACACTACCTTCCCTAGGTGTCATAGCCACTTTTAGACATATGTGCTGCCAGAGCACTTGGTTTCCATGGCAGTGGGAAATGGCTTGGGCGCTGAACTTGTCTTTGGCTGTGGAGTTTTGAGCGCCTTGAGTGAGGAGCTGCATGTTAGTTTTGTGTGGGTGCTCAAGCTGCTTGATTCCATCCCACTGGGCTCAATGTGCATGGGACCGGATTTGAGCAAACAGGGCTTCCTAGATAGCTGCCAGGAGGGGTGTTGGTATGTGAACTTTGTGATTTATGTAGAGTTGTTTTGGCACTTGAAGAGCTGTGCTGCTGCTTCGGGCAGTTGCCATTCACCACCACACTACCTTCCCTAGGTGTCATAGCCACTTTCAGACATATGTGCTGCCAGAGCACTTGGTTTCCATGGTAGCGGGAAATGGCTTGGGCTTTGAACTTGTCTTTTGCTCTGTAATTTTGGGCGCCTTGAGTGAGGAGCTGCATGTTAGTTTTTTGTGGGTGCTCAAGCTGCTTGATTCTATGCCACTGGGCTCAATGGGCATTGGACCGGAAGTGACCAAACCGGGTTTCCTAGATAGCTGCCTGGACAGCTGATGGTATGTGAAGTGCATGAGGCAGGTGGAGTTGTTTTGGCACTGGAAGAGCTGTGCTGCTGCTTCGGGCAGTTGCCATTGACCACCACACTACCTTCCCTAGGTGTCATAGCCACTTTCAGACATATGTGCTGATAGAGCACTTGGTTTCCATGGCAGCAGGAAATGGCTTGAGCAATGAACTTGTGTTTGGCTGTGGAGTTTTGAGCGCCTTGAGGGAGGAGCTCCATGTTAGTTTTGTGTGGGTGTTCAAGCTGCTTGATTCCATCCCACTGTGCTCAATGGGCATTGGTCTTGAAGTGAGGGTTTCCTCGATAGCTGCCAGGACAGCTGATGGTATGTGAAGTGCATGAGGCAGGTGGAGTTGTTTTGGCACTGGAAGAGCTGTGCTGCTGCTTCGGGCAGTTGCCATTCACCAGCACACTACCTTCCCTAGGTGTCATAGCCACTTTCAGACATATGTGCTGCCAGAGCACTTGGTTTCCATGGCAGCGGGAAATGGCTTGGGCACTGAACTTGTGTTTGGCTGTGGAATTTTGAGCGCCTTGAGTGAGGAGCTGCATGTTAGTTTTGTGTGGGTGCTCAAGCTGCTTTATTCCATCCCACTGGGCTCAAATGGCATGGGACCGGAAGTGAGCAAACAGGGTTTCCTAGATAGCTGCCAGGACAGCTGATGGTATGTGAGGTGCATGAGGCAGGTGGTGCTGTTTTGGCACTGGACGAGCTGTGCTGTTGTTTTGGGCAGTTGCCATTCACCACCACACTATCTTCCGTAGGTGTCATAGCCACTTTCAGACATATGTGCTGCCAGAGCACTTGGTTTCCATGGCAGCGGGAAATGGCTTGGGCTCTGAACTTGTCTTTGGCTGTGGAGTTTTTAGCGCCTTGAGTGAGGAGCTGCATGTTAGTTTTGTGTGGGTGCTCAAGCTGCTTGATTCCATCCCACTAGGCTCAATGGGCATTGGACCGGAAGTGAGCAAACAGGGTTTCCTAGATAGCTGCCAGGACAGCTGATGGTATGTGAAGTGCATGAGGCAGGTGGAGTTGTTTTGGCACTGGAAGAGCTGTGCTGCTGCTTCGGACAGTTGCCATTCACCACCACACTACCTTCCCTAGGTGTCATAGCCACTTGCAGACATATGTGCTGCCAGAGCACTTGGTTTCAATGGCAGCGGGAAATGGCTTTGGCTCTGAACTTTTGTTTGGCTGTGGAGTTTTGAGCGCCTTGAGTGAGGAGCTGCATGTTAGTTTTGTGTGGGTGCTCAAGCTGCTTGATTCCATCCCACTGTGCTCAATGGGCATGGGACCGGAAGTGAGCAAACAGGGTTTCCTAGATAGCTGCCAGGACAGCTGATGGTATGTGAAGTGCATGAGGCAGGTGGTGCTGTTTTGGCACTGGACGAGCTGTGCTGTTGTTTTGGGCAGTTGCCATTCACCACCACACTATCTTCCCTAGGTGTCATAGCCACTTTCTGACATATGTGCTGCCAGAGCCCTTGGTTTCCATGGCAGCGGGAAATGGCTTGGGCTCTGAACTTGTCTTTGGCTGTGGAATTTTGATCGCCTTGAGTGAGGAGCTCCATGTTAGTTTTGTGTGGGTGCTCAAGCTGCTTGATTCCATCCCACTGGGCTCAATGAGCATAGGACCGGAAGTGAGCAAACAGGGTTTCCTAGATAGCTGCCAGGACAGCTGATGGTATGTGAAGTGCATGAGGCAGGTGGAGTTGTTTTTTCACTGGAAGAGCTGTGCTGCTGCTACGGACAGTTGCCATTCACCACCACACTACCTTCCCTAGGTGTCATAGCCACTTTTAGACATATGTGCTGCCAGAGCACTTGGTTTCCATGGCAGTGGGAAATGGCTTGGGCGCTGAACTTGTCTTTGGCTGTGGAGTTTTGAGCGCCTTGAGTGAGGAGCTGCATGTTAGTTTTGTGTGGGTGCTCAAGCTGCTTGATTCCATCCCACTGGGCTCAATGTGCATTTGACCGGAAGTGAGCAAACAGGGCTTCCTAGATAGCTGCCAGGAGGGGTGTTGGTATGTGAACTTTGTGATTTATGTAGAGTTGTTTTGGCACTTGAAGAGCTGTGCTGCTGCTTCGGGCAGTTGCCATTCACCACCACACTACCTTCCCTAGGTGTCATAGCCACTTTCAGACATATGTGCTGCCAGAGCACTTGGTTTCCATGGTAGCGGGAAATGGCTTGGGCTTTGAACTTGTCTTTTGCTCTGTAATTTTGGGCGCCTTGAGTGAGGAGCTGCATGTTAGTTTTTTGTGGGTGCTCAAGCTGCTTGATTCTATGCCACTGGGCTCAATGGGCATTGGACCGGAAGTGACCAAACCGGGTTTCCTAGATAGCTGCCTGGACAGCTGATGGTATGTGAAGTGCATGAGGCAGGTGGAGTTGTTTTGGTACAGGAAGAGCTGTGCTGCTGCTTCGGGCAGTTGCCATTGACCACCACACTACCTTCCCTAGGTGTCATAGCCACTTTCAGACATATGTGCTGATAGAGCACTTGGTTTCCATGGCAGCAGGAAATGGCTTGAGCAATGAACTTGTGTTTGGCTGTGGAGTTTTGAGCGCCTTGAGGGAGGAGCTCCATGTTAGTTTTGTGTGGGTGTTCAAGCTGCTTGATTCCATCCCACTGTGCTCAATGGGCATTGGTCTTGAAGTGAGGGTTTCCTCGATAGCTGCCAGGACAGCTGATGGTATGTGAAGTGCATGAGGCAGGTGGAGTTGTTTTGGCACTGGAAGAGCTGTGCTGCTGCTTCGGGCAGTTGCCATTCACCAGCACACTACCTTCCCTAGGTGTCATAGCCACTTTCAGACATATGTGCTGCCAGAGCACTTGGTTTCCATGGCAGCGGGAAATGGCTTGGGCACTGAACTTGTGTTTGGCTGTGGAATTTTGAGCGCCTTGAGTGAGGAGCTGCATGTTAGTTTTGTGTGGGTGCTCAAGCTGCTTTATTCCATCCCACTGGGCTCAAATGGCATGGGACCGGAAGTGAGCAAACAGGGTTTCCTAGATAGCTGCCAGGACAGCTGATGGTATGTGAGGTGCATGAGGCAGGTGGTGCTGTTTTGGCACTGGACGAGCTGTGCTGTTGTTTTGGGCAGTTGCCATTCACCACCACACTATCTTCCGTAGGTGTCATAGCCACTTTCAGACATATGTGCTGCCAGAGCCCTTGGTTTCCATGGCAGCGGGAAATGGCTTGGGCTCTGAACTTGTCTTTGGCTGTGGAGTTTTTAGCGCCTTGAGTGAGGAGCTGCATGTTAGTTTTGTGTGGGTGCTCAAGCTGCTTGATTCCATCCCACTAGGCTCAATGGGCATTGGACCGGAAGTGAGCAAACAGGGTTTCCTAGATAGCTGCCAGGACAGCTGATGGTATGTGAAGTGCATGAGGCAGGTGGAGTTGTTTAGGCACTGGAAGAGCTGTGCTGCTGCTTCGGGCAGTTGCCATTCACCACCAAACTACACTCTCTAGGTGTCATAGCCACTTTCAGACATATGTGCTGCCAGAGCACTTGGTTTCCATGGCAGCGGGAAATGGCTTGGGCTCTGAACTTGTCTTTGGCTGTGGAGTTTTGAGCGCCTTGAGTGAGGAGCTGCATGTTAGTTTTGTGTGGGTGCTCAAGCTGCTTGATTCCATCCCACTGTGCTCAATGGGCATTGGTCTTGAAGTGAGGGTTTCCTCGATAGCTGCCAGGACAGCTGATGGTATGTGAAGTGCATGAGGCAGGTGGAGTTGTTTTGGCACTGGAAGAGCTGTGCTGCTGCTTCGGGCAGTTGCCATTCACCACCACACTACCATGCCTATGTGTCATAGCCACTTTCAGACATATGTGCTGCCAGAGCCCTTGGTTTCCATGGCAGCAGGAAATGGCTTTGGCGCTGAACTTGTGTTTGGCTGTGAAGTTTTGAGCGCCTTGAGTGAGGAGCTGCATGTTAGTTCTGTGTGGGTGCTCAAGCTGCTTGATTCCATCCCACTGGGCTCAATGGGCATGGGACCGGAAGTGAGCAAACAGGGTTTCCTAGATAGCTGCCAGGACAGCTGATGGTATGTAAAGTTCAGGAAGCAGGTGGTGCTGTTTTGGCACTGGACGAGCTGTGCTGTTGTTTTGGGCAGTTGCCATTCACCACCACACTATCTTCCGTAGGTGTCATAGCCACTTTCAGACATATGTGCTGCCAGAGCACTTCGTTTCCATGGCAGCGGGAAATGGCTTGGGCTCTGAACTTGTGTTTGGCTGTGGAGTTTTGAGCGCCTTGAGTGAGGAGCTCCATGTTAGTTTTGTGTGGGTGCTCAAGCTGCTTGATTCCATCCAACTAGGCTCAATGGGCATGGGACCGGAAGTGAGCAAACAGGGTTTCCTAGATAGCTGGCAGGACAGCTGATGGTATGTGAAGTGCATGAGGCAGGTGGAGTTGTTTAGGCACTGGAAGAGCTGTGCTGCTGCTTCGGGCAGTTGCCATTCACCACCAAACTACACTCTCTAGGTGTCATAGCCACTTTCAGACATATGTGCTGCCAGAGCACTTGGTTTCCATGTCAGCGGGAAATGGCTTGGGCGCTGAACTTGTCTTTGGCTGTGGAGTTTTCAGCGCCTTGAGTAAGGAGCTGCATGTTAGTTTTGTGTGGGTGCTCAAGCTGCTTGATTCCATCCCACTGGGCTCAATGAGCATGGGACCGGATTTGAGCAAACAGGGTTTCCTAGATAGCGGCCAGGAGGGGTGATGGTATGTGAAGTTTGTGATTTATGTAGAGTTGTTTTGGCACTGGAAGAGCTGTGCTGCTGCTTCGGGCAGTTGCCATTCACCACCACACTACCTTCCCTAGGTGTCATACCTACTTTCAGACATATGTGCTGCCAGAGCACTTGGTTTCCATGGTAGCAGGAAATGGCTTGGGCTTTGAACTTGTCTTTGCTCTGTAATTTTGGTCGCCTTAAGTGAGGAGCTGCATGTTAGTTTTTTGTGGGTGCTCAAGCTGCTTGATTCTATCCCACTGGGCTCAATGGGCATTGGACCGGAAGTGACCAAACAGGGTTTCCTAGATAGCTGCCTGGACAGCTGATGGTATGCGAAGTGCATGAGGCAGGTGGAGTTGTTTTGGTACAGGAAGAGCTGTGCTGCTGCTTCGGGCAGTTGCCATTGACCACCACACTACCTTCCCTAGGTGTCATAGTCACTTTCAGACATATGTGCTGATAGAGCACTTGGTTTCCATGGCAGCAGGAAATGGCTTGAGCAATGAACTTGTGTTTGGCTGTGGAGTTTTGTGCACCTTGAGGGAGGAGCTCCATGTTAGTTTTGTGTGGGTGCTCAAGCTGCTTGATTCCATCCCACTGTGCTCAATGGGCATTGGTCTTGAAGTGAGGGTTTCCTCGATAGCTGCCAGGACAGCTGATGGTATGTGAAGTGCATGAGGCAGGTGGAGTTGTTTTGGCACTGGAAGAGCTGTGCTGCTGCTTCGGGCAGTTGCCATTCACCACCACACTACCTTCCCTAGGTGTCATAGCCACTTTCAGACATATGTGCTGCCAGAGCACTTGGTTTCCATGGCAGCAGGAAATGGCTTGTGCCCTGAACTTTTGTTTGGCTGTGGAGTTTTGAGCGCCTTGAGTGAGGAGCTGCATGTTAGTTTTGTGTGGGTGCTCAAGCTGCTTGATTCCATCCCACAGGGCTCAATGGGCATTGGACCGGAAGTGACCAAACAGGGTTTCCTAGATATCTGCCAGGACAGCTGATGGTATGTGAAGTTCATGAGGCAGGTGGAGTTGTTTTGGCACTGGAATAGCTGTGCTGCTGCTTCGGGCAGTTGCCATTCACCACCACACTACCTTCAATAGGTGTCATAGCCACTTTCAGACATATGTGCTGCCAGAGCACTTCGTTTCAATGGCAGCGGGAAATGGCTTTGGCCCTGAACTTGTCTTTGGCTGTGGAGTTTTGAGCGCCTTGAGTGAGGAGCTGCATGTTAGTTTTGTGTGGGTGCTCAAGCTGCTTGATTCCATCCCACTGGGCTCAAAGGGCATGGGACCGGAAGTGAGCAAACAGGGTTTCCTAGATAGCTGGCAGGACAGCTGATGGTATGTGAAGTGCATGAGGCAGGTGGAGTTGTTTTGGCACTGGAAGAGCTGTGCTGCTGCTTCGGGCAGTTGCCATTCACCACCACACTCCCTTCCCTAGGTGTCATAGCCACTTTCAGACATATGTGCTGCCAGAGCCCTTGGTTTCCATGGCAGCGGGAAATGGCTTTGGCCCTGAACTTGTCTTTGGCTGTGGAGTTTTGAGCGCCTTGAGTGAGGAGCTGCATGTTAGTTTTGTGTGGGTGCTCAAGCTGCTTGATTCCATTCTACTGGGCTCAATTGGCATGGGACCGGAAGTGTCCAAACAGGGTTTCCTAGATAGCTGGCAGGACAGCTGATGGTATGTGAAGTGCATGAGGCAGGTGGAGTTGTTTTGGCACTGGAAGAGCTGTGCTGCTGCTTCGGGCAGTTGCCATTCACCACCAAACTACCTTCCCTAGGTGTCATAGCCACTTTCAGACATATGTGCTGCCAGAGCACTTGGTTTCCATGGCAGCGGGAAATGGCTTTGGCGCTGAACTTTTGTTTGGCTGTGGAGTTTTGAGCGCCTTGAGTGAGGAGCTGCATGTTAGTTTTGTGTGGGTGCTCAAGCTGCTTGATTCCATCCCACTGGGCTCAATGGGCATTGGACCGGAAGTGAGCAAACAGGGTTTCCTAGATAGCTGCCAGGACAGCTGATGGTATGTGAAGTTTGTGATTTATGTGGAGTTGTTTTGGCACTGGAAGAGCTGTGCTGCTGCTTCGGGCAGTTGCCATTCACCACCACACTACCTTCCCTAGGTGTCATAGCCACTTTCAGACATATGTGCTGCCAGAGCCCTTGGTTTCCATGGCAGCGGGAAATGGCTTTGGCCCTGAATTTGTGTTTGGCTGTGGAGTTTTGAGCGCCTTGAGTGAGGAGCTGCATGTTAGTTTTGTGTGGGTGCTCAAGCTGCTTGATTCCATCCCACTGGGTTCAATGGGCATGGGACCGGAAGTGAGCAAACAGCGTTTCCTAGATAGCTTCCAGGATAGCTGATGGTATGTGAAGTGCATGAGGCAGGTGGAGTTGTTTTGGCACTGGAAGAGCTGTGCTGCTGCTTCGGGAAGTTGCCATTCACCACCACATTACCTTTCCTAGGTGTCATAGCCACTTTCAGACATATGTGCTGCCAGAGCACTTGGTTTCCATGGCAGCGGGAAATGGCTTGGGCTCTGAACTTGTCTTTGGCTGTGGAGTTTTGAGCGCCATGAGTGAGGAGCTACATGTTGGTTTTGTGTGGGTGCTCAAGCTGCTTGATTCCATCCCACTGGGCTCAATGGGCATTGAACCGGAAGTGAGCAAACAGGGTTTCCTAGATAGCTGGCAGGACAGCTGATGGTATGTGAAGTGCATGAGGCAGGTGGAGTTGTTTTTGCACTGGAAGAGCTGTGCTGCTGCTTCGGGCAGTTGCCATTCACCACCACACTACCTTCCTTAGGTGTCATAGCCACTTTCAGACATATGTGCTGCCAGAGCTCTTGGTTTCCATGGCAGCAGGAAATGGCTTGGGCTCTGAACTTGTCTTTGGCTGTGGAGTTTTGAGCGCTTTGAGGGAGGAGCTGCATGTTAGTTTTGTGTGGGTGCTCAAGCTGCTTGATTCCATCCCACTGGGTTCAATGGGCATGGGACCGGAAGTGAACAAACAGGGTTTCCTAGATAGCTGGCAGGACAGCTGATTGTATGTGAAGTGCATGAGGCAGGTGGAGTTGTTTTGGCACTGGAAGAGCTGTGCTGCTGCTTCGGGCAGTTGCCATTCACCACCACACTACCTTCCCTAGGTGTCATAGCCACTTTCAGACATATGTGCTGCCAGAGCACTTGGTTTCAATGGCAGCGGGAAATGGCTTGTGCTCTGAACTTCTCTTTGGCTGTGGAGTTTTTATTGCCTTGAGTGAGGAGCTGCATGTTAGTTTTGTGTGAGTGCTCAAGCTGCTTGATTCCATCCCACTGGGCTCAATGGGCATTGGACCGGAAGTGAGCAAACAGGGTTTCCTAGATAGCTGCAAGGGCAGCTGATGGTATGTGAAGTGCATGAGGCAGGTGGAGTTGTTTTGGCACTGGAAGAGCTGTGCTGCTGCTTCGGGCAGTTGCCATTCACCACCACACTACCATTCCTAGGTGTCATAGCCACTTTCAGACATATGTGCTGCCAGAGCTCTTGGTTTCCATGGCAGCGGGAAATGGCATTGGCCCTGAACTTGTGTTTGGCTGTGGAGTTTGAGCGCCTTGAGTGAGGAGCTCCATGTTAGTTTTGTGTGGGTGCTCAAGCTGCTTGATTCCATCCCCCTGGGCTCAATGGGCATGGGACCGGAAGTGAGCAAACAGGGTTTCCTAGATAGCTGCCAGGACAGCTGATGGTATGTGAAGTGCATGAGGCAGGTGGAGTTGTTTTGGCACTGGAAGAGCTGTGCTGCTGCTTCGGGCAGTTGCCATTCACCACCACACTACCTTTCCCAGGTGTCATAGCCACTTTCAGACATATGTGCTGCCAGAGCACTTGGTTTCCATGGCAGCAGGAAATGGCTTTGGCCTTGAATTTGTGTTTCACTGTGGAGTTTTGAGCGCCTTGAGTGAGGAGCTGCATGTTAGTTTTGTGTGGGTGCTCAAGCTGCTTGATTCCATCCCACTGGACTCAATGGGCATGGGACCGGAAGTGAGCAAACAGGGTTTCCTAGATAGCTGCCAGGACAGCTGATGGTATGTGAAGTTTGTGATTTATGTGGAGTTGTTTTGGCACTGGAAGAGCTGTGCTGCTGCTTCGGGCAGTTGCCATTCACCACCACACTCCCTTCCCTAGGTGTCATAGCCACTTTCAGACATATTTGCTGCCAGAGCACTTGGTTTCCATGGCAGCAGGAAATGGCTTGGGCGCTGAACTTGTCTTTGGCTGTGGAGTTTTGAGCGCCTTGAGTGAGGAGCTCCATGTTAGATTTGTGTGGGTGCTCAAGCTGCTTGATTCCATCCCACTGGGCTCAATGGGCATGGGACCGGAAGTGAGCAAACAGGGTTTCCTAGATAGGTGCCAGGACAGCTGATGGTATGTGAAGTGCATGAGGCAGGTGGAGTTGTTTTGGCACTGGAAGAGCTGTGCTGCTGCTTCGGGCAGTTGCCATTCACCACCACATTACCTTCAATAGGTGTCATAGCCACTTTCAGACATATGTGCTGCCAGATCACTTGGTTTCCATGGCAGCGGGAAATGGCTTGGGCTCTGAACTTGTCTTTGGCTGTGGAGTTTTGAGCGCCTTCAGTGAGGAGCTGCATGTTGGTTTTGTGTGGGTGCTCAAGCTGCTTGATTCCATCCCACTGGGCTCAATGGGCATGGGACCGGAAGTGAGCAAACAGGGTTTCCTAGATAGCTGCCAGGACAGCTGATGGTATGTGAAGTGCATGAGGCAGGTGGAGTTGTTTTGGCACTGGAAGAGCAGTGCTGCTGCTTCGGGCAGTTGCCATTCACCACCACACTCCCTTCCCTAGGTGTCATAGCCACTTTCAGACATATGTGCTGCCAGAGCCCTTGGTTTCCATGGCAGCGGGAAATGGCTTGGGCGCTGAACTTGTCTTTGGCTGTGGAGTTTTGATCGGCTTGAGTGAGGAGCTGCATGTTAGTTTTCCTTGTTGGTGCTTAAGCTGCTTGATTCCATCCCACTGGGCTCAATGGGCATTGGACCGGAAGTGAGCAAACAGGGTTTCCTATATAGCTTCCAGGATAGCTGATGGTATGTGAAGTGCATGAGGCAGGTGGAGTTGTTTTGGCACTGGAAGAGCTGTGCTGCTGCTTCGGGAAGTTGCCATTCACCACCACACTCCCTTCCCTAGGTGTCATAGCCACTTTCAGACATATGTGCTGCCAGAGCACTTGGTTTCCATGGCAGCGGGAAATGGCTTGGGCTCTGAACTTGTCTTTGGCTGTGGAGTTTTGAGCGCCTTCAGTGAGGAGCTACATGTTGGTTTTGTGTGGGTGCTCAAGCTGCTTGATTCCATCCCACTGGGCTCAATGGGCATTGAACCGGAAGTGAGCAAACAGGGTTTCCTAGATAGCTGCCAGGACAGCTGATGGTATGTGAAGTGCATGAGGTAGGTGGAGTTGTTTTGGCACTGGAAGAGCTGTGCTGCTGCTTCGGGCAGTTGCCATTCACCACCACACTACCTTCCTTAGGTGTCATAGCCACTTTCAGACATATGTGCTGCCAGAGCTCTTGGTTTCCATGGCAGCGGGAAATGGCTTGGGCTCTGAACTTGTGTTTGGCTGTGGAGTTTTGAGCGCTTTGAGTGAGGAGCTGCATGTTAGTTTTGTGTGGGTGCTCAAGCTGCTTGATTCCATCCAACTGGGCTCAATGGGCATGGGACCAGAAGTGAACAAACAGGGTTTCCTAGATAGCTGCCAGGACAGCTGATGGTATGTGAAGTGCATGAGGCAGGTGGAGTTGTTTTGGCACTGGAAGAGCTGTGCTGCTGCTTCGGGCAGTTGCCATTCACCACCACACTACCTTCCCTAGGTGTCATAGCCACTTTCAGACATATGTGCTGCCAGAGCACTTGGTTTCCATGGCAGCGGGAAATGGCTTTGGCCCTGAACTTGTGTTTGGCTGTGGAGTTTTGAGCGCCTTGAGTGAGGAGCTCCATGTTAGTTTTGTGTGGGTGCTCAAGCTGCTTGATTCCATCCCACTGGGCTCAATGGGCATGGGACCGGAAATGAGCAAACAGGGTTTCCTAGATAGCTGCCAGGACAGCTGATGGTATGTGAAGTGCATGAGGCAGGTGGAGTTGTTTGGCACTGGAAGAGCTGTGCTGCTGCTTCGGGCAGTTGCCATTCACCACCACACTCCCTTCAATAGGTGTCATAGCCACTTTCAGACATATGTGCTGCCAGAGCACTTGGTTTCCATGGCAGCGGGAAATGGCTTGGGCGCTGAACTTGTCTTTGGCTGTGGAGTTTTGAGCGCCATGAGTGAGGAGCTCCATGTTAGTTTTGTGTGGGTGCTCAAGCTGCTTGATTCCATCCCACTGGGCTCAATGGGCATTGGACCGGAAGTGACCAAACAGGGTTTCCTAGATAGCTGCCAGGACAGCTGATGGTATGTGAAGTGCATGAGGCAGGTGGAGTTGTTTTGGCACTGGAAGAGCTGTGCTGCTGCTTCGGGAAGTTGCCATTCACCACCACACTACCTTTCCCAGGTGTCATAGCCACTTTCAGACATATGTGCTGCCAGAGCACTTGGTTTCCATGGCAGCGGGAAATGGCTTTGGCCTTGAATTTGTGTTTCGCTGTGGAGTTTTGAGCGCCTTGAGTGAGGAGCTGCATGTTAGTTTTGTGTGGGTGCTCAAGCTGCTTGATTCCATCCCACTGGGTTCAATGGGCATGGGAGCGGAAGTGAGCAAACAGGGTTTCCTAGATAGCTGCCAGTACAGCTGATGGTATGTGAAGTTTGTGATTTATGTGGAGTTGTTTTGGCACTGGAAGAGCTGTGCTGCTGCTTGGAGCAGTTGCCATTCACCACCACACTACCTTCCCTACGTGTCATCGCCACTTTCAGACATATGTGCTGCCAGAGCACTTGGTTTCCATGGCAGCAGGAAATGGCTTGGGCGCTGAACTTGTCTTTGGCTGTGGAGTTTTGAGCGCCTTGAGTGAGGAGCTCCATGTTAGTTTTGTGTGGGTGCTCAAGCTGCTTGATTCCATCCCACTGGGCTCAATGGGCATGGGACCGGAAGTGAGCAAACAGGGTTTCCTAGATAGCTGGCAGGACAGCTGATGGTATGTGAAGTGCATGAGGCAGGTGGAGTTGTTTTGGCACTGGAAGAGCTGTGCTGCTGCTTCGGGCAGTTGCCATTCACCACCACACTACCATGCCTAGGTGTCATAGCCACTTTCAGACATATGTGCTGCCAGAGCACTTGGTTTCCATGGCAGCGGGAAATGGCTTGGGCTCTGAACTTGTCTTTGGCTGTGGAGTTTTGAGCGCCTTGAGTGAGGAGCTGCATGTTGGTTTTGTGTGGGTGCTCAAGCTGCTTGATTCCATCCCACTGGGCTCAATGGGCATGGGACCAGAAGTGAGCAAACAGGGTTTCCTCGATAGCTGCCAGGACAGCTGATGGTATGTGAAGTGCATGAGGCAGGTGGAGTTGTTTTGGCACTGGAAGAGCTGTGCTGCTGCTTCGGGCAGTTGCCATTCACCACCACACTCCCTTCCCTAGGTGTCATAGCCACTTTCAGACATATGTGCTGCCAGAGCCCTTGGTTTCCATGGCAGCAGGAAATGGCTTGGGCGCTGAACTTGTCTTTGGCTGTGGAGTTTTGATCGGCTTGAGTGAGGAGCTGCATGTTAGTTTTCCTTGTTGGTGCTTAAGCTGCTTGATTCCATCCCACTGGGCTCAATGGGCATGGGACCGGAAGTGAGCAAACAGCGTTTCCTAGATAGCTTCCAGGATAGCTGATGGTATGTGAAGTGCATGAGGCAGGTGGAGTTGTTTTGGCACTGGAAGAGCTGTGCTGCTGCTTCGGGAAGTTGCCATTCACCACCACACTACCTTCAATAGGTGTCATAGCCACTTTCAGACATATGTGCTGCCAGAGCACTTGGTTTCCATGGCAGCGGGAAATGGCTTGGGCTCTGAACTTGTCTTTGGCTGTGGAGTTTTGAGCGCCATGAGTGAGGAGCTACATGTTGGTTTTGTGTGGGTGCTCAAGCTGCTTGATTCCATCCCACTGGGCTCAATGGGCATTGAACCGGAAGTGAGCAAACAGGGTTTCCTCGATAGCTGGCAGGACAGCTGATGGTATGTGAAGTGCATGAGGTAGGTGGAGTTGTTTTGGCACTGGAAGAGCTGTGCTGCTGCTTCGGGCAGTTGCCATTCACCACCACACTACCTTCCTTAGGTGTCATAGCCACTTTCAGACATATGTGCTGCCAGAGCTCTTGGTTTCCATGGCAGCGGGAAATGGCTTGGGCTCTGAACTTGTCTTTGGCTGTGGAGTTTTGAGCGCTTTGAGGGAGGAGCTCCATGTTAGTTTTGTGTGGGTGCTCAAGCTGCTTGATTCCATCCCACTGGGTTCAATGGGCATGGGACCGGAAGTGAACAAACAGGGTTTCCTAGATAGCTGCCAGGACAGCTGACGGTATGTGAAGTGCATGAGGCAAGTGGAGTTGTTTTGGCACTGGAAGAGCTGTGCTGCTGCTTCGGGCAGTTGTCATTCACCACCACACTCCCTTCCCTAGGTGTCATAGCCACTTTCAGACATATGTGCTGCCAGAGCACTTGGTTTCCATGGCAGCGGGAAATGGCTTTGGCCCTGAACTTGTGTTTGGCTGTGGAGTTTTGAGCGCCTTGAGTGAGGAGCTCCATGTTAGTTTTGTGTGGGTGCTCAAGCTGCTTGATTCCATCCCACTGGGCTCAATGGGCATGGGACCGGAAGTGAGCAAACAGGGTTTCCTAGATAGCTGCCAGGACAGCTGATGGTATGTGAAGTGCATGAGGCAGGTGGAGTTGTTTGGCACTGGAAGAGCTGTGCTGCTGCTTCGGGCAGTTGCCATTCACCACCACACTACCTTCAATAGGTGTCATAGCCACTTTCAGACATATGTGCTGCCAGAGCCCTTGGTTTCCATGGCAGCGGAAAATGGCTTTGGCCGTGAACTTGTCTTTGGCTGTGGAGTTTTGAGCGCCTTGAGTGAGGAGGTCCATGTTAGTTTTGTGTGGGTGCTCAAGCTGCTTGATTCTATCCCACTGGGCTCAATGGGCATTGGAACGGAAGTGACCAAACAGGGTTTCCTAGAAATCTGCCAGGACAGCTGATGGTATGTGAAGTTCAGGAAGCAGGTGGAGTTGTTTTGGCATTGGAAGAGCTGTGCTGCTGCTTCGGGCAGTTGCCATTCACCACCACACTCCCTTCCCTAGGTGTCATAGCCACTTTCAGACATATGTGCTGCCAGAGCCCTTGGTTTCCATGGCAGCGGAAAATGGCTTTGGCCGTGAACTTGTCTTTGGCTGTGGAGTTTTGAGCGCCTTGAGTGAGGAGCTCCATGTTAGTTTTGTGTGAGTGCTCAAGCTGCTTGATTCCCTCCCACTGGGCTCAATGGGCATAGGACCGGAAGTGAGCAAACAGGGTTTCCTAGATAGCTGGCAGGACAGTTTATGGTATGTGAAGTGCATGAGGCAGGTGGAGTTGTTTTGGCACTGGAAGAGCTGTGCTGCTGCTTCGAGCAGTTGCCATTCACCACCACACTACCTTCCCTACGTGTCATAGCCACTTTCAGACATATGTGCTGCCAGAGCACTTGGTTTCCATGGCAGCGGGAAATGGCTTGGGCGCTGAATTTGTCTTTGGCTGTGGAGTTTTGAGCGCCTTGAGTGAGGAGCTCCATGTTAGTTTTGTGTGGGTGCTCAAGCTGCTTGATTCCATCCCACTGGGCTCAATGGGCATGGGACCGGAAGTGAGCAAACAGGGTTTCCTAGATAGCTGCCAGGACAGCTGATGGTATGTGAAGTGCATGAGGCAGGTGGAGTTGTTTTGGCACTGGAAGAGCTGTGCTGCTGCTTCGGGAAGTTGCCATTCACCACCACACTCCCTTCCCTAGGTGTCATAGCCACTTTCAGACATATGTGCTGCCAGAGCACTTGGTTTCCATGGCAGCGGGAAATGGCTTGGGCTCTGAACTTGTCTTTGGCTGTGGAGTTTTTAGCGCCTTCAGTGAGGAGCTGCATGTTAGTTTTGTGTGGTTGCTCAAGCTGCTTGATTCCATCCCACTGGGCTCAATGGGCATGGGACCGGAAGTGAGCAAACAGGTTTTCCTAGATAGCTGCCAGGACAGCTGATGGTATGTGAAGTGCATGAGGCAGGTGGAGTTGTTTTGGCACTGGAAGAGCTGTGCTGCTGCTTCGGGCAGTTGCCATTCACCACCACACTACCTTCCCTAGGTGTCATAGCCACTTTCAGACATATGTGCTGCCAGAGCCCTTGGTTTCCATGGCAGCGGGAAATGGCTTGGGCTCTGAACTTGTCTTTGGCTGTGGAGTTTTGATCGGCTTGAGTGAGGAGCTGCATGTTAGTTTTCCTTGTTGGTGCTTAAGCTGCTTGATTCCATCCCACTGGGCTCAATGGGCATGGGACCGGAAGTGACCAAACAGGGTTTCCTAGATAGCTACCAGGATAGCTGATGGTATGTGAAGTGCATGAGGCAGGTGGAGTTGTTTTGGCACTGGAAGAGCTGTGCTGCTGCTTCGGGCAGTTGCCATTAACCACCACATTACCTTTCCTAGGTGTCATAGCCACTTTCAGACATATGTGCTGCCAGAGCACTTGGTTTCCATGGCAGCGGGAAATGGCTTCGGCTCTGAACTTGTCTTTGGCTGTGGAGTTTTGAGCGCCATGAGTGAGGAGCTACATGTTGGTTTTGTGTGGGTACTCAAGCTGCTTGATTCCATCCCACTAGGCTCAAAGGGCATGGGACTGGAAGTGACCAAACAGGGTTTCCTAGATAGCTGCCAGGACAGCTGATGGTATGTGAAGTGCATGAGGCAGGTGGAGTTGTTTTGGCACTGGAAGAGCTGTGCTGCTGCTTCGGGCAGTTGCCATTCACCACCACACTACCTTCCCTACGTGTCATAGCCACTTTCAGACATATGTGCTGCCAGAGCACTTGGTTTCCATGGCAGCGGGAAATGGCTTTGGCCCTGAACTTGTCTTTGGCTGTGGAGTTTTGAGCGCCTTGAGTGAGGAGCTCCATGTTAGTTTTGTGTGGGTGCTCAAGCTGCTTGATTCCATCCCACTGGGTTCAATGGGCATGGGAGCGGAAGTGAACAAACAGGGTTTCCTAGATAGCTGCCAGGACAGCTGATGGTATGTGAAGTGCATGAGGCAGGTGGAGTTGTTTTGGCACTGGAAGAGCTGTGCTGCTGCTTCGGGCAGTTGCCATTCACCACCACACTACCTTCCCTAGGTGTCATAGCCACTTTCAGATATATGTGCTGCCAGAGCTCTTGGTTTCCATGGCAGCGGGAAATGGCTTTGGCTCTGAACTTGTGTTTGGCTGTGGAGTTTTGAGCGCCTTGAGTGAGGAGCTGCATGTTGGTTTTGTGTGGGTGCTCAAGCTGCTTGATTCCATCCCACTGGGCTCAATGGGCATTGAACCGCAAGTGAGCAAACAGGGTTTCCTAGATAGCTGCCAGGACAGCTGATGGTATGTGAAGTTCATGAGGCAGGTGGAGTTGTTTTGGCACTGGAAGAGCTGTGCTGCTGCTTCGGGCAGTTGCCATTCACCAGCAAACTACCTTCCCTAGATGTCATACCTACTTTCAGACATATGTGCTGTCAGAGCACTTGGTTTCCATGCAGCGGGAAATGGCTTGGGCGCTGAACTTGTGTTTGGCTGTGGAGTTTTGAGCGCCTTGAGTAAGGAGCTGCATGTTAGTTTTGTGTGGGTGCTCAAGCTGCTTGATTCCATCCCACTGGCCTCAATGGACATTGAACCGCAAGTGAGCAAACAGGGTTTCCTAGATAGCTGCCAGGACAGCTGATGGTATGTGAAGTGCATGAGGCAGGTGGAGTTGTTTTGGCACTGGAAGAGCTGTGCTGCTGCTTCGGGCAGTTGCCATTCACCACCACACTACCTTCAATAGGTGTCATTGCCACTTTCAGACATATGTGCTGCCAGAGCACTTGGTTTCCATGGCAGTGGGAAATGGCTTGGGTGCTGAACTTGTCTTTGGCTGTGGAGTTTTGAGTGCCTTGAGTGAGGAGCTCCATGTTAGTTTTGTGTGGGTGCTCAAGCTGCTTGATTCCATGCTACTGGGCTCAATTGACATCGGACCGGAAGTGACCAAACAGGGTTTCCTAGATAGCTGCCAGGAGGGCTGATGGTATGTGAAGTGCATGAGGCATGTGGAGTTGTTTTGGCACTGGAAGAGCTGTGCTGCTGCTTCGGGCAGTTGCCATTCACCACCACACTCCCTTCCCTAGGTGTCATAGCCACTTTCAGACATATGCGCTGCCAGAGCACAAAGTTTCCATTGTTACGGGAAATGGCTTTGGCTTTGAACTTGTCTTTGGCTGTGGAGTTTTTAGTGTTTGAGTGAGGAGCTCCATGTTAGTTTTGTGTGGGTGCTCAAGCTGCTTGATTCCATCCCACTGGGCTCAATGGGCATGGGACCGGAAGTGACCAAACAGGGTTTCCTAGATAGCTGCCAGGACAGCTGATGGTATGTGAAGTGCATGAGGCAGGTGGAGTTGTTTTGGCACTGGAAGAGCTGTGCTGCTGCTTCGGGCAGTTGCCATTCACCACCACACTACCTTTCCTAGGTGTCATAGCCACTTTCAGACATATGTGCTGCCAGAGCACTTGGTTTCCATGGCAGCGGGAAATGGCTTGGGCTCTGAACTTGTCTTTGGCTGTGGAGTTTTGAGCGCCTTAAGTGAGGAGCTGCATGTTGGTTTTGTGTGGGTGCTCAAGCTGCTTGATTCCATCCCACTGGGCTCAATGGGCATGGGACCGGAAGTGAGCAAACAGGGTTTCCTAGATAGCTGCCAGGACAGCTGATGGTATGTGAAGTGCATGAGGCAGGTGGAGTTGTTTTGGCACTGGAAGAGCTGTGCTGCTGCTTCGGGCAGTTGCCATTCACCACCACACTCCCTTCCCTAGGTGTCATAGCCACTTTCAGACATATGTGCTGCCAGAGCACTTGGTTTCCATGGCAGCGGGAAATGGCTTGGGCGCTGAACTTGTCTTTGGCTGTGGAGTTTTGAGCGCCTTGAGTGAGGAGCTGCATGTTAGTTTTGTGTGGGTGCTCAAGCTGCTTGATTCCATCCCACTGGGCTCAATGGGCATTGGATTGGGAGTGAGCAAACAGGGTTTCCTAGATAGCTGCCAGGACAGCTGATGGTATGTGAAGTTCATGAGGCAGGTGGAGTTGTTTTGGCACGGGAAGAGCTGTGCTGCTGCTTCGGGCAGTTGCCATTCACCACCACATTATCTTTCCTAGGTGTCATAGCCACTTTCAGACATATGTGCTGCCAGAGCACTTGGTTTCCATTGCAGCGGGAAATGGCATTGGCCCTGAACTTGTGTTTGGCTGTGGAGTTTTGAGCGCCTTGAGTGAGGAGCTGCATGTTAGTTTTGTGTGGGTGCTCAAGCGCTTGATTCCATCCAACTGGGCTCAATGGGCATGGGACCGGAAGTGAGCAAACAGGGTTTCCTAGATAGCTGCCAAGATAGCTGATGGTATGTGAAGTGCATGAGGCAGGTGGAGTTGTTTTGGCACTGGAAGAGCTGTGCTGCTGCTTCGGGCAATTGCCATTCACCACCACACTACCTTCCCTAGGTGTCAAAGCCACTTTCAGACATATGTGCTGCCAGAGCACTTGGTTTCCATGGCAGCGGGAAATGGCTTTGGCCCTGAACTTGTCTTTGGCTGTGGAGTTTTGAGCGCCTTGAGTGAGGAACTGCATGTTCGTTTTGTGTGGGTGCTCAAGCTGCTTGATTCCATCCCACTGGGCTCAAAGGGCATGGGACCGGAAGTGAGCAAACAGGGTTTCCTAGATAGCTGCCAAGACAGCTGATGGTATGTGAAGTTCATGAGGCAGGTGGAGTTGTTTTGGCACTGGAAGAGCTGTGCTGCTGCTTCGGGCAGTTGCCATTCACCACCACACTACCTTCCCTAGGTGTCATAGCCACTTTCAGAAATATGTGCTGCCAGAGCTCTTGGTTTCCATGGCAGCGGGAAATGGCTTGGGCGCTGAACTTGTCTTTGGCTGTGGAGTTTTGAGTGCCTTGAGTGAGGAGCTCCTTGTTAGTTTTCCTTGTAGGTGCTTAAGCTGCTTGATTCCATCCCACTGGGCTCAATGGGCATGGGACCGGAATTGAGCAAACAGGGTTTCCTAGATAGCTGCCAAGACAGCTGATGGTATGTGAAGTGTATGAGGCAGGTGGAGTTGTTTTGGCACTGGAAGAGCTGTGCTGCTGCTTCGGGCAGTTGCCATTCACCACCACACTACCTTCCCTAGGTGTCATAGCCACTTTCAGACATATGTGCTGCCAGAGCTCTTGGTTTCCATGGCAGCGGGAAATGGATTGGGCCCTGAACTTGTCTTTGGCTGTGGAGTTTTGAGCGCCTTGAGTGAGGAGCTGCATGTTAGTTTTGTGTGGGTGCTCAAGCTGCTTGATTCCATCCCACTGGGCTCAATGGGCATGGGACCGGAAGTGAGCAAACAGGGTTTCCTAGATAGCTGCCAGGACAGCTGATGGTATGTGAAGTGCATGAGGCAGGTGGAGTTGTTTTGGCACTGGAAGAGCTGTGCTGCTGCTTCGGGCAGTTGCCATTCACCACCACACTCCCTTCCCTAGGTGTCATAGCCACTTTCAGACATATGTGCTGCCAGAGCACTTGGTTTCCATGGCAGCGGGAAATGGCTTGGGCGCTGAACTTGCCTTTGGCTGTGGAGTTTTGAGCGCCTTGAGTGAGGAGGTCCATGTTAGTTTTGTGTGGGTGCTCAAGCTGCTTGATTCCATCCCACTGGGCTCAATGGGCATTGGACCGGAAGTGAGCAAACAGCGTTTCCTAGATAGCTGCCAGGACAGCTGATGGTATGTGAAGTGCATGAGGCAGGTGGAGTTGTTTTGGCACTGGAAGAGCTGTGCTGCTGCTTCGGGCAGTTGCCATTCACCACCACACTACCTTCCCTAGGTGGCATAGCCACTTTCAGAAATATGTGCTGCCAGAGCTCTTGGTTTCCATGGCAGCGGGAAATGGCTTGGGCGCTGAACTTGTCTTTGGCTGTGGAGTTTTGAGTGCCTTGAGTGAGGAGCTCCTTGTTAGTTTTCCTTGTAGGTGCTTAAGCTGCTTGATTCCATCCCACTGGGCTCAATGGGCATGGGACCGGAATTGAGCAAACAGGGTTTCCTAGATAGCTGCCAAGACAGCTGATGGTATGTGAAGTGTATGAGGCAGGTGGAGTTGTTTTGGCACTGGAAGAGCTGTGCTGCTGCTTCGGGCAGTTGCCATTCACCACCACACTACCTTCCCTAGGTGTCATAGCCACTTTCAGACATATGTGCTGCCAGAGCTCTTGGTTTCCATGGCAGCGGGAAATGGATTGGGCCCTGAACTTGTCTTTGGCTGTGGAGTTTTGAGCGCCTTGAGTGAGGAGCTGCATGTTAGTTTTGTGTGGGTGCTCAAGCTGCTTGATTCCATCCCACTGGGCTCAATGGGCATGGGACCGGAAGTGACCAAACAGGGTTTCCTAGATAGCTGCCAGGACAGCTGATGGTATGTGAAGTGCATGAGGCAGGTGGAGTTGTTTTGGCACTGGAAGAGCTGTGCTGCTGCTTCGGGCAGTTGCCATTAACCACCACACTACCTTCCCTAGGTATCATAGCCACTTTCAGACATATGTGCTGCCAGAGCACTTGGTTTCCATGGCAGCGGGAAATGGCTTGGGCGCTGAACTTGTTTTTGGCTTTGGAGGTTTGAGCGCCTTGAGTGAGGAGCTGCATGTTAGTTTTGTGTGGGTGCTCAAGCTGCTTGATTCCATCCCACTGGCCTCAATGGACATTGAACCGCAAGTGAGCAAACAGGGTTTCCTAGATAGCTGGCAGGACAGCTGATGGTATGTGAAGTGCATGAGGCAGGTGGAGTTGTTTTGGCACTGGAAGAGCTGTGCTGCTGCTTCGGGCAGTTGCCATTCACCACCACACTACCTTCAATAGGTGTCATAGCCACTTTCAGACATATGTGCTGCCAGAGCCCTTGGTTTCCATGGCAGCAGGAAATGGCTTTGGCCCTGAACTTGTCTTTGGCTGTGGAGTTTTGAGCGTCTTGAGTGAGGAGCTCCATGTTAGTTTTGTGTGGGTACTCAAGCTGCTTGATTCCATCCCACGAGGTTCAATGGGCATAGGACCGGAATTGAGCAAACAGGGTTTCCTAGATAGCTGCCAGTACAGCTTATGGTATGTGAAGTGCATGAGGTAGGTGGAGTTGTTTTGGCACTGGGAGAGCTGTGCTGCTGCTTCCGGCAGTTGCCATTCACCACCACACTACCTTCAATAGGTGTCATAGCCACTTTCAGACATATGTGCTGCCAGAGCACTTGGTTTCCATGGCAGCGGGAAATGGCTTGGGTGCTGAACTTGTCTTTGGCTGTGGAGTTTTGAGCGCCTTCAGTGAGGAGGTCCATGTTGGTTTTGTGTTGGTGCTTAAGCTGCTTGATTCCATCCCACTGGGCTCAATGGGCATGGGACCACAAGTGAGCAAACAGGGTTTCCTAGATAGCTGGCTGGACAGCTGATGGTATGTGAAGTGCATGAGGCAGGTGGAGTTGTTTTGGCACTGGAAGAGCTGTGCTGCTGCTTCGGGCAGTTGCCATTCACCACCACACTCCCTTCCCTAGGTGTCATAGCCACTTTCAGACATATGTACTGCCAGAGCCCTTGGTTTGCATGGCAGCGGGAAATGGCTTGGGCTCTGAACTTGTCTTTGGCTGTGGAGTTTTGAGCCTCTTGAGTGAGGAGCTCCATGTTAGTTTTCCTTGTTGGTGCTTAAGCTGCTTGATTCCATCCCACTGGGCTCAATGGGCATAGGACCGGAAGTGAGCAAACAGGGTTTCCTAGATAGCTGGCAGGACAGCTGATGGTATGTGAAGTGCATGAGGCAGGTGGAGTTGTTTTGGCACTGGAAGAGCTGTGCTGCTGCTTCGGGCAATTGCCATTCACCACCACACTACCTTCAATAGGTGTCATAACCACTTTCAGACATATGTGCTGCCAGAGCCCTTGGTTTCCATGGCAGCGGGAAATGGCTTTGGCCCTGAACTTGTCTTTGGCTTTGGAGGTTTGAGTGCCTTGAGTGAGGAGCTGCATGTTAGTTTTGTGTGGGTGCTCAAGCTGCTTGATTCCATCCCACTGGGCTCAATGGGCATTGGACCGGAAGTGAGCAAACAGGGTTTCCTAGATAGCTGCCAGGACAGATGATGGTATGTGAAGTGCATGAGGCAGGTGGAGTTGTTTTGGCACTGGAAGAGCTGTGCTGCTGCTTCGGGCAGTTGCCATTCACCACCACACTACCTTCCCTAGGTGTCATAGCCACTTTCAGACATATGTGCTGCCAGAGCTCTTGGTTTCCATGGCAGCGGGAAATGGCTTGGGCTCTGAACTTGTCTTTGGCTGTGGAGTTTTGAGCGCCATGAGTGAGGTGCTGCATGTTAGTTTTGTGTGGGTGCTCAAGCTGCTTGATTCCATCTCACTGGGCTCAATGGGCATTGGACTGGGAGTGAGCAAACAGGGTTTCCTAGATAGCTGCCAGGACAGCTGATGGTATGTGAAGTGCATGAGGCAGGTGGAGTTGTTTTGGCACTGGAAGAGCTGTGCTGCTGCTTCGGGCAGTTGCCATTCACCACCACATTATCTTTCCTAGGTGTCATAGCCACTTTCAGACATATGTGCTGCCAGAGCACTTGGTTTCCATGGCAGCGGGAAATGGCTTTGGCCCTGAACTTGTGTTTGGCTGTGGAGTTTTGAGCGCCTTGAGTGAGGAGCTCCATGTTAGTTTTCCTTGTTGGTGCTTAAGCTGCTTGATTCCATCCCACAGGGCTCAATGGGCATTGAATCGGAAGTGACCAAGCAGGGTTTCCTAAATAGCTGCCAGGACAGCTGATGGTATGTGAAGTGCATGGGGCAGGTGGTGTTGTTTTGGCACTGGAAGAGCTGTGCTGCTGCTTCGGGCAATTGCCATTCACCACCACACTACCTTCCCTAGGTGTCAAAGCCACTTTCAGACATATGTGCTGCCAGAGCACTTGGTTTCCATGGCAGCGGGAAATGGGTTTGGCCCTGAACTTGTCTTTGGCTGTGGAGTTTTGCGCGCCTTGAGTGAGGAGCTGCATGTTAGTTTTGTGTGGGTGCTCAAGCTGCTTGATTCCATCCCACTGGGCTCAAAGGGCATGGGACCGGAAGTGAGCAAACAGGGTTTCCTAGATAGCTGCCAAGACAGCTGATGGTATTTGAAGTTCAGGAAGCAGGTGGAGTTGTTTTGGCACTGGAAGAGCTGTGCTGCTGCTTCGGGCAATTGCCATTCACCACCACACTACCTTCCCTAGGTGTCATAGCCACTTTCAGACATATGTGCTGCCAGAGCACTTGGTTTCCATGGCAGCGGGAAATGGCTTTGGCTCTGAACTTGTGTTTGGCTGTGGAGTTTTGAGTGCCTTGAGTGAGGAGCTCCATGTTAGTTTTGTGTGGGTGCTCAAGCTGCTTGATTCCATCCCACTGGGCTCAATGGGCATTGGACTGGAAGTGAGCAAACAGGGTTTCCTAGATAGCTGCCAGGACAGCTGATGGTATGTGAAGTGCATGAGGCAGGTGGAGTTGTTTTGGCACTGGAAGAGCTGTGTTGCTGCTTCGTGCAGTTGCCATTCACCACCACACTACCTTCCCTAGGTGTCATAGCCACTTTCAGACATATGTGCTGCCAGAGCACTTGGTTTCCATGGCAGCGGGAAATGGCTTTGGCTGTGAACTTGTCTTTGGCTGTGGAGTTTTGAGCGCATTGCGTGAGGAGCTCCATGTTAGTTTTGTGTGGGTGCTCAAGCTGCTTGATTCCATCCCACTGGGCTCAATGGGCATGGGACCGGAAGTGAGCAAACAGGGTTTCCTAGATAGCTGCCAGGACAGCTGATGGTATGTGAAGTGCATGAGGCAGGTGGAGTTGTTTTGGCACTGGAAGAGCTGTGCTGCTGCTTCGGGCAGTTGCCATTCACCACCACACTACCTTCCCTAGGTGTCATAGCCACTTTCAGACATATGTGCTGCCAGAGCCCTTGGTTTCCATGGCAGCGGAAAATGGCTTTGGCCGTGAACTTGTCTTTGGCTGTGGAGTTTTGAGCGCCTTGAGTGAGGAGCTCCATGTTAGTTTTGTGTGGGTGCTCAAGCTGCTTGATTCTATCCCACTGGGCTCAATGGGCATTGGAACGGAAGTGACCAAACAGGGTTTCCTAGAAATCTGCCAGGACAGCTGATGGTATGTGAAGTGTATGAGGCAGGTGGAGTTGTTTTGGCACTGGAAGAGCTGTGCTGCTGCTTCGGGCAGTTGCCATTCACCACCACACTACCTTCCCTAGGTGTCATAGCCACTTTCAGACATATGTGCTGCCAGAGCACTTGGTTTCCATGGCAGCGGGAAATGGCTTGGGCCCTGAACTTGTCTTTGGCTGTGGAGTTTTGAGCGCCTTGAGTGAGGAGCTCCATGTTAGTTTTGTGTGGGTGCTCAAGCTGCTTGATTCCATCCCACTGGGCTCAATGGGCATGGGACCGGAAGTGAGCAAACAGGGTTTCCTAGATAGCTGCCAGGACAGCTGATGGTATGTGAAGTTCAGGAAGCAGGTGGAGTTGTTTTGGCATTGGAAGAGCTGTGCTGCTGCTTCGGGCAGTTGCCATTCACCACCACACTACCTTCCCTAGGTGTCATAGCCACTTTCAGACATATGTGCTGCCAGAGCACTTGGTTTCCATGGCAGCGGGAAATGGCTTTGGCTCTGAACTTGTCTTTGGCTGTGGAGTTTTGAGCGCCTTGAGTGAGGAGCTCCATGTTAGTTTTGTGTGGGTGCTCAAGCTGCTTGATTCCATCCCACTGGGCTCAATGGGCATGGGACCGGAAGTGAGCAAACAGGGTTTCCTAGATAGCTGCCAGGACAGCTGATGGTATGTGAAGTGCATGAGGCAGGTGGAGTTGTTTTGGCACTGGAAGAGCTGTGTTGCTGCTTCGTGCAGTTGCCATTCACCACCACACTACCTTCCCTAGGTGTCATAGCCACTTTCTGACATATGTGCTGCCAGAGCCCTTGGTTTCCATGGCAGCGGGAAATGGCTTTGGCCCTGAACTTGGCTTTGGCTGTGGAGTTTTGAGCGCCTTGAGTGAGGAGCTGCATGTTAGTTTTGTGTGGGTGCTCAAGCTGCTTGATTCCATCCCACTGGGCTCAATGGGCATGGGACCGGAAGTGAGCAAACAGGGTTTCCTAGATAGCTGCCAGGACAGCTGATGGTATGTGAAGTTCATGAGGCAGGAGGAGTTGTTTTGGCACTGGAAGAGCTGTGCTGCTGCTTCGGGCAGTTGCCATTCACCACCACACTCCCTTCCCTAGGTGTCATAGCCACTTTCAGACATATGTGCTGCCAGAGCACTTGGTTTCCATGGCAGCGGGAAATGGCTTGGGCGCTGAACTTGTCTTTGGCTGAGGAGCTTTGAGCGCCTTGAGTGAGGAGGTCCATGTTAGTTTTGTGTGGGTTCTCAAGCTGCTTGATTCCATCCCACTGGGCTCAATGGGCATGGGACCGGAAGTGAGCAAACAGGGTTTCCTAGATAGCTGCCAGGACAGCTGATGGTATGTGAAGTGCATGAGGCAGGTGGAGTTGTTTTGGCACTGGAAGAGCTGTGCTGCTGCTTCGAGCATTTGCCATTCACCACCACACTACCTTCAATAGGTGTCATAGCCACTTTCAGACATATGTGCTGCCAGAGCACTTGGTTTCCATGGCAGCGGGAAATGGCTTTGGCCCTGAACTTGTGTTTGGCTGTGGAGTTTTGAGTGCCATGAGTGAGGAGCTGCATGTTAGTTTTGTGTGGGTGCTCAAGCTGCTTGATTCCATTACTCTGGGCTCAATGGGCATTGGACCGTAAGTGAGCAAACAGGGTTTCCTATATAGCTGGCAGGACAGCTGATGGTATGTGAAGTGCATGAGGCAGGTTGAGTTGTTTTGGCACTGGAAGAGCTGTGCTGCTGCTTCGGGCAGTTGCCATTCACCACCACACTACCTTCCCTAGGTGTCATAGCCACTTTCAGATATATGTGCTGCCAGAGCCCTTGGTTTCCATGGTAGCAGGAAATGGCTTTGGCGCTGAATTTGCCTTTGGCTGTGGAGTTTTGAGCGCCTTGAGTGAGGAGCTCCATGTTAGTTTTGTGTGGGTGCTCAAGCTGCTTGATTCCATCCCACTGGGCTCAATGGGCATTGGACCGGAAGTGACCAAACAGGGTTTCCTAGATAGCTGCCAGGACAGCTTATGGTATGTGAAGTGCATGAGGCAGGTGGAGTTGTTTTGGCACTGGAAGAGCTGTGTTGCTGCTTCATGCAGTTGCCATTCACCACCACACTACCTTCCCTAGGTGTCATAGCCAGTTTCAGACATATGTGCTGCCAGAGCACTTGGTTTCCATGGCAGCGGGAAATGGCTTGGGCTCTGAACTTGTCTTTGGCTGTGGAGTTTTGAGCGCATTGCGTGAGGAGCTCCATGTTAGTTTTGTGTGGGTGCTCAAGCTGCTTGATTCCATCCCACTGGGCTCAATGGGCATGGGACCGGAAGTGAGCAAACAGGGTTTCCTCGATAGCTGCCAGGACAGCTGATGGTATGTGAAGTGCATGAGGCAGGTGGAGTTGTTTTGGCACTGGAAGAGCTGTGCTGCTGCTTCGGGCAGTTGCCATTCACCACCACACTACCTTCCCTAGGTGTCATAGCCACTTTCAGACATATGTGCTGCCAGAGCCCTTGGTTTCCATGGCAGCGGAAAATGGCTTTGGCCGTGAACTTGTCTTTGGCTGTGGAGTTTTGAGCGCCTTGAGTGAGGAGGTCCATGTTAGTTTTGTGTGGGTGCTCAAGCTGCTTGATTCTATCCCACTGGGCTCAATGGGCATTGGAACGGAATTGAGCAAACAGGGTTTCCTAGATAGCTGCCAGTACAGCTGATGGTATGTGAAGTGCATGAGGTAGGTGGAGTTGCTTTGGCACTGGGAGAGCTGTGCTGCTGCTTCCGGCAGTTGCCATTCACCACCACACTACCTTCCCTAGGTGTCATAGCCACTTTCAGACATATGTGCTGCCAGAGCACTTGGTTTCCATGGCAGCGGGAAATGGCTTGGGTGCTGAACTTGTCTTTGGCTGTGGAGTTTTGAGCGCCTTCAGTGAGGAGGTCCATGTTGGTTTTGTGTTGGTGCTTAAGCTGCTTGATTCCATCCCACTGGGCTCAATGGGCATGGGACCGGAAGTGAGCAAACAGGGTTTCCTAGATAGCTGGCTGGACAGCTGATGGTATGTGAAGTGCATGAGGCAGGTGGAGTTGTTTTGGCACTGGAAGAGCTGTGCTGCTGCTTCGGGCAGTTGCCATTCACCACCACACTCCCTTCCTTAGGTGTCATAGCCACTTTCAGACATATGTGCTGCCAGAGCCCTTGGTTTCCATGGCAGCGGGAAATGGCTTTGGCCCTGAACTTGTCTTTGGCTTTGGAGTTTTGAGCGCCTTGAGTGAGGAGCTGCATGTTAGTTTTGTGTGGGTGCTCAAGCTGCTTGATTCCATCCCACTGGGCTCAATGGGCATTGGACCGGAAGTGAGCAAACAGGGTTTCCTAGATAGCTGCCAGGACAGCTGATGGTATGTGAAGTGCATGAGGCAGGTGGAGTTGTTTTGGCACTGGAAGAGCTGTGCTGCTGCTTCGGGCAGTTGCCATTCACCACCACACTACCTTCCCTAGGTGTCATAGCCACTTTCAGACATATGTGCTGCCAGAGCTCTTGGTTTCCATGGCAGCGGGAAATGGCTTGGGCTCTGAACTTGTCTTTGGCTGTGGAGTTTTGAGCGCCATGAGTGAGGTGCTGCATGTTAGTTTTGTGTGGGTGCTCAAGCTGCTTGATTCCATCTCACTGGGCTCAATGGGCATTGGACTGGGAGTGAGCAAACAGGGTTTCCTAGATAGCTGCCAGGACAGCTGATGGTATGTGAAGTGCATGAGGCAGGTGGAGTTGTTTTGGCACTGGAAGAGCTGTGCTGCTGCTTCGGGCAGTTGCCATTCACCACCACATTATCTTTCCTAGGTGTCATAGCCACTTTCAGACATATGTGCTGCCAGAGCACTTGGTTTCCATGGCAGCGGGAAATGGCTTTGGCCCTGAACTTGTGTTTGGCTGTGGAGTTTTGAGCGCCTTGAGTGAGGAGCTCCATGTTAGTTTTCCTTGTTGGTGCTTAAGCTGCTTGATTCCATCCCACAGGGCTCAATGGGCATTGAATCGGAAGTGACCAAGCAGGGTTTCCTAAATAGCTGCCAGGACAGCTGATGGTATGTGAAGTGCATGGGGCAGGTGGTGTTGTTTTGGCACTGGAAGAGCTGTGCTGCTGCTTCGGGCAATTGCCATTCACCACCACACTACCTTCCCTAGGTGTCAAAGCCACTTTCAGACATATGTGCTGCCAGAGCACTTGGTTTCCATGGCAGCGGGAAATGGGTTTGGCCCTGAACTTGTCTTTGGCTGTGGAGTTTTGCGCGCCTTGAGTGAGGAGCTGCATGTTAGTTTTGTGTGGGTGCTCAAGCTGCTTGATTCCATCCCACTGGGCTCAAAGGGCATGGGACCGGAAGTGAGCAAACAGGGTTTCCTAGATAGCTGCCAAGACAGCTGATGGTATTTGAAGTTCAGGAAGCAGGTGGAGTTGTTTTGGCACTGGAAGAGCTGTGCTGCTGCTTCGGGCAGTTGCCATTCACCACCACACTACCTTCAATAGGTGTCATAGCCACTTTCAGACATATGTGCTGCCAGAGCACTTGGTTTCCATGGCAGCGGGAAATGGCTTTGGCTCTGAACTTGTCTTTGGCTGTGGAGTTTTGAGCGCCTTGAGTGAGGAGCTCCATGTTAGTTTTGTGTGGGTGCTCAAGCTGCTTGATTCCATCCCACTGGGCTCAATGGGCATTGGACCGGAAGTGAGCAAACAGGGTTTCCTAGATAGCTGCCAGGACAGCTGATGGTATGTGAAGTGCATGAGGCAGGTGGAGTTGTTTTGGCACTGGAAGAGCTGTGTTGCTGCTTCGTGCAGTTGCCATTCACCACCACACTACCTTCCCTAGGTGTCATAGCCACTTTCAGACATATGTGCTGCCAGAGCACTTGGTTTCCATGGCAGCGGGAAATGGCTTTGGCTGTGAACTTGTCTTTGGCTGTGGAGTTTTGAGCGCATTGCGTGAGGAGCTCCATGTTAGTTTTGTGTGGGTGCTCAAGCTGCTTGATTCCATCCCACTGGGCTCAATGGGCATGGGACCGGAAGTGAGCAAACAGGGTTTCCTAGATAGCTGCCAGGACAGCTGATGGTATGTGAAGTGCATGAGGCAGGTGGAGTTGTTTTGGCACTGGAAGAGCTGTGTTGCTGCTTCGTGCAGTTGCCATTCACCACCACACTACCTTCCCTAGGTGTCATAGCCACTTTCTGACATATGTGCTGCCAGAGCCCTTGGTTTCCATGGCAGCGGGAAATGGCTTTGGCCCTGAACTTGGCTTTGGCTGTGGAGTTTTGAGCGCCTTGAGTGAGGAGCTGCATGTTAGTTTTGTGTGGGTGCTCAAGCTGCTTGATTCCATCCCACTGGGCTCAATGGGCATGGGACCGGAAGTGAGCAAACAGGGTTTCCTAGATAGCTGCCAGGACAGCTGATGGTATGTGAAGTGCATGAGGCAGGTGGAGTTGTTTTGGCACTGGAAGAGCTGTGCTGCTGCTTCGAGCATTTGCCATTCACCACCACACTACCTTCCCTAGGTGTCATAGCCACTTTCAGACATATGTGCTGCCAGAGCACTTGGTTTCCATGGCAGCGGGAAATGGCTTTGGCCCTGAACTTGTCTTTGGCTGTGGAGTTTTGAGTGCCATGAGTGAGGAGCTGCATGTTAGTTTTGTGTGGGTGCTCAAGCTGCTTGATTCCATTACTCTGGGCTCAATGGGCATTGGACCGTAAGTGAGCAAACAGGGTTTCCTATATAGCTGCAGGACAGCTGATGGTATGTGAAGTGCATGAGGCAGGTTGAGTTGTTTTGGCACTGGAAGAGCTGTGCTGCTGCTTCGGGCAGTTGCCATTCACCACCACACTACCTTCCCTAGGTGTCATAGCCACTTTCAGATATATGTGCTGCCAGAGCCCTTGGTTTCCATGGTAGCAGGAAATGGCTTTGGCGCTGAATTTGCCTTTGGCTGTGGAGTTTTGAGCGCCTTGAGTGAGGAGGTGCATGTTAGTTTTGTGTGGGTGCTCAAGCTGCTTGATTCCATCCCACTGGGCTCATTGGGCATGGGACCGGAAGTGAGCAAACAGGGTTTCCTAGATAGCTGCCAGGACAGCTGATGGTATGTGAAGTGCATGAGGCAGGTGGAGTTGTTTTGGCACTGGAAGAGCTGTGCTGCTGCTTCGGGCAGTTGCCATTCACCACCACACTACCTTCAATAGGTGTCATAGCCACTTGCAGACATATGTGCTGCCAGAGCACTTGGTTTCCATGGCAGCGGGAAATGGCTTTGGCTCTGAACTTGTCTTTGGCTGTGGAGTTTTGAGCGCCTTGAGTGAGGAGCTCCATGTTAGTTTTGTGTGGGTGCTCAAGCTGCTTGATTCCATCCCACTGGGCTCAATGGGCATGGGACCGGAAGTGAGCAAACAGGGTTTCCTAGATAGCTGCCAGGACAGCTTATGGTATGTGAAGTGCATGAGGCAGGTGGAGTTGTTTTGGCACTGGAAGAGCTGTGTTGCTGCTTCATGCAGTTGCCATTCACCACCACACTACCTTCCCTAGGTGTCATAGCCAGTTTCAGACATATGTGCTGCCAGAGCACTTGGTTTCCATGGCAGCGGGAAATGGCTTGGGCTCTGAACTTGTCTTTGGCTGTGGAGTTTTGAGCGCCTTGCGTGAGGAGCTCCATGTTAGTTTTGTGTGGGTGCTCAAGCTGCTTGATTCCATCCCACTGGGCTCAATGGGCATGGGACCGGAAGTGAGCAAACAGGGTTTCCTAGATAGCTGCCAGGACAGCTGATGGTATGTGAAGTGCATGAGGCAGGTGGAGTTGTTTTGGCACTGGAAGAGCTGTGCTGCTGCTTCGGGCAGTTGCCATTCACCACCACACTACCTTCCCTAGGTGTCATAGCCACTTTCAGACATATGTGCTGCCAGAGCCCTTGGTTTCCATGGCAGCGGAAAATGGCTTTGGCCGTGAACTTGTCTTTGGCTGTGGAGTTTTGAGCGCCTTGAGTGAGGAGGTCCATGTTAGTTTTGTGTGGGTGCTCAAGCTGCTTGATTCTATCCCACTGGGCTCAATGGGCATTGGAACGGAATTGAGCAAACAGGGTTTCCTAGATAGCTGCCAGTACAGCTGATGGTATGTGAAGTGCATGAGGTAGGTGGAGTTGTTTTGGCACTGGGAGAGCTGTGCTGCTGCTTCCGGCAGTTGCCATTCACCACCACACTACCTTCAATAGGTGTCATAGCCACTTTCAGACATATGTGCTGCCAGAGCACTTGGTTTCCATGGCAGCGGGAAATGGCTTGGGTGCTGAACTTGTCTTTGGCTGTGGAGTTTTGAGCGCCTTCAGTGAGGAGGTCCATGTTGGTTTTGTGTTGGTGCTTAAGCTGCTTGATTCCATCCCACTGGGCTCAATGGGCATGGGACCACAAGTGAGCAAACAGGGTTTCCTAGATAGCTGGCTGGACAGCTGATGGTATGTGAAGTGCATGAGGCAGGTGGAGTTGTTTTGGCACTGGAAGAGCTGTGCTGCTGCTTCGGGCAGTTGCCATTCACCACCACACTCCCTTCCCTAGGTGTCATAGCCACTTTCAGACATATGTGCTGCCAGAGCCCTTGGTTTGCATGGCAGCGGGAAATGGCTTGGGCTCTGAACTTGTCTTTGGCTGTGGAGTTTTGAGCCTCTTGAGTGAGGAGCTCCATGTTAGTTTTCCTTGTTGGTGCTTAAGCTGCTTGATTCCATCCCACTGGGCTCAATGGGCATAGGACCGGAAGTGAGCAAACATGGTTTCCTAGATAGCTGGCAGGACAGCTGATGGTATGTGAAGTGCATGAGGCAGGTGGAGTTGTTTTGGCACTGGAAGAGCTGTGCTGCTGCTTCGGGCAATTGCCATTCACCACCACACTACCTTCAATAGGTGTCATAACCACTTTCAGACATATGTGCTGCCAGAGCCCTTGGTTTCCATGGCAGCGGGAAATGGCTTTGGCCCTGAACTTGTCTTTGGCTTTGGAGGTTTGAGTGCCTTGAGTGAGGAGCTGCATGTTAGTTTTGTGTGGGTGCTCAAGCTGCTTGATTCCATCCCACTGGGCTCAATGGGCATTGGACCGGAAGTGAGCAAACAGGGTTTCCTAGATAGCTGCCAGGACAGATGATGGTATGTGAAGTGCATGAGGCAGGTGGAGTTGTTTTGGCACTGGAAGAGCTGTGCTGCTGCTTCGGGCAGTTGCCATTCACCACCACACTACCTTCCCTAGGTGTCATAGCCACTTTCAGACATATGTGCTGCCAGAGCACTTGGTTTCCATGGCAGCGGGAAATGGCTTGGGCTCTGAACTTGTCTTTGGCTGTGGAGTTTTGAGCGCCATGAGTGAGGTGCTGCATGTTAGTTTTGTGTGGGTGCTCAAGCTGCTTGATTCCATCTCACTGGGCTCAATGGGCATTGGACTGGGAGTGAGCAAACAGGGTTTCCTAGATAGCTGCCAGGACAGCTGATGGTATGTGAAGTGCATGAGGCAGGTGGAGTTGTTTTGGCACTGGAAGAGCTGTGCTGCTGCTTCGGGCAGTTGCCATTCACCACCACATTATCTTTCCTAGGTGTCATAGCCACTTTCAGACATATGTGCTGCCAGAGCACTTGGTTTCCATGGCAGCGGGAAATGGCTTTGGCCCTGAACTTGTCTTTGGCTGTGGAGTTTTGAGCGCCTTGAGTGAGGAGCTCCATGTTAGTTTTCCTTGTTGGTGCTTAAGCTGCTTGATTCCATCCCACAGGGCTCAATGGGCATTGAATTGGAAGTGACCAAGCAGGGTTTCCTAAATAGCTGCCAGGACAGCTGATGGTATGTGAAGTGCATGGGGCAGGTGGTGTTGTTTTGGCACTGGAAGAGCTGTGCTGCTGCTTCGGGCAATTGCCATTCACCACCACACTACCTTCCCTAGGTGTCAAAGCCACTTTCAGACATATGTGCTGCCAGAGCACTTGGTTTCCATGGCAGCGGGAAATGGGTTTGGCCCTGAACTTGTCTTTGGCTGTGGAGTTTTGCGCGCCTTGAGTGAGGAGCTGCATGTTAGTTTTGTGTGGGTGCTCAAGCTGCTTGATTCCATCCCACTGGGCTCAAAGGGCATGGGACCGGAAGTGAGCAAACAGGGTTTCCTAGATAGCTGCCAAGACAGCTGATGGTATTTGAAGTTCAGGAAGCAGGTGGAGTTGTATTGGCAGTGGAAGAGCTGTGCTGCTGCTTCGGGCAGTTGCCATTCACCACCACACTACCTTCCCTAGGTGTCATAGCCACTTTCAGACATATGTGCTGCCAGAGCACTTGGTTTCCATGGCAGCGGGAAATGGCTTTGGCTCTGAACTTGTGTTTGGCTGTGGAGTTTTGAGCGCCTTGAGTGAGGAGCTCCATGTTAGATTTGTGTGGGTGCTCAAGCTGCTTGATTCCATCCCACTGGGCTCAATGGGCATTGGACCGGAAGTGAGCAAACAGGGTTTCCTAGATAGCTGCCAGGACAGCTGATGGTATGTGAAGTGCATGAGGCAGGTGGAGTTGTTTTGGCACTGGAAGAGCTGTGTTGCTGCTTCGTGCAGTTGCCATTCACCACCACACTACCTTCCCTAGGTGTCATAGCCACTTTCAGACATATGTGCTGCCAGAGCACTTGGTTTCCATGGCAGCGGGAAATGGCTTTGGCTGTGAACTTGTCTTTGGCTGTGGAGTTTTGAGTGCATTGCGTGAGGAGCTCCATGTTAGTTTTGTGTGGGTGCTCAAGCTGCTTGATTCCATCCCACTGGGCTCAATGGGCATGGGACCGGAAGTGAGCAAACAGGGTTTCCTAGATAGCTGCCAGGACAGCTGATGGTATGTGAAGTGCATGAGGCAGGTGGAGTTGTTTTGGCACTGGAAGAGCTGTGCTGCTGCTTCGGGCAGTTGCCATTCACCACCACACTACCTTCCCTAGGTGTCATAGCCACTTTCAGACATATGTGCTGCCAGAGCCCTTGGTTTCCATGGCAGCGGAAAATGGCTTTGGCCGTGAACTTGTCTTTGGCTGTGGAGTTTTGAGCGCCTTGAGTGAGGAGGTCCATGTTAGTTTTGTGTGGGTGCTCAAGCTGCTTGATTCTATCCCACTGGGCTCAATGGGCATTGGAACGGAAGTGACCAAACAGGGTTTCCTAGAAATCTGCCAGGACAGCTGATGGTATGTGAAGTTCAGGAAGCAGGTGGAGTTGTTTTGGCATTGGAAGAGCTGTGCTGCTGCTTCGGGCAGTTGCCATTCACCACCACACTACCTTCCCTAGGTGTCATAGCCACTTTCAGACATATGTGCTGCCAGAGCACTTGGTTTCCATGGCAGCGGGAAATGGCTTTGGCTCTGAACTTGTCTTTGGCTGTGGAGTTTTGAGCGCCTTGAGTGAGGAGCTCCATGTTAGTTTTGTGTGGGTGCTCAAGCTGCTTGATTCCATCCCACTGGGCTCAATGGGCATGGGACCGGAAGTGAGCAAACAGGGTTTCCTAGATAGCTGCCAGGACAGCTGATGGTATGTGAAGTGCATGAGGCAGGTGGAGTTGTTTTGGCACTGGAAGAGCTGTGTTGCTGCTTCGTGCAGTTGCCATTCACCACCACACTACCTTCCCTAGGTGTCATAGCCACTTTCTGACATATGTGCTGCCAGAGCCCTTGGTTTCCATGGCAGCGGGAAATGGCTTTGGCCCTGAACTTGGCTTTGGCTGTGGAGTTTTGAGCGCCTTGAGTGAGGAGCTGCATGTTAGTTTTGTGTGGGTGCTCAAGCTGCTTGATTCCATCCCACTGGGCTCAATGGGCATGGGACCGGAAGTGAGCAAACAGGGTTTCCTAGATAGCTGCCAGGACAGCTGATGGTATGTGAAGTTCATGAGGCAGGAGGAGTTGTTTTGGCACTGGAAGAGCTGTGCTGCTGCTTCGGGCAGTTGCCATTCACCACCACACTCCCTTCCCTAGGTGTCATAGCCACTTTCAGACATATGTGCTGCCAGAGCACTTGGTTTCCATGGCAGCGGGAAATGGCTTGGGCGCTGAACTTGTCTTTGGCTGAGGAGCTTTGAGCGCCTTGAGTGAGGAGGTCCATGTTAGTTTTGTGTGGGTTCTCAAGCTGCTTGATTCCATCCCACTGGGCTGAATGGGCATGGGACCGGAAGTGAGCAAACAGGGTTTCCTAGATAGCTGCCAGGACACCTGATGGTATGTGAAGTGCATGAGGCAGGTGGAGTTGTTTTGGCACTGGAAGAGCTGTGCTGCTGCTTCGAGCATTTGCCATTCACCACCACACTACCTTCCCTAGGTGTCATAGCCACTTTCAGACATATGTGCTGCCAGAGCACTTGGTTTCCATGGCAGCGGGAAATGGCTTTGGCCCTGAACTTGTCTTTGGCTGTGGAGTTTTGAGTGCCATGAGTGAGGAGCTGCATGTTAGTTTTGTGTGGGTGCTCAAGCTGCTTGATTCCATTACTCTGGGCTCAATGGGCATTGGACCGTAAGTGAGCAAACAGGGTTTCCTATATAGCTGCAGGACAGCTGATGGTATGTGAAGTGCATGAGGCAGGTTGAGTTGTTTTGGCACTGGAAGAGCTGTGCTGCTGCTTCGGGCAGTTGCCATTCACCACCACACTACCTTCCCTAGGTGTCATAGCCACTTTCAGATATATGTGCTGCCAGAGCCCTTGGTTTCCATGGTAGCAGGAAATGGCTTTGGCGCTGAATTTGCCTTTGGCTGTGGAGTTTTGAGCGCCTTGAGTGAGGAGGTGCATGTTAGTTTTGTGTGGGTGCTCAAGCTGCTTGATTCCATCCCACTGGGCTCATTGGGCATGGGACCGGAAGTGAGCAAACAGGGTTTCCTAGATAGCTGCCAGGACAGCTGATGGTATGTGAAGTGCATGAGGCAGGTGGAGTTGTTTTGGCACTGGAAGAGCTGTGCTGCTGCTTCGGGCAGTTGCCATTCACCACCACACTACCTTCAATAGGTGTCATAGCCACTTGCAGACATATGTGCTGCCAGAGCACTTGGTTTCCATGGCAGCGGGAAATGGCTTTGGCTCTGAACTTGTCTTTGGCTGTGGAGTTTTGAGCGCCTTGAGTGAGGAGCTCCATGTTAGTTTTGTGTGGGTGCTCAGGCTGCTTGATTCCATCCCACTGGGCTCAATGGGCATTGGACCGGAAGTGAGCAAACAGGGTTTCCTAGATAGCTGCCAGGACAGCTTATGGTATGTGAAGTGCATGAGGCAGGTGGAGTTGTTTTGGCACTGGAAGAGCTGTGTTGCTGCTTCATGCAGTTGCCATTCACCACCACACTACCTTCCCTAGGTGTCATAGCCAGTTTCAGACATATGTGCTGCCAGAGCACTTGGTTTCCATGGCAGCGGGAAATGGCTTGGGCTCTGAACTTGTCTTTGGCTGTGGAGTTTTGAGCGCATTGCGTGAGGAGCTCCATGTTAGTTTTGTGTGGGTGCTCAAGCTGCTTGATTCCATCCCACTGGGCTCAATGGGCATGGGACCGGAAGTGAGCAAACAGGGTTTCCTAGATAGCTGCCAGGACAGCTGATGGTATGTGAAGTGCATGAGGCAGGTGGAGTTGTTTTGGCACTGGAAGAGCTGTGCTGCTGCTTCGGGCAGTTGCCATTCACCACCACACTACCTTCCCTAGGTGTCATAGCCACTTTCAGACATATGTGCTGCCAGAGCCCTTGGTTTCCATGGCAGCGGAAAATGGCTTTGGCCGTGAACTTGTCTTTGGCTGTGGAGTTTTGAGCGCCTTGAGTGAGGAGGTCCATGTTAGTTTTGTGTGGGTGCTCAAGCTGCTTGATTCCATCCCACTGGGCTCAATGGGCATTGGAACGGAAGTGACCAAACAGGGTTTCCTAGAAATCTGCCAGGACAGCTGATGGTATGTGAAGTGCATGAAGCAGGTGGAGTTGTTTTGGCACTGGAAGAGCTGTGCTGCTGCTTCGGGCAGTTGCCATTCACCACCACACTACCTTCCCTAGGTGTCATAGCCACTTTCAGACATATGTGCTGCCAGAGCACTTGGTTTCCATGGCAGCGGGAAATGGCTTGGGCCCTGAACTTGTCTTTGGCTGTGGAGTTTTGAGCGCCTTGAGTGAGGAGCTCCATGTTAGTTTTGTGTGGGTGCTCAAGCTGCTTGATTCCATCCCACTGGGCTCAATGGGCATGGGACCGGAAGTGAGCAAACAGGGTTTCCTAGATAGCTCCAGGACAGCTGATGGTATGTGAAGTTCAGGAAGCAGGTGGAGTTGTTTTGGCATTGGAAGAGCTGTGCTGCTGCTTCGGGCAGTTGCCATTCACCACCACACTACCTTCCCTAGGTGTCATAGCCACTTTCAGACATATGTGCTGCCAGAGCACTTGGTTTCCATGGCAGCGGGAAATGGCTTTGGCTCTGAACTTGTCTTTGGCTGTGGAGTTTTGAGCGCCTTGAGTGAGGAGCTCCATGTTAGTTTTGTGTGGGTGCTCAAGCTGCTTGATTCTATCCCACTGGGCTCAATGGGCTTTGGACCGGAAGTGAGCAAACAGGGTTTCCTAGATAGCTGCCAGGACAGCTGATGGTATGTGAAGTGCATGAGGCAGGTGGAGTTGTTTTGGCACTGGAAGAGCTGTGTTGCTGCTTCGTGCAGTTGCCATTCACCACCACACTCCCTTCCCTAGGTGTCATAGCCACTTTCAGACATATGTGCTGCCAGAGCACTTGGTTTCCATGGCAGCGGGAAATGGCTTGGGCTCTGAACTTGTCTTTGGCTGTGGAGTTTTGAGCGCATTGCGTGAGGAGCTCCATGTTAGTTTTTTGAGGGTGCTCAAGCTGCTTGATTCCATCCCACTGGGCTCAATGGGCATGGGACCGGAAGTGAGCAAACAGGGTTTCCTAGATAGCTGCCAGGACAGCTGATGGTATGTGAAGTGCATGAGGCAGGTGGAGTTGTTTTGGCACTGGAATAGCTGTGCTGCTGCTTCGGGCAGTTGCCATTCACCACCACACTACCTTCCCTAGGTGTCACAGCTACTTTCAGACATATGTGCTGCCAGAGCACTTGGTTTCCATGGCAGCGGGAATTGGCTTTGGCCCTGAACTTGTCTTTGGCTGTGGAGTTTTGAGCGCCTTGAGTGAGGAGGTCCATGTTAGTTTTGTGTGGGTGCTCAAGCTGCTTGATTCTATCCCACTGGGCTCAATGGGCATTGGAACGGAAGTGACCAAACAGGGTTTCCTAGATAGCTGCCAGGACAGCTGATGGTATGTGAAGTGCATGAAGCAGGTGGAGTTGTTATGGCACTGGAAGAGCTGTGCTGCTGCTTCGGGCAGTTGCCATTCACCACCACACTACCTTCCCTAGGTGTCATAGCCACTTTCAGACATATGTGCTGCCAGAGCACTTGGTTTCCATGGCAGCGGGAAATGGCTTTGGCTCTGAACTTGTCTTTGGCTGTGGAGTTTTGAGCGCCTTGAGTAAGGAGCTCCATGTTAGTTTTGTGTGGGTGCTCAAGCTGCTTGATTCCATCCCACTGGGCTCAATGGGCATGGGACCGGAAGTGAGCAAACAGGGTTTCCTAGATAGCTGCCAGGACAGCTTATGGTATGTGAAGTGCATGAGGCAGGTGGAGTTGTTTTGGCACTGGAAGAGCTGTGCTGCTGCTTCGGGCAGTTGCCATTCACCACCACACTACCTTCCCTAGGTGTCATAGCCACTTTCAGACATATGTGCTGCCAGAGCACTTGGTTTCCATGGCAGCGGGAAATGGCTTGGGCCCTGAACTTGTCTTTGGCTGTGGAGTTTTGCGCACGTTGAGTGAGGAGCTTCATGTTAGTTTTGTGTGGGTGCTCAAGCTGCTTGATTCCATCCCACTGGGCTCAATGGGCATGGGACCGGAAGTGAGCAAACAGGGTTTCCTAGATAGCTGCCAGAACAGCTGATGGTATGTGAAGTGCATGAGGCAGGTGGAGTTGTTTCGGCACTGGAAGAGCTGTGCTGCTGCTTCGGGCAGTTGCCATTCACCACCACACTACCTTCAATAGGTGTCATAGCCACTTTCAGACATATGTGCTGCCAGAGCACTTGGTTTCCATGGCAGCGGGAAATGGCTTTGGCCCTGAACTTGTCTTTGGCTGTGGAGTTTTGAGCGCCTTGAGTGAGGAGCTCCATGTTAGTTTTGTGTGGGTGCTCAAGCTGCTTGATTCCATCCCACTGGGCTCAATGGGCATGGGACCGGAAGTGAGCAAACAGGGTTTCCTAGATAGCTGCCAGGACAGCTGATGGTATGTGAAGTTCATGAGGCAGGAGGAGTTGTTTTGGCACTGGAAGAGCTGTGCTGCTGCTTCGGGCAGTTGCCATTCACCACCACACTCCCTTCCCTAGGTGTCATAGCCACTTTCAGACATATGTGCTGCCAGAGCACTTGGTTTCCATGGCAGCGGGAAATGGCTTGGGCGCTGAACTTGTCTTTGGCTGAGGAGCTTTGAGCGCCTTGAGTGAGGAGGTCCATGTTAGTTTTGTGTGGGTTCTCAAGCTGCTTGATTCCATCCCACTGGGCTCAATGGGCATGGGACCGGAAGTGAGCAAACAGGGTTTCCTAGATAGCTGGCTGGACAGCTGATGGTATGTGAAGTGCATGAGGCAGGTGGAGTTGTTTTGGCACTGGAAGAGCTGTGCTGCTGCTTCGAGCATTTGCCATTCACCACCACACTACCTTCCCTAGGTGTCATAGCCACTTTCAGACATATGTGCTGCCAGAGCACTTGGTTTCCATGGCAGCGGGAAATGGCTTTGGCGCTGAACTTGTCTTTGGCTGTGGAGTTTTGAGTGCCATGAGTGAGGAGTTGCATGTTAGTTTTGTGTGGGTGCTCAAGCTGCTTGATTCCATTACTCTGGGCTCAATGGGCATTGGACCGGAAGTGAGCAAACAGGGTTTCCTATATAGCTGCAGGACAGCTGATAGTATGTGAAGTTCATGAGGCAGGTTGAGTTGTTTTGGCACTGGAAGAGCTGTGCTGCTGCTTCGGGCAGTTGCCATTCACCACCACACTACCTTCCCTAGGTGTCATAGCCACTTTCAGATATATGTGCTGCCAGAGCCCTTGGTTTCCATGGCAGCAGGAAATGGCTTTGGCCCTGAATTTGCCTTTGGCTGTGGAGTTTTGAGCGCCTTGAGTGAGGAGGTGCATGTTAGTTTTGTGTGGGTGCTCAAGCTGCTTGATTCCATCCCACTGGGCTCATTGGGCATGGGACCGGAAGTGAGCAAACAGGGTTTCCTAGATAGCTGCCAGGACAGCTGATGGTATGTGAAGTTCATGAGGCAGGAGGAGTTGTTTTGGCACTGGAAGAGCTGTGCTGCTGCTTCGGGCAGTTGCCATTCACCACCACACTACCTTCCTTGGTGTCATAGCCACTTTCAGACATATGTGCTGCCAGAGCACTTGGTTTCCATGGCAGAGGGAAATGGCTTTGGCCCTGAACTTGTCTTTGGCTGTGAAGATTAGAGCCCCTTCAGTGAGGAGCTCCATGTTAGTTTTGTGTGGGTTCTCAAGCTGCTTGATTCCATCTCACTGGGCTCAATGGGCATGGGACCAGAAGTGACCAAACAGGGTTTCCTAGATAGCTGGCAGGACAGCTGATGGTATGTGAAGTGCATGAGGCAGGTGGAGTTGTTTTGGCACTGGAAGAGCTGTGCTGCTGCTTCGAGCAGTTGCCATTCACCACCACACTACCTTCAATAGGTGTCATAGCCACTTTCAGACATATGTGCTGCCAGAGCACTTGGTTTCCATGGCAGCGGGAAATGGCTTGGGCCCTGAACTTGTCTTTGGCTGTGAAGATTTGAGCCCCTTCAGTGAGGAGCTCCATGTTAGTTTTGTGTGGGTTCTCAAGCTGCTTGATTCCATCCCACTGGGCTCAATGGGCATTGGACCGGAAGTGACCAAACATTGTTTCCTAGATAGCTTCCAGGACAGCTGATGGTATGTGAAGTGCATGAGGCAGGTGGAGTTGTTTTGGCACTGGAAGAGCTGTGCTGCTGCTTCGAGCAGTTGCCATTCACCACCACACTACCTTCCCTAGGTGTCATAGCCACTTTCAGACATATGTGCTGCCAGAGCACTTGGTTTTCATAGCAGCGGGAAATGGCTTGGGCTCTGAACTTGTCTTTGGCTGTGGAGTTTTGAGCGCCTTCAGTGAGAAGCTCCATATTAGTTTTGTGTGGGTGCTCAAGCTGCTTGATTCCAACCCACTGGGCTCAATGGGCATGTGACCGGAAGTGAGCAAACAGGGTTTCCTAGATAGCTGCCAGGACAGCTGATGGTATGTGAAGTGCATGAGGCAGGTGGAGTTGTTTTGGCACTGGAAGAGCTGTGCTGCTGCTTCGGGCAGTTGCCATTCACCACCACACTACCTTCAATAGGTGTCATAGCCACTTTCAGACATATGTGCTGCCAGAGCCCTTGGTTTCCATGGCAGAGGGAAATGGCTTTGGCCCTGAACTTGTGTTTGGTTGTGGAGCTTTGAGCACGTTGAGTGAGGAGCTCCATGTTAGTTTTGTGTGGGTGCTCAAGCTGCTTGATTCCATCCCACTGGGCTCAATTGGCATTGGACCGGAAGTGAGCAAACAGGGTTTCCTATATAGCTGCAGGACAGCTGATGGCATGTGAAGTGCATGAGGCAGGTGGAGTTGTTTTGGCACTGGAAGAGCTGTGCTGCTGCTTCGGGCAGTTGCCATTCACCACCACACTACCTTCCCTAGGTGTCATAGCCACTTTCAGATATATGTGCTGCCAGAGCCCTTGGTTTCCATGGCAGCAGGAAATGGCTTTGGCGCTGAATTTGCCTTTGGCTGTGGAGTTTTGAGCGCCTTGAGTGAGGAGGTGCATGTTAGTTTTGTGTGGGTGCTCAAGCTGCTTGATTCCATCCCACTGGGCTCATTGGGCATGGGACCGGAAGTGACCAAACAGGGTTTCCTAGATAGCTGCCAGGACAGCTGATGGTATGTGAAGTGCATGAGGCAGGTGGAGTTGTTTTGGCACTGGAAGAGCTGTGCTGCTGCTTCGGGCAGTTGCCATTCACCACCACACTACCATGCCCTAGGTGTCATAGCCACTTTCAGACATATGTGCTGCCAGAGCACTTGGTTTCCATGGCAGAGGGAAATGGCTTTGGCCCTGAACTTGTCTTTGGCTGTGGAGTTTTGAGCGCCTTGAGTGAGGAGCTCCATGTTAGTTTTGTGTGGGTGCTCAAGCTGCTTGATTCCATCCCACTGGGCTCAATGGGCATGGGACCGGAAGTGAGCAAACAGGGTTTCCTAGATAGCTGCCAGAACAGCTGATGGTATGTGAAGTGCATGAGGCAGGTTGAGTTGTTTTGGCACTGGAAGAGCTGTGCTGCTGCTTCGGGCAGTTGCCATTCACCACCACACTACCTTCAATAGGTGTCACAGCCACTTTCAGACATATGTGCTGCCAGAGCACTTGGTTTCCATGGCAGCGGGAAATGGCTTTGGCGCTGAACTTGTCTTTGGCTGTGGAGCTTTGAGCGCCTTGAGTGAGGAGCTCCATGTTAGTTTTGTGTGGGTGCTCAAGCTGCTTGATTCCATCCCACTGGGCTCAATGGGCATGGGACCGAAAGTGACCAAACAGGGTTTCCTAGATAGCTGCTAGGACAGCTGATGGTATGTGAAGTTCATGAGGCAGGAGGAGTTGTTTTGGCACTGGAAGAGCTGTGCTGCTGCTTCGGGCAGTTGCCATTCACCACCACACTACCTTCAATAGGTGTCATAGCCACTTTCAGACATATGTGCTGCCAGAGCCCTTGGTTTCCATGGCAGCGGGAAATGGCTTTGGCCCTGAACTTGTCTTTGGCTGTGGAGTTTTGAGTGCCTTGAGTGAGGAGCTCCATGTTAGTTTTGTGTGGGTGCTCAAGCTGCTTGATTCTATCCCACTGGGCTCAATGGGCATGGGACCGGAAGTGACCAAACAGGGTTTCCTAGAAATCTGCCAGGACAGCTGATGGTATGTGAAGTGCATGAGGCAGGTGGAGTTGTTTTGGCACTGGAAGAGCTGTGCTGCTGCTTCGGGCAGTTGCCATTCACCACCACACTACCTTCCCTAGGTGTCACAGCCACTTTCAGACATATGTGCTGCCAGAGCACTTGGTTTCCATGGCAGCGGGAAATGGCTTTGGCGCTGAACTTGTCTTTGGCTGTGGAGCTTTGAGCGCCTTGAGTGAGGAGCTCCATGTTAGTTTTGTGTGGGTGCTCAAGCTGCTTGATTCCATCCCACTGGGCTCAATGGGCATGGGACCGAAAGTGACCAAACAGGGTTTCCTAGATAGCTGCTAGGACAGCTGATGGTATGTGAAGTTCATGAGGCAGGAGGAGTTGTTTTGGCACTGGAAGAGCTGTGCTGCTGCTTCGGGCAGTTGCCATTCACCACCACACTACCTTCAATAGGTGTCATAGCCACTTTCAGACATATGTGCTGCCAGAGCACTTGGTTTCCATGGCAGCGGGAAATGGCTTTGGCCCTGAACTTGTCTTTGGCTGTGGAGTTTTGAGTGCCTTGAGTGAGGAGCTCCATGTTAGTTTTGTGTGGGTGCTCAAGCTGCTTGATTCTATCCCACTGGGCTCAATGGGCATGGGACCGGAAGTGACCAAACAGGGTTTCCTAGAAATCTGCCAGGACAGCTGATGGTATGTGAAGTGCATGAGGCAGGTGGAGTTGTTTTGGCACTGGAAGAGCTGTGCTGCTGCTTCGGGCAGTTGCCATTCACCACCACACTACCTTCCCTAGGTGTCATAGCCACTTTCAGACATATGTGCTGCCAGAGCACTTGGTTTCCATGGCAGCGGGAAATGGCTTGGGCTCTGAACTTGTCTTTGGCTGTGGAGTTTTGAGCGCCTTGAGTGAGGAGCTCCATGTTAGTTTTGTGTGGGTGCTCAAGCTGCTTGATTTCATCCCACTGGGCTCAATGGGCATGGGACCGGAAGTGAGCAAACAGGGTTTCCTAGATTGCTGCCAGGACAGCTGATGGTATGTGAAGTGCATGAGGCAGGTGGAGTTGTTTTGGCACTGGAAGAGCTGTGCTGCTGCTTCGGGCAGTTGCCATTCACCACCACACTTCCTTCAATAGGTGTCATAGCCACTTTCAGACATATGTGCTGCCAGAGCACTTGGTTTCCATGGCAGCGGAAAATGGCTTTGGCCGTGAACTTGTCTTTGGCTGTGGAGTTTTGAGCGCCATGAGTGAGGAGGTCCATGTTAGTTTTGTGTGGGTGCTCAGGCTGCTTGATTCCATCCCACTGGGTCAATGGGCATTGGACGGATGTGAGCAAACAGGGTTTCCTAGATAGCTGTCAGGACAGCTGATGGTATGTGAAGTGCATGAGGCAGGTGGAGTTGTTTTGGCACTGGAAGAGCTGTGCTGCTGCTTCGGGCAGTTGCCATTCACCACCACACTCCCTTCCCTAGGTGTCATAGCCACTTTCAGACATATGTGCTGCCAGAGCACTTGGTTTCCATGGCAGCGGCAAATGGCTTTGGCCCTGAACTTGTCTTTGGCTGTGGAGTTTTGAGCGCCTTGAGTGAGGAGCTCCATATTAGTTTTGTGTGGGTGCTCAAGCTGCTTGATTCTATCCCACTCTGCAAAATGGGCATTGGACCGGAAGTGAGCAAACAGGGTTTCCTAGATAGCTGCCAAGACAGCTGATGGTATGTGAAGTGCATGAGGCAGGTGGAGTTGTTTTGGCACTGGAAGAGCTGTGCTGCTGCTTCGGGCAGTTGCCATTCACCACCACACTACCTTCCCTAGGTGTCATAGCCACTTTCAGACATATGTGCTGCCAGAGCACTTGGTTTCCATGGCAGCGGGAAATGGCTTGGGCCCTGAACTTGTCTTTGGCTGTGGAGTTTTGAGCGCCTTGAGTGAGGAGCTGCATGTTAGTTTTGTGTGGGTGCTCAAGCTGCTTGATTCCATCCCACTGGGCTCAATGGGCATGGGACCGGAAGTGAGCAAACAGGGTTTCCTAGATAGCTGCCAAGACAGCTGATGGTATGTGAAGTTTGTGAGGCAGGTGGAGTTGTTTTGGCACTGGAAGAGCTGTGCTGCTGCTTCGGGCAGTTGCCATTCACCACCACACTCCCTTCCCTAGGTGTCATAGCCACTTTCAGACATATGTGCTGCCAGAGCACTTGGTTTCCATGGCAGCGGGAAATGGCTTTGGCGCTGAACTTGTCTTTACCTGTGGAGTTTTGAGCGCCTTGAGTGAGGAGCTGCATGTTAGTTTTGTGTGGGTGCTCAAGCTGCTTGAATCCATCCCACTGGGCTCAATGGGCATGGGACCGGAAGTGAGCAAACAGGGTTTCCTAGATAGCTGCCAGGACAGCTGATGGTATGTGAAGTGCATGAGGCAGGTGGAGTTGTTTTGGCACTGGAAGAGCTGTGTTGCTGCTTCGGGCAGTTGCCATTCACCACCACACTACCTTCCCTAGGTGTCATAGCCACTTTCAGACATATGTGCTGCCAGAGCACTTGGTTTCCATGGCAGCGGGAAATGGCTTGGGCTCTGAACTTGTCTTTGGCTGTGGAGTTTTTAGTGCCTTGAGTGAGGAGCTCCATATTAGTTTTGTGTGGGTGCTCAAGCTGCTTGATTCCATCCCACTGGGCTCAATGGGCATGGGACCGGAAGTGACCAAACAGGGTTTCCTAGATAGCTGCCAGGACAGCTGATGGTATGTGAAGTGCATGATTCAGGTGGAGTTGTTTTGGCACTGGAAGAGCTGTGCTGCTGCTTCGGGCAGTTGCCATTCACCACCACACTACCTTCCCTAGGTGTCATAGCCACTTTCAGACATATGTGCTGCCAGAGCACTTGGTTTCCATGGCAGCGGGAAATGGCTTTGGCCCTGAACTTGTCTTTGGCTGTGAAGTTTTGAGCGCCTTGAGTGAGGAGATCCATATTAGTTTTGTGTAGGTGCTCAAGCTGCTTGATTCTATCCCACTGGGCAAAATGGGCATGGGACCGGAAGTGACCAAACAGGGTTTCCTAGATAGCTGCCAGGACAGCTGATGGTATGTGAAGTGCATGAGGCAGGTGGAGTTGTTTTGGCACTGGAAGAGCTGTGCTGCTGCTTCGGGCAGTTGCCATTCACCACCACACTACCTTCCCTAGGTGTCATAGCCACTTTCAGACATATGTGCTGCCAGAGCACTTGGTTTCCATGGCAGCGGGAATTGGCTTTGGCCCTGAACTTGTCTTTGGCTGTGGAGTTTTGAGCGTGTTGAGTGAGGAGGTGCATGTTAGTTTTGTGTGGGTGCTCAAGCTGCTTGATTCCATCCCACTGGGCTCAATGGGCATTGGACCGGAAGTGAGCAAACAGGGTTTCCTCGATAGCTGGCAGGACAGCTGATGGTATGTGAAGTGCATGAGGCAGGTGGAGTTGTTTTGGCACTGGAAGAGCTGTGCTGCTGCTTCGGGCAGTTGCCATTCACCACCACACTACCTTCCCTAGGTGTCATAGCCACTTTCAGACATATGTGCTGCCAGAGCACTTGGTTTCCATGGCAGCGGGAAATGGCTTTGGCCCTGAACTTGTCTTTGGCTGTGGAGTTTTGAGCGCCTTGAGTGAGGAGCTCCATGTTAGTTTTGTGTGGGTGCTCAAGCTGCTTGATTCCATCCCACTGGGCTCAATGGGCATGGGACCGGAAGTGAGCAAACAGGGTTTCCTAGATAGCTGCCAGGACAGCTGATGGTATGTGAAGTGCATGAGGCAGGTGGAGTTGTTTTGGCACTGGAAGAGCTGTGCTGCTGCTTCGGGCAGTTGCCATTCACCACCACACTACCTTCCCTAGGTGTCATAGCCACTTTCAGACATATGTGCTGCCAGAGCACTTGGTTTCCATGGCAGCGGGAAATGGCTTGGGCCCTGAACTTGTCTTTGGCTGTGGAGTTTTGAACACCTTGAGTGAGGAGCTGCATGTTAGTTTTGTGTGGGTGCTCAAGCTGCTTGATTCCATCCCACTGGGCTCAATGGGCATGGGACTGGAAGTGAGCAAACAGGGTTTCCTAGATAGCTGCTAGGACAGCTGATGGTATGTGAAGTTCATGAGGCAGGAGGAGTTGTTTTGGCACTGGAATTCTGTGCTGCTGCATCGGGCAGTTGCCATTCACCACCACCACACTACCTTCCCTAGGTGTCATAGCCACTTTCAGACATATGTGCTGCCAGAGCACTTGGTTTCCATGGCAGCGGGAAATGGCTTGGGCGCTGAACTTGTCTTTGGCTGTGGAGTTTTGAGCGCCTTTAGTGAGGAGCTCCATGTTAGTTTTGTGTGGGTGCTCAAGCTGCTTGATTCCATCCCACTGGGCTCAATGGGCATGGGACCGGAAGTGAGCAAACAGGGTTTCCTAGATAGCTGCCAGGACAGCTGATGGTATGTGAAGTGCATGATGCAGGTGGAGTTGTTTTGGCACTGGAAGAGCTGTGCTGCTGCTTCGGGCAGTTGCCATTCACCACCACACTCCCTTCCCTAGGTGTCATAGCCACTTTCAGACATATGTGCTGCCAGAGCACTTGGTTTCCATGGCAGCGGGAAATGGCTTTGGCCCTGAACTTGTCTTTGGCTGTGGAGTTTTGAGCGCCTTGAGTGAGGAGGTGCATGTTAGTTTTGTGTGGGTGCTCAAGCTGCTTGATTCCATCCCACTGGGCTCAATGGGCATGGGACCGGAAGTGACCAAACAGGGTTTCCTAGATAGCTGCCAGGACAGCTGATGGTATGTGAAGTGCATGAGGCAGGTGGAGTTGTTTTGGCACTGGAAGAGCTGTGCTGCTGCTTCGGGCAGTTGCCATTCACCACCACACTACCTTCAATAGGTGTCATAGCCACTTTCAGACATATGTGCTGCCAGAGCACTTGGTTTCCATGGCAGCGGGAAATGGCTTTGGCGCTGAACTTGTCTTTGGCTGTGGAGCTTTGAGCGCCTTGAGTGAGGAGCTCCATGTTAGTTTTGTGTGGGTGCTCAAGCTGCTTGATTCCATCCCACTGGGCTCAATGGGCATGGGACCGGAAGTGAGCAAACAGGGTTTCCTCGATAGCTGGCAGGACAGCTGATGGTATGTGAAGTGCATGAGGCAGGTGGAGTTGTTTTGGCACTGGAAGAGCTGTGCTGCTGCTTCGGGCAGTTGCCATTCACCACCACACTACCTTCCCTAGGTGTCATAGCCACTTTCAGACATATGTGCTGCCAGAGCACTTGGTTTCCATGGCAGCGGGAAATGGCTTTGGCCCTGAACTTGTCTTTGGCTGTGGAGTTTTGAGCGCCTTTAGTGAGGAGCTCCATGTTAGTTTTGTGTGGGTGCTCAAGCTGCTTGATTCCATCCCACTGGGCTCAATGGGCATGGGACCGGAAGTGAGCAAACAGGGTTTCCTAGATAGCTGCCAGAACAGCTGATGGTATGTGAAGTGCATGAGGCAGGTGGAGTTGTTTTGGCACTGGAAGAGCTGTGCTGCTGCTTCGGGCAGTTGCCATTCACCACCACACTACCTTCCCTAGGTGTCATAGCCACTTTCAGACATATGTGCTGCCAGAGCACTTGGTTTCCACGGCAGCGGGAAATGGCTTTGGCCCTGAACTTGTCTTTGGCTGTGGAGTTTTGAGCGCCTTGAGTGAGGAGCTGCATGTTAATTTTGTGTGGGTGCTCAAGCTGCTTGATTCTATACCACTGGGCTCAATGGGCATGGGACTGGAAGTGACCAAACAGGGTTTCCTAGATAGCTGCTAGGACAGCTGATGGTATGTGAAGTTCATGAGGCAGGAGGAGTTGTTTTGGCACTGGAAGAGCTGTGCTGCTGCTTCGGGCAGTTGCCATTCACCACCACACTACCTTCCCTAGGTGTCATAGCCACTTTCAGACATATGTGCTGCCAGAGCACTTGGTTTCCATGGCAGCGGGAAATGGCTTGGGCTCTGAACTTGTCTTTGGCTGTGGAGTTTTGAGCGCCTTGAGTGAGGAGCTCCATGTTAGTTTTGTGTGGGTGCTCAAGCTGCTTGATTTCATCCCACTGGGCTCAATGGGCATGGGACCAGAAGTGACCAAACAGGGTTTCCTAGATAGCTGGCAGGACAGCTGATGGTATGTGAAGTGCATGATGCAGGTGGAGTTGTTTTGGCACTGGAAGAGCTGTGCTGCTGCTTCGGGCAGTTGCCATTCACCACCACACTACCTTCAATAGGTGTCATAGCCACTTTCAGACATATGTGCTGCCAGAGCACTTGGTTTCCATGGCAGCGGGAAATGGCATTGGGCCTGAACTTGTCTTTGGCTGTGGAGTTTTGAGCGCCTTGAGTGAGGAGCTGCATGTTAGTTCTGTGTGGGTGCTCAAGCTGCTTGATTCCATCCCACTGGGCTCAAAGGGCATGGGACCGGAAGTGACCAAACAGGGTTTCCTAGATAGCTGCCAGGACAGCTGATGGTATGTGAAGTGCATGAGGCAGGTGGAGTTGTTTTGGCACTGGAAGAGCTGTGCTGCTGCTTCGGGCAGTTGCCATTCACCACCACACTACCTTCCCTAGGTGTCATAGCCACTTTCAGACATATGTGCTGCCAGAGCCCATGGTTTCCATGGCAGCGGGAAATGGCATTGGCCCTGAAATTGTGTTTGGCTGTGGAGTTTTGAGCGCCTTCAGTGAGGAGCTGCATGTTAGTTTTGTGTGGGTGCTCAAGCTGCTTGATTCTATCCCACTGGGCTCAATGGGCATGGGACCGGAAGTGAGCAAACAGGGTTTCCTAGATAGCTGCCAGGACAGCTGATGGTATGTGAAGTGCATGAGGCAGGTGGAGTTGTTTTGGGACTGGAAGAGCTGTGCTGCTGCTTCGGGCAGTTGCCATTCACCACCACACTACCTTCCCTAGGTGTCATAGCCACTTTCAGACATATGTGCTGCCAGAGCACTTGGTTTCCATGGCAGCGGGAAATGGCTTGGGCCCTGAACTTGTCTTTGGCTGTGGAGTTTTGAGCGCCTTGAGTGAGGAGCCTCATGTTAGTTTTGTGTGGGTGCTCAAGCTGCTTGATTCCATCCCACTGGGCTCAATGGGCATGGGACCGGAAGTGAGCAAACAGGGTTTCCTAGATAGCTGCCAGGACAGCTGATGGTATGTGAAGTGCATGAAGCAGGTCGAGTTTTTTTGGCACTGGAAGAGCTGTGCTGCTGCTTCGGGCAGTTGTCATTCACCACCACACTACCTTCCCTAGGTGTCATAGCCACTTTCAGACATATGTGCTGCCAGAGCACTTGGTTTCCATGGCAGCGGGAAATGGCTTGGGCTCTGAACTTGTCTTTGGCTGTGGAGTTTTGAGCGCCTTGAGTGAGAAGCTCCATATTAGTTTTGTGTGGGTGCTCAAGCTGCTTGATTCCATCCCACTGGGCTCAATGGGCATGGGACCAGAAGTGAGCAAACAGGGTTTCCTAGATAGCTGGCAGGACAGCTGATGGTATGTGAAGTGCATGAGGCAGGTGGAGTTGTTTTGGCACTGGAAGAGCTGTGCTGCTGCTTCGGGCAGTTGCCATTCACCACCACACTACCTTCAATAGGTGTCATAGCCACTTTCAGACATATGTGCTGCCAGAGCACTTGGTTTCCATGACAGCGGGAAATGGCTTGGGCTCTGAACTTGTCTTTGGCTGTGGAGTTTTGAGCGCCTTGAGTGAGGAGCTCCATGTTAGTTTTGTGTGGGTGCTCAAGCTGCTTGATTTCATCCCACTGGGCTCAATGGGCATGGGACCGGAAGTGACCAAACAGGGTTTCCTCGATAGCTGCCAGGACAGCTGATGGTATGTGAAGTGCATGAGGCAGGTGGAGTTGTTTTGGCACTGGAAGAGCTGTGCTGCTGCTTCGGGCAGTTGCCATTCACCACCACACTACCTTCCCTAGGTGTCATAGCCACTTGCAGACATATGTGCTGCCAGAGCCCTTGATTTCCATGGCAGCGGGAAATGGCTTTGGCCCTGAACTTGTCTTTGGCTGTGGAGTTTTGAGCGCGTTGAGTAAGGAGGTCCATGTTAGTTTTGTGTGGGTGCTCAGGCTGCTTGATTCCATCCCACTGGGCTCAATGGGCATGGGACCGGAAGTGACCAAACAGGGTTTCCTAGATAGCTGCTAGGACAGCTGATGGTATGTGAAGTTCATGAGGCAGGAGGAGTTGTTTTGGCACTGGAATTCTGTGCTGCTGCATCGGGCAGTTGCCATTCACCACCACCACACTACCTTCCCTAGGTGTCATAGCCACTTTCAGACATATGTGCTGCCAGAGCACTTGGTTTCCATGGCAGCGGGAAATGGCTTGGGCGCTGAACTTGTCTTTGGCTGTGGAGTTTTGAGCGCCTTTAGTGAGGAGCTCCATGTTAGTTTTGTGTGGGTGCTCAAGCTGCTTGATTCCATCCCACTGGGCTCAATGGGCATGGGACCGGAAGTGAGCAAACAGGGTTTCCTAGATAGCTGCCAGGACAGCTGATGGTATGTGAAGTGCATGATGCAGGTGGAGTTGTTTTGGCACTGGAAGAGCTGTGCTGCTGCTTCGGGCAGTTGCCATTCACCACCACACTCCCTTCCCTAGGTGTCATAGCCACTTTCAGACATATGTGCTGCCAGAGCACTTGGTTTCCATGGCAGCGGGAAATGGCTTTGGCCCTGAACTTGTCTTTGGCTGTGGAGTTTTGAGCGCCTTGAGTGAGGAGGTGCATGTTAGTTTTGTGTGGGTGCTCAAGCTGCTTGATTCCATCCCACTGGGCTCAATGGGCATGGGACCGGAAGTGACCAAACAGGGTTTCCTAGATAGCTGCCAGGACAGCTGATGGTATGTGAAGTGCATGAGGCAGGTGGAGTTGTTTTGGCACTGGAAGAGCTGTGCTGCTGCTTCGGGCAGTTGCCATTCACCACCACACTACCTTCAATAGGTGTCATAGCCACTTTCAGACATATGTGCTGCCAGAGCACTTGGTTTCCATGGCAGCGGGAAATGGCTTTGGCGCTGAACTTGTCTTTGGCTGTGGAGCTTTGAGCGCCTTGAGTGAGGAGCTCCATGTTAGTTTTGTGTGGGTGCTCAAGCTGCTTGATTCCATCCCACTGGGCTCAATGGGCATGGGACCGGAAGTGAGCAAACAGGGTTTCCTCGATAGCTGGCAGGACAGCTGATGGTATGTGAAGTGCATGAGGCAGGTGGAGTTGTTTTGGCACTGGAAGAGCTGTGCTGCTGCTTCGGGCAGTTGCCATTCACCACCACACTACCTTCCCTAGGTGTCATAGCCACTTTCAGACATATGTGCTGCCAGAGCACTTGGTTTCCATGGCAGCGGGAAATGGCTTTGGCCCTGAACTTGTCTTTGGCTGTGGAGTTTTGAGCGCCTTTAGTGAGGAGCTCCATGTTAGTTTTGTGTGGGTGCTCAAGCTGCTTGATTCCATCCCACTGGGCTCAATGGGCATGGGACCGGAAGTGAGCAAACAGGGTTTCCTAGATAGCTGCCAGAACAGCTGATGGTATGTGAAGTGCATGAGGCAGGTGGAGTTGTTTTGGCACTGGAAGAGCTGTGCTGCTGCTTCGGGCAGTTGCCATTCACCACCACACTACCTTCCCTAGGTGTCATAGCCACTTTCAGACATATGTGCTGCCAGAGCACTTGGTTTCCACGGCAGCGGGAAATGGCTTTGGCCCTGAACTTGTCTTTGGCTGTGGAGTTTTGAGCGCCTTGAGTGAGGAGCTCCATGTTAGTTTTGTGTGGGTGCTCAAGCTGCTTGATTCTATACCACTGGGCTCAATGGGCATGGGACTGGAAGTGACCAAACAGGGTTTCCTAGATAGCTGCTAGGACAGCTGATGGTATGTGAAGTTCATGAGGCAGGAGGAGTTGTTTTGGCACTGGAAGAGCTGTGCTGCTGCTTCGGGCAGTTGCCATTCACCACCACACTACCTTCCCTAGGTGTCATAGCCACTTTCAGACATATGTGCTGCCAGCGCACTTGGTTTCCATGGCAGCGGGAAATGGCTTTGGCTCTGAACTTGTCTTTGGCTGTGGAGTTTTGAGCGCCTTGAGTGAGGAGCTCCATGTTAGTTTTGTGTGGGTGCTCAAGCTGCTTGATTTCATCCCACTGGGCTCAATGGGCATGGGACCAGAAGTGACCAAACAGGGTTTCCTAGATAGCTGGCAGGACAGCTGATGGTATGTGAAGTGCATGATGCAGGTGGAGTTGTTTTGGCACTGGAAGAGCTGTGCTGCTGCTTCGGGCAGTTGCCATTCACCACCACACTACCTTCAATAGGTGTCATAGCCACTTTCAGACATATGTGCTGCCAGAGCACTTGGTTTCCATGGCAGCGGGAAATGGCTTTGGCCCTGAACTTGTCTTTGGCTGTGGAGTTTTGAGCGCCTTGAGTGAGGAGCTGCATGTTAGTTCTGTGTGGGTGCTCAAGCTGCTTGATTCCATCCCACTGGGCTCAAAGGGCATGGGACCGGAAGTGACCAAACAGGGTTTCCTAGATAGCTGCCAGGACAGCTGATGGTATGTGAAGTGCATGAGGCAGGTGGAGTTGTTTTGGCACTGGAAGAGCTGTGCTGCTGCTTCGGGCAGTTGCCATTCACCACCACACTACCTTCCCTAGGTGTCATAGCCACTTTCAGACATATGTGCTGCCAGAGCCCATGGTTTCCATGGCAGCGGGAAATGGCATTGGCCCTGAAATTGTGTTTGGCTGTGGAGTTTTGAGCGCCTTCAGTGAGGAGCTGCATGTTAGTTTTGTGTGGGTGCTCAAGCTGCTTGATTCTATCCCACTGGGCTCAATGGGCATGGGACCGGAAGTGAGCAAACAGGGTTTCCTAGATAGCTGCCAGGACAGCTGATGGTATGTGAAGTGCATGAGGCAGGTGGAGTTGTTTTGGGACTGGAAGAGCTGTGCTGCTGCTTCGGGCAGTTGCCATTCACCACCACACTACCTTCCCTAGGTGTCATAGCCACTTTCAGACATATGTGCTGCCAGAGCACTTGGTTTCCATGGCAGCGGGAAATGGCTTGGGCCCTGAACTTGTCTTTGGCTGTGGAGTTTTGAGCGCCTTGAGTGAGGAGCCTCATGTTAGTTTTGTGTGGGTGCTCAAGCTGCTTGATTCCATCCCACTGGGCTCAATGGGCATGGGACCGGAAGTGAGCAAACAGGGTTTCCTAGATAGCTGCCAGGACAGCTGATGGTATGTGAAGTGCATGAAGCAGGTCGAGTTTTTTTGGCACTGGAAGAGCTGTGCTGCTGCTTCGGGCAGTTGTCATTCACCACCACACTACCTTCCCTAGGTGTCATAGCCACTTTCAGACATATGTGCTGCCAGAGCACTTGGTTTCCATGGCAGCGGGAAATGGCTTGGGCTCTGAACTTGTCTTTGGCTGTGGAGTTTTGAGCGCCTTGAGTGAGAAGCTCCATATTAGTTTTGTGTGGGTGCTCAAGCTGCTTGATTCCATCCCACTGGGCTCAATGGGCATGGGACCAGAAGTGAGCAAACAGGGTTTCCTAGATAGCTGCCAGGACAGCTGATGGTATGTGAAGTGCATGAGGCAGGTGGAGTTGTTTTGGCACTGGAAGAGCTGTGCTGCTGCTTCGGGCAGTTGCCATTCACCACCACACTACCTTCAATAGGTGTCATAGCCACTTTCAGACATATGTGCTGCCAGAGCACTTGGTTTCCATGACAGCGGGAAATGGCTTGGGCTCTGAACTTGTCTTTGGCTGTGGAGTTTTGAGCGCCTTGAGTGAGGAGCTCCATGTTAGTTTTGTGTGGGTGCTCAAGCTGCTTGATTTCATCCCACTGGGCTCAATGGGCATGGGACCGGAAGTGACCAAACAGGGTTTCCTCGATAGCTGCCAGGACAGCTGATGGTATGTGAAGTGCATGAGGCAGGTGGAGTTGTTTTGGCACTGGAAGAGCTGTGCTGCTGCTTCGGGCAGTTGCCATTCACCACCACACTACCTTCCCTAGGTGTCATAGCCACTTGCAGACATATGTGCTGCCAGAGCCCTTGATTTCCATGGCAGCGGGAAATGGCTTTGGCCCTGAACTTGTCTTTGGCTGTGGAGTTTTGAGCGCGTTGAGTAAGGAGGTCCATGTTAGTTTTGTGTGGGTGCTCAGGCTGCTTGATTCCATCCCACTGGGCTCAATGGGCATGGGACCGGAAGTGACCAAACAGGGTTTCCTAGATAGCTGCCAGGACAGCTGATGGTATGTGAAGTGCATGAGGCAGGTGGAGTTGTTTTGGCCCTGGAAGAGCTGTGCTGCTGCTTCGGGCAGTTGCCATTCACCACCACACTACCTTCAATAGGTGTCATAGCCACTTGCAGACATATGTGCTGCCAGAGCACTTGGTTTCCATGGCAGTGGCAAATGGCTTGGGCTCTGAACTTGTCTTTGGCTGTGGAGTTTTGAGCGCCTTCAGTGAGGAGCTGCATGTTAGTTTTGTGTGGGTGCTCAAGCTGCTTGATTCCATCCCAATGGGCTCAATGGGCATGGGACCGGAAGTGATCAAACAGGGTTTCCTAGATAGCTGCCAGGACAGCTGATGGTATGTGAAGTGCATGAGGCAGGTGGAGTTGTTTTGGCACTGGAAGAGCTGTGCTGCTGCTTCGGGCAGTTGCCATTCACCACCACACTACCTTCCCTAGGTGTCACAGCCACTTTCAGACATATGTGCTGCCAGAGCACTTGGTTTCCATGGCAGCGGGAAATGGCTTTGGCCCTGAACTCGTCTTTGGCTGTGGAGTTTTGAGCGCCTTTAGTGAGGAGCTCCATGTTAGTTTTGTGTGGGTGCTCAAGCTGCTTGTTTCCATCCCACTGGGCTCACAGGGCATGGGACCGGAAGTGAGCAAACAGGGTTTCCTAGATAGCTGGCAGGACAGCTGATGGTATGTGAAGTGCATGAGGCAGGTGGAGTTGTTTTGGCACTGGAAGAGCTGTGCTGCTGCTTCGGGCAGTTGCCATTCACCACCACACTACCTTCCCTAGGTGTCATAGCCACTTTCAGACATATATACTGCCAGAGCACTTGGTTTCCATGGCAGCGGAAAATGGCTTGGGCCCTGAACTGGTCTTGGCTGTGGAGTTTTGAGCGCCTTGAGTGAGGAGCTGCATGTTAGTTTTGTGTGGGTGCTCAAGCTGCTTGATTCCATCCCACTGGGCTCAATGGGCATTGGACCGGAAGTGAGCAAACAGGGTTTCCTAGATAGCTGCCAGGACAGCTGATGGTATGTGAAGTTCATGAGGCAGGTGGAGTTGTTTTGGCACTGGAAGAGCTGTGCTGCTGCTTCGGGCAGTTGCCATTAACCACCACACTACCTTCCCTAGGTGTCATAGCCACTTTCAGACATATGTGCTGCCAGAGTACTTGGTTTCCATGGCAGCGGGAAATGGCTTGGGCTCTGAACTTGTCTTTGGCCGTGGAGTTTTGAGCGCATTGCCTGAGGAGCTCCATGTTAGTTTTGTGTGGGTGCTCAAGCTGCTTGTTTCCATCCCACTGGGCTCAAAGGGCATGGGACCGGAAGTGAGCAAACAGGGTTTCCTAGATAGCTGCCAGGACAGCTGATGGTATGTGAAGTGCATGAAGCAGGTGGAGTTGTTTTGGCACTGGAAGCGCTGTGCTGCTGCTTCGGGCAGTTGCCATTCACCACCACACTACCTTCCCTAGGTGTCATAGCCACTTTCAGACATATGTGCTGCCAGAGCCCTTGGTTTCCATGGCAGCGGGAAATGGCTTTGGCCCTGAACTTGTCTTTGGCTGTGGAGTTTTGAGCGTGTTGAGTGAGGAGCTGCATATTAGTTTTGTGTGGGTGCTCAAGCTGCTTGATTCTATCCCACTGGGCTCAATGGGCATGGGACCGGAAGTGAGCAAACAGGGTTTCCTAAATAGCTGCCAGGACAGCTGATGGTATGTGAAGTGCATGAAGCAGGTGGAGTTGTTTTGGCACTGGAAGAGCTGTGCTGCTGCTTCGGGCAGTTGCCATTCACCACCACACTACCTTCCCTAGGTGTCATACCACTTTCAGACATATGTGCTGCCAGAGCACTTGGTTTCCATGGCAGCGGGAAATGGCTTGGGCCCTGAACTTGTCTTTGGCTGTGGAGTTTTGAGCGCCTTTAGTGAGGAGCTCCACGTTAGTTTTGTGTGGGTGCTCAAACTGCTTGATTCCATCCCACTGGGCTCAATGGGCATGGGACCGGAAGTGACCAAACAGGGTTTCCTAGATAGCTGGCAGGACAGCTGATGGTATGTGAAGTGCATGAGGCAGGAGGAGTTGTTTTGGCACTGGAAGAGCTGTGCTGCTGCTTTGGGCAGTTGCCATTCACCACCACACTACCTTCCCTAGGTGTCATAGCCACTTTCAGACATATGTGCTGCCAGAGCCCTTGGTTTCCATGGCAGCGGGAAATGGCTTTGGCCCTGAACTTGTCTTTGGCTGTGGAGTTTTGAGCGCCTTCAGTGAGGAGGTCCATTTTAGTTTTGTGTGGGTGCTTAAGCTGCTTGATTCCATCCCACTGGGCTCAATGGTCATTGGACCGGAAGTGACCAAACAGGGTTTCCATATATCTGCCAGGACAGCTGATGGTATGTGAAGTTCAAGACTGTAGGTGGAGTTTTTTTGGCACTGGAAGAGCTGTGCTGCTGCTTCGGGCAGTTGCCATTCACCACCACACTACCTTCCCTAGGTGTCATAGCCACTTTCAGACATATGTGCTGCTAGAGCCCTTGGTTTCCATGGCAGCGGGAAATATCTTTGGCCCTGAACTTGTCTTTGGCTGTGGAGTTTTGATCGCCTTGAGTGAGGAGCTGCATGTTAGTTTTGTGTGGGTGCTCAAGCTGCTTGATTCTATCCCACTGGGCTCAATGGGCATGGGACCGGAAGTGAGCAAACAGGGTTTCCTAGATAGCTGCCAGGACAGCTGATGGTATGTGAAGTTCATGAGGCAGGAGGAGTTGTTTTGGCACTGGAAGAGCTGTGCTGCTGCTTCGGCCAGTTGCCATTCACCACCACACTACCTTCCCTAGGTGTCATAGCCACTTGCAGACATATGTGCTGCCAGAGCACTTGGTTTCCATGGCAGAGGGAAATGGCTTGGGCGCTGAACTTGTCTTTGGCTGTGGAGCTTTTAGCTCCTTCAGTGAGGAGTTCCATGTTAGTTTTGTGTGGGTGCTCAAGCTGCTTGATTCCATCCCACTGGGCTCAATGGGCATGGGACCGGAAGTGACCAAACAGGGTTTCCTAGATAGCTGCAGAACAGCTGATGGTATGTGAAGTTCATGAGGCAGGTGGAGTTGTTTTGTCACTGGAAGAGCTGTGCTGCTGCTTCGGGCAGTTGCCATTCACCACCACACTACCTTCCCTAGGTGTCATAGCCACTTTCAGACATATGTGCTGCCAGAGCCCTTGGTTTCCATGGCAGCGGGAATTGGCTTGGGCTCTGAACTTGTGTTTGGCTGTGGAGTTTTGAGCGCCTTGAGTGAGGAGCTCCATGTTAGTTTTGTGTGGGTGCTCAAGCTGCTTGATTCTATCCCACTGGGCTCAATGGGCATTGGACCGGAAGTGAGCAAACAGGGTTTCCTAGATAGCTGCCAGGACAGCTGATGGTATGTGAAGTGCATGAGGCAGGTGGAGTTGTTTTGGCACTGGAAGAGCTGTGCTGCTGCTTCGGGCAGTTGCCATTCACCACCACACTACCTTCAATAGGTGTCATAGCCACTTTCAGACATATGTGCTGCCAGAGCACTTGGTTTCCATGGCAGCGGGAAATTCCTTGGTGCCAGAGTCCAGCTCCAGCAGAGGTTCGGAACTATGGAAGGGTACGTGGATGAGGCGTGAAGAGAGAAAGAAGGAGACGGACCACCAGATTCCTTGATCGTAGTGGACAAAGTGAGAAAGCTGTCCGCTTTATTTATACAGAAGCAGTACAAAGTTTTTTCTTTGGGGCATAATAACATAGCTTCAGGGTGGCACAATTTGCAACTTCTTGAGAAATGATTGAGGAAGGATTCCACATTCCTTGCTTATCTTGGCTTGCCAGTCTTCATCTGCTCTCCTCAGGTCTGGGCTATAACCTAGGCGCCATCTGTGTCAACCAGACCCCTTCCTTGAATTATGTATGAGTTAAAAGGACTGGGGCCTTGGTCTGTGGGGATCAGGGTTATTGACATTAGTTGGCCATAGGTCTGTAAGCTCACAGTTTGTTAACCAAACAAGTAAGCAAGGGTAAAAACGGCGGAAAGAATTGCAGTTAGCAATGAGCTAAGTTACTCTATTTAAGTTTCAACTCTACAATGGATGAGCGAGTGTTTCCAAAGACAATTCTACAAATTGTTTCAGTATTAGGCAAGGCATTATCCATTCCAACGTTGCAACCAAGAGTTTTTCAGTAGACAACACATCTTATGCGGTAATACACTCCTAATACAATTCTTGTTCTACAACTTATCTATCACTAAATGGGAGAAATACATCAAAAGAGAAAAAACAGGAAGATCTAAGACAAAAAGTTATAAACATTACATTCCTCTACAACTACAGGCTCTACAACTTCATAAGTGATCAAACAATAATCAAAAATATCTCTTTATGATGTTAGTGAAATCACCCTATATTTCCTCTAGCTAAAAATTTATGAAAACAACTAAAACAGCTACATTTTCTATATTCTAAAGAATTGCAAGGACAGGCTAACTTTTAAGACCACAGTAACTACATTTTTTTGCCTTAGCAGGATAGGCTTCAGGGTTACAGTAGCTATATTCTTCGTCATAGCAGGATGGCCTTTAGGGTCACAGTAACAGGATAACTTTTAGGGTTCCTCTTATCAAGCCATTCCCTAGAAAGCATGCTAAATATCTGGGCCAGATTTTATGGCAATGGGTAAACAGCACAGACTTAATTATACTCCTGTGTGTAGTTAAAGGCCCACTCACCAGGACATCCTCAGTAACATTAACTCTTAAGCTCATGTTGGTTGTAAAAGCCATCTCACAGGGGCAGACAATGCCTCAATAGATTACATAGTGGGGTGGTTGAGAGTCCATGCGAGGGGGAGTGAAAACTGCGTCAAGGTGGTCAGAGATGAATCCATTTAGCCCTGCTAAGCAGCTGGTAGCTCCCCGGGCCCTGCCAGTCAGGGAGCTGTTCTCTTCACACCTTCGTGTTATACACACCTACTGCATGGCCCCCATCAACTTGGGCTCTGAACTTGTCTTTGGCTGTGCAGTTTTGAGCGCCTAGAGTGAGGAGGTGCATGTTAGTTTTGTGTGGGTGCTCAAGCTGCTTGATTCCATCCCACTGGGCTCAATGGGCATTGGACCGGAAGTGAGCAAACAGGGTTTCCTAGATAGCTGCCAGGACAGCTGATGGTATGTGAAGTGCATGAGGCAGGTGGAGTTGTTTTGGCACTGGAAGAGCTGTGCTGCTGCTTCAGGCAGTTGCCATTCACCACCACACTACCTTCAATAGGTGTCATAGCCACTTTCAGACATATGTGCTGCCAGAGCCCTTGGTTTCCATGGCAGCGGGAAATGGCATTGGGCCTGAACTTGTCTTTGGCTGTGGAGTTTTGAGCGTGTTGAGTGAGGAGCTGCATGTTAGTTTTGTGTGGGTGCTCAAGCTGCTTGATTCCATCCCACTGGGCTCAATGGGCATGGGACCAGAAGCGAGCAAACAGGGTTTCCTAGATAGCTGCCAGGACAGCTGATGGTATGTGAAGTGCATGAGGCAGGTGGAGTTGTTTTGGCACTGGAAGAGCTGTGCTGCTGCTTCGGGCAGTTGCCATTCACCACCACACTACCTTCCCTAGGTGTCATAGCCACTTTCAGACATATGTGCTGCCAGAGCACTTGGTTTCCATGGCAGCGGGAAATGGCTTTGGCCCTGAACTTGTCTTTGGCTGTGGAGTTTTGAGCGCCTTCAGTGAGAATCTCCATGTTAGTTTTGTGTGGGTGCTCAAGCTGCTTGATTCCATCCCACTGGGCTCAATGGGCATGGGACCGGAAGTGAGCAAACAGGGTTTCCTAGATATCTGCCAGGACAGCTGATGGTATGTGAAGTTCATGAAGCAGGTGGAGTTGTTTTGGCACTGGAAGAGCTGTGCTGCTGCTTCGGGCAGTTGCCATTCACCACCACACTACCTTCCCTAGGTGTCATAGCCACTTGCAGACATATGTGCTGCCAGAGCTCTTGGTTTCCATGGCAGCGGGAAATGGCTTTGGCCCTGAACTTGTCTTTGGCTGTGGAGTTTTGCGCGTCTTGAGTGAGGAGCTGCATGTTAGTTTTGTGTGGGTGCTCAAGCTGCTTGATTCTATCCCACTGGGCTCAATGGGCATGGGACCGGAAGTGAGCAAACAGGGTTTCCTAGATAGCTGGCAGGACAGCTGATGGTATGTGAAGTTCATGAGGCAGGAGGAGTTGTTTTGGCACTGGAAGAGCTGTGCTGCTGCTTCGGCCAGTTGCCATTCACCACCACACTACCTTCCCTAGGTGTCATAGCCACTTGCAGACATATGTGCTGCCAGAGCCCTTGGTTTCCATGGCAGAGGGAAATGGCTTGGGCTCTGAACTTGTCTTTGGCTGTGGAGTTTTGAGCGCCTTGAGTGAGGAGCTCCATGTTAGTTTTGTGTGGGTGCTCAAGCTGCTTGATTCTATCCCACTGGGCTCAATGGGCATTGGACCGGAAGTGAGCAAACAGGGTTTCCTAGATAGCTGCCAGGACAGCTGATGGTATGTGAAGTGCATGAGGCAGGTGGAGTTGTTTTGGCACTGGAAGAGCTGTGCTGCTGCTTCGGGCAGTTGCCATTCACCACCACACTACCTTCAATAGGTGTCATAGCCACTTTCAGACATATGTGCTGCCAGAGCACTTGGTTTCCATGGCAGCGGGAAATTCCTTGGTGCCAGAGTCCAGCTCCAGCAGAGGTTCGGAACTATGGAAGGGTACGTGGATGAGGCGTGAAGAGAGAAAGAAGGAGACGGACCACCAGATTCCTTGATCGTAGTGGACAAAGTGAGAAAGCTGTCCGCTTTATTTATACAGAAGCAGTACAAAGTTTTTTCTTTGGGGCATAATAACATAGCTTCAGGGTGGCACAATTTGCAACTTCTTGAGAAATGATTGAGGAAGGATTCCACATTCCTTGCTTATCTTGGCTTGCCAGTCTTCATCTGCTCTCCTCAGGTCTGGGCTATAACCTAGGCGCCATCTGTGTCAACCAGACCCCTTCCTTGAATTATGTATGAGTTAAAAGGACTGGGGCCTTGGTCTGTGGGGATCAGGGTTATTGACATTAGTTGGCCATAGGTCTGTAAGCTCACAGTTTGTTAACCAAACAAGTAAGCAAGGGTAAAAACGGCGGAAAGAATTGCAGTTAGCAATGAGCTAAGTTACTCTATTTAAGTTTCAACTCTACAATGGATGAGCGAGTGTTTCCAAAGACAATTCTACAAATTGTTTCAGTATTAGGCAAGGCATTATCCATTCCAACGTTGCAACCAAGAGTTTTTCAGTAGACAACACATCTTATGCGGTAATACACTCCTAATACAATTCTTGTTCTACAACTTATCTATCACTAAATGGGAGAAATACATCAAAAGAGAAAAAACAGGAAGATCTAAGACAAAAAGTTATAAACATTACATTCCTCTACAACTACAGGCTCTACAACTTCATAAGTGATCAAACAATAATCAAAAATATCTCTTTATGATGTTAGTGAAATCACCCTATATTTCCTCTAGCTAAAAATTTATGAAAACAACTAAAACAGCTACATTTTCTATATTCTAAAGAATTGCAAGGACAGGCTAACTTTTAAGACCACAGTAACTACATTTTTTTGCCTTAGCAGGATAGGCTTCAGGGTTACAGTAGCTATATTCTTCGTCATAGCAGGATGGCCTTTAGGGTCACAGTAACTATATTCTTTGTCATAGCAGAATGACCTTTAGGGTCACAGTAACAGGATAACTTTTAGGGTTCCTCTTATCAAGCCATTCCCTAGAAAGCATGCTAAATATCTGGGCCAGATTTTATGGCAATGGGTAAACAGCACAGACTTAATTATACTCCTGTGTGTAGTTAAAGGCCCACTCACCAGGACATCCTCAGTAACATTAACTCTTAAGCTCATGTTGGTTGTAAAAGCCATCTCACAGGGGCAGACAATGCCTCAATAGATTACATAGTGGGGTGGTTGAGAGTCCATGCGAGGGGGAGTGAAAACTGCGTCAAGGTGGTCAGAGATGAATCCATTTAGCCCTGCTAAGCAGCTGGTAGCTCCCCGGGCCCTGCCAGTCAGGGAGCTGTTCTCTTCACACCTTCGTGTTATACACACCTACTGCATGGCCCCCATCAACTTGGGCTCTGAACTTGTCTTTGGCTGTGCAGTTTTGAGCGCCTAGAGTGAGGAGCTCCATGTTAGTTTTGTGTGGGTGCTCAAGCTGCTTGATTCCATCCCACTGGGCTCAATGGGCATGGGACCGGAAGTGAGCAAACAGGGTTTCCTAGATAGCTGCCAGGACAGCTGATGGTATGTGAAGTGCATGAGGCAGGTGGAGTTGTTTTGGCACTGGAAGAGCTGTGCTGCTGCTTCGGGCAGTTGCCATTCACCACCACACTACCTTCCCTAAGTGTCATAGCCACTTTCAGACATATGTGCTACCAGAGCACTTGGTTTCCATGGCAGCGGGAAATGGCTTGGGCTCTGAACTTGTCTTTGGCTGTGGAGTTTTGAGCGCCTTGAGTCAGGAGCTCCATATTAGTTTTGTGTGGGTGCTCAAGCTGCTTGATTCCATCCCACTGGGCTCAATGGGCATTGGACCGGAAGTGAGCAAACAGGGTTTCCTAGATAGCTGCCAGGACAGCTGATGGTATGTGAAGTGCATGAGGCAGGTGGAGTTGTTTTGGCACTGGAAGAGCTGTGCTGCTGCTTCGGGCAGTTGCCATTCACCACCACACTACCTTCCCTAGGTGTCATAGCCACTTTCAGACATATGTGCTGCCAGAGCACTTGGTTTCCATGGCAGCGGGAAATGGCTTTGGCCCTGAACTTGTCTTTGGCTGTGGAGTTTTGAGCGCCTTCAGTGAGAATCTCCATGTTAGTTTTGTGTGGGTGCTCAAGCTGCTTGATTCCATCCCACTGGGCTCAATGGGCATGGGACCGGAAGTGAGCAAACAGGGTTTCCTAGATATCTGCCAGGACAGCTGATGGTATGTGAAGTGCATGAGGCAGGTGGAGTTGTTTTGGCACTGGAAGAGCTGTGCTGCTGCTTTGGGCAGTTGCCATTCACCACCACACTACCTTCCCTAGGTGTCATAGCCACTTGCAGACATATGTGCTGCCAGAGCCCTTGGTTTCCATGGCAGCGGGAAATGGCATTGGGCCTGAACTTGTCTTTGGCTGTGGAGTTTTGAGCGTGTTGAGTGAGGAGCTCCATGTTAGTTTTGTGTGGGTGCTCAAGCTGCTTGATTCCATCCCACTGGGCTCAATGGGCATGGGACCGGAAGTGAACAAACAGGGTTTCCTAGATAGCTGGCAGGACAGCTGATGGTATGTGAAGTGCATGAGGCAGGTGGAGTTGTTTTGGCACTGGAAGAGCTGTGCTGCTGCTTCGGGCAGTTGCCATTCACCACCACACTACCTTCCCTAGGTGTCATAGCCACTTTCAGACATATGTGCTGCCAGAGCACTTGGTTTCCATGGCAGCGGGAAATGCCTTGGGCTCTGAACTTGTGTTTGGCTGTGGAGTTTTGAGCACGTTGAGTGAGGAGCTGCATGTTAGTTTTGTGTGGGTGCTCAAGCTGCTTGATTCCATCCCACTGGGCTCAATGGGCATGGGACCGGAAGTGACCAAACAGGGTTTCCAAATAGCTGCCAGGACAGCTGATGGTGTGTGAAGTGCATGAGGCAGGTGGAGTTGTTTTGGCACTGGAAGAGCTGTGCTGCTGCTTCGGGCAGTTGCCATTCACCACCACACTATCTTCCCTAGGTGTCATAGCCACTTTCAGACATATGTGCTGTCGCCGCTAGCTGAGCTGACATAATAGGCACGGTGAATGTCCCAGCGAAAAGCACCGACACACTGGGACCATGATGGTGTTAGAAGTGCTGGGAGCAGTCTCTCTCTGAGTCATCCCTCCACAGCCTCTTTATTACCATATTATCTCCTCTTTCCCCCAAGCCCATCAACAGGACAATAGGATGCCAATGAGTCTGCAAAGGCTAGGTGCTACTGCCCTAGGCCGGATTCCTGAGTGCTCAGCTTAAGGAATGTAAATCAACTCCTCAGCAGACAACATATTCCCCCTTCTGTATTAAAGCAGACTTGAATGTGCCTGTCTTAGGTTGTGGACTCTCAGGTTATCAGCCTTACCCGTCATCGGGAACCTCCGTAGCATGACGGAGACCCTGTCCTAGGTTGGTCAGTTCCCGGTCCATCTTACCCGTCACTGACTGCCATTCAACGCCTTGTCTGCTGCAGCTGCTCAAACCATACTTGGGGAAGCTGGTAACCCTGTTCCAAGGCTGGGAGTGAATATCAGCTCAGTAGCAAAGAGCAAACACCAGTTTCCGGGCTTGGGAAAACAAAGCACTTCACAGGTGAAACATACATAAAAGGCACAATGGGAGGCAAGAGGCCATGATCTTAGGAGTAACTTAGCTCAGTAGCAATGAGCAGACAGCAGTTCCCAGTCTTGGGAAAACAATTTGCACTTGCACAGATGATAAAACAGAAATGCATACAATACAACAGAAAGGCATACGATGGGTTACAGGAGGCCTAGACCAATTCTAACAGCATTTGCTATTTCTTTTCCAACAAATCAACCCATAGTCCAGCATAAGCATGCCCACCCGCTCATGTTCATCAGTAAAGTCCTGTTGTTCCATAACTCTGGCAGTCTGTTCTGCGAGCTTGTTCACTGTCACCACGGTAGCTGGTGGTAGTGGCTGTTGACGTACTGGCTCTGATGGTCGCCGTTATGCCAAAGTCTCTTTTATTATTATCAGACCAACATAGGCCTCTCCATCAGTCCCAACAGGCACAGGCGGGATTCAGGGCAGCTGCAGGATAACAGCAGAATCGCGATTGCCATTCCAGCATGCTGTCAGGGTGCACTGGAACTTGGTGTCATTCCTTTCAGAGGCATCTCCTGTACTTAAGAAAGAAGCATAGGGATAACACAAGCAAACACAAGCTTCAAATTCAAGAGCTAAGGTTCACTCACAAGAGCGAGTCCTCAGGTTCAGAGGAAAGAAGGAACTAATCCTCTGCCATAGTGGCGGGAGGAAAAAACAAGAGAGAAAAACCTGTATTCATGGTGGGAAGAACATTTTTTAAAGTTCCGTCTCAAATCTGTTTCTCCAAAAACAAAGAAAATTCCTGGTTCCAAGGTACCTGGCCTTGGGACAAAAGGCCAGAAAGGTATCACTGGCCAACTTCCTAGGTCCCTTTCAAATGATAAAGAGGCCAGTCTGAAGCCCTCCTCCTTGGCAATGCCTGGAGAAGTTGGCTGAGGCTTCAGGTGGGGAATAGAAATGCAAATGTCACCCTTGTCTGTTGGGGAAGTAAGTACCTGTTAAGATAAGCATTTGTCCTGGGAGAGACATGCTCAGGTGAATCCAAGACAAGGTGGGGAAAATATAAACCTAACAAAAGGAGTTTCAAATCAAAGCACGGATGGGTAATAGCAAGGCTCAATACTTCCTCCCCCATCCCACATAGCTCTCAGAGAACAAAGTCCAAAGCCACTGATAAACTTCGGCTTTGCCATCAGTCAGGGAACACGCTGCAGAACAGCGACAAAATACTGATATACTTATGTTAAATATAAAAGCCTAATATACTTGCTTGTCCCGTCGATCTTCCGACTCAAATGCCATCATCTTGTCCAGTATCCGAGCTTTCACAAGACTCTGCAGCAGAAGCTTGCCGGACAAGCCTCTCAGGAATCCACCTCGGACCATTTTCATTTTCTGGGAAAACACAAACTGATCCTCGCCCCCAAATGAGGACAGGATCTGGGCCTAGCCACTTACCAGTCAAGGGGGTCCTTCCTATGTTCCACGGAGATTGGTTGAGTAATTCCTTGCAGCTTTCTTCCTATAGCTTTTCCCGGAATGTAGCCGTACCTCTCCATCTGCTGCATAGCTAATTCCTGACCAGATACTAATATTGCCCCCATTTGTTGCAAAACATCTCTCCCCCACAAATTAACTGGCAGACCTGGTACTACATAGGGGGTAACATGGCCACCATTTCCTTCCTTATCCCTCCAGGCTAGAGGCCTGGAGCTAGCTAGGGGGCTTTGGGTAATCCCCAATCCTTGCAAAGTGGTCATGGTGGGTGTAACAGGCCAACCTGGGGGCCAATATTTCTGTGAAATAAGAGTGGTGTCAGCACCAGTGTCTAAAAACCCAGTAAATTTCTTTCCTTCTATACTCAACTCCAAAGTAGAGCGGCCTGCCATATCAGCGACCCAAGAAACAGAGGCTTCACCACTGGAATCAAACCCTGCTTTCTTCTGTCCAGGCCTGCAAGCATTATCTGACTTCACTGTGGGGAGCAGCACTAACTGTGCTATTTGTGCCCCCTGGGGCAAAACTGCAACTCTAGCATGAACACTGGCTAAAACTTTAATTTCTCCTGTATAGTCTGCATCAATCACTCCTGGGGTAATGTGAACTCCTTTCAAGGCCGTGCTGCTACATCCCAGCAGAAGCCCTACAGTGTCAGGGGGTAGTGGTCCATAAACTCCTGTAGGAATAGCCTGTACCCCCATTTGGGGTGTCAATACTATGTAGGAGGTGGTATGGAGGTCCCATCCTCCGCTGCCTGGGCTCCCTTGGACAAGGTCATGAATGGCCTTTGTCCCTGAGGAACAAACTGAATCGCTGCCCCGTACATTGGTGCTTGTGGGGCCCAGAGCTGGCCCCTGCTCCCGTTTCCCGGCACAGATGGCTGCCTGGAGATGTCTGTCTTGGACCTGCATTCATTTGCCCAATGTTTCCCACGTTGGCATCGAGGGCAAACTCCTGGGGACTGCCTGTCCATATTAGCAGCCTGTGTACAACCTTGGAGTGGGCAGTTCCGGTGGATATGCCCTAGCCGGCCACATTTAAAACATCCTTGTTTTGGGCGAGCTCCCAAGCCATGGTTGTGCCACCACGCAATGCCTCTGCAATGGCTGCACCCATTATCTGTCCTTCCCCAATGTCCTTACAAAGTTTAAGATACGTGTTAAGGGGCTCATGCTTCCAAGGTCTAATTGCTTCCTGGCACCACTTGTTGGCATTTTCATATGCTAGTTGCTTTACAAAAGGCATGGCTTGATCTGCATCACCAAATACCCTATCTGCAGTTACCAGTAGGCGATCTACAAATGCCTGGTAAGGCTCGTCCGGGCCTTGGACAATTTTAGAGAGATGTAAATGTAGCGAGCCCTTAGGTGATAAAGACTTCCAGGCCCTCACTGCAGCAGCAGCGGTCTGTGCATAAACCCCTGGGTCATAATTAATCTGATCCTGTACATTAGCAAAATTCCCCTCTCCTGTCAACATATCATGATTTCTCTCAGGAAAGCCTGCCTGGGTATTTTGCCGTGCTGTGTCAAGGCAAAGCTCAAAGAACTCAGATTTCCACATTAGAAAATCACCCCCATCCAGAGTAGCCTTACAGAGCTGTTTCCAATCGGCTGGAGTCAAATTGTTAGGTGCTAAGGCTTCAATCATGGAAACAGTAAAGGGGGCCGGTGGACCATACGTGGCAACAGCGTCCCTCAGACTCTTTATGTCCTTAAAGGACAGTGCCAGGTGCTGTCTAATTCTCTGCCCCTGCTGATTCTCTATCTCAACTACTGGGAAGGTAAAGCGCCTAGCAAGGGTAGCTGCCTCAGAGTCTCCCTGCTCCTGTGCTTGCTTTACCGCACGTTCCACAGCTGAAAGAGAAGTTGAAAGCGGGGGTCCAGCACAAGCCCTAACAGTGCATCCACTTTGTTCCTGCCTCAACAGAAGGGAGAGGCGCTGAAGTTGCTCTTGTAAACCTTTTATAACTGTGCTCAGACATGATGGCGCCAATGGCTCAGGCGGCGCAGAGAGCTCTGTGCCTGTCCAAGAGGGACGTTTGTTTGGCACACGCTCTACAGGTGGAGGATCCTCAGCAAACTCACTTCCATCCTTTTCCTCCTCAGCCTCCTCAGAAGAGGACCACAAATCTCCTTCACGCACTTTCTCCAGACCTTGTCTTGTCTGGGGTTCCTTCTCCTTATTTACCCTGGTTTGCAGCTGTCTCCTACTTTTAACAGACAATTTCTTACGGCGGGCTTCCACCACTGCTTGACGGGATGACCAAACAATATTTAGCAAGCACCAGAGAAAAAAGATGACTACAATGAAAGCAAACCATGGGAATACATCACAGACAGTTTCAAAAAAACTCTGCGAGGCCTTAAGCTTAGTGTCGGTGCCTTGTGACTGGAGCAGATCTCAGATTCCCTTAATTACTTGCATTTTAGAGAGTTCTTGCCCCATGATAAATTTTACTTATGCCCCTGCAAAAATTATAAAACCTGCCTCGAGATTTCCGGGGTCCCTCAGATTGTCCCTCGTGCCCCAAGACGGGGAGAAGGTCTGGGGATGAAATTAATTATGCCCCTCTAGAGTTAAATCCTAAACTTGCCTCCGGATTTCCGGGGTCCCTCAGATTGTCCCTCGTACCCCTGAATGGGGAGAAGGTCTGGGGATGAGATTAATTTGCCCCTCCAGAGTTCCAGGGGTCCCTCAGATTGTCCCTCGTGCCATAGCACAGGGAGAGGGTCTGGGGATTAAATCAGTTATGCCCCTGCAAAATTCCCAAATTCCAAATTCTTAATTCAAAATCCCTTAATTCCTAATTACTTAATTCCTTACCTTCGTAGTTCCAGGGGTCCCTCGGACGTCCTTTGCGCTGTGCCAAGCCCCACGTTACGGCGCCATTTGTCGCGGCTAGCTGAGCCGACATAGTAGGCACGGCGAATGTCCGAGCGAAAAGCACCGACACACTGAGACCATGATGGTGTTAGAAGTGCTGGGAGCCATCTCCTCACAGCCTTCTCTCCACAAGCCTCTTTATTACCATATTATCTCCTCTTTCCCCCAAGCCCATCAACAGGACAAAAGGACGCCAATGAGTCTGAAAAGGCTAGGTGCTACTGCCTTAGGCCAGGTTCCTGAGTGCTCAGCTTAAGGAATGTAAATCAACTCCTTAGCCCACAACATGGAGCATTCGTTTGTGTGGGATGCTCACCAAGCTTCATTTCAGTCCTAGGCACTCAAAGGGCACTAAGCACAGAGTGTGAAAACTGAGTTTCCTTGAGAGCTGCTTGGAAGCCTGATGGCGTGTGAAGTTAGTGAGCCAAATGGAGTTGTTCTCCCACAAGAACCACTCGGATGATCCTTCTTCAATATGCCCTTCACCAACATGCAGTGTTTCCTTGATTGAATTAGCTCTCACACCAATATTTGCGTCTAGAGCCTTTGCATTGAGGGCTATCTGAAAACGGCTGTGGCGCTGAAGTTGCCTGAGAATATGGAGTTGGTGGCATGTGAAACCCGCATGTGGAGCATTCGTTTGCGTGGGATGCTCTACCAGGTTCATTTCTAGATAATGCACTCAAAGGACACTAAGCATAGAGTGTGAAAAGTGAGTTTCCTTGAGAGCTGCTTGGAAGCCTGATGGTGTGTGAAGTTAGTGAGCCAAATGGAGTTGTTCTCCCACAAGAACCACTCGGCTGATCCTGCTTCAATATGCCCTTCACCAACATGCAGTGTTTCCTTGATTGAATTAGCTCTCACACCAATATTTGCGTCTAGAGCCTTTGCATTGAGGGCTATCTGAAAACGGCTGTGGCGCTGAAGTTGCCTGAGAATGTGGAGTTGGTGGCATGTGAAACGCGCATGTGGAGCATTCGTTTGTGTGGGATGCTCACCAAGCTTCATTTCAGTCCTAGGCACTCAAAGGGCACTAAGCATAGAGTGTGAAAACTGAGTTTCCTTGAGAGCTGCTTGGAAGCCTGATGGTGTGTGAAGTTAGTGAGCCAAATGGAGTTGTTCTCCCACAAGAACCACTCGGCTGATCCTTCTTCAATATCCCCTTCACCAACATGCCGTGTCTCCTTGATTGAATTAGCTCTCACACCAATATTTGCGTCTAGAGCCGTTGCATTGAGGGCTATCTGAAAACGGCTGTGGCGCTGAAGTTGCCTGTGAATGTGGAGTTGGTGGCATGTGAAACCCGCATGTGGAGCATTCGTTTGCGTGGGATGCTCTACCAGGTTCATTTCTAGATAGTGCACTCAAAGGGCACTAACCATAGAGTGTGAAAACTGAGTTTCCTTGAGAGCTGCTTGGAAGCCTGATGGTGTGTGAAGTTAGTGAGCCAAATGGAGTTGTTCTCCCACAAGAACCACTCGGCTGATCCTTCTTCAATATGCCCTTCACCAACATGCAGTGTTTCCTTGATTGAATTAGCTCTCACACCAATATTTGCGTCTAGAGCCTTTGCATTGAGGGCTATCTGAAAACTGCTGTGGCGCTGAAGTTGCCTGTGAATGTGGAGTTGGTGGCATGTGAAACCCGCATGTGGAGCATTCGTTTGTGTGGGATGCTCTGCCAGGTTCATTCCTAGATAATGCACTCCAAGGGCACTAAGCATAGAGTGTGAAAACTGAGTTTCCTTGAGAGCTGCTTGGAAGCCTGTTGTTGTGTGAAGTTAGTGAGCCAAATGGAGTTGTTCTCCCACAAGAACCACTGAGCTGATCCTTCTTCAATATCCCCTTCACCAACATGCAGTGTTTCCTTGATTGAATTAGCTCTCACACCAATATTTGCGTCTAGAGCCTTTGCATTGAGGGCTATCTGAAAACGGCTGTGGCGCTGAAGTTGCCTGAGAATGTGGAGTTGGTGGCATGTGAAACCCGCATGTGGAGCACTCGTTTGTGTGGGATGCTCACCAATCTTCATTTCAGTCCTAGGCACTCAAAGGGCACTAAGCATAGAGTGTGAAAACTGAGTTTCCTTGAGATCTGCTTGGAAGCCTGTTGGTGTGTGAAGTTAGTGAGCCAAATGGAGTTGTTCTCCCACAAGAACCACTCGGCTGATCATTCTTCAATATGCTCTTCACCAACATGCAGTGTTTCCTTGATTGAATTAGCTCTCACACCAATATTTGCGTCTAGAGCCTTTGCATTGAGGGCTATCTGAAAACAGCTGTGGCGCTGAAGTTGCCTGTGAATGTGGAGTTGGTGGCATGTGAAACCCGCATGTGGAGCATTCGTTTGTGTGGGATGTTCTGCCAGGTTCATTCCTAGATAATGCACTCAAAGGACACTAAGCATAGAGTGTGAAAACTGAGTTTCCTTGAGAGCTGCTTGGAAGCCTGATGGTGTGTGAAGTTAGTGAGCCAAATGGAGTTGTTCTCCCACAAGAACCACTCGGCTGATTCTTCTTCAATATGCCCTTTACCAACATGCAGTGTTTCCTTGATTGAATTAGCTCTCACATCAATATTTGCGTCTAGAGCCTTTGCATTGAGGGCTATCTGAAAACGGCTGTGGCGCTGAAGTTGCCTGTGAATGTGGAGTTGGTGGCATGTGAAACCCGCATGTGGAGCATTCGTTTGTGTGGGATGCTCACCAATCTTCATTTCCGTCCTAGGCACTCAAAGGGCACTAAGCATAGAGTGTGAAAACTGAGTTTCCTTGAGAGCTGCTTGGAAACCTGTTGGTGTGTGAAGTTAGTGAGCCAAATGGAGTTGTTCTCCCACAAGAACCACTCGGCTGATCCTTCTTCAATATGCTCTTCACAAACATGCAGTGTTTCCTTGATTGAATTAGCTCTCACACCAATATTTGCGTCTAGAGCCTTTGCATTGAGGGCTATCTGAAAACGGCTGTGGCGCTGAAGTTGCCTGTGAATGTGGAGTTGGTGGCATGTGAAACCCGCATGTGGAGCATTCGTTTGTGTGGGATGCTCTACCAGGTTCATTCCTAGATAATGCACTCCAAGGGCACTAAGCATAGAGTGTGAAAACTGAGTTTCCTTGAGAGCTGCTTGGAAGCCTGATGGTGTGTGAAGTTAGTGAGCCAAATGGAGTTGTTCTCCCACAAGAACCACTCGGCTGATCCTGCTTAAATATGCCCTTCACCAACATGCAGTGTTTCCTTGATTGAATTAGCTCTCACACCAATATTTGCGTCTAGAGCCTTTGCATTGAGGGCTATCTGAAAACGGCTGTGGCGCTGAAGTTGCCTGAGAATGTGGAGTTGGTGGCATGTGAAACCCGCATGTGGAGCACTCGTTTGTGTGGGATGCTCACCAATCTTCATTTCCGTCCTAGGCACTCAAAGGTCACTAAGCATAGAGTGTGAAAACTGAGTTTCCTTGAGATCTGCTTGGAAGCCTGTTGGTGTGTGAAGTTAGTGAGCCAAATGGAGTTGTTCTCCCACAAGAACCACTCGGCTGATCATTCTTCAATATGCTCTTCACCAACATGCAGTGTTTCCTTGATTGAATTAGCTCTCACACCAATATTTGCGTCTAGAGCCTTTGCATTGAGGGCTATCTGAAAACGGCTGTGGCGCTGAAGTTGCCTGAGAATGTGGAGTTGGTGGCATGTGAAACCCGCATGTGGAGCATTCGTTTGTGTGGGATGCTCTACCAGGTTCATTCCTAGATAATGCACTCCAAGGGCACTAAGCATAGAGTGTGAAAACTGAGTTTCCTTGAGAGCTGCTTGGAAGCCTGATGGTGTGTGAAGTTAGTGAGCCAAATGGAGTTGTTCTCCCACAAGAACCACTCGGCTGATCCTGCTTCAATATGCCCTTCACCAACATGCAGTGTTTCCTTGATTGAATTAGCTCTCACACCAATATTTGCGTCTAGAGCCTTTGCATTGAGGGCTATCTGAAAACGGCTGTGGCGCTGAAGTTGCCTGTGAATGTGGAGTTGGTGGCATGTGAAACCCGCATGTGGAGCATTCGTTTGTGTGGGATGCTCACCAATCTTCATTTCCGTCCTAGGCACTCAAAGGGCACTAAGCATAGAGTGTGAAAACTGAGTTTCCTTGAGAGCTGCTCGGAAGCCTGTTGGTGTGTGAAGTTAGTGAGCCAAATGGAGTTGTTCTCCCACAAGAACCACTCGGCTGATCCTTCTTCAATATGCTCTTCACAAACATGCAGTGTTTCCTTGATTGAATTAGCTCTCACACCAATATTTGCGTCTAGAGCCTTTGCATTGAGGGCTATCTGAAAACGGCTGTGGCGCTGAAGTTGCCTGAGAATGTGGAGTTGGTGGCATGTGAAACCCGCATGTGGAGCATTCGTTTGTGTGGGATGCTCTACCAGGTTGATTCCTAGATAATGCACTCAAAGGGCACTAAGCGTAGAGTGTGAAAACTGAGTTTCCTTGAGAGCTGCTTGGAAGCCTGATGGTGTGTGAAGTTAGTGAGCTAAATGGAGTTGTTCTCCCACAAGAACCACTCGGCTGATCCTTCTTCAATATCCCCTTCACCAACATGCAGTGTTTCCTTGATTGAATTAGCTCTCACACCAATATTTGCGTCTAGAGCCTTTGCATTGAGGGCTATCTGAAAACGGCTGTGGCGCTGAAGTTGCCTGAGAATGTGGAGTTGGTGGCATGTGAAACCCGCATGTGGAGCATTCGTTTGTGTGGGATGCTCTACCAGGTTCATACCTAGATAATGCACTCAAAGGGCACTAAGCATAGAGTGTGAAAACTGAGTTTCCTTGAGAGCTGCTTGGAAGCCTGATGGTGTGTGAAGTTAGTGAGCCAAATGGAGTTGTTCTCCCACAAGAACCACTCAGCTGATCCTTCTTCAATATCCCCTTCACCAACATGCAGTGTCTCCTTGATTGAATTAGCTCTCACACCAATATTTGCGTCTAGAGCCTTTGCATTGAGGGCTATCTGAAAACGGCTGTGGCGCTGAAGTTGCCTGAGAATGTGGAGTTGGTGGCATGTGAAACCCGCATGTGGAGCATTCGTTTGTGTGGGATGCTCACCAAGCTTCATTTCAGTCCTAGGCACTCAAAGGACACTAAGCATAGAGTGTGAAAACTGAGTTTCCTTGAGAGCTGCTTGGAAGCCTGATGGTGTGTGAAGTTAGTGAGCCAAATGGAGTTGTTCTCCCACAAGAACCACTCGGCTGATCCTTCTTCAATATGCCCTTCACCAACATGCAGTGTTTCCTTGATTGAATTAGCTCTCACACCAATATTTGCGTCTAGAGCCTTTGCATTGATGGCTATCTGAAAACGGCTGTGGCGCTGAAGTTGCCTGTGAATGTGGAGTTGGTGGCATGTGAAACCCGCATGTGGAGCATTCGTTTGTGTGGGATGCTCTGCCAGGTTCATTCCTAGATAATGCACTCCAAGGGCACTAAGCATAGAGTGTGAAAACTGAGTTTCCTTGAGAGCTGCTTGGAAGCCTGTTGTTGTGTGAAGTTAGTGAGCCAAATGGAGTTGTTCTCCCACAAGAACCACTCAGCTGATCCTTCTTCAATATGCCCTTCACCAACATGCAGTGTTTCCTTGATTGAATTAGCTCTCACACAAATATTTGCATCTAGAGCCTTTGCATTGAGGGCTATCTGAAAACAGCTGTGGCGCTGAAGTTGCCTGAGAATGTGGAGTTGGTGGCATGTGAAACCCGCATGTGGAGCATTCGTTTGTGTGGGATGCTCTACTAGTTTCATTCCTAGATAATGCACTCCAAGGGCACTAAGCATAGAGTGTGAAAACTGAGTTTCCTTGAGAGCTGCTTGGAAGCCTGATGGTGTGTGAAGTTAGTGAGCCAAATGGAGTTGTTCTCCCACAAGAACCACTCGGCTGATCCTTCTTCAATATGCCCTTCACCAACATGCAGTGTTTCCTTGATTGAATTAGCTCTCACACCAATATTTGCATCTAGAGCCTTTGCATTGAGGGCTATCTGAAAACGGCTGTGGCGCTGAAGTTGCCTGTGAATGTGGAGTTGGTGGCATGTGAAACCCGCATGTGGAGCATTCGTTTGTGTGGGATGCTCACCAATCTTCATTTCCGTCCTAGGCACTCAAAGGGCACTAAGCATAGAGTGTGAAAACTGAGTTTCCTTGAGAGCTGCTTGGAAGCCTGTTGGTGTGTGAAGTTAGTGAGCCAAATGGAGTTGTTCTTCCACAAGAACCACTCGGCTGATCATTCTTCAATATGCCCTTCACAAACATGCAGTGTTTCCTTGATTGAATTAGCTCTAACACCAATATTTGCGTCTAGAGCCTTTGCATTGATGGCTATCTGAAAACGGCTGTGGCGCTGAAGTTGCCTGAGAATGTGGAGTTGGTGGCATGTGAAACCCGCATGTGGAGCATTCGTTTGTGTGGGATGCTCTACCAGGTTCATTCCTAGATAATGCACTCCAAGGGCACTAAGCATAGAGTGTGAAAACTGAGTTTCCTTGAGAGCTGCTTGGAAGCCTGATGGTGTGTGAAGTTAGTGAGCCAAATGGAGTTGTTCTCCCACAAGAACCACTCGGCTGATCCTGCTTCAATATGCCCTTCACCAACATGCAGTGTTTCCTTGATTGAATTAGCTCTCACACCAATATTTGCGTCTAGAGCCTTTGCATTGAGGGCTATCTGAAAACGGCTGTGGCGCTGAAGTTGCCTGTGAATGTGGAGTTGGTGGCATGTGAAACCCGCATGTGGAGCATTCGTTTGTGTGGGATGCTCTGCCAGGTTCATTCCTAGATAATGCACTCAAAGGACACTAAGCATAGAGTGTGAAAAGTGAGTTTCCTTGAGAGCTGCTTGGAAGCCTGATGGTGTGTGAAGTTAGTGAGCCAAATGGAGTTGTTCTCCCACAAGAACCACTCGGCTGATTCTTCTTCAATATGCCCTTCACCAACATGCAGTGTTTCCTTGATTGAATTAGCTCTCACATCAATATTTGCGTCTAGAGCCTTTGCATTGTGGGCTATCTGAAAATGGCTGTGGCGCTGAAGTTGCCTGTGAATGTAGAGTTGGTGGCATGTGAAACCCGCATGTGGAGCATTCGTTTGTGTGGGATGCTCTACTAGTTTCATTCCTAGATAATGCACTCCAAGGGCACTAAGCATAGAGTGTGAAAACTGAGTTTCCTTGAGAGCTGCTTGGAAGCCTGATGGTGTGTGAAGTTAGTGAGCCAAATGGAGTTGTTCTCCCACAAGAACCACTCGGCTGATCCTTCTTCAATATGCCCTTCACCAACATGCAGTGTTTCCTTGATTGAATTAGCTCTCACACCAATATTTGCGTCTAGAGCCTTTGCATTGAGGGCTATCTGAAAACGGCTGTGGCGCTGAAGTTGCCTGTGAATGTGGAGTTGGTGGCATGTGAAACCCGCATGTGGAGCATTCGTTTGTGTGGGATGCTCACCAATCTTCATTTCCGTCCTAGGCACTCAAAGGGCACTAAGCATAGAGTGTGAAAACTGAGTTTCCTTGAGAGCTGCTTGGAAGCCTGTTGGTGTGTGAAGTTAGTGAGCCAAATGGAGTTGTTCTTCCACAAGAACCACTCGGCTGATCATTCTTCAATATGCCCTTCACAAACATGCAGTGTTTCCTTGATTGAATTAGCTCTAACACCAATATTTGCGTCTAGAGCCTTTGCATTGAGGGCTATCTGAAAACGGCTGTGGCGCTGAAGTTGCCTGTGAATGTGGAGTTGGTGGCATGTGAAACCCGCATGTGGAGCATTCGTTTGTGTGGGATGCTCTACCAGGTTCATACCTAGATAATGCACTCAAAGGGCACTAAGCATAGAGTGTGAAAACTGAGTTTCCTTGAGAGCTGCTTGGAAGCCTGATGGTGTGTGAAGTTAGTGAGCCAAATGGAGTTGTTCTCCCACAAGAACCACTCAGCTGATCCTTCTTCAATATCCCCTTCACCAACATGCAGTGTCTCCTTGATTGAATTAGCTCTCACACCAATATTTGCGTCTAGAGCCTTTGCATTGAGGGCTATCTGAAAACGGCTGTGGCGCTGAAGTTGCCTGAGAATGTGGAGTTGGTGGCATGTGAAACCCGCATGGGGAGCATTCGTTTGTGTGGGATGCTCACCAAGCTTCATTTCAGTCCTAGGCACTCAAAGGACACTAAGCATAGAGTGTGAAAACTGAGTTTCCTTGAGAGCTGCTTGGAAGCCTGATGGTGTGTGAAGTTAGTGAGCCAAATGGAGTTGTTCTCCCACAAGAACCACTCGGCTGATCCTTCTTCAATATTCCCTTCACCAACATGCAGTGTTTCCTTGATTGAATTAGCTCTCACACCAATATTTGCGTCTAGAGCCTTTGCATTGATTGCTATCTGAAAACGGCTGTGGCGCTGAAGTTGCCTGTGAATGTGGAGTTGGTGGCATGTGAAACCCGCATGTGGAGCATTCGTTTGTGTGGGATGCTCTGCCAGGTTCATTCCTAGATAATGCACTCCAAGGGCACTAAGCATAGAGTGTGAAAACTGAGTTTCCTTGAGAGCTGCTTGGAAGCCTGTTGTTGTGTGAAGTTAGTGAGCCAAATGGAGTTGTTCTCCCACAAGAACCACTCAGCTGATCCTTCTTCAATATGCCCTTCACCAACATGCAGTGTTTCCTTGATTGAATTAGCTCTCACACCAATATTTGCATCTAGAGCCTTTGCATTGAGGGCTATCTGAAAACGGCTGTGGCGCTGAAGTTGCCTGAGAATGTGGAGTTGGTGGCATGTGAAACCCGCATGTGGAGCATTCGTTTGTGTGGGATGCTCTACTAGTTTCATTCCTAGATAATGCACTCCAAGGGCACTAAGCATAGAGTGTGAAAACTGAGTTTCCTTGAGAGCTGCTTGGAAGCCTGATGGTGTGTGAAGTTAGTGAGCCAAATGGAGTTGTTCTCCCACAAGAACCACTCGGCTGATCCTTCTTCAATATGCCCTTCACCAACATGCAGTGTTTCCTTGATTGAATTAGCTCTCACACCAATATTTGCGTCTAGAGCCTTTGCATTGAGGGCTATCTGAAAACGGCTGTGGCGCTGAAGTTGCCTGTGAATGTGGAGTTGGTGGCATGTGAAACCCGCATGTGGAGCATTCGTTTGTGTGGGATGCTCACCAATCTTCATTTCCGTCCTAGGCACTCAAAGGGCACTAAGCATAGAGTGTGAAAACTGAGTTTCCTTGAGAGCTGCTTGGAAGCCTGATGGTGTGTGAAGTTAGTGAGCCAAATGGAGTTGTTCTTCCACAAGAACCACTCGGCTGATCATTCTTCAATATGCCCTTCACAAACATGCAGTGTTTCCTTGATTGAATTAGCTCTAACACCAATATTTGCGTCTAGAGCCTTTGCATTGATGGCTATCTGAAAACGGCTGTGGCGCTGAAGTTGCCTGAGAATGTGGAGTTGGTGGCATGTGAAACCCGCATGTGGAGCATTCGTTTGTGTGGGATGCTCTACCAAGTTCATTCCTAGATAATGCACTCCAAGGGCACTAAGCATAGAGTGTGAAAACTGAGTTTCCTTGAGAGCTGCTTGGAAGCCTGATGGTGTGTGAAGTTAGTGAGCCAAATGGAGTTGTTCTCCCACAAGAACCACTCGGCTGATCCTTCTTCAATATCCCCTTCACCAACATGCAGTGTTTCCTTGATTGAATTAGCTCTCACACCAATATTTGCGTCTAGAGCCTTTGCATTGAGGGCTATCTGAAAACGGCTGTGGCGCTGAAGTTGCCTGAGAATGTGGAGTTGGTGGCATGTGAAACCCGCATGTGGAGCATTCGTTTGTGTGGGATGCTCTACCAGGTTCATACCTAGATAATGCACTCCAAGGGCACTAAGCATAGAGTGTGAAAACTGAGTTTCCTTGAGAGCTGCTTGGAAGCCTGATGGTGTGTGAAGTTAGTGAGCCAAATGGAGTTGTTCTCCCACAAGAACCACTCGGCTGATCCTGCTTCAATATGCCCTTCACCAACATGCAGTGTTTCCTTGATTGAATTAGCTCTCACATCAATATTTGCGTCTAGAGCCTTTGCATTGTGGGCTATCTGAAAATGGCTGTGGCGCTGAAGTTGCCTGTGAATGTAGAGTTGGTGGCATGTGAAACCCGCATGTGGAGCATTCGTTTGTGTGGGATGCTCTACTAGTTTCATTCCTAGATAATGCACTCCAAGGGCACTAAGCATAGAGTGTGAAAACTGAGTTTCCTTGAGAGCTGCTTGGAAGCCTGATGGTGTGTGAAGTTAGTGAGCCAAATGGAGTTGTTCTCCCACAAGAACCACTCGGCTGATCCTTCTTCAATATCCCCTTCACCAACATGCAGTGTTTCCTTGATTGAATTAGCTCTCACACCAATATTTGCGTCTAGAGCCTTTGCATTGAGGGCTATCTGAAAACGGCTGTGGCGCTGAAGTTGCCTGTGAATGTGGAGTTGGTGGCATGTGAAACCCGCATGTGGAGCATTCGTTTGTGTGGGATGCTCACCAATCTTCATTTCCGTCCTAGGCACTCAAAGGGCACTAAGCATAGAGTGTGAAAACTGAGTTTCCTTGAGAGCTGCTTGGAAGCCTGTTGGTGTGTGAAGTTAGTGAGCCAAATGGAGTTGTTCTTCCACAAGAACCACTCGGCTGATCATTCTTCAATATGCCCTTCACAAACATGCAGTGTTTCCTTGATTGAATTAGCTCTAACACCAATATTTGCGTCTAGAGCCTTTGCATTGAGGGCTATCTGAAAACGGCTGTGGCGCTGAAGTTGCCTGTGAATGTGGAGTTGGTGGCATGTGAAACCCGCATGTGGAGCATTCGTTTGTGTGGGATGCTCACCAATCTTCATTTCCGTCCTAGGCACTCAAAGGGCACTAAGCATAGAGTGTAAAAACTGAGTTTCCTTGAGATCTGCTTGGAAGCCTGTTAGTGTGTGAAGTTAGTGAGCCAAATGGAGTTGTTCTCCCACAAGAACCACTCGGCTGATTCTTCTTCAATATGCCCTTCACCAACATGCAGTGTTTCCTTGATTGAATTAGCTCTCACATCAATATTTGCGTCTAGAGCCTTTGCATTGAGGGCTATCTGAAAATGGCTGTGGCGCTGAAGTTGCCTGTGAATGTGGAGTTGGTGGCATGTGAAACCCGCATGTGGAGCATTCGTTTGTGTGGGATGCTCTACTAGTTTCATTCCTAGATAATGCACTCCAAATGCACTAAGCATAGAGTGTGAAAACTGAGTTTCCTTGAGAGCTGCTTGGAAGCCTGATGGTGTGTGAAGTTAGTGAGCCAAATGGAGTTGTTCTCCCACAAGAACCACTCAGCTGATCCTTCTTCAATATCCCCTTCACCAACATGCAGTGTCTCCTTGATTGAATTAGCTCTCACACCAATATTTGCGTCTAGAGCCTTTGCATTGAGGGCTATCTGAAAACGGCTGTGGCGCTGAAGTTGCCTGAGAATGTGGAGTTGGTGGCATGTGAAACCCGCATGTGGAGCATGCGTTTGTGTGGGATGCTCACCAAGCTTCATTTCAGTCCTAGGCACTCAAAGGACACTAAGCATAGAGTGTGAAAACTGAGTTTCCTTGAGAGCTGCTTGGAAGCCTGATGGTGTGTGAAGTTAGTGAGCCAAATGGAGTTGTTCTCCCACAAGAACCACTCGGCTGATCCTTCTTCAATATGCCCTTCACCAACATGCAGTGTTTCCTTGATTGAATTAGCTCTCACACCAATATTTGCGTCTAGAGCCTTTGCATTGATGGCTATCTGAAAACGGCTGTGGCGCTGAAGTTGCCTGTGAATGTGGAGTTGGTGGCATGTGAAACCCGCATGTGGAGCATTCGTTTGTGTGGGATGCTCTGCCAGGTTCATTCCTAGATAATGCACTCCAAGGGCACTAAGCATAGAGTGTGAAAACTGAGTTTCCTTGAGAGCTGCTTGGAAGCCTGTTGTTGTGTGAAGTTAGTGAGCCAAATGGAGTTGTTCTCCCACAAGAACCACTCAGCTGATCCTTCTTCAATATCCCCTTCACCAACATGCAGTGTCTCCTTGATTGAATTAGCTCTCACACCAATATTTGCGTCTAGAGCCTTTGCATTGAGGGCTATCTGAAAACGGCTGTGGCGCTGAAGTTGCCTGAGAATGTGGAGTTGGTGGCATGTGAAACCCGCATGTGGAGCATTCGTTTGTGTGGGATGCTCACCAAGCTTCATTTCAGTCCTAGGCACTCAAAGGACACTAAGCATAGAGTGTGAAAACTGAGTTTCCTTGAGAGCTGCTTGGAAGCCTGATGGTGTGTGAAGTTAGTGAGCCAAATGGAGTTGTTCTCCCACAAGAACCACTCGGCTGATCCTTCTTCAATATGCCCTTCACCAACATGCAGTGTTTCCTTGATTGAATTAGCTCTCACACCAATATTTGCGTCTAGAGCCTTTGCATTGATGGCTATCTGAAAACGGCTGTGGCGCTGAAGTTGCCTGTGAATGTGGAGTTGGTGGCATGTGAAACCCGCATGTGGAGCATTCGTTTGTGTGGGATGCTCTGCCAGGTTCATTCCTAGATAATGCACTCCAAGGGCACTAAGCATAGAGTGTGAAAACTGAGTTTCCTTGAGAGCTGCTTGGAAGCCTGATGGTGTGTGAAGTTAGTGAGCCAAATGGAGTTGTTCTCCCACAAGAACCACTCGGCTGATCCTTCTTCAATATGCCCTTCACCAACATGCAGTGTTTCCTTGATTGAATTAGCTCTCACACCAATATTTGCGTCTAGAGCCTTTGCATTGATGGCTATCTGAAAACGGCTGTGGCGCTGAAGTTGCCTGTGAATGTGGAGTTGGTGGCATGTGAAACCCGCATGTGGAGCATTCGTTTGTGTGGGATGCTCTGCCAGGTTCATTCCTAGATAATGCACTCCAAGGGCACTAAGCATAGAGTGTGAAAACTGAGTTTCCTTGAGAGCTGCTTGGAAGCCTGTTGTTGTGTGAAGTTAGTGAGCCAAATGGAGTTGTTCTCCCACAAGAACCACTCAGCTGATCCTTCTTCAATATCCCCTTCACCAACATGCAGTGTTTCCTTGATTGAATTAGCTCTCACACAAATATTTGCATCTAGAGCCTTTGCATTGAGGGCTATCTGAAAACGGCTGTGGCGCTGAAGTTGCCTGAGAATGTGGAGTTGGTGGCATGTGAAACCCGCATGTGGAGCATTCGTTTGTGTGGGATGCTCTACTAGTTTCATTCCTAGATAATGCACTCCAAGGGCACTAAGCATAGAGTGTGAAAACTGAGTTTCCTTGAGAGCTGCTTGGAAGCCTGATGGTGTGTGAAGTTAGTGAGCCAAATGGAGTTGTTCTCCCACAAGAACCACTCGGCTGATCCTTCTTCAATATGCCCTTCACCAACATGCAGTGTTTCCTTGATTGAATTAGCTCTCACACCAATATTTGCGTCTAGAGCCTTTGCATTGAGGGCTATCTGAAAACGGCTGTGGCGCTGAAGTTGCCTGTGAATGTGGAGTTGGTGGCATGTGAAACCCGCATGTGGAGCATTCGTTTGTGTGGGATGCTCACCAATCTTCATTTCCGTCCTAGGCACTCAAAGGGCACTAAGCATAGAGTGTGAAAACTGAGTTTCCTTGAGAGCTGCTTGGAAGCCTGTTGGTGTGTGAAGTTAGTGAGCCAAATGGAGTTGTTCTTCCACAAGAACCACTCGGCTGATCATTCTTCAATATGCCCTTCACAAACATGCAGTGTTTCCTTGATTGAATTAGCTCTAACACCAATATTTGCGTCTAGAGCCTTTGCATTGATGGCTATCTGAAAACGGCTGTGGCGCTGAAGTTGCCTGAGAATGTGGAGTTGGTGGCATGTGAAACCCGCATGTGGAGCATTCGTTTGTGTGGGATGCTCTACCAGGTTCATTCCTAGATAATGCACTCCAAGGGCACTAAGCATAGAGTGTGAAAACTGAGTTTCCTTGAGAGCTGCTTGGAAGCCTGATGGTGTGTGAAGTTAGTGAGCTAAATGGAGTTGTTCTCCCACAAGAACCACTCGGCTGATCCTTCTTCAATATGCCCTTCACCAACATGCAGTGTTTCCTTGATTGAATTAGCTCTCACACCAATATTTGCGTCTAGAGCCTTTGCATTGAGGGCTATCTGAAAACGGCTGTGGCGCTGAAGTTGCCTGAGAATGTGGAGTTGGTGGCATGTGAAACCCGCATGTGGAGCATTCGTTTGTGTGGGATGCTCACCAGGTTCATACCTAGATAATGCACTCCAAGGGCACTAAGCATAGAGTGTGAAAACTGAGTTTCCTTGAGAGCTGCTTGGAAGCCTGATGGTGTGTGAAGTTAGTGAGCCAAATGGAGTTGTTCTCCCACAAGAACCACTCGGCTGATCCTGCTTCAATATGCCCTTCACCAACATGCAGTGTTTCCTTGATTGAATTAGCTCTCACACCAATATTTGCGTCTAGAGCCTTTGCATTGAGGGCTATCTGAAAACGGCTGTGGCGCTGAAGTTGCCTGTGAATGTGGAGTTGGTGGCATGTGAAACCCGCATGTGGAGCATTCGTTTGTGTGGGATGCTCTGCCAGGTTCATTCCTAGATAATGCACTCAAAGGACACTAAGCATAGAGTGTGAAAAGTGAGTTTCCTTGAGAGCTGCTTGGAAGCCTGATGGTGTGTGAAGTTAGTGAGCCAAATGGAGTTGTTCTCCCACAAGAACCACTCGGCTGATTCTTCTTCAATATGCCCTTCACCAACATGCAGTGTTTCCTTGATTGGATTAGCTCTCACATCAATATTTGCGTCTAGAGCCTTTGCATTGTGGGCTATCTGAAAATGGCTGTGGCGCTGAAGTTGCCTGTGAATGTAGAGTTGGTGGCATGTGAAACCCGCATGTGGAGCATTCGTTTGTGTGGGATGCTCTACTAGTTTCATTCCTAGATAATGCACTCCAAGGGCACTAAGCATAGAGTGTGAAAACTGAGTTTCCTTGAGAGCTGCTTGGAAGCCTGATGGTGTGTGAAGTTAGTGAGCCAAATGGAGTTGTTCTCCCACAAGAACCACTCGGCTGATCCTTCTTCAATATGCCCTTCACCAACATGCAGTGTTTCCTTGATTGAATTAGCTCTCACACCAATATTTGCGTCTAGAGCCTTTGCATTGAGGGCTATCTGAAAACGGCTGTGGCGCTGAAGTTGCCTGTGAATGTGGAGTTGGTGGCATGTGAAACCCGCATGTGGAGCATTCGTTTGTGTGGGATGCTCACCAATCTTCATTTCCGTCCTAGGCACTCAAAGGGCACTAAGCATAGAGTGTGAAAACTGAGTTTCCTTGAGAGCTGCTTGGAAGCCTGTTGGTGTGTGAAGTTAGTGAGCCAAATGGAGTTGTTCTTCCACAAGAACCACTCGGCTGATCATTCTTCAATATGCCCTTCACAAACATGCAGTGTTTCCTTGATTGAATTAGCTCTAACACCAATATTTGCGTCTAGAGCCTTTGCATTGAGGGCTATCTGAAAACGGCTGTGGCGCTGAAGTTGCCTGTGAATGTGGAGTTGGTGGCATGTGAAACCCGCATGTGGAGCATTCGTTTGTGTGGGATGCTCACCAATCTTCATTTCCGTCCTAGGCACTCAAAGGGCACTAAGCATAGAGTGTAAAAACTGAGTTTCCTTGAGATCTGCTTGGAAGCCTGTTAGTGTGTGAAGTTAGTGAGCCAAATGGAGTTGTTCTCCCACAAGAACCACTCGGCTGATTCTTCTTCAATATGCCCTTCACCAACATGCAGTGTTTCCTTGATTGAATTAGCTCTCACATCAATATTTGCGTCTAGAGCCTTTGCATTGAGGGCTATCTGAAAATGGCTGTGGCGCTGAAGTTGCCTGTGAATGTGGAGTTGGTGGCATGTGAAACCCGCATGTGGAGCATTCGTTTGTGTGGGATGCTCTACTAGTTTCATTCCTAGATAATGCACTCCAAGGGCACTAAGCATAGAGTGTGAAAACTGAGTTTCCTTGAGAGCTGCTTGGAAGCCTGATGGTGTGTGAAGTTAGTGAGCCAAATGGAGTTGTTCTCCCACAAGAACCACTCGGCTGATCCTTCTTCAATATGCCCTTCACCAACATGCAGTGTTTCCTTGATTGAATTAGCTCTCACACCAATATTTGCGTCTAGAGCCTTTGCATTGAGGGCTATCTGAAAACGGCTGTGGTGCTGAAGTTGCCTGAGAATGTGGAGTTGGTGGCATGTGAAACCCGCATGTGGAGCATTCGTTTGTGTGGGATGCTCTACCAGGTTGATTCCTAGATAATGCACTCCAAGGGCACTAAGCATAGAGTGTGAAAACTGAGTTTCCTTGAGAGCTGCTTGGAAGCCTGATGGTGTGTGAAGTTAGTGAGCCAAATGGAGTTGTTCTCCCACAAGAACCACTCGGCTGATCCTTCTTCAATATGCCCTTCACCAACATGCAGTGTTTCCTTGATTGAATTAGCTCTCACACCAATATTTGCGTCTAGAGCCTTTGCATTGAGGGCTATCTGAAAACGGCTGTGGCGCTGAAGTTGCCTGAGAATGTGGAGTTGGTGGCATGTGAAACCCGCATGTGGAGCATTCGTTTGTGTGGGATGCTCTACCAGGTTCATACCTAGATAATGCACTCAAAGGGCACTAAGCATAGAGTGTGAAAACTGAGTTTCCTTGAGAGCTGCTTGGAAGCCTGATGGTGTGTGAAGTTAGTGAGCCAAATGGAGTTGTTCTCCCACAAGAACCACTCGGCTGATCCTTCTTCAATATGCCCTTCACCAGCATGCACTGTCTCCTTGATTGAATTAGCTCTCACACCAATATTTGCGTCTAGAGCCTTTGCATTGAGGGCTATCTGAAAACGGCTGTGGCGCTGAAGTTGCCTGAGAATGTGGAGTTGGTGGCATGTGAAACCCGCATGTGGAGCATTCGTTTGTGTGGGATGCTCTACCAGGTTCATTCCTAGATAATGCACTCAAAGGACACTAAGCATAGAGTGTGAAAACTGAGTTTCCATGAGAGCTGCTTGGAAGCCTGTTGGTGTGTGAAGTTAGTGAGCCAAATGGAGTTGTTCTCCCACAAGAACCACTCGGCTGATCCTTCTTCAATATGCCCTTCACCAACATGCAGTGTTTCCTTGATTGAATTAGCTCTCACACCAATATTTGCGTCTAGAGCCTTTGCATTGAGGGCTATCTGAAAACGGCTGTGGCGCTGAAGTTGCCTGTGAATGTGGAGTTGGTGGCATGTGAAACCCGCATGTGGAGCATTCGTTTGCGTGGGATGCCCTACCAGGTTCATTTCTAGATAGTGCACTCAAAGGGCACTAACCATAGAGTGTGAAAACTGAGTTTCCTTGAGAGCTGCTTGGAAGCCTGATGGTGTGTGAAGTTAGTGAGCCAAATGGAGTTGTTCTCCCACAAGAACCACTCGGCTGATCCTTCTTCAATATGGCCTTCACCAACATGCAGTGTTTCCTTGATTGAATTAGCTCTCACACCAATATTTGCATCTAGAGCCTTTGCATTGAGGGCTATCTGAAAACGGCTGTGGCGCTGAAGTTGCCTGTGAATGTGGAGTTGGTGGCATGTGAAACCCGCATGTGGAGCATTCGTTTGTGTGGGATGCTCTGCCAGGTTCATTCCTAGATAATGCACTCAAAGGGCACTAAGCATAGAGTGTGAAAACTGAGTTTCCTTGAGAGCTGCTTGGAAGCATGTTGTGTGAAGTTAGTGAGCCAAATGGAGTTGTTCTCCCACAAGAACCAACAGCTGATCCTTCTTCAATATCCCCTTCACCAACATGCAGTGTTTCCTTGATTGAATTAGCTCTCACACAAATATTTGCATCTAGAGCCTTTGCATTGAGGGCTATCTGAAAATGGCTGTGGCGCTGAATTTGCCTGTGAATGTGGAGTTGGTGGCATGTGAAACCCGCATGTGGAGCATGCGTTTGTGTGGGATGCTCACCAAGCTTCATTTCAGTCCTAGGCACTCAAAGGGCACTAAGCATAGAGTGTGAAAACTGAGTTTCCTTGAGAGCTGCTTGGAAGCCTGATGGTGTGTGAAGTTAGTGAGCCAAATGGAGTTGTTCTCCCACAAGAACCACTCGGCTGATCCTTCTTCAATATCCCCTTCACCAACATGCAGTGTTTCCTTGATTGAATTAGCTCTCACACCAATATTTGCGTCTAGAGCCTTTGCATTGAGGGCTATCTGAAAACGGCTGTGGCGCTGAAGTTGCCTGTGAATGTGGAGTTGGTGGCATGTGAAACCCGCATGTGGAGCATTCGTTTGTGTGGGATGCTCACCAAGCTTCATTTCAGTCCTAGGCACTCAAAGGGCACTAAGCATAGAGTGTGAAAACTGAGTTTCCTTGAGAGCTGCTTGGAAGCCTGATGGTGTGTGAAGTTAGTGAGCCAAATGGAGTTGTTCTCCCACAAGAACCACTCGGCTGATCCTTCTTCAATATGCCCTTCACCAACATGCAGTGTTTCCTTGATTGAATTAGCTCTCACACCAATATTTGCGTCTAGAGCCTTTGCATTGAGGGCTATCTGAAAACGGCTGTGGCGCTGAAGTTGCCTGTGAATGTGGAGTTGGTGGCATGTGAAACCCGCATGTGGAGCACTCGTTGGTGTCGGATGCTCTACCAGGTTCGTTCCTAGATAATGCACTCAAAGGACACTAAGCATAGAGTGTGAAAACTGAGTTTCCTTGAGAGCTGCTTGGAAGCCTGATGGTGTGTGAAGTTAGTGAGCCAAATGGAGTTGTTCTCCCACAAGAACCACTCGGCTGATCCTTCTTCAATATGCCCTTCACCAACATGCAGTGTTTCCTTGATTGAATTAGCTCTCACACCAATATTTGCGTCTAGAGCCTTTGCATTGAGGGCTATCTGAAAACGGCTGTGGCGCTGAAGTTGCCTGTGAATGTGGAGTTGGTGGCATGTGAAACCCGCATGTGGAGCATTCGTTTGCGTGGGATGCCCTACCAGGTTCATTTCTAGATAGTGCACTCAAAGGGCACTAACCATAGAGTGTGAAAACTGAGTTTCCTTGAGAGCTGCTTGGAAGCCTGATGGTGTGTGAAGTTAGTGAGCCAAATGGAGTTGTTCTCTCACAAGAACCACTCGGCTGATCCTTCTTCAATATGCCCTTCACCAACATGCAGTGTTTCCTTGATTGAATTAGCTCTCACACCAATATTTGCATCTAGAGCCTTTGCATTGAGGGCTATCTGAAAACGGCTGTGGCGCTGAAGTTGCCTGTGAATGTGGAGTTGGTGGCATGTGAAACCCGCATGTGGAGCATTCGTTTGTGTGGGATGCTCTGCCAGGTTCATTCCTAGATAATGCACTCAAAGGGCACTAAGCATAGAGTGTGAAAACTGAGTTTCCTTGAGAGCTGCTTGGAAGCATGTTGTGTGAAGTTAGTGAGCCAAATGGAGTTGTTCTCCCACAAGAACCAACAGCTGATCCTTCTTCAATATCCCCTTCACCAACATGCAGTGTTTCCTTGATTGAATTAGCTCTCACACCAATATTTGCATCTAGAGCCTTTGCATTGAGGGCTATCTGAAAATGGCTGTGGCGCTGAATTTGCCTGTGAATGTGGAGTTGGTGGCATGTGAAACCCGCATGTGGAGCATGCGTTTGTGTGGGATGCTCACCAAGCTTCATTTCAGTCCTAGGCACTCAAAGGGCACTAAGCATAGAGTGTGAAAACTGAGTTTCCTTGAGAGCTGCTTGGAAGCCTGATGGTGTGTGAAGTTAGTGAGCCAAATGGAGTTGTTCTCCCACAAGAACCACTCGGCTGATCCTTCTTCAATATCCCCTTCACCGAAATGCAGTGTTTCCTTGATTGAATTAGCTCTCACACCAATATTTGCGTCTAGAGCCTTTGCATTGAGGGCTATCTGAAAACGGCTGTGGCGCTGAAGTTGCCTGTGAATGTGGAGTTGGTGGCATGTGAAACCCGCATGTGGAGCATTCGTTTGCGTGGGATGCTCTACCAGGTTCATTTCTAGATAGTGCACTCAAAGGGCACTAAGCATAGAGTGTGAAAACTGAGTTTCCTTGAGAGCTGCTTGGAAGCCTGATGGTGTGTGAAGTTAGTGAGCCAAATGGAGTTGTTCTCCCACAAGAACCACTCGGCTGATCCTTCTTCAATATGCCCTTCACCAACATGCAGTGTTTCCTTGATTGAATTAGCTCTCACACCAATATTTGCATCTAGAGCCTTTGCATTGAGGGCTATCTGAAAACGGCTGTGGCGCTGAAGTTGCCTGTGAATGTGGAGTTGGTGGCATGTGAAACCCGCATGTGGAGCATTCGTTTGTGTGGGATGCTCTGCCAGGTTCATTCCTAGATAATGCACTCAAAGGGCACTAAGCATAGAGTGTGAAAACTGAGTTTCCTTGAGAGCTGCTTGGAAGCATGTTGTGTGAAGTTAGTGAGCCAAATGGAGTTGTTCTCCCACAAGAACCAACAGCTGATCCTTCTTCAATATCCCCTTCACCAACATGCAGTGTTTCCTTGATTGAATTAGCTCTCACACAAATATTTGCATCTAGAGCCTTTGCATTGAGGGCTATCTGAAAATGGCTGTGGCGCTGAATTTGCCTGAGAATGTGGAGTTGGTGGCATGTGAAACCCGCATGTGGAGCATGCGTTTGTGTGGGATGCTCACCAAGCTTCATTTCAGTCCTAGGCACTCAAAGGGCACTAAGCATAGAGTGTGAAAACTGAGTTTCCTTGAGAGCTGCTTGGAAGCCTGATGGTGTGTGAAGTTAGTGAGCCAAATGGAGTTGTTCTCCCACAAGAACCACTCGGCTGATCCTTCTTCAATATCCCCTTCACCGAAATGCAGTGTTTCCTTGATTGAATTAGCTCTCACACCAATATTTGCGTCTAGAGCCTTTGCATTGAGGGCTATCTGAAAACGGCTGTGGCGCTGAAGTTGCCTGTGAATGTGGAGTTGGTGGCATGTGAAACCCGCATGTGGAGCATTCGTTTGTGTGGGATGCTCACCAAGCTTCATTTCAGTCCTAGGCACTCAAAGGGCACTAAGCATAGAGTGTGACAACTGAGTTTCCTTGAGAGCTGCTTGGAAGCCTGATGGTGTGTGAAGTTAGTGAGCCAAATGGAGTTGTTCTCCCACAAGAACCACTCGGCTGATCCTTCTTCAATATGCCCTTCACCAACATGCAGTGTTTCCTTGATTGAATTAGCTCTCACACCAATATTTGCGTCTAGAGCCTTTGCATTGAGGGCTATCTGAAAACGGCTGTGGCGCTGAAGTTGCCTGTGAATGTGGAGTTGGTGGCATGTGAAACCCGCATGTGGAGCACTCGTTGGTGTCGGATGCTCTACCAGGTTCGTTCCTAGATAATGCACTCAAAGGACACTAAGCATAGAGTGTGAAAACTGAGTTTCCTTGAGAGCTGCTTGGAAGCCTGATGGTGTGTGAAGTTAGTGAGCCAAATGGAGTTGTTCTACCACAAGAACCACTCGGCTGATCCTTCTTCAATATGCCCTTAACCAACATGCAGTGTTTCCTTGATTGAATTAGCTCTCACACCAATATTTGCGTCTAGAGCCTTTGCATTGAGGGCTATCTGAAAACGGCTGTGGCGCTGAATTTGCCTGTGAATGTGGAGTTGGTGGCATGTGAAACCCGCATGTGGAGCATTCGTTTGTGTGGGATGCTCACCAAGCTTCATTTCAGTCCTAGGCACTCAAAGGGCACTAAGCATAGAGTGTGAAAACTGAGTTTCCTTGAGAGCTGCTTGGAAGCCTGATGGTGTGTGAAGTTAGTGAGCCAAATGGAGTTGTTCTCCCACAAGAACCACTCGGCTGATCCTTCTTCAATATCCCCTTCACCAGCATGCAGTGTCTCCTTGATTGAATTAGCTCTCACACTAATATTTGCGTCTAGAGCCTTTGCATTGAGGGCTATCTGAAAACGGCTGTGGCGCTGAAGTTGCCTGAGAATGTGGAGTTGGTGGCATGTGAAACCCGCATGTGGAGCATTCGTTTGTGTGGGATGCTCTACCAGGTTCATTCCTAGATAATGCACTCAAAGGACACTAAGCATAGAGTGTGAAAACTGAGTTTCCATGAGAGCTGCTTGGAAGCCTGTTGGTGTGTGAAGTTAGTGAGCCAAATGGAGTTGTTCTCCCACAAGAACCACTCGGCTGATCCTTCTTCAATATGCCCTTCACCAACATGCAGTGTTTCCTTGATTGAATTAGCTCTCACACCAATATTTGCGTCTAGAGCCTTTGCATTGAGGGCTATCTGAAAACGGCTGTGGCGCTGAAGTTGCCTGTGAATGTGGAGTTGGTGGCATGTGAAACCCGCATGTGGAGCATTCGTTTGTGTGGGATGCTCACCAATCTTCATTTACGTCCTAGGCACTCAAAGGGCACTAAGCATAGAGTGTGGAAACTGAGTTTCCTTGAGATCTGCTTGGAAGCCTGTTGGTGTGTGAAGTTAGTGAGCCAAATGGAGTTGTTCTCCCACAAGAACTACTCGGCTGATCCCTCTTCAATATGCTCTTCACCATCATGCAGTGTTTCCTTGATTGAATTAGCTCTCACACCAATATTTCCTTCTAGAGCCTTTGCATTGAGGGCTATCTGAAAACGGCTGTGGCGCTGAAGTTGCCTGTGAATGTGGAGTTGGTGGCATGTGAAACCCGCATGTGGAGCATTCGTTTGTGTGGGATGCTCTGGCAGGTTCATTCCTAGATAATGCACTCAAAGGGCACTAAGCATAGAGTGTGAAAACTGAGTTTCCTTGAGAGCTGCTTGGAAGCCTGATGGTGTGTGAAGTTAGTGAGCCAAATGGAGTTGTTCTCCCACAAGAACCACTCGGCTGATCCTTCTTCAATATGCCCTTCACCAACATGCAGTGTTTCCTTGATTGAATTAGCTCTCACACCAATATTTGCGTCTAGAGCCTTTGCATTGAGGGCTATCTGAAAACGGCTGTGGCGCTGAATTTGCCTGTGAATGTGGAGTTGGTGGCATGTGAAACCCGCATGTGGAGCATGCGTTTGTGTGGGATGCTCACCAAGCTTCATTTCCGTCCTAGGCACTCAAAGGGCACTAAGCATAGAGTGTGAAAACTGAGTTTCCTTGAGAGCTGCTTGGAAGCCTGATGGTGTGTGAAGTTAGTGAGCCAAATGGAGTTGTTCTCCCACAAGAACCACTCGGCTGATCCTTCTTCAATATGCCCTTCACCAACATGCAGTGTTTCCTTGATTGAATTAGCTCTCACACCAATATTTGCGTCTAGAGCCTTTGCATTGAGGGCTATTTGAAAACGGCTGTGGCGCTGAAGTTGCCTGAGAATGTGGAGTTGGTGGCATGTGAAACCCGCATGTGGAGCATTCGTTTGTGTGGGATGCTCTGCCAGGTTCATTCCTAGATAATGCACTCAAAGGGCACTAAGCATAGAGTGTGACAACTGAGTTTCCTTGAGAGCTGCTTGGAAGCCTGATGGTGTGTGAAGTTAGTGAGCCAAATGGAGTTGTTCTCCCACAAGAACCACTCGGCTGATCCTGCTTCAATATGCCCTTCACCAACATGCAGTGTTTCCTTGATTGAATTAGCTCTCACACCAATATTTGCGTCTAGAGCCTTTGCATTGAGGGCTATCTGAAAACGGCTGTGGCGCTGAAGTTGCCTGTGAATGTGGAGTTGGTGGCATGTGAAACCCGCATGTGGAGCATTCGTTTGTGTGGGATGCTCTGCCAGGTTCATTCCTAGATAATGCACTCAAAGGGCACTAAGCATAAAGTGTGACAACTGAGTTTCCTTGAGAGCTGCTTGGAAGCCTGATGGTGTGTGAAGCTAGTGAGCCAAATGGAGTTGTTCTCCCACAAGAACCACTCGGCTGATTCTTCTTCAATATCCCCTTCACCAACATGCAGTGTCTCCTTGATTAAATTAGCTCTCACATCAATATTTGCGTCTAGAGCCTTTGCATTGAGGGCTATCTGAAAACGGCTGTGGCGCTGAAGTTGCCTGTGAATGTGGAGTTGGTGGCATGTGAAACCCGCATGTGGAGCATTCGTTTGTGTGGGATGCTCTACCAGGTTCATTCCTAGATAATGCACTCAAAGGGCACTAAGCATAGAGTGTGAAAACTGAGTTTCCTTGAGAGCTGCTTGGAAGCCTGATGGTGTGTGAAGTTAGTGAGCCAAATGGAGTTGTTCTCCCACAAGAACCACTCGGCTGATCCTTCTTCAATATGTCCGTCACCAACATGCAGTGTTTCCTTGATTGAATTAGCTCTCACACCAATATTTGCGTCTAGAGCCTTTGCATTGAGGGCTATCTGAAAACGGCTGTGGCGCTGAAGTTGCCTGTGAATGTGGAGTTGGTGGCATGTGAAACCCGCATGTGGAGCACTCGTTTGTGTGGGATGCTCACCAATCTTCATTTCCATCCTAGGCACTCAAACGGCACTAAGCATAGAGTGTGAAAACTGAGTTTCCTTGAGATCTGCTTGGATGCCTGATGGTGTGTGAAGTTAGTGAGCCAAATGGAGTTGTTCTCCCACAAGAACCACTCGGCTGATCATTCTTCAATATGCCCTTCACCAACATGCAGTGTTTCCTTGATTGAATTAGCTCTCACACCAATATTTGCGTCTAGAGCCTTTGCATTGAGGGCTATCCGAAAACGGCTGTGGCGCTGAAGTTGCCTGTAAATGTGGAGTTGGTGGCATGTGAAACCCGCATGTGGAGCATTCGTTTGTGTGGGATGCTCTGGCAGGTTCATTCCTAGATAATGCACTCAAAGGGCACTAAGCATAGAGTGTGAAAACTGAGTTTCCATGAGAGCTGCTTGGAAGCCTGATGGTGTGTGAAGTTAGTGAGCCAAATGGAGTTGTTCTCCCACAAGAACTACTCGGCTGACAATTCTTCAATATGCCCTTCACCAACATGCAGTGTTTCCTTGATTGAATTAGCTCTCACACCAATATTTGCGTCTAGAGCCTTTGCATTGAGGGCTATCTGAAAACGGCTGTGGCGCTGAAGTTGCCTGTGAATGTGGAGTTGGTGGCATGTGAAACCCGCATGTGGAGCATTCGTTTGTGTGGGATGCTCTGCCAGGTTCATTCCTAGATAATGCACTCCAAGGGCACTAAGCATAGAGTGTGAAAACTGAGTTTCCTTGAGAGCTGCTTGGAAGCCTGATGGTGTGTGAAGTTAGTGAGCCAAATGGAGTTGTTCTCCCACAAGAACCACTCGGCTGATCCTTCTTCAATATGCCCTTCACCAACATGCAGTGTTTCCTTGATTGAATTAGCTCTCACACCAATATTTGCGTCTAGAGCCTTTGCATTGAGGGCTATCTGAAAATGGCTGTGGCGCTGAAGTTGCCTGAGAATGTGGAGTTGGTGGCATGTGAAACCCGCATGTGGAGCATTCGTTTGTGTGGGATGCTCTACCAGGTTCATTCCTAGATAATGCACTCCAAGGGCACTAAGCATAGAGTGTGAAAACTGAGTTTCCTTGAGAGCTGCTTGGAAGCCTGATGGTGTGTGAAGTTAGTGAGCTAAATGGAGTTGTTCTCCCACAAGAACCACTCGGCTGATCCTTCTTCAATATCCCCTTCACCAACATGCAGTGTTTCCTTGATTGAATTAGCTCTCACACCAATATTTGCGTCTAGAGCCTTTGCATTGAGGGCTATCTGAAAACGGCTGTGGCGCTGAAGTTGCCTGAGAATGTGGAGTTGGTGGCATGTGAAACCCGCATGTGGAGCATTCGTTTGTGTGGGATGCTCTACCAGGTTCATACCTAGATAATGCACTCAAAGGGCACTAAGCATAGAGTGTGAAAACTGAGTTTCCTTGAGAGCTGCTTGGAAGCCTGATACTGTGTGAAGTTAGTGAGCCAAATGGAGTTGTTCTCCCACAAGAACCACTCGGCTGATTCTTCTTCAATATCCCCTTCACCAACATGCAGTGTCTCCTTGATTGAATTAGCTCTCACATCAATATTTGCGTCTAGAGCCTTTGCATTGAGGGCTATCTGAAAACGGCTGTGGCGCTGAAGTTGCCTGTGAATGTGGAGTTGGTGGCATGTGAAACCCGCATGTGGAGCATTCGTTTGTGTGGGATGCTCTACCAGGTTCATTCCTAGATAATGCACTCAAAGGGCACTAAGCATAGAGTGTGAAAACTGAGTTTCCTTGAGAGCTGCTTGGAAGCCTGATGGTGTGTGAAGTTAGTGAGCCAAATGGAGTTGTTCTCCCACAAGAACCACTCGGCTGATCCTTCTTCAATATGCCCTTCACCAACATGCAGTGTTTCCTTGATTGAATTAGCTCTCACACCAATATTTGCGTCTAGAGCCTTTGCATTGAGGGCTATCTGAAAACGGCTGTGGCGCTGAAGTTGCCTGTGAATGTGGAGTTGGTGGCATGTGAAACCCGCATGTGGAGCATTCGTTTGTGTGGGATGCTCACCAATCTTCATTTCCGTCCTAGGCACTCAAACGGCACTAAGCATAGAGTGTGAAAACTGAGTTTCCTTGAGAGCTGCTTGGAAGCCTGATGGTGTGTGAAGTTAGTGAGCCAAATGGAGTTGTTCTCCCACAAGAACCACTCGGCTGATCATTCTTCAATATCCCCTTCACCAACATGCAGTGTTTCCTTGATTGAATTAGCTCTCACACCAATATTTGCGTCTAGAGCCTTTGCATTGAGGGCTATCTGAAAACGGCTGTGGCGCTGAAGTTGCCTGTGAATGTGGAGTTGGTGGCATGTGAAATCCGCATGTGGAGCATTCGTTTGTGTGGGATGCTCTGCCAGGTTCATTCCTAGATAATGCACTCAAAGGGCACTAAGCATAGAGTGTGAAAACTGAGTTTCCTTGAGAGCTGCTTGGAAGCCTGATGGTGTGTGAAGTTAGTGAGCCAAATGGAGTTGTTCTCCCACAAGAACTACTCGGCTGACAATTCTTCTTCAATATGCCCTTCACCAACATGCAGTGTCTCCTTGATTGAATTAGCTCTCACACCAATATTTGCGTCTAGAGCCTTTGCATTGAGGGCTATCTGAAAACGGCTGTGGCGCTGAAGTTGCCTGTGAATGTGGAGTTGGTGGCATGTGAAACCCGCATGTGGAGCATTCGTTTGTGTGGGATGCTCTGCCAGGTTCATTCCTAGATAATGCACTCAAAGGGCACTAAGTATAGAGTGTGAAAACTGAGTTTCCTTGAGAGCTGCTTGGAAGCCTGATGGTGTGTGAAGTTAGTGAGCCAAATGGAGTTGTTCTCCCACAAGAACCACTCGGCTGATCCTTCTTCAATATCTCCTTCACCAACATGCAGTGTCTCCTTGATTGAATTAGCTCTCACACCAATATTTGCGTCTAGAGCCTTTGCATTGAGGGCTATCTGAAAACGGCTGTGGCGCTGAAGTTGCCTGTGAATGTGGAGTTGGTGGCATGTGAAACCCGCATGTGGAGCATTCGTTTGTATGGGATGCTCTACCAGGTTCGTTCCTAGATAATGCACTCAAAGGACACTAAGCATAGAGTGTGAAAACTGAGTTTCCTTGAGAGCTGCTTGGAAGCCTGATGGTGTGTGAAGTTAGTGAGCCAAATGGAGTTGTTCTACCACAAGAACCACTCGGCTGATTCTTCTTCAATATGCCCTTCACCAACATGCAGTGTTTCCTTGATTGAATTAGCTCTCACACCAATATTCGCGTCTAGAGCCTTTGCATTGAGGGCTATCTGAAAATGGCTGTGGCGCTGAAGTTGCCTGAGAATGTGGAGTTGGTGGCATGTGAAACCCGCATGTGGAGCATTCGTTTGTGTGGGATGCTCTGCCAGGTTCATTCCTAGATAATGCACTCAAAGGGCACTAAGCATAGAGTGTGACAACTGAGTTTCCTTGAGAGCTGCTTGGAAGCCTGATGGTGTGTGAAGTTAGTGAGCCAAATGGAGTTGTTCTCCCACAAGAACCACTCGACTGATCCTTCTTCAATATGGCCTTCACCAACATGCAGTGTTTCCTTGATTGAATTAGCTCTCACACCAATATTTGCGTCTAGAGTCTTTACATTGAGGGCTATCTGAAAACGGCTCTGACGCTGAAGTTGCCTGTGAATGTGGAGTTGGTGGCATGTGAAACCCGCATGTGGAGCATGCGTTTGTGTGGGATGCTCAACAAGCTTCATTTCCGTCCTAGGCACTCCAAGGGCACTAAGCATAGAGTGTGAAAACTGAGTTTCCTTGAGAGCTGCTTGGAAGCCTGATGGTGTGTGAAGTTAGTGAGCCAAATGGAGTTGTTCTCTCACAAGAACCACTCAGCTGATCCTTCTTCAATATGCCCTTCACCAACATGCAGTGTTTCCTTGATTTAATTAGCTCTCACACCAATATTTGCGTCTAGAGCCTTTGCATTGAGGGCTATCTGAAAACGGCTGTGGCGCTGAAGTTGCCTGAGAATGTGGAGTTGGTGGCATGTGAAACCCGCATGTGGAGCATGCGTTTGTGTGGGATGCTCAACAAGCTTCATTTCCGTCCTAGGCACTCCAAGGGCACTAAGCATAGAGTGTGAAAACTGAGTTTCCTTGAGAGCTGCTTGGAAGCCTGATGGTGTGTGAAGTTAGTGAGCCAAATGGAGTTGTTCTCCCACAAGAACCACTCGGCTGATCCTTCTTCAATATCTCCTTCACCAACATGCAGTGTCTCCTTGATTGAATTAGCTCTCACACCAATATTTGCGTCTAGAGCCTTTGCATTGAGGGCTATCTGAAAACGGCTGTGGCGCTGAAGTTGCCTGTGAATGTGGAGTTGGTGGCATGTGAAACCCGCATGTGGAGCATTCGTTTGTATGGGATGCTCTACCAGGTTCGTTCCTAGATAATGCACTCAAAGGACACTAAGCATAGAGTGTGAAAACTGAGTTTCCTTGAGAGCTGCTTGGAAGCCTGATGGTGTGTGAAGTTAGTGAGCCAAATGGAGTTGTTCTCCCACAAGAACCACTCGGCTGATTCTTCTTCAATATGCCCTTCACCAACATGCAGTGTTTCCTTGATTGAATTAGCTCTCACACCAATATTTGCGTCTAGAGCCTTTGCATTGAGGGCTATCTGAAAACGGCTGTGGCGCTGAAGTTGCCTGAGAATGTGGAGTTGGTGGCATGTGAAACCCGCATGTGGAGCATGCGTTTGTGTGGGATGCTCACCAAGCTTCATTTCAGTCCTAGGCACTCAAAGGGCACTAAGCATAGAGTGTGAAAACTGAGTTTCCTTGAGAGCTGCGTGGAAGCCTGATGGTGTGTGAAGTTAGTGAGCCAAATGGAGTTGTTCTCCCACAAGAACCACTCGGCTGATCCTTCTTCAATATGCCCTTCACCAACATGCAGTGCTTCCTTGATTGAATCAGCTCTCACACCAATATTTGCGTCTGGAGCCTTTGCATTGAGGGCTATCTGAAAACGGCTGTGGCGCTGAAGTTGCCTGTGAATGTGGAGTTGGTGGCATGTGAAATCCGCATGTGGAGCATTCGTTTGTGTGGGATGCTCTGCCAGGTTCATTCCTAGATAATGCACTCAAAGGGCACTAAGCATAGAGTGTGAAAACTGAGTTTCCTTGAGAGCTGCTTGGAAGCCTGATGGTGTGTGAAGTTAGTGAGCCAAATGGAGTTGTTCTCCCACAAGAACTACTCGGCTGACAATTCTTCTTCAATATGCCCTTCACCAACATGCAGTGTCTCCTTGATTGAATTAGCTCTCACACCAATATTTGCGTCTAGAGCCTTTGCATTGAGGGCTATCTGAAAACGGCTGTGGCGCTGAAGTTGCCTGTGAATGTGGAGTTGGTGGCATGTGAAACCCGCATGTGGAGCATTCGTTTGTGTGGGATGCTCTGCCAGGTTCATTCCTAGATAATGCACTCAAAGGGCACTAAGTATAGAGTGTGAAAACTGAGTTTCCTTGAGAGCTGCTTGGAAGCCTGATGGTGTGTGAAGTTAGTGAGCCAAATGGAGTTGTTCTCCCACAAGAACCACTCGGCTGATCCTTCTTCAATATCTCCTTCACCAACATGCAGTGTCTCCTTGATTGAATTAGCTCTCACACCAATATTTGCGTCTAGAGCCTTTGCATTGAGGGCTATCTGAAAACGGCTGTGGCGCTGAAGTTGCCTGTGAATGTGGAGTTGGTGGCATGTGAAACCCGCATGTGGAGCATTCGTTTGTATGGGATGCTCTACCAGGTTCGTTCCTAGATAATGCACTCAAAGGACACTAAGCATAGAGTGTGAAAACTGAGTTTCCTTGAGAGCTGCTTGGAAGCCTGATGGTGTGTGAAGTTAGTGAGCCAAATGGAGTTGTTCTACCACAAGAACCACTCGGCTGATTCTTCTTCAATATGCCCTTCACCAACATGCAGTGTTTCCTTGATTGAATTAGCTCTCACACCAATATTCGCGTCTAGAGCCTTTGCATTGAGGGCTATCTGAAAATGGCTGTGGCGCTGAAGTTGCCTGAGAATGTGGAGTTGGTGGCATGTGAAACCCGCATGTGGAGCATTCGTTTGTGTGGGATGCTCTGCCAGGTTCATTCCTAGATAATGCACTCAAAGGGCACTAAGCATAGAGTGTGACAACTGAGTTTCCTTGAGAGCTGCTTGGAAGCCTGATGGTGTGTGAAGTTAGTGAGCCAAATGGAGTTGTTCTCCCACAAGAACCACTCGACTGATCCTTCTTCAATATGGCCTTCACCAACATGCAGTGTTTCCTTGATTGAATTAGCTCTCACACCAATATTTGCGTCTAGAGTCTTTACATTGAGGGCTATCTGAAAACGGCTCTGACGCTGAAGTTGCCTGTGAATGTGGAGTTGGTGGCATGTGAAACCCGCATGTGGAGCATGCGTTTGTGTGGGATGCTCAACAAGCTTCATTTCCGTCCTAGGCACTCCAAGGGCACTAAGCATAGAGTGTGAAAACTGAGTTTCCTTGAGAGCTGCTTGGAAGCCTGATGGTGTGTGAAGTTAGTGAGCCAAATGGAGTTGTTCTCTCACAAGAACCACTCAGCTGATCCTTCTTCAATATGCCCTTCACCAACATGCAGTGTTTCCTTGATTTAATTAGCTCTCACACCAATATTTGCGTCTAGAGCCTTTGCATTGAGGGCTATCTGAAAACGGCTGTGGCGCTGAAGTTGCCTGAGAATGTGGAGTTGGTGGCATGTGAAACCCGCATGTGGAGCATGCGTTTGTGTGGGATGCTCAACAAGCTTCATTTCCGTCCTAGGCACTCCAAGGGCACTAAGCATAGAGTGTGAAAACTGAGTTTCCTTGAGAGCTGCTTGGAAGCCTGATGGTGTGTGAAGTTAGTGAGCCAAATGGAGTTGTTCTCCCACAAGAACCACTCGGCTGATCCTTCTTCAATATCTCCTTCACCAACATGCAGTGTCTCCTTGATTGAATTAGCTCTCACACCAATATTTGCGTCTAGAGCCTTTGCATTGAGGGCTATCTGAAAACGGCTGTGGCGCTGAAGTTGCCTGTGAATGTGGAGTTGGTGGCATGTGAAACCCGCATGTGGAGCATTCGTTTGTATGGGATGCTCTACCAGGTTCGTTCCTAGATAATGCACTCAAAGGACACTAAGCATAGAGTGTGAAAACTGAGTTTCCTTGAGAGCTGCTTGGAAGCCTGATGGTGTGTGAAGTTAGTGAGCCAAATGGAGTTGTTCTCCCACAAGAACCACTCGGCTGATTCTTCTTCAATATGCCCTTCACCAACATGCAGTGTTTCCTTGATTGAATTAGCTCTCACACCAATATTTGCGTCTAGAGCCTTTGCATTGAGGGCTATCTGAAAACGGCTGTGGCGCTGAAGTTGCCTGAGAATGTGGAGTTGGTGGCATGTGAAACCCGCATGTGGAGCATGCGTTTGTGTGGGATGCTCACCAAGCTTCATTTCAGTCCTAGGCACTCAAAGGGCACTAAGCATAGAGTGTGAAAACTGAGTTTCCTTGAGAGCTGCGTGGAAGCCTGATGGTGTGTGAAGTTAGTGAGCCAAATGGAGTTGTTCTCCCACAAGAACCACTCGGCTGATCCTTCTTCAATATGCCCTTCACCAACATGCAGTGCTTCCTTGATTGAATCAGCTCTCACACCAATATTTGCGTCTGGAGCCTTTGCATTGAGGGCTATCTGAAAACGGCTGTGGCGCTGAAGTTGCCTGTGAATGTGGAGTTGGTGGCATGTGAAACCCGCATGTGGAGCATTCGTTTGTGTGGGATGCTCTGCCAGGTTCATTCCTAGATAATGCACTCAAAGGGCACTAAGCATAGAGTGTGAAAACTGAGTTTCCTTGAGAGCTGCTTGGAAGCCTGATGGTGTGTGAAGTTAGTGAGCCAAATGGAGTTGTTCTCCCACAAGAACTACTCGGCTGACACTTCTTCAATATGCCCTTCACCAACATGCAGTGTTTCCTTGATTGAATTAGCTCTCACACCAATATTTGCGTCTAGAGCCTTTGCATTGAGGGCTATCTGAAAACGGCTGTGGCGCTGAAGTTGCCTGTGAATGTGGAGTTGGTGGCATGTGAAACCCGCATGTGGAGCATTCGTTTGTGTGGGATGCTCACCAAGCTTCATTTCTGTCCTAGGCACTCAAAGGGCACTAAGCATAGAGTGTGAAAACTGAGTTTCCTTGAGAGCTGCTTGGAAGCCTGATGGTGTGTGAAGTTAGTGAGCCAAATGGAGTTGTTCTCCCACAAGAACCACTCGGCTGATCCTTCTTCAATATGCCCTTCACCAACATGCAGTGTTTCCTTGATTGAATTAGCTCTCACACCAATATTTGCGTCTAGAGCCTTTGCATTGAGGGCTATCTGAAAACGGCTGTGGCGTTGTAGTTGCCTGTGAATGTGGAGTTGGTGGCATGTGAAACCCGCATGTGGAGCATTCGTTTGTGTGGGATGCTCTACCAGGTTCATTCCTAGATAATTCACTCAAAGGACACTAAGCATAGAGTGTGAAAACTGAGTTTTCTTGAGAGCTGCTTGGAAGCCTGATGGTGTGTGAAGTTAGTGAGCCAAATGGAGTTGTTCTCCCACAAGAACCACTCGGCTGATCCTTCTTCAATATCCCCTTCACCAACATGCAGTGTTTCCTTGATTGAATTAGCTCTCACACCAATATTTGCGTCTAGAGCCTTTGCATTGAGGGCTATCTGAAAACGGCTGTGGCGCTGAAGTTGCCTGAGAATGTGGAGTTGGTGGCACGTGAAACCCGCATGTGGAGCATTCGTTTGTGTGGGATGCTCACCAAGCTTCATTTCAGTCCTAGGCACTCAAAGGGCACTAAGCATAGAGTGTGAAAACTGAGTTTCCTTGAGAGCTGCTTGGAAGCCTGATGGTGTGTGAAGTTAGTGAGCCAAATGGAGTTGTTCTCCCACAAGAACCACTCGGCTGATCCTTCTTCAATATGCCCTTCACCAACATGCAGTGTTTCCTTGATTGAATTAGCTCTCACACCAATATTTGCGTCTAGAGCCTTTGCATTGAGGGCTATCTGAAAACGGCTGTGGCGCTGAAGTTGCCTGTGAATGTGGAGTTGGTGGCATGTGAAACCCGCATGTGGAGCATTCGTTTGTGTGGGATGCTCACCAATCTTCATTTCCGTCCTAGGCACTCAAACGGCACTAAGCATAGAGTGTGAAAACTGAGTTTCCTTGAGAGCTGCTTGGAAGCCTGATGGTGTGTGAAGTTAGTGAGCCAAATGGAGTTGTTCTCCCACAAGAACCACTCGGCTGATCATTCTTCAATATCCCTTCACCAACATGCAGTGTTTCCTTGATTGAATTAGCTCTCACACCAATATTTGCGTCTAGAGCCTTTGCATTGAGGGCTATCTGAAAACGGCTGTGGCGCTGAAGTTGCCTGTGAATGTGGAGTTGGTGGCATGTGAAATCCGCATGTGGAGCATTCGTTTGTGTGGGATGCTCTGCCAGGTTCATTCCTAGATAATGCACTCAAAGGGCACTAAGCATAGAGTGTGAAAACTGAGTTTCCTTGAGAGCTGCTTGGAAGCCTGATGGTGTGTGAAGTTAGTGAGCCAAATGGAGTTGTTCTCCCACAAGAACTACTCGGCTGACAATTCTTCTTCAATATGCCCTTCACCAACATGCAGTGTCTCCTTGATTGAATTAGCTCTCACACCAATATTTGCGTCTAGAGCCTTTGCATTGAGGGCTATCTGAAAACGGCTGTGGCGCTGAAGTTGCCTGTGAATGTGGAGTTGGTGGCATGTGAAACCCGCATGTGGAGCATTCGTTTGTGTGGGATGCTCTGCCAGGTTCATTCCTAGATAATGCACTCAAAGGGCACTAAGTATAGAGTGTGAAAACTGAGTTTCCTTGAGAGCTGCTTGGAAGCCTGATGGTGTGTGAAGTTAGTGAGCCAAATGGAGTTGTTCTCCCACAAGAACCACTCGGCTGATCCTTCTTCAATATCTCCTTCACCAACATGCAGTGTCTCCTTGATTGAATTAGCTCTCACACCAATATTTGCGTCTAGAGCCTTTGCATTGAGGGCTATCTGAAA